>NC_138883.1:175159475-175759475 GCF_965194825.1 Balaenoptera physalus | reverse complement strand
TTAGTGGAAATGGTTTCAGTTTTTCACCATTGAGAACGATGTAGGCTGTGGGTTTGTCATATATGGCCTTTATTATGTTGAGGTAAGTTCTCTCTATGTCTACTTTCTGGAGAGTTTTTATCATAAATAGGTGTTGAATTTTGTCAAAAGCTTTTTCTGCATCTATTGAGATGATCATATGGTTTTTCACCTTCAATTTTTTAATATGGTGTATCACATTAATTGATTTGCATATACTGAAAAATCCTTGCATTACTGGGATAAACCCCACTTGATCATGGTGTATGATCCTTTTAATGTGCTGTTGGATTCTGTTTGCTAGTAGTTTGTTGAGGATTTTTGCATCTATGTTCATCAGAGATATTGTTCTGTAGATTTCATTTCTTGTGACATCTTTGTCTGGTTTTGCTATCAGTGTGTGATGGTGGCCTCGTAGAATGAGTTTGGGAGTGTTCCTCCCTCTCCTATATTTTGGAAGAGTTTGAGAAGGATAGGTGTTAGCTCTTCTCTAAATGTTTGGTAGAATTCGCCTGTGAAGCCATCTAGTCCTGGGCTTTTGTTTGTTGGAAGATTTTTAATCACATTTTCAATTTCAGTGCTTGTGATTGGTCTATTTATATTTTCTATTCCTTCCTGGCTCAGTCTTGGAAGGTTGTGCTTTTCTAAGAATTTGTCCATTTCTTCCAGATTGACAATTTTATTGGCATATAGTTGCTTGTAGTAATCTCTCATGATCCTTTGCATTTCTGCAGTGTTAGTTGTTACTTCTCCTTTTTCATTTCTAATTCTATTGATTTGAGTCTTCTCCCTTTTTTTCTTGATAAGTCTGGATAGTGGTTTATCAATTTTGTTTATCTTCTCAAAGAACCAGCTTTCAGTTTTGTTGATCTTAGCTATTGTTTCCTTCATTTTCTATTCATTTATTTCTGAGCTGATCTTTATGATTCTTTCCTTCTGCTAACTTTGGCTTTTGTTTGTTCTTCTTTCTCTAGTTGCTTTAGGTGTAAGTTTAGGTTGTTTGAGATTTTTCTTGTTTCTTGAGGTAGGATTGTATTGCTATAAACTTTCCTCTTAGAACTGCTTTTGCTGCATCCCATAGGTTTTGGGTTGTCGTGTTTTCATTGTCATTTGTTTCTAGGTATTTTTTGATTTCCTCTTTGATTTCTTCGGTGATATCTTGGTTATTTAGTAGTGTACTGTTTAGCCTTCATGTGTTTGTATTTTTCATAGATATTTTCCTGTAATTGATATCTAGTCTCATAGCATTGTGGTCAGAAAAGATACTTGGTATGATTTCAATTTTCTTAAATTTACCAAGGCTTCATTTGTGACCCAGGATATGATCTATCTTGGAAAATGTTCCATGAGCACTTGGGAAGAAAGTGTATTCTGTTGTTTTTGGATGGAATGTCCTATAAATATTAATTAAGTCCATCTTGTTTAATGTATCATTTAAAGCTTGTGTTTCTTTATTTACTTTCATTTTGGATGATCTGTCCATTGGTGAAAGTGGGGTGTTAAGTCCCCTAGTATGATTGTGTTACTGTCGATTTCCCCTTTTATGGCTGTTAGCATTTGCCTTACGTATTGAGGTGCTCGTATGCTGGGTGCATAAATATTTGCAATTGTTATATCTTCTTCTTGGATTGATCCCTTGATCATTATGTAGTGTCCTTCTTTGTCTCTTGTAATAGTCTTTGTTTTAAAGTCTATTTTATCTGATAGGAGAATTGCTACTCCAGCTTTCGTTTGATTTCCATTTGCATGGAATATCTTTTTCCATCCCCTCACTTTCAGTCTGTATGTGTCCCTATGTCTGAAATGGGTCTCTTGTAGACAGCTTATATATATGGGTCTTGTTTTTGTATACATTCAGCCAGTCTATGTCTTTTGGTTGGAGCATTTAATCCACTTACATTTAAGGTAATTATTGAGATGTATGTTCCTATTACCATTTTAATTGTTTTGGGTTTGTTATTGTATGTCTTTTCCTTCTCTTGTGTTTCCTGCCTAGAGAAGTTCCTTTAGCCTTTGTTGTAAAGTTGGTTTGGTGGTGCTGAATTCTGTTAGCTTTTGCTTGTCTGTGAAGGTTTTAATTTCTCCATCAAATCTGAATGAGATACTTGCTGGGTAGAGTAATCTTGGCTGCAGGCTTTTCCCTTCCATCACTTTAAATATGTCCTGCCGCTCCCTTCTGGCTTGCAGAGTTTCTGCCGAAAGATCAGCTGTTAACCTTATGGGGATTCCCTTATATGTTATTGGTTGTTTTTCCCTTGCTTCTTTTACTATTTTTACTTTGTATTTAATTTTTGATAGTTTGATTAATATGTGTCTTGGCATGTTTCTCCTTGGATTTATTCTGTATGGTATTCTCTGTGCTTCCTGGAGTTGATTGACTATTTCCTTTCCCATATTAGGGCAGTTTTCAACTATAATCTCTTCAAATATTTTCTCAGTCTCTTTTTTTTTCTCCTCTTCTGGAACCCCTATAATTCGAATGTTGGTGCATTTAATGTTGTCCCAGAGGCCTCTGAAACTGTCCTCAATTCTTTTCATTCTTTTTTCTTTATTCTGCTCTGCGGTAGTTATTTCCACTATTTTATCTTCCAAGTCACTTATCCGTTCTTCTGCCTCAGTTATTCTGCTATTGATTCCTTCTAGAGAATTTTAAATTTCATTTATTCATTTATTTGTTCATCATTGTTTGTTCGCTCTTTAGTTCTTCTAGGTCCTTGTTAAACGTTTCTTTTATTTTCTTCATTCTATTTCCAAGATTTTGGATCATCTTTAGTATCATTATTCTGAATTCTTTTTCAGGTAGACTGCCTATTTCCTCTTCATTTGTTTGGTCTGGTGGGTTTTTACCTTGCTCCTTCATCTGCTGTGTATTTCTCTGTCTTCTCATTTTGCTTAACTTACTGTGTTTGGGGTCTCCTTTTTGCAGGCTTCAGGTTCGTAGTTCCTGTTGTTTTTGGTGTCTGCTCCCAATGGATAAGGTTGGTTCAGTGGGTTGTGTAGGCTTCCTGGTGGAGGGGACTAGTGCCTGTGTTCTGGTGGATGAGGCTGGATCTTGTCTTTATCATGGGCAACTCCACCTCCAGTGGTGTGTTTTGGGGTGTCTGTGACCTTATTATGACTTTAGGCAGCCTCTCTGCTAATGGGTGGGGTTGTGTTCCTGTCTTGCTAGTTGTTGGGCATAGGGTGTCCAGCACTGTAGGTTGCTGGTCGTTGAGTGGAGCTGGGTCTTCACGTTGAGATGGAGATCTCTGGGAGACCTTTCGCTGATTGATATTGCATGGAGCCGGGAGGTGTCTGGTGGACCAATGTCCTGAACTTGGCTCTCCCCCCTCAGAGGCACAGGCCTGACACCCGACTGGAGCACCAAGACCCTGTCAGCCACATGGTTCAGAAGAAAAGGGAGAACAAAAGTAAGAAAGAAAAATAAAATAAAATAAAGTAACAGTTATTAAAATAAAAAATAAAAATATATCATTAAAAATAAAATTAAAAAGTAATTTAAAAAAAGAAAGAAAGAAAGGAGCCACCAAACCAAAAAACAAATCTACCAATGATAACAAGCGCTAAAAACTATACTAAAAAAAAAGCAAAAAACGGACAGACAGAACCCTAGGATAAGTGGTAAAAGCAAAGCTATACAGACAAAATCACACAAAGAAGCACATACATACACACTCACAAAAGGAGAAAAAGGGTAAAATATATATATATATATATATAAAAATATATATATATATAAAAGGAAGAGAGCAACCAAATCAATAAACAAATCTACAAATGATAATAAGCTCTCAATACTAAACTAAGATAAACATAAAACCGGAAACAAATTAGATGCGCAAACCAAACCCCAAGTCTACAGTTGCTCCCAAAGTCCACCTCCTCAATTTGGGGTGATTTGTTGTCTATTCAGGTATTCCACAGATGCAGGTACATCAAGTTGACTGTGGAGATTTAATTCACTGCTCCTGAGGCTGCTGGGAGAGATTTCCCTTTCTCTTCTTTGTTGGTACAGCTCCCGGGGTTCCGCTTTGGATTTGGACCCGCCTCTGCGTATAGGTCGCCTGAGGGTGTCTGTTCTTCGCTCAGGACGGGGTTAAAGGAGCAGCTGATTCGGGGGCTCTGGCTCACTCAGGCCGGGGGGAGGGAGGGGTACGGAGGAGGCGGGGCGAGCCTGCGGCGTCAGAGGCGTCGTGACGTTGCACCAGCCTGAGGCGTGCCGTGCGTTCTCCCGGGGAAGTTGTCCCTGGATCACGGGACCCTGGCCGTGGCGGGCTGCACAGGCTCCCGGGAGGGGAGGTGTGGATAGTGACCTGTGCTCGCACACAGGCTTCTTGGTGGCGGCAGCAGCAGCCTTAGCGTCTCATGCCCGTCTCTGGGGTCCGCGCTGATAGCCGCGGCTCACGCCCGCCTCTGGAGCTCCTTTAGGCGGCGCTCTGAATCCCCTCTCCTTTCGCACCCTGAAACAATGGTCTCTTGCCTCTTAGGCAGGTCCAGACATTTTCCTGGACTCCCTCCCGGATAGCTGTGGCGCACTAGCCCCTTCAGGCTGTGTTCACGCCGCCAACCCCAGTCCTCTCCCTGGGATCCGACCAAAGCCCGAGCCTCAGCTCCCAGCCCCCGTCCGCCCCAGTGGGTGCGCAGAGAAGCCTCTCGGGCTGGGAGTGCTGGTCGGCACCGCTCCTCCGTGTGGGAATCTCTCCGCTTTGCCCTCCGCACCCCTGTGGCTGCGCTCTCCTCCGCGGCTCCGAAGCTTCCCTCCTCCACCACCCGCAGTCTCCGTCCGCGAAGGGGCTCCTAGTGTGTGGAAACCTTTCCTCCTTCACGGCTCCCTCCCAGAGGTGCCGGTCCCGTCCTTATTCCTTTGTCTCTGTTTTTCCTTTTTTCTTTTGCCCTACCCAGGTACGTGGGGATTTTCTTGACTTTTGGGAGGTCTGAGGTCTTCTTCCAGCATTCAGTAGGTGTTCTGTAGGAGTTGTTCCACATGTAGATGTATTTCTGATGTATTTGTGGGGAGGAAGGTGATCTCCAAGTCTTACTCCTCTGCCATCTTGAAGCTATCCTCAAAATATGTAATTTTAACAGCCAAGATGGCACATGCAAATGAGGTAGAGTTGACCTCTTAGGAGTGGTTCCACTATAGTATGATGAAAATCAAGAAGTCTCACGTAACATTTTTTTTTTGGTCTGAACTCTTGGCTTTTTGTTTTGTTTTATTTGAGTCTGCAAAAACTGAGTGACAATTACTTTCTTTTCCTGTATAGTCACAAGGACACCCCCCACTTGGTCCAGCAGCCTCACCCTGCATGCACCTGTGAAGATTCTTCCCTGTCTACCCTATTACCTTGGAAAGAGGAGTCAGGCCTGGGAGAAACAATAATAAAGAATTTTGTAACATTATTTACGTATAAGAGATGGAACCTCCTTTATCACACACACATTAAAATGTGTCTTTTGGACATTGACCTTCCAAACAATTTTTGGATTATATGACATACAAAATAGGTGAATATTATAAAAGAAGTTTTATAAACTTATCTACCTTTCCAGTCAGTTTTCACCACCTATAAATAATAAAAAGAGGACTCTTTTTAAAGATAAAATCTGATCCAGATCAAGTACGTGCTATAAGCCAATAATATTAACTCTGTGTACAGAAACTTAGAGTATTGGGAAATAAAATGGGAAAAGTCTATGGTCAGTGGGTAAAGAGTTCAGTGTGAGTTAGATGATTTTTAATTTAATAAAGAAAAATAAGTCAAGAATCATGAAAATACATCAATAATAATGTAAGTAGCTAGCATGTGACCAAACAACTTAGCGTTTTACATGTTACCTTATTGAAAATTCAGAGCCATGTGGATGAATTACTCTTATTATTTCATAGAAAAAAGAATAAACTAAGGCTTAAAGAAGAAGTTAATTTAGTTCCACAGGGTCCTCCTCCTAGTTTGCAATCACTGAAACCCTGATCTGAGCCCAAATGGTTCTCTTGGCCATTAGACTGTATTTCTTCACAAGTAGCCTAAAAGATATATTTTGGGGGTGTGTACGACCACCGTGTTATAAATGAAAGAATAATTTCCCACCCCGTTCTCTACAGCAATGTCACTCAGAAACTCACAAAATTTGATATGCGTTGCTGAAATTACATCAGTAAAGCTGAACACATGTCCACCGGCAGAGAGGTTTACCCAAGTCCTGTTGCTTGTAGGATAATCTCCATTATGGAATGAAGTGGGGAAATTTTTCAAAAAATAGTATTTTGGAGCCTTCTAAAATGAACAGTTATTCCAAATGTGACTTTCAGCCATTATAAAATGAAACAGCACCAATTTTTGAAAGCGTAAAGACAACAGGTTCAGAAAGCCACGGGACAGGCTCCCTGGTTCTACGGCGACTGATGCTATACACAACCGCACACCACACACTCGCGAAAACCAAAGACACGAGAAAGCGGCTGCTCAGTGTTGCTTAACAGATGCGGAAACCAAGGTCAAAGAGGTTGAGGACTCACTTTACTGAGCTGAGTTCCTGCCACCTCAAGGGTCTACCATGCCTCAGTCCCCTCGATGGGGCAAACAGCCCCATAGGTTTCCTCTGCAGCCAGGCCTTGAGCCATGCTTTGAGGCTTTGACCTGCTACCAAGAGCCACAGATGAACAAACCAGAAATGAGTTCTGACCGCATTGCTCCCACACATGACCCTCTAGCTGCATGAGGTGATCATTTATAGAGGCAGGGTCTTCTATTCCCTTTCTTCCTCATGGGCTTTACCACAAACTCCCAAAGTGGAGGAATCTGAACTTGGGCTCAAAGCCAAGAAGTCTAACACTTTTGACCTAGATCATATATACTGTACATACTATTGGACAGGGCCAGAGCACTCCCGCTCAATCTGGTTCAGAACTCAAGTCTTCCTACTTCCAACCCAGTGATTTTCATTTCAAAAGGAAGAATTCCAGGTTTTTTTCCTGAAGTTCTCTTTTCAAAATCAAAATTTAGCAAACTTAAAAAATAAAATCAGAATCGGTGCTTGTTATTTTGACAGAGCTGTCCTTTGCTGATCCGGGGGGCGGGGGGGAAAGATGACCATGTGATAAGGGGCCCTGGAACAATTCATTATCCAAGCAGAAAACATACAATTAGATTCCTACCTCCTATCATAAACACAAATAAGCAAAAACTGAAAAAAAAATTATAGGTAAACATAAGAAGAGTATTTTTATGCCCTTCTATTACTAGGGAAGCATTTCTTACAAGATGAGAAATGGAAAACATAAAGGAAAAAACTGTTAAAGTTGACAACATCACAATGTAAAACTTACAACTTATCGACTGAGAGCAGATATTTGCAGCACTTAGAACTGACAAAAGGTTACTATAAGGAATATATAACTCAATATGAATCTATATACAAAACAGAAACAGACTCAGACATAGAAAACAAACTTATGGTTACCAAAGGGGAAAGGGACGGAGGGACGGACAAATTAGGAGTATGGGATTAACAGATACAAACTGCTATATGTAAAAGAGATAAGCAACAAGGAATTACTGCATAGCACAGGGAATTATATTCAATACCTTGTAATAACCTATAATGGAATATAATCTGAAAAAAAAACTGAATCGCTATGCTGTACACCTGAAACTAACACAATACTGTAAATGAATTATACTTCAATTTAAAAAAACCCAATACGACTCAATACAAAATGCAAGCAACGCAACAGATATATGGCAAAAGATATAAAGGAGACGTATAAAAGCAAAAGTGAATCAGATGGACAAAAATGTGAAAAATCCAACAATTCCAAGTATTGATGAGGATGTGGGGGAATGAGAACCCTTATATACTGCTGGTTGGGATGTAGAAATGGCACAGCTATTTGGGATAACAATTTGACAACATCTAACAAAGTTAAAAATATGCGCTCCCTACAGCTAAGCCATTCCACTCCGAAGTTTACCTTGAGCAGAGCTCCTCAATCAATCTACTGAGGTCTGGAAGCTTGGGCCAGTTCCTGCAGCTGTGAACAGCCTGCAAAAATATTATTTTCTACGTATCCCATAACTCAGAGAAGGTTGGGAAAGCATTGCCCTAGATAAACTCCTGCATATTTGTACCAGGGCTCATGTACCATTGTTGTTTGTCATAGCCAAAAGAAAAAAAAGGAGATACTACCTAAATGCTCACCTACAGAAGAAGGAGTAAATGAATCGTGCTAAATTCACATAATACAATACTCTACTGCATGACAAGGAGTGAACCATCCCTATGTGTAAAATTATGGATGAAACACAGCCATAATGTTTAGCAGGAAAAAAAAAAAGTGTCAGAAGCATACTGTAGTATTCTACTCTTTATACAAAACTAAAACATGCAAATATATCTCACAGGAAATCATGTAAGAATACTCACTGGTGTACATTCCTTAAAGATAGATAGGTACATAATAAAAATGTGAAAAATTCATGGAACTGATTTCAGAAATTGAGGGTTGTGATTTCTGCCAGTGGGGGAAGGGAGGTCTACACAAAGAGAATCAAGTGTGTTGGTAATAAAAAAAAAATGAATCCGGTTTATGAAGCTGGGTGATGGTGATGGGTATACAATATTTTATTATTCTTTATGCCTTTTGGTATGTCTTTAAAATTGCATGATAAATTTTTAAAAAAAGAAAGTCAATTATTTCCTAATAAATGTTTATCTAAGGAATAGAGAATTATGCATTTCAAAGACTAACGTTCCAGAGATGATTCCAATGCCTAAGCAGAAAGTCACATGTGCATCTACCGTCACACTTCAAAACCAGCTGAGTACATATTCATAGTACATGGGACGCTAAAAACAAACCTAGGAGGTAGAGTCCTTTATTATCATTGATTTTTAGACAAGGAAACCAAGGTTTAGGCAAGGTAAGTAAGTATGACCCAGAGTTACAGATCATGAGTTGCAGAGCCAATGCTGAAATCCAGGTTCTCTGTACAATCCAAAAGCCCAGGTTCTTAATAACAATGACACTCCATTTATTGACTCCACAGATCCATATCCCACCCCAATCTCCACCAACTCTCAAAGACTATGGGAAAAAAAGTCATCACCTTTGTTCAAAGAGGACTAAATTAAGAGTGGTGTACAGTAACTAATCTTAATCAATTTGCATGCTGTTGATAACTATTATAAAATTGTTACATGTATACATACACACATAGACATACACACGCATATATTATGCGTGTGTTTATATTTCTTTCCACAGAACTATAGAGAGCTGCATTATCCCCTTGACATGCTTATGCTGGCTTAAAATTGACTGCAGTCACCAACCTGAGTATACTTCAATACAGTCTAAAAGCCTGAGTGCTCGCCTGGCAGGTCCCAACCCTGCCACGCTCCCAAATGGAGCCACCAGAAATGTGTCCAAGGGAGGAAGAACAGTTCACTTTCAAACTGAGGGATGAAACATTCTCTCCTTCTGTAAACCTAGAGGGGATTTTTTTTCATCAACTTTAGCAAAGCTTAAGTGCCTGATGGTATTCAAAAAAGACATCCTTTTTTCTTCCTCTATCCATTTCAAAACTTAGACATTTATAAATAGCTCCTGATAGTTTATCAATGACAAAATACTATTCTCTCTTTTGCAGATCCAAACTAATTTAATATTTTTATCTTCACAAAAAATAAAGGTCTTGAAAGAGTTTTTTTTTTTCAGATTACATTTGATTTTTCCTGTTCAGTATGTCCAGAGTAATATTCAGCACATAAACTGCTCAAGAAAATTAATGATTTTGGAAATACTAGTTTCTAAGGTGAAAACAAAAAACAAACAAAAAAAACTATATCATGTTGCCCTTAAGACAAATTTGTTGGCACTAATTAAAACAATATAATGTTCAAAACATTAAGTTTGAACAGGCTATATATAAATATAATCAATACCTAATATGTATCAGTTCTCCCCAACTCGATAAAGCAGAAATATGTGAAAAGATTGCCATGTTTTTACAAATTTGCGTGTAGATCTTTTCATTGTCAGCGTAATACAGCTCAAAATTAGGTATGAGCTTATAAAATCACTCAGTTCATGAAAAGATGGAAACATCTGGAAAAGCACATCCTTACTTCAATTTCCTGCTGTAGAAGTCAAAAATAGGTAAACTTGAGAGTTAAAAGAAGGCCTTCCTTGAAAAATGTAATAACCATTTGTCAGTTAAAGCAGAAGGTCCCTCAAGAACCACACCCATCCACAAAAGAACAGTTTTAGGGCTCCATGCAGTTGACTTTGCCATTAAACTCTTTCTTGCCCAAGGCATGTGATTTAAAAAAAAAATTGAACCACATTTTTGTGAGTGTGATGAAAGGTCATTGTTAAGGCAGATCGCCCTGGAAACATGAATAAGGCATAACGTTTATGTTATTTTTCATATGTGGTCAAGCCCAAGACCCACACAGGCAAAGGAAGCAGTTCTGGAAGCTAATCTGGAAGAGATTAAGTTGGTTTTGCATGGCATATTTCGGCTTCTATTTCAATATGGGCATTCTCCAGTTGAGATCAAGTGATTTCATTGTCAACAAACAAAACAATGGCACATACCATGGAATTCCGCAGAGGAGAAGCGCCCTGGGTTAGTATGCAGTGGTCCATTTATCCACTCCTTAGAATTCCTGAGAACTTGTCTGTGTTCAGTGGCTTTCTCTCTGTAAACATGGTACCTTCTGCAGCTTAGACCCTCTCAAAAATAGTAAGCTTGAAAGCTGCCTTTCCAATAGCTAAGATAACTGTGGAAAAGGCCTTGAGACCTGCCTCATGCTGGACTCGTCTATTTGCTGACTAAAATTTAACAAACGAGGTGATCAAAAAATAAGAAATGAAGATTAGCAACAGATTCATTTAAAGAACGGCCTTGGGGTTTCCCTGGTGGCGCAGTGGTTGAGAGTCTGCCTGCCAATGCAGGGGACACGGGTTCGAGCCCTGGTCTGGGAAGATCCCACATGCCACGGAGCAACTGGGCCCGTGAGCCACAACTACTGAGCCTGCGCGTCTGGAGCCTGTGCTCCGCAACAAGAGAGGCCGCGATGGTGAGAGGCCCGCGCACCGCGATGAAGAGTGGCCCCCGCTCGCCGCAACTAGAGAAAGCCCTCGCACAGAGACGAAGACCCAACACAGCCAAATAAATAAATAAATAAATAAATTTAAAGAACGGCCTTTTTGGAGCACCTCATAAATGATCAAGAAAAGAAGCTTACTTACACATTTATATATCTGGATCTTAGTATTTGTGTTCAACTGTTATTTTAGTGTCCTTCTGACTTTAAAATGCATCTAATATTTGTATCTTTTAAAAATTCAGGGCTTTAAAAAGAAACAAGATTTTTTTTAAAAAGCAGCGCACACAAAATATGCATGCACCAACTTGCTATGCTGAATTTGACATCAAAGCAATTAATAATTTGCTTTTTTCCCCCCTGCTGGTACAATGATAACTTTGTTTCACAGTAATTATTCTTCAGTAACAAATGAAGCTGAAGTTCCTTCCATATGAAATGCAACATAGTATATCATGTTGATTAGAATGTACATGTTCAATATATTTGAAAAGACAGAACACTGAATGAAGAGCCAAAAGGTAAATGAATGTGTTCAAATGATTTTCTAAGCTTTCCAGGACTGCAGGTGCTTGCATTAAAGCTTTAAGTGCCATATGGCTTCCATATGTTATAAACTTTACTTTCTGGTAAAGGATAACTCTGTGTGTTGTAACGCTCTAGGATACAATGTTTATTAACTAAGATATACCAGTCCCTGTGCAGAACAGACTTTTTAATTTTACTGATATATATATATATGTGAGCACGTCTTACTTGACCTGCCAACAGGAAAAGGAGATGGGCATCTCCATCCTGAGCCTTTGCCTGCCCAGGGGCAGTGCCAGCAGGAAGCACCTTCCCCCATCCGCACCCCTCCACGCACCCCCTTTGGAGAGGGGCAGAGCGTGCTGGGGGATTCATGGGAGAGTCCGGAGATTGGGGCAAGTACATGGACACAGCCCGTGTCTTGCTTCTACATTTCCATGGAAATGAATTAAAGGAGGAGGAAGGCACTTTGGAGCAGCTGTTGCCAACAGGGAATAAAGAGAACATGGCAGAGAAGGGGGGGACTGGGGAGAGGAGGAGCAGGGCTGCAGGGCAGGACCAGTTCCCTGGTTCCATGTTGGCAGCTGCTGGAAAGATGCCTTAGCAGCAGCCCAAGGAAGCAGATTTCCACTTGGGGAGAAAGTTGGGGAAGAAGACTGCTTGCAGGCATCAAAAGGAGAGAGCTGCCCTTTCTGAGAATCCTCGTCTACGGAAGGGACGTGGGGAAACTGAAGACCAGGCGTACCCTCTCCCTGGGATCCACCCGCAGCCCTCAGCCTCCACAGATGGAACCAGACCAGACCAGAGCAAGACCAAGGACGTCTTCCCATGTCTCAAAGATGATATAAAATCTTCGCTACCCTGAGTTCTCATCTAAACCACGGGAGTCAGCCTTTGATGAGGGACAGGAAAGAGTTAAACACCACCCTCTCCCCCCAACTCCAAGGAGCTGGAGTGGAGGGAAGAGTAGATGAACAGACCAAGCCCCATCCAATTCCAAGACTCAGGAGTCTGCGCTGGAGGTTATAGGGACCAGATTGAAGCCCATCTGGGATTTTAAACCACATGGGACTTTTTAAAATAGCCCCAAATGACTGGTGAGTTATAGAATATGCCAAAGGTTATTAAGAGCTCCTTACCCAGTGGAAAAGTAAGAGCTGGCACAGCCCAGTTAGAGACATTGAATAGAAACATGAAATGATAAAATCCACAGATGTGTGACTTCTCAACAAACTAGATGCAAGCTCATCCTCTCTGCACACATAGAGAATAACAGCTACCATTTATGGAGCTCTCACTCAGCTAATTGCTGTACTTAGTACTTTATGAATCTCGTTTAATTCTCACAGCAACTATAAGAGGTAGGTATTATTATTCCCACTATACAGATGAGAAAACAGAGGCTACTGATGGGAAGTAGCCTTCCCAATGGTGCAGAGATAGTACATTTACACTTGAGTCTGTCTGATTCAAAGTTTTGTGCTTCTAGCCTTAGATAGACAACTGTCTTGTTAATAATGTACCTTGAAAAGAAAGATCAGGAAATTTATATTCAAATATGCATACCTTCATATGCAAACCAAAAACAAAACAAAAAAACCACTTGAGATCTACAGATTAGTAAAAGAGAATCTGGAATACAGAATCGCAGAATCCCAAGGATGAAAGCCAAATCTTTGTAAAGTGTACAGAATCCAGCCAGAAGTGAAGCATTTTACCACTATTAGGAATAAAATAAATATTTGTTGAATTAAAATGAAACAAGGCATATTCTTGAAATTAACACAGAAACTTTAGCAGGAGATGCCCGAGTGATCAGAAGCCATGGCCTGTGTATTCATTCACTCAGCAAGTACTTTTGAGTGTTTACTATGTTCCAGCCCCTTTTTCTAGATACTGAATTGGGCTCTGAATGTACAAGGATAATCAAAACAGGCCGTATATCTGCGCTCCTGGAGCTTACCCTATATATATCTATTATGCCACAGTTTCATTATCTCATTAAATCCAGAGGCTAATGACCGGCCTAAGGCCACACATCAAATGTCAGAGCAAAAATTACAATGCAGGAATTATGCATCCTATTACAGATTTAACTTTCAGTAGATCTTATATCTTACAAGAAAAAACTATCACTTTTAAGAAAGAAAAAAAAAAAAAAGATTCCACCTCTGTGAATTTGAGCAAGTTTTCTTTGTCACATTAAAGTTTCAAATAGCCCGGTTAACAAATGCACAGTGATATCTACAAATGATTTTAGGTTCACCTATTCTACTTAGTAACTGATATTTAGTGGTCATGCATCATTTCACGCTACACTGTTGGTTAATGCGTAATCCATAGGCTTCATTATAAGGTCAGTCATGAAAAACATAAATGACGCTTGATACAAAAGTTTATGTGCAGCAACCCCAAACACACCATAGCAACAGAGAGAGATTGATGAAAAAGGTTTGGTTTCTATAGCAACTATCGCGTGGACCATCTGTAAGCCAAACCAGAGCAGTGGAAGCAAAATGAGCACTTGTAACATCTACAGTAGGTCCCTTTGTCTATTTCAACATAAGGTTAAAATTTAATATTTTTTTCTCCTATAAGGATAAGCTCCTCCTGTATTTGCTGTTTTGCAATCTGATTGCTTTTTTGTTTGAATGAACCTGTTTTTATTGAGCCTTATAAATCTAACCTTTACAAAAATGACTGTATTTTCCTGCTGAAACTTTTATGCATAAAGGAAAAAGCACAAACACAATGGATAATTGGCAGAAGCAGAGAAACACGGATTGTAAAAAGTTTTTATAATATTTCCAAAGACAGAGTCTATAAAATGCTATAATAAAACGACAGTTCTTTGTTTATTTAGTGTTTTATATTCCAACAACCAGCTTTTCATAATAGCTGTCACTGGCAAAAAAAAAAAAAAAAGCAGAGTAGGGAAATTACAACACGATTACCGTTCCTTCTTCATTACCATATACGTAATTGTCCTGCTCACTCTCTAGCCTCTGCTAAAATAATCAATGATCATTCACATGTCACTTTTAAATTTCTCTCTCTATAGATACACATACATATGTATACTTGGATTTTGTATATGTATATATGTGTGGGTCTTCACTTATTTATGCTTTCTCCCTCACTGTGTCATTTTTTTTTTGAAGGAATTAGTTGAGGTCATATGGAAAATAACAAAACCTTTCAATCTCGAATAAAACTACTACCTTTGTAATGAAAGTTTTCCTGCCCTCATTCATGATGTGTTACCCAAAGGAAAGGAGAAAGCCATCAAACAAGGAAAAAACAGCTATTTCAACCACATGGATGGAGCTTGAGGATATTATGCTAAGTGAGATAAGTCAGACAGAGAAAGACAAACATACTGTATGATATCTCTTCTAGGTGGAATCTAAAAAACCAAATTTGGCACTTTTGCCTTCCAAGACAGATGGCATTCTTCCTTTGGAATATGTATCTCTCTAAATAAACTTGCTTTCACTTTAAAAATAAATAAATTAAAAAACAAAAAACCCAGCGTGAAAAAACAGAGTGGAATGGTAGCTACCAGGGGCTGGGGGTGGGGGGAATAGATTAAAAAAAAATGGAGACATTTTTTTAAGGGCATAAATGTGCAACCAGTAGATAAATAAATCCTGGAGCTCTAGTACACAGTTCAGGGAATATAGACAACAAATTTGTATTATAAACATTAAACTTGCTAAGTGACTAAATCTTAATTGTTCCACCACTAGAAGAAATGATAATTATGTGATTCGACAGAGGTGACAGATAAGACTACAATGGCAATCATATTGCAATACACATGCATCAAATCGGCGTGTTGTGCACCTTAAACTTACTGTAAGTTCCATGTCAATTACATCTCAATAAAAAAGGGGAAGGCTAATTACCAGCCAAGGTGCAAACCCCTTTTTCAATCGCGGGTTCACGCTTAGCACCATCCCCATCAATCTGCTGGCTTGTAAAGGTGCTGTGCCTCTGGCCTCAGCTTGCCCACTGTGCGACTTCTCTGTGGTCCCACTCCATCACAGTTCCCCCCTCTCTAGGGTCTACATCCTGCAGTTGAGTGGAACACAGAAGAAGGAGCCAAGTTTTCGCTGAGAATCGGATCTGGATGCTGTGGCCAGAGGGCACGTGCTTATTTCCTGGTGCCTCCTGTGTACCCACGAGACACTGCAGAATATTGCCAAAGCCTGCTCCCGGGCCGCATGGTCTGATATTTTCAGAGGGTGAGTGACAGAAGCTTAAAGCATCAATGGAGGCAGTGTTCAGTGATGGCTCTGTTAATGAGCACCTTGTTAACAGCTTTCTAATCAATAGAAACCTTGTCTTATTTAATAACAGAGACAATATGAAACCGAGCTAATCACAAGGTCAGTATATAGGTCGAGACAATGTTTCGATGTAAAAGCATCATAGGTTACAAGGTGAATGCCTCTTGAGACAAGGTCAGCAGGGGCAAAGAACCTCCTGCTTCTAGGAGCTGCAATGTTTCAGATGGAGGTTACACTGCACGGGCATCACACAGCATGGATCAGCGTTCCCCAGGGGCACCTGAATGTGATTCTGGAGCTGTGGACTCTGGTCCAACCTTCTCAGCTCATTCTCTTTGGCTGCTGTTTATGGAGCAATCCTCTGTTCCAGGCACTATGCTAAATCCATAATCTACATTATCTCTATTTTTGGAAATCCTTAGAGACTGTGTATTGTTATCTTCACTTTACAGAGGAGGAAAGGAAGGCTTGGAGGACTTAAGAAATAACTTGCAGTAAATGGCAGAGCTGATTTTCAGACCAGGTCTCTCTGACTCTAAAGAGACTCTCAACATTTATAGCATTTTGTGTTTTCTTAGTCCATTTAGGGGCTGCTATAACAAAAATACCAGAGACTGGGTAGTTTATTTCTACCAGTTCTGCAGGTTGGGAAGTCCACGATTGGGGTGCCAGCATGGCCCAGTAAAGGCTCTCTTCCTGGTTCATAGTCAGTCTTCTCTCTGTGTCCTCACATGGTAGAAGGGGCTAGGGAGCCCTGTGGGATCTCCTTTATAAGGGCACTAATCCCATTCATGAGGACTGCATCCTCATGACCTAATCACCTCCCAAAGGCCCCACATATTAATACCATCACCTTTGGGAGTTACGGTTTCAACATGTGAATTTTGAGGGGAGAATTCATACCACAGCAGGTGCCACATTTGAGAGTTGAAGAAACTTAAGGCACAAGCAAGATAGTTATAAGTACTCAATCATCACCAGAGAAGAAACTAGAAATGAGATCTGTTTACCCTGAGAACACTTGTCTTCCAAACCATACAAGATGACCTTCTTCGCAGTCCTGTTCGATTCCACCCAAAGGAATCAATAAAGTTATACGGGCAATGTTGTGAAGCCATCCACAATCAACTTTTTTTTTTTTTTTTTTGGTCTTGCCAGGTAACTGTTTCATTGACTTCCTTCATCCAACAAAAGTAATTCTACCTTCTATTTCAGGAGACCAAAGCACGTACTCTCTCTCCCTTCTCCAACCCAACCACCACCAAACTGGGGAACCATCTATGAACACTGATCAGGTGAAATTTTCGTGAAAGAGTCCTTCAATCCAAATTAGTATTTTAATCATTTTCTATTTCGCGATATAATGAAAGATTTTGTCACTTGTCAAAGAAAATCTGAGAATCAAAGCAGATGAACAGACACAGAGCAGGGAGGCTTGAAATTCCACCTGTTCTGTTCTACCTGGTCCTCAGATTGTACAAGAGTTTAAAAATGATACTTGAGCCTGTTAGAAGGCAGTAGGTGAGAAATCTAACAGGCCCACTGTTGTGAAAGTTCTAATAAACAAGCAAACACAGTCGCTAGAAAAAAATAGTCCTCAATACCAAATGAATAAAATAGTAATAATGCAGAGATAAACTGCTCCAAGAAGTAAGTTAATAAGTAATAAGTAAACAAATAATAACTCCCCTAAAGGGACATCAAAAAATTATCATCCAACAGATTGAGTTTGGCCATAAAACCACAGCCAGTGAACAATCAGCCTGATTATCCCATCAAAACCAAAATCTTACCCCATCGTAAAGAGTCTGTATGAATGTCATGGAGGTGAATCTCAGTGAAAAAATATATGTAGTGCAAAAATCTGCTGTTTCTAGAAGCAAGGTGTTCTAGATGGAGGTTACCATGGGCATGGAGGCATGAGGAAACAATTTCTAAATGGCAATCTAAATGGCATTTCCTCATCCCTTAAATTGTCCCTACTTAAGAAATAGGGATAACAAATAATTCCTGCTTGACAATTATAAAATTATTGTAAAAATTCATGAATTTGATAAAGTTCTGAGTTTCTTAGAAAAATCTGGTGTAAGAATATAAAATGTCTCATTTTGTAAGCAGTATCTTATCAGGGGGAAAAAAAAACTGAACCAATTCATTTAAATAGGTAAAATGATGAATAATCAAATACTATAAAAAACATGCCTAAAAGTTATAAAAACAAAGGATCATTTTTATAGGAGTTTTAGATTTTAATATTTTAAAGTATTTATGTTCATTCTTGTGTACTCATTCAAGCAAATTTCCCCTTTCTTTTATCAATGGAAAGGAGACATACTCAAATTTCAGACAAGCCTGATGACATACCAAAGATTATACTGAGCAGGATGAATTTTAAAAGTCGGTACAATATATGGATTATATAAATCAAAATACTCTCAATTTATTCATGACTCCTACAATGAAGATTTTTCAACATAGCAAAATTTCTGAAGTGTAATTAATGCAATGTAACAAAAAGATGTCTAAATTATAGAGATTTAGGAACGGCAAACAGTGTCACAAATGCAAATGATCACTCTAAGTCTGCTTTGATTTTATTTTGTCACTTACTTAGTATTTTTAAATAATCTTGGAACTTTTGGACACGTTTTCATAACCATCCATCATTTAAAATGTTCACTGTTCAGAAGTGTTTATTCGATTTTTTAAAACCATAAACTAAGTATTCTATGTGACGAGAATAGACTTCTGGTTGCTGGGGGGGCGGGGAGAATTGGGAGTTGAGGATTAGCAGATGCAAACTATTATCTATGGGATGGATAAACCACAAGGTCTTACTGTAGAGCACAGGGAACTATATTCAATATCCTGCGATAAATCATCATGGAAAAGAATATGAAAAAGAATACATACATGTGTATAACTGAGTCACTTTGCTGTACAGCAGAAATCAACACAACACTGTAAATCAATTGGACTTCAACAAATTTTTTTTAAAAGTATTCTATTTGAAAAGCCACTATTATCTCACTCATCTTTGACTCTCTTTTTTATTTATCTTCATTAATAATCACACACACGTCCAATCCATCAGCACATCCTGCCACCTCTACCTCCAAAGGACATGCACAGAATCCAACCACTTCACCCCAGCTTCACCACCAACATTCTACCCCAGGCTGCCCTCATTCTTCCCTGTTCTTCTACAACAGCCTCCTCTCTGGTCTTCTTCCTTCCAATCAGGCTCCCGGAAACTCTCTTCTCCACACAAAAGACAAAGTGATTCTTGCAAAATGTAAATCATGTCTGGCCACTACCCTGATCGAAGTCCTTCAAAGCCCTCCTGCATCATTTAAAATAAAACTGAATTTCAGGTATGGCCCTCAAGACCCTACATTATCCACAGTCTGGCGCCCTGGATACTTCCACCTCCCATCCCTCCTTCTCCATTGGCGCCCTCCAGCCAGGCTATAGCCTTCTTGCTTGCCCTCAAGCATGCCAAGCAAGGTTTCTCCTCAGGGCTTCTGCTCTGGAGGTTCCCTCTGTCCCATATCATCCCCTGGGGCACCATTCAGGACTTTGATCAGATGCCTTCCCTGCTAACTCCACCTTCAAGATATCAGCCCACTGTCCTCTTATCCTCCTTTGTTTTTCTTCCAGCAGTTGGCATGCCTGACATTTTACTATATATTAATTGGCTTGTCTCTCTACTAGAAATGCAAGCTCATTGAGGGAAGAGACATTGGTGATTCATTGCTGTAAGTTCCAGAACCATGAACAGCGCCTGATACATAGTAGGTCATCAGTTAATATTTGTGCTACTGATTTTCAAATTGCTGGACAGAACCTTCATATTTTCAATACCTTCACCATGCTTCTTTGCTACCACTTTTCTCAGCGGGCACATGTAAAGTATTCAATGAGCACTGACCAATTGCAAGACAGTAACTTAGATATTAGGAGGATCGTGAATGCATATATATCTTTGATTTTACCTTCAGGGAGAAAAGAAAAAGAAATTCCAATGAAAAATCATTCAGTGTTACAAAGCAACATGTGTGGAGTGCCATGCTATCTTCATAAATGCTATAGATTTGAGAATAGAGGAAGACTGATTCAAAGCAGAGTAGTCATAAAATGCTTCAGAGAGAACAATTTATGGTGGATCTTGAACGCAAGGTTAGGACTTTGATATGCACAGAGGAGAGCAATTATTCCAGGTGGAGAAAATGAAAGTTTAAGAGCAACAGTATGAACCAACATTAACAGAGGATAATTAGCAAACCCATTTGGCCAAAGCCCAGCTGTCTTATCAGTTCAGGCCGCTGTAACAAATTATCATAGACTAGGTGACCTATAAACAACAGAAAGGTATTCCTCACAGTTCTGGTGGCTAGAAGTCTGAGACTAGGTGCCAGCCTGGTTGAGTTCTGGTGAGGACCCTCTTCTGATTGCAGACGGCCTTCTTCTCATTGCATCCTCATGTAGCAGAAAGGAGATGAGACAGCTCTCTGGGGCTTCTTCCATAAGGGCACTAATCCCATTCATGAGAGCTCCACCCTCATGACCTAATTATCAACCAAAGGCCCCACCTCCTAATACCATCAAATTGGGGGTTAGGATTTCAACGTGTGAATATGAGGGGGACACAAACATTTGTTCATAGCACCAGCTTTAGTACGCAAGAGAAGTGGGTGATGGATCTGCAAGAATAAAATGGGATTATCTTCACTGGAGGCTTAAATGTCAGAATATTTTCCAGGAGGCATTGGGGAATTAGTTAATGTCTTCATCAGTGTTGTATCATAAATGTCATGTTTCAGAGAGATTAATCTAGTGGCTTTATATGGAAAGGACTAGAAGGAGGGAGGATCCAGAGGGAGAGACACCAATTAGGAAGCTTTGCAGAGCCCAGTGGGCTGAATATTAATGGCTACGACCCCCCAAATCCATCCCCCTTCTCAGCAGTACCCCCAAGTTTATTCAGCTCTCTATCTATCCTCCATAAGAGGCCAACTTCAGGAGAAGTGATCCAACTGTATTTTTATCTCAAAGTAATCCCTTCCTTCATGCCATGGCCTGGTTCCCAAATCCAGCTGTAAACGATTCAGAATTCGGCAATCCTCTGGCTTCAAGAACTGGTTCATGGACAGATCTGTGAGCCAATCCAAAGCAATGAAATGCAAAGCGATATTTCCTAGACATTTCCAGGAAAAGGGCACTCTGAAGACACAGGTTGGAGGTCGCTGTGGTTGGATTTGAGGATCTGAATCCTTATAACCACCACGCTGCTGGCCGAAGGAGGACAGGGCCAAGAGAATCAGAAAGAAAAACTGCAGTGCTTGGATGAAGCCCATCTCGGGGCCTGCTTTGTCTCTGGACTTCCAGTTCTGTCAGCCAATAAAATTCCTTACTGCCTAAGCCAGGTTGAGTTGTCTTTGCTGTTACTTGCAGGCAACAATATTCTAACTTATATACCTTCGGCATGAAATAATGACCAGTGTCTGGGGTAGGTTATTGGCAGAGGAAAAGAAGGAAGGGGAAGGAAGGGATTTGCTCATTCAGTAAACATTTATGGAGTGTTCCCTATGTGCCAGGCCCAAACGCTACGTGCTAGATGAACAAAGAAGATGAATGAGACGCAGTCCCTGCCATCAAAGAACTCTGAAAATTACTGACCAATGTCATGATCATTATCATAGCGCAATGCCTAGGTAGCAATGAGGCAGAATGGGGTGCCCAATAAGGAATGAAAAAAGAGAGGAAAGGGGAGGGGAGGGAATCCTAGTAGAGCATCCTAAACCCAGGAATAGCAAGAAAGACTCAGAATAGGACGGAAACAAAAGCCTCTGTACTGGAAAAATCAGGAACATAGAGAAACTGGTCATTTAAGCGTGGTTGCCTGGAAGAAAACTGTTCTAAAGCCTTCCCCAATTAACTTCAGAACAAAGTGGGCCACACATACGAAGGCATTTCATTCACAGTGGTGGCATAAAAGAAGAGATAGGGTACCCCTCTGTCGGGAAGATGAGTTTGTTTTAGACACCCCTGAGATGAGATGACATTGAAAAAGGCAAGGCTTGCTTTACCAAGTGATCGACACCAAGGACGCACTCAGAAATGTGTTCTTGTTGTCGCTGTATCTGTTTTGTGTGGTTGAACAGCTTTGTATAGTGGGTGCAACTTCACATCAGACTGTGGGATTTTAAGCCATGGAATCTCTCTGTGTCCCATCTGTAAACGAGGATGGTCATACTAATCATAGCTTCCTTCGGACAGGGTTCCTTTGAGGGTCAAATGAGTTAGTATATGTAAAACCTGCAAACCCCAGCCTGGAATGTAGGAAGTGCTTAAAAAGTGTCAGCTGTTACTAGCGTTACTCTTGCTACTTTTTGTGCTGTGAATAGGAGCTAGGAACCCGGAATTTGAAAAAGGCATCGCAGAGATGACAGATGAAAGCTGCTTTTCAAGAATACCAATGCACTTTAATGAACAAGGAATAGGCTGCTGTGTCCCAGAAGAGGGGCTCACGTGGTCAATTCAAGTTCATGGATGTTACACAGGAAGCAGCAGTAGCTTTTACTCCGTGTTCCTTTTGCGGCAGCAGCTCTGGGTGAAACTGACCATTGTCAGTTTCTCCCAGAGCCATAGGGAGGGGTGAGCTCCCAAGCTCACCACCAAAGGCAGGTGTCACTCTCGGCAAGGGCCGTCCCCGCCGCGTGAGGCAAGGACGGTCTGAACAGAGGACATTCTTGGCACGTCTGTCCCAGGGCTGTGAAGCTTCCCTCTGGCCCGGAGCCAGCAGCTCATGACACTCTCTTGTTGAGTGGAATGCTTTTATGAGCAATTTACCAGGATCTGAGACATCATCTGTGACCGCAGAACAAAGTGAATCGAGCTGACCCCTGGGGACCTAGAAGCGGGACCTGGCCTCTGGGCCCCTCCTGC
Source organism: Balaenoptera physalus (assembly GCF_965194825.1). Lineage (NCBI taxonomy): Eukaryota > Metazoa > Chordata > Mammalia > Artiodactyla > Balaenopteridae > Balaenoptera > Balaenoptera physalus. The sequence continues at coordinate 175,736,577 of NC_138883.1, read as the reverse complement.
TAACCTGAAGAGATGCGGCACCCAGAACTCTCTTTAACTGCTGGGGTGAGTTGGCTTGTGTTCGTGACCTTGTACATGTAAGCATTTCCTCCCCTGGAATGAGGGACCGTGCTGGGCGCTTCCGTTTGAAGCACCGATTTTGTTCTCCTCTGTTTACAGTGGAACTTCTCCTGTGGCATTTAAAGCCTCCAAATATGCAGCTTTATATAAACTGACTAAACTGGCTAACAATTGTTTAATGACTGCCTAAAATAACTGAAGTGAAAAAGAGCAAACCCCATTACATTTTGGGAAAGTATTTCGGAGAAGATCTTGAAGTCTTCCTTTGCAATAGCAGGATATTTAAAGAAACGATATTTAAAGCAACATCTTGTCTTCATTATATTGAGCCATATATTTTCAAATTCAAAAAAATTAAATAAAATTTAGAGACCACAAACATACTGATCCTCAGACTACATGCCGTTCTCTAAGTGCTGAATGTCAAGCTACAAGTTTAAAATGGGAAGCAAATTTTATTTCCGAAACGAACCATCTTCTGACAGACTTGAAATCAGCCATCACTGTAAAGCGAACCCACATCATGAAATCTATGTCCTATTCCCCTGCTTCCCACGATGGGGACTACTAAAAGCATAATGATAGGTATGTTCATTTCATAATGCACACGTGAACATTATGAATATATGTTCAGTATAGAGTAGTGGAAGGTCGGTAAAGATGAAGTCCAATCTGGTTACAGCCTCAGAATCCTCTTTCAAGTGCAAATCTCCTGATGACAACATGATTACAAGCCCATCTCTGCCATACTCCCCACGCCTCGCTATGGTCTCCTGTCTCAAAATGAACATGTAAGGAGGGAACTGCACAGAGAAACTCGGCCAGCTTCAAGCCTTTGTTGGGGGCTCTCAGGGCACAACACCAGAAGTGCAGGGGGCGTCTGAGAATTACACATGATCTGAACTCTTAGCTGTAAATATGTCCAAAATCTTCTAGAAGTTCCTTCCAGAGGAGAGAGTAAAAACAAAAACAAAAACACACACAAAAAACTCAAATCCCTAGCAAATCCAGCGGTGGCCTACAGGTCTTTACAACTCTGAGTCTCCATCTCAGTTAAACTGGGAAACTTTCGTTCCTTCACACCTGGCTTCCTGCATCCCAGGGACCTAGGGTTGCTCAAGGCCCTGACGTGCTCAGTCTTCACCATCGCTTATCAGCTTGTCATAACTAGAAACACCTGTGTGTCAGCTGAGCAAGGTGGGGCAGGCAGATGAACATCAAAAGATGACTGAGTCCATCGACAGATGAATGGATAAAGACGACGCAGTACCTATATACACTGGAATATTACTCAGCCATGAAAAAGAATGAAATAACGCCATTTGCAGCAACATGGATGGACCTAGAGATTATCAAACTAAGTGAAGTAAGTCAGACAGAGAAAGACAAATATCACATATCAGTTATATGTGGAATCTAAAAAAATGACATAAATGAACTTATTTACTAAACAAAAACAGACTCACAGACACAGAAAACAAACTTACGGTTACCAAAGGGGAAAGGAGAGGGGAGGGATAAATTAGGTATTTGGGATTAACGGATACACACTACTATGTATAAAATAAACAACAAGGACCTACTGTATAGCACAGGGAACTATATTCAATATCTTGTAGTAACCTATAATGGGAAAGAATCTGAAAAAGAATAGATATATATTATAATTGAATTGTTTTGCTGTGTACCTGAAGCTACCACAACATTGTAAATCAACTATACTTCAATTAAAGAAAATATGACCAAGAAAATGAAAAACCTGAACAAGTGGGAACTAAGACGTCACTTACTAGCAGAACCAGAGCAGCAGGGAAGATCTCGGACCAGCTGGGTAAATCTCTGGATTCAGAGAATCACTCCACACTAACCTCCCTCCAGTCTGTGCTCAATTGCCAGCTCCTCAAAAGGGTCTACCCTGCTATCTTATTTAGTACTTCAAACTGCCCCCCATCCCAACTCTCCAGAACCTTCTTACCATACTCTACTTTTTCTTTTTTTTTCCATAGCACTTATCACCTTCTAACAAACTATATAATTTACTTATTACACTTAATTGTTCTCTGTCTATCTCCCTCTACCAGAATGAAAGCTCATGAAAGCAAGGAAATGTATCTATTTCAGTCACTGATGGATCGTGAGTAACTAGAAGAATGCCTGGTACATCACAGATGATTCACAAATACTTATTGCATAAATGAATGAATCTAAGACGACCTGTTCATCCAGAAAGCTTTGGCTTCCTTCCTACAAACCCTCCTCGCTTGTCTGCCAACTCATCCCACCTTCAGGGAGCGAGAACAGGAGTGAGTCCCTCACAGGCGGAACCTCCACCCTCCATGCTAGAGTGGGGAGATCACAAGGCCAGACCAAGGGACTGAAGTCCTGAGTTCCAGAAGGAATTCTTTTTAAGGTCCTTCTAGGATCAATCTCCTTGAAGATTTCTTTTCCTCCTGGCAAAATAAGGTTGTCCTTATTTCCTTTCTGCTCCAAGGGGGCTCTTTCCTCAAGTAGAAACCAGGAATGGCCTAATACAAAGAAGCCATTTATACTTCACACCCACTATAATGACTATTATAATTTTAAAAAAAAACAGAAAATAACAAGTGTTGGCATGATGGGGAGAAAATGGAACACTTGTATATCACTGTACAATGTTCGTCCACCATAAAAAACAGTATGGTGGTTCCTCAAAAGTTACACATACAATTACTATACAATCTCGCAATTCTATTCCTAGGTCTGTACCCAAAAGAATTGAAAACGTGTACTTAAACAAGTATACATACTTGCATGTTCGTAGCAGTGCTGGTCACAATGACCAAAAGGTGGAAATAGCCCAAATGTCTCTCAATAGATAAATGGATAAAAAAACTGTAATACATCCATATAATGGAATATTATTCAACTATGAAAAGGAATAAAGTGTTCATTCATGCTACAGTGTGTATGACTCTAAAACATCATGCTAAATGAAAGAAGCCAGACACAAAAGGCAATATGTTGTATGACTGCATTTATATGAAATATCCAAAATAGAGAAATCCATGGAGACAGAAGGCAGATTGGTGGTTGCCAGGGGCTGGGGGGAGAGAAGGAGGATGGGCAGAAACTGCTTAAGAGGGAAGGAGTTTTACTTTGGAGGGACGGAAATAAGTTGGAACCAGGGAGAGATGGTAGTTGCATAACATTATGAATGTATTAAATGCCACTGAATTGTTCACTTCAAAACAGTTTGTTCTAGGTTATGTGAATTTTACCTCAGTGAGTTATTTTTTAAGCAAAATTTAAAAAATGAAGCCACTTAGTACAGCAAAAAGTCCTTGAAGGTTCAAGTCATCAGATCCACTGGGGTTTTGGTTCAAAGCCCAGATGAGTAACACAGGGGGCCTTTGGCCTTGTTCTCTGCCTCTGGACCCACGGGGCATCAGTGGAAGCAGTGTGTGGATGGGGAAGGTAGTTGTTCAGGATTCAGGATCTAACCTCCTAGATCCCTGCCTCAAGACTAGTTATCTCAAGTGCATCTTGTAGGGAACATGCTAATCCTTTTAACATGTGGAGGTCAAGAAAACCAGATTTGGAGGTGTTTCATTTTCCCCCAACCTCACTCAGTCACTGAAACAAGAAGCACAGGATTGTGAAAGAAGCAATACAACAGGGCAGCTGCTCTCAAGTTCTAGTTCCTGTACCAGCTCCCTGACATTGTCATCAGACACGTCATTCAACGTCTCTGAACCTCGGTTTCTTCAATCATGAAATATAGATAAGAATTCCCATTTTACTTGTCTACAGAGTTATTTCAACTGTCAAATGAGAAGAGGAATATAAAAGCACTTTGCAAATGCCCAGCTACCCAGTCTTGCCCATTCTTCCTTTCAGTATTTTGCAAACCCATCTATTATTTTCACCTTCACGTTCACTGACCTGTTCACGACATCATCATCATCCTGCACGTGGTTGACCTTAACCTTCTAAGGAAGGTCTCTGCTGCTTCCACTGTGCACTCTTCCCGTGCATTCTCTGCTCTGCCACCAGATGATCTTTCAAAACCAGACCCAAGGATGCCCCACACCTGCTTAAAACCCTTCCAGAGTTTCCCATTGCCCTTGGGGCAAACTCCTTAACCGGCTCTAAGACCTTTTATGATACATCCGCATCTTGTCTCTCCTGCTCTTCTTTCATCCACACTTAACATTCGGTCTTTGGAACACACTATGCTGCATGAGAGAGTTTCCCCATCTCCCCACCTCCCTCAAATCCCCACACCCCCCGCTCACACTACTGTTGCCTTCTCCAAGCCTTTGCCTGGATACATTCTATCAAATTCTATCATAAAGTTTCAGTAAGACATTGCCTCTTTCAGGAAATCTTCCATGACATCCTCCCTCCCCTACCAAGTCTCCCACACTTAATCCAGGGGGGTCACTTAGATGGGTTAGATCTCAGGAGCAGATAGAGAAAACATGGTAGGTGGGTGGCTGGACCTTCTCCTCTTTTCTTTTTTTAATTAATTTTTTATTTTTTGGCCGCACCACATGCCATGTGGGATCTTAGTTCCCCGACCAGGGATCAAACCCGCGCCCCTTGCATTGGAAGTGCAGAGCCTTAACCACTGGACCGCCAGGGAAGTCCCTGGGTCTTCTCCCACTGAAAGGGTAGCTGGAGGCAATATCCTTGAGGGATTAGAAGCTACTCCTATACCATCATATTCTTGGACCATCCATATCTGGGAAAACCCATGTGAATATGTCTATATTCTTACACGGCTCTTCTTGCCCCCTGGGTCATGGTACAAAGCCAATGTAAGAGTCCCTTTAGTATTTGTTGAGAGCCTGCTATTCCAAGAAGTGCAGAGGATACACATGTGAGTTAAACAGGCTGGGACCTCACAGAGCTCCAACAATGAAGGGGCTCAGGGGGTAAGAAGGTCATCCCAGGGCTTCTCTGTAAGTTATCACATTCCCACCACTCATCTGAGCTTTATAGGAGCCTTAACACACACACACACACACACACACACACACACACACACACTTAAAATGGTCTTCAGTGAGGGTCTCTGAACAGGACCATTACCAGTACGTACAGTAGCCTTGTTTCAATCAGCAATGTTGACCCCCTCCAGGGAAACTGATTAGAAAGAAGCAAGCCTTCCTTTAGAGCAGCCAGAGGGACAGGTCAATTTCAAGGGACAGGTCAATTTCAAGACCCACTTGTGGACCTTAGCAGGTCTCTTGTGTAGGAGCCAACTGGCATGACCAGCACACATGTGCAGTAGACAAGCCTTGATGGACCTGTCTGACCCACGTCCCATTTCATCTGTGACCACTGACCCATCATCCCACACGAAGAGGAGTACGTGTGGTGCTCAAGGTTTTCAACCCACAGTTGGAAGGAAAGAGGGACCTGGAGTGAGTCTTCCCTCAAACAGGGATAAAGTGGTATCACTACCTACAAGAAACCGGCTCCCCTTGTAGACCTATTAATGATGGAGACTTGGGCTCATTATGAAAGCTGCAGCTCATTCCATCTCTTTTTATTCTACCTCTTTTTTTTTTTATTTGTAGGGATGTATTCTGTCCCTGTTGAACAAATGCCAAATCCTGGGGTTTAACCAATGAGATAAAAATCATTATCTCCATCCTCAGGGCCAACTGTCCTGTCTTCGTTTATATAAGATACAAGAAAACTTGTCCAAAGATCACTGATGCTGAGTGCATCTCCACATCACCTGCTTCCTTTCCCAGCACCATGCCTTTCCAACAGTGTTGGACCCAAGTGCACGCCCTAAAAAATACAATAAACCTACTAACCCAACTAAACTCTGTCTCAGAGTCTGCCTCGCAGAGAACCCAACCAGTGATGTTGACTATGGTCCCATTTCATCAACTCATCAGCTAGTTTGGGAAAAGAACACTACCCTGCAGAATAAGGTCATAGGTTCAAAACCCATGTGAATCACTCATTTCACATTAAAAGAAAGACTTATTCAAGGAACATAGATCAAAACCTCTTCCATAGAAGAATGGCTCCCCTCAAAGCATCTCCTCCCACAGGGAGACCCACATCTCTTGTAGGCAGTGGGTCAAGATCATCACCTTCACAGGCACGGGAAAGCAGGGAGGCAGAGATGGCCACATGAAGTGTTGGGAAATATAGGGAAAATAAATGTCATCTACGACTTCTAAGAATTATGCACACATAAAATGTAATTCTTACAAGAACCAAGTGGGAGGAAAAGAACCCTAGGAAGAGAGAAATACTTAAAAGGTGATGGTATCAATTAAAGAATATTTCCACAAGGGTCACCTTTATACCCCATTCCCCAGCCCCAATATTCATCTTTACCAAAGGGGATGCTTCAGCTTGTTCAATTGTTTTGACCTAAAGTTTGTCCACATCTTGGGTGTATTTGTACGGTGGAAGGGGAGAAGTTGATATCCTTCCTTGCAGGTTGACATGCTCAGCTACAAGGGGCAAGCAAAAGGCATGACACCAACAAACATACTTTCCTTGGAGCTCTGCAATCACCTCTAACTTGAAGCAAGCCAGTTTACCTTTCCAGTCTTAGATTCCAAATATGTGAATATGGGGCAAGATGTCCTAAAGCTCCCCTACTTATAGGATTCTATAGCCCTTAAATATGAGCAAAAGCTGAAATTTGGAAATTGAAAAAACAATTTTCATAAAAATTAACTTAAATCTTTTAATGGCAAATCACATAACCTCCTCAAATTCCAATGATTACTACTAAATGTAGATAGAATATAGATTCAGAAATTGGACAGTTTGTTTGTTGTGTACGATGGGAACACACTCTCAGAAAGAAGAAGTTTCCAATTGAGTGGCATGAACACCCATCATGATGTTGAAGGAAATATAAACGAGTTCAAGTTTCCAACGCTCCCTTTCCCATTCTCCACTATCAGAATCTGAAGTCACCACCATCTTGTTTGCAACATGTGCTTGGGGTCTTCATCCAAGTGCTGAGGTTTAACAGAATATGCCTCCAGGTTTTCCATGAACACTTGTCAAATGAATTGCGTAAAAAATACGGTATCAAAATGAGCAGGATATAGGGAAACTAAAGCCAACAGACATTTTCTTTGCCTAGTAGGTAGGCAAGAATTTAATAGAATGACAACATCCAATGTTGATGAAGATGTGAAAGAAAATGTGGGGGCAGTGTGTCCACCGTTCCAGGAGGATAAGTTGGCAATAAAACAAAAGCTTTAAAAAATATTCGTACTCAAAATGCTGAACAATTCAACTTCTAGAAAGGTATCGCCAGGCGATAATCTGATACCACTATTCACCACTGTACTCCTTGTAAGAATGGGAAAAAATCAAGACAACCCAAATGTTTTTACAACAAAAATTGCTTAAACTACAGTACTGCTAGAGAACCGAATGCTCTACAGCCACTGGGAATCCTAATAGAAAATTTTGTTGAGCGAAATGGAAAAAGGTACACAATATTCAACTTAATGAGGAAAGTAAGCAACAGTATTACGCAAAAAATATGAAATAATTTTGTGTAAAAATACACACATTCTCTACATCTGCATCCTTATTCCTGTCCTGCCCCTAGGTTCTTCAGAACCTTTTTTTTTTTTTTTTTTTTTACCAAATGAAAAATAGATAGCTAGTGGGAAGCAGCCACATGGCACAGGGAGATCAGCTCGGTGCTTTGTGACCACCTAGAGGGGTGGGATAGGGAGCGTGGGAGGGAGACGCAAGAGGGAGGGGATATGGGGATATATGTATACGTATAGCTGATTCACTTTGTTATACAGCAGAAACTAACACAACAATGTAAAGCAATTATACTCCAACAAAGATGTTAAAAAAAAATACACACATACACACTCGAATACGTGCATCTGAAAAGTAAGGAAGGATATAAAAATACATTATCTGAGGAGTTGTGTCATGTGTGCTTACCCCCTTTTTGTTCTATTTATTTTCAAATCCCTCTTCAATTAATATGAATTATTGGTTCAATAATTTAGTAACTATTTTAATGGACTATTCATAAGCATTAAGTTCTCTTCCAAAGTAAGGCCCTCAAAGCCCCCAACCAAAACTATGAAATTAGCCAGTTTGAAAAGATCAGAATATTATCAAAATGGGAAAGCCCAAGCTTTTCAAGATGCAGCTACTTTGAAGAACTGTGTTTCTTTACTAGACAATCCTCTAAAGTATATTCCTTAACCCTTCACAGAGTCTATCCTAATACCGACCTGAGTTCAAGTTTTATAACATGAAACACACACGCAGAGCAGAAATAACCCCATATCTTAACAGTGGCTATCTCATTACATATTACCTTTCTTTTCTGTACTAAGCATATATTGTTATTTTTTTTAATTTTTATTTTATATTGGAGTATAGTTGATACACAATGTTGTGTTTGTTTCAGGTGTACAGTAAAGCGATTCACTTATACATATACATATATCGATTCCTTTTCAGATTCTTTTCCCTTATAGCTTATCACAGAATATTGAGAAGAGCTCCCTGTGCTATACAGTAGGTCCTTGTTGATTACCTATTTTATATATAGTTGTGGTATATGTTAATCCCAACCTCTATATATTATTTTTATAATCAGAAAAAATAATAAAACTATTTTCATTTAAATAGCCTTTCCATAGGCTATAAGGAGATATTAGGGATGATGTTAGATATTTGTCTCCTTTTACTTTCCTGTATTCCCCAAATTTTCCAAAATAAGCACATATGACTTTCATAATAAAAAAATTGATTAGAAATATACAAACAAGATGGTCCTCAATCTCAAAGTTGATCAAAATTTTGAAGCTTCAGAAAGAAGAATTTAAATAATAATTGGAATTTTGGGGAGTGTGTTTGTTGTTGTTTTAACTAATGAAAATCTGAAACTGAGTATGCAGATGTCACTAGACAAGGTCTGCTGTCTACCTGCATGAAAGGGTCATAATCCAAACATGATTTGAACAGTCCTGGAAACTCACACCACCCCCCTCCCCCTGGCATCATTAACCACCACCACTGGGGTGAGCCCTTCATTTAATACGACTCCACAATCACATCTTGATTTTCCTAAAAAGGCAGAAACATTTTAAAAGCCAGAGAGATTAGGCATTTTTGCATCCTTAGCAAAAGCATTGTTCAGTCTTTATAAAGTCATTGGACTTTTGAGTGTGCCATATCAAAACAGTCTTAAAAGTTGATGCACAGCATTAAGTAACTGAATGTACTAGAGGAAAAGCTTTAAACAAAGATAATTCATTTTATTAGATTAAAAAACATTCCCTGAGGGCTATTTTGCTTCTAAGAACCATACTGTATAATACAACCCAACGTCTCCTCTAAAATTTCCCTTGCCACTATTTTTTTTAAAAAGGAAAGAAAAAAAAAAAAAAGAACCCTTTACGCCTTGAGTTATAGACTGTCTTCCTAAAAAGAATCTATTTTTTTTCTTATTAACACAATCATTTTAAAAACCCTGTCATGTGATCTATCTCTTCTAATTCTTGGCTACTCGAACCAGGAAGCAAAAAGTTGATTCGTAATAGGACATTCTAGTTATTTTTGCAAAATCGAAAGTACACTCTAAATTCCAAGAATGTCCAAGCAAGTCAACTGGATGGCCTTTTTCAGATGAACTTACTTTCATGTGCTACCATTTACTGGGTATTTATAGTGATCATAAGAATAGCCATTTTCCAGAATATGACGGCATCAAGTGACGGAGAACTTCCTCTTACTTGTATGTAACTGATGCTCTAGGTGCTGCAGATTTCTCTCATAATTCTCCCTGGTCCCTGGTACCCAGGATCCTTGGCCTTCCTCCCAAGCCCTCTTCACTTCTGTCCATTCCACCTCTTCTGTTTCCTCTCAGTTTGTGTCCCTTCCTCAAGGAAGCCTTCCCTGACCACCCAATTAGACTGGCTTCCTCTCCTCCCCTCTTACGCCTCACAGCAACCTGCGCCCTTCCTTCCCAGCCCTTCTCGCAGTTTGTCACTAAAGGACTTATTGTTCATTAATTAACACCCTGTTCCCACTCAAGGCAGGAAGTTCCTTGGAAGCCAGGACGGTGTATCCTACTGACCATTAAGTCCCCAGAGCAGTGCACAGGGACAGCTGTATACAAACTACTGCATTTTTTGGGACTGATTTTGATTGAATGAACTTCATTCCCAAGAGAACTTCCATGTTGTATACATACGTTCAATCAAATATATATGTGTCTCTGCTGAGATGTCAACTCAAAGAGGTCTTTCTGGAACACATCATGAACGATTCTGTATCACCTGAGCCCATTTTATGCTTTTTCAAACCACTTATTACCCCTGACACACACTGATCTCTTTACTGTCTGTCTACACCACCACTACATCAGCACCATGAGAATCTGGTTTCATCTGCTTTGCTCTTTGCTGTATCCCAAGCACCAAGAACAGTGTCTGGCATGTGGGAGGCACTGAATAAAGATTTGTGAATGAATGAATGTGCTAAGTATGCAGGGAAAGATGCACACATGGGAGTCCCACTCACACACCCTGATTCTACTTTCTGATCATCTCTGCCCATCTGTTGCCAGCCTTTCGTCAAGGTAAAAGATGTATTTCCATTTTCCTTTCTGTATTCCAAATGCAAGCTACTCTGACATCAGTACTATTTCAGTTAGTATATAAAAACAAGTACCCTGCTAGAAACTGTGTCCAAAACAGTCGAAGATGCCAGAACAAATTCATTCCTTTCAACATTTCCAGGGTAACAGCAAACCCAAGATGACCTTCTGGGTCCCTTTTGCCAAAATGCATTATAACTCTTGCTCAAATCAATGCTCTCCAGAAGCAGCTGAGCTCACCATATAAATGGAATTTAAATAACACGTTTCCTATGTGGAAGTACTCTGTATACAATTTAAGTCACATGATTTGGTTAATAAATTTTAAGTTGAACAAAATCAAGTTACCCAAGGACTCTCTTAAATTTAGTTGGCTGTACACTTGCAAAGGGTGACTCTTAATGGCATGTGAATGAAATCTCCATTTAAAAAAATCCCACTCGAGGAACATTCCACAAAATACATGAGTGGTACTCCTCAGAACTGTCAAAGTCATCAAAAACAAATTAAGTCTGAGAAACCATCACAGCCAAGATGACCCTGAGGCAACTGAATAGAACCTCTCACTAACCCCCTCACAACTCCGTGGTGTGTGGGGAGATGCTGGTATCTGCAATTTACAGAGGAGAAAAGGGAGAGCCAAAAAAGGTCCTTCCACCATCAGATAATACTTTGCTGGATTCAAACATAGGTCTGTCCAGACGCACAGACTCTCAACCACCTTGCTCTGCTGCCTCTTATTAGTGAAAAAAATAAAAGGATAACTACAGTTCTGTTTGTACACTGTTTCCCCAACTGCTACACACGTGTGTAACAATCACATATATGTGAATGCATGTGAGGGAGAGATAAAAGGATTTGGGCAGAAAGATCCCAAGATATTAGTAATGGTTATACTTTTAGGTGGAGGTCTTGAAACTTTTTTCGACTTTTCTCACATTCTCTATTATGAGGATTTGTGACGTGTATGCTTGGAAAAAAAGCAATATAGCAAATTATGACTGAATGCTTGGAAAGTTTACATTATGCGTCTATAAAATTTTATCAAGCTTAGGTACCTCTTCTACTAATGTTCAAAAATGGTAAACAAGCACTCCAGACACAAGTGGGCCAAGGGGAAGGCAGCCCATGGTCTACTCAGGGGAGGCTGTTCCCCCAGTCACCCAGTGGACCCCTACTAGCTTTATACCATCTGTCACTCCCCCGCAGACCTACTCTTTGATACTAAAATCAGCCTGTAAATTGGTGCAGCCACTGTGGAGAACAGTATGGAGGTTCCTTAAAAAACTAAAAATAGAGCTGCCATATGACCCACCGATCCCACTCCTGAGCACATATCCAGAAAAGGTGAAAACTGTAATTCGAAAAGATCCATGCACCCCAATGTTCACAGCAGCACTATTCACAACAGCCAGGACATGGAAACAACCTAAATGTCCATCGACAGATGAATGGGTAAAGAAGACGTTGTACATATATACGAGGGACTATTACTCAGCCATAAGAAAGAATGAAATCATGCCATTTGCAGCAACATGAATGGACCTGGAGATTATCATACTAAGTGAAGTAAGTCAGACAGAGAAAGACAAATATATGATATCACTTATATGTGGAATCTAAACTATGACACAAAATGAACTTATCTAGGAAACAGAAACAGACTCACAGACATAGAAAACAAACTTATGGTGACCAAAGGGGAAAGCGGGGGGAGGGATAAATTGGGGATTTGGGATTAACAGATAACACACTACTATATATAAAACAGATAAACAACAAGGATGTATAGCAGAGGGAAGTATATTCAATATCTTGTAATAAACTATAATGGGAAAGAATCTGAAAAAGAATATATCTGAATCACTTTGCTGGCTACCTGAAACTGACACAACACTGTAAATCAACTACACTGCAAAAAAAAAAAAGGGAAAAAAATCAAATCAAATCAGCCTGTACAACAAAGACACACAGTGTGCTATAAAATGCCCACAGGGGCCACTAGGCCTTCTTAGGATTCATCTGGCTTCTGTTTAAGTTAACCTCACATTTCAAAACTCGGACTCGTGGCCACACAAGAATGGCAAATGAGCACTCCCAGTAGGTTATTTTCTCTAAAGGCTAAAACTTAGCCGAATACTGTCAGCAAAGGTACCAAATGCCACAAAGGGAAAGAGGTCTAACCAAAGCTATGGGCTTACATCTACTCACTATTAAGATTCTGTTTACCAACCGTGAGAATCTCTTAAAGTCTCCGCTTTGCTTTTACCTGGAGGGAAGGTTCATGGGAGACGGGAGGAGACGGAGGCGAGGTCCTCCTAATCTAGGTACTTACTCAGATGGAGAATTTAAAGGACAAGATGACCCTTGGAGGCCAGGTGCAGAGGCAGAAGGGAAATGGATCCCAAAGATATATTTGGTCTCTTTTTTTCCAACTTGGCTAAAAACCTTAATGTGGATCCTGGAGGAAAAGATTGCCTATGCTCCATTTACTTTTATTTCTCGGGAGTTTTCAGGATTTGATCAGCACCTGCTCTGTGCCAGACTTTGCTTCTGGTTTATATTATCCTTGCCCCTCATAACTGCCCTGTGAGGGGAGGATGTAAATTTCCCATTCTGCAGATGACAAAACTGGAGACTGGGGAGACTGACCTTTACAATATCACCAGATTCGTGACTGCAGGACCCAAGATGAAAGGCCAGTCTTATCTGGCCCGTGTTCTTTCCATGACATCAACCTCCCTGCCCTGGCATCATTATGGGAAATCACTGGCCTCAATGAAACCATCCACGCCTCTGGGAATGAGCGGGAATTTGAGGTGTTGTCCACCTGCAAAAGGAACGGAAGATTTAATCTAGTGCCACTGACGGCAGCCCTGTTATCTGGGACAAGTCCCCTGTCACTCATCCGTGGACGATTCTTCTCCCTGTGTAGACTCTGCCTCGTGCCATGCTTCCGTCACCTGTGATTTCAGCAAAGCTGGAGTAATGTGTCTTGTCACTCCATTCCCGTTCCATTTCTGTGTTGGCAAAATATAATATCACTCTTCTGCCTCCAGAATATGCAGAAGGCAAATGAGGCTACTAGGTTTCTAAACTACAGTCTTATATGGCCTCGGAGCTCTCCCTTGCATAAATACACGCTGATACGCTAACTCAGAAGCCAAGAAAAGACACTATAAATAGCCCGGGTTCCAGCCAGCAGAGGAAGCGGACCCCGTAGTCATGCCAACTTGTGCATACAAGCATAAGGATGGGACCTTCAGGACGCGTCTTTTCTTAGAGCCGCATCTATACCCAAGGAGTATACCATGGAGAGCATCAGCTTCGCCAACGATGAGCTAAAGGGTTTTTTTTATGAAATTAATGCAAGTCAGAGAAAGCTGAAACCCCCAAGGGAGACTCCTGGAGGGGAAATGCAGTTTGGACGACTCGTCTGAATGCAAAGACTTTTAAAGTCCTTCTTTGCTGTTAAAGTACCTTTTAAACATATGTGTGCATACGTTCACTAATAAGAGCAAGAAAATAACCAGTATCCAAGAAGGCATCGGGCAAACATGTGAGCCCCAAACTCAAACACAAATGCCTCAACTCAAGTACTCGGAAGAAATTCTTGAGTTCTGTCTTGAAAAACCTACTGATGTGAGCTTCGCTTTGTCCAAAGATGTCAAGAAATTGACGGAAAGGAGATAAATAGGCATGGCTGAATAGGGCACGTTCTAGAACGCAAAAGAGCATATATGACCCCAAACACCAAAGTTTCATTCAACAAGAGCGAGCAGGTGTGTCAGAGACTAAATGGAGAGGAGGAGGTGGCGGAGATGGGGTGCAGGGGGCAAGGGCGGTGGGAAGAAAGACCGCCGACGCCAGTTCTCCGCAGATGAGCGGATCCGACCACCACCACGCACCCCGCCCCTTTGACCCCGAGGCACGGGGGACCCTTCTTAATGGTTGTCGGATAACTAGCGATTTCCTACAACAATTTACAAGGTAGCAAGGGCTACTGTCCTGCCTCTTTACGAGCTTTCTCACTCCAGACCTCACAGTAAGATCATCTTCTTCTCTGACATTCTGCTAAAAGGAGGTGAGAAAATTAAAGTCCCTGACATTTATTTCCTGGGAATTACACTGCAATGGAAATGTTGGTAGTTATTCAATTGGTACAAATCCATTCGAAAGCAAAGCCTAGAGAATTATCATTTGTTTACGTGCACGTCTCTACTAGAACACATAGAGGCCAGAAGGTCTCTGTCTCTCTCTTTAAAAAGGTACAGTGAAGAGCTCGATGCTGCTCTATATTTTGGTCACTCCCTTGGCCCCTTCCCTGCAGGGTTTGGTACTTGGAACACCCAAGGAGCCCCCCTGGGACCCATCACCGGCCACTTCCCTTTGGCTCAAAGGTTCTCGGAGTTTCAAAGAGACTTGCTAATGGCGGCTCCTTCTAAGTCCCTATCCCCATGGCAACACCAAGGCTAGTCCTTACCAACTTCAGAAAGAGAATGCACTACAGGCAGGAAGGCTGATTCAGATTTCTCACCTGAATTTCTGCTAGCCCTTCCACAGAAAGGATCTATGCACCCTCACCCCCAATATTCTCACCTTCAGCCAAAGATGCTTCTATAATCCATGCTGAATGAAACAAGAAAAAGGGGAAAAACCCCTCCACCCCCATCACAATCTTTGTGTGTGTGTGTGTGACCTTATCTTACCCTGATGAAATAAATAAGAGTAACATGAAGCGAAAAAGAAGAGATTCTGTTGGTCAAGCGGATCCTTGAGGACGTGACCCCTGTCTGATGAATCCCTGTGACTTTCAGGGTCTGGCGTATATTTAAATGATGATAGGCATGTACCAAAAAGATATTTAATGAACGTTTCCTGAACGAGAATGAATCTGAGACGTTTCATTACTACTTAAGCTCTAACAAAGACTCATAAGGTATGCTTAATGCTTAAAGTACCATGTGAAATGGTTTAAAAATCACTATGAAGACCACTGCCAGTAAGTATCACACATACACACAAAGAATCGTGTGCCCTGGCTCTATGACAAAGATCAAGCCCTCAATCCCTACAGACTCACTACTGAAAGAGAGAACAAATACAGCAAAGTCACATCCTCTCCACGATTTCCAAATTCAACTCCGCGTCCTCAACAACAACCACTAAACAACGGAGAGGTAGGATGATGACAAGTACGTGTCCCCCTGGGAATCTGAGACGGGGGATGAGGTACCACATCCTGCCATCACTCTCATAGCTTCTGTCCTCCCAGGATGGTCGCCTTGCCCTGTTAGATGGGAGTTTAGCTTCAAAATACACACAATATGCCTCCGAAATACAAGCCAGCTACTTTCTGTATACCGGATGAATTCAGTGCTATATATACATTCTGTATCTTACAGGGGATTTGTAGGACTCTAAAGCGTACTTCTGCTTCTGTATTTTTCTCTTCACCAAATGTCTTTACAACCTAAATCCCAGGTACAGGGAGACTGCGATGTGAGTGGAACGGTTTTCCCCAGTCGCTGCCTGAAACAGAGGGCATCTCCCCCACCCACCTCTATCCCCTTTCTCACTGTCATTTTTATCAAGTTCTGGAATTCTTTACTCCTAACCAAAATCCCCACTCAGCCGCTCCCTATTTTCCCCTCACTTTCTCTCTGTCCCCTGAAACTCTGGGCTGAAATGGACAGAGGTCCCCACATCCCTCACCTGTTAAGCTGAAGCGTGCCCAGCCTTCTCTGAGTTAAGGCTGCTCCTACCGGACCCCCTCTATCGCAGCCCCCCGCAAACGGAGAAGGTACTTCCAGACCATCTGTCTCCAGCCTCTAAATTCTAATTCTTTCATCTGGCATTCTATCTGTCCACCATTTCCTTCAGCCCACCTTTCTACACCTGCCTGCCACGAATTCTTAGTGTTCCCTGAACACCAGGTAAAAAGATTCCTCACTATTCTTCTACAGAAATCATGCTTCTCCTGCTGCCACATCTGTGTCTCCCTGGACCCTACTCCTAGAATGCCTTTCCTTCCCACTGTTGGAGGATCACATCTAATTTCTCCTGCACTCCTTTTGTGATTCCCTGGTAGGAACACAATCTTCAAAAAAAAGAGCACCATCTTCCAACACTCAAGTCCTGAAGCACATTCTCTGCTTCCCTGTTTAAGACACTTCCACTCTCTTCTATTAAGCACACTCTGTGCATATTTTAGCTCCTATGGAAAACTCTAAGCTTCCTGGGATCAGAGACCCAGTCAGGCAGTGTCCTCTGTTGGGTATTGGGTGGTAGGTCCTTGTCAATCCCCCTCACAATCACTGAGGCTTTCCCTTTCCTTACCCTGCTTGTACGAAGCCAAATATGCAGACACTCATGTAATAATACGAGGAAACATTATGTGGTCATGCATCGAAGTGCACAAGTTTCCTTGGCATACAAGGAATGACTCTGATGAAGACAAAACATGTGTCCCCGTCTCTCCTGTGCTGAACTCAGACTTCAGTCCGCTCTCAATGCTCTGAAAGTATCTGCTGCAAGTGCAACAGCAAGAGCTCGCTCCCCACCCTAAGTTTCTACTGGAAAAGCACATGCTGTGCTTGCTTTCTACTGACACCACAAGAATTGGTTGGGGGGGGGGGACATGTTTTGAATTTAAAAAACAGGAAGACTGGAGCCCCCAGTCCTCTGGCAGTGGCTCCGCATATGTACGGGTGTGTGTGTGTGTGTGTGTGTGTGTGTGTGTGTGTGTAGAGAGAGATTTCCAAAGACTCAGCAAACAGGAACCTTAACTTCAACAAAATGAACGCTCCTCCTAAAACTTTTGGTACTGAATGTTGATTTAACATTTCAATCATTCTCATTTTTTCTTCATACATAATAGCTTTATTCTGACCCAATCCTTTGACTTGCATCCACCTTGCTCATTTAATATGCAACAAAGTCAGCCGGTACAGGGTAAGGTGACCAAGGATGTGTTCGAGGGGATAGATCTTTCTGTTCAAGTCTCTGCCTACGTCACTGAGGCCTTCAGTCAAAGGAGACCCCTCATGACCACACTGGCACCAATGTGGAAACTGACAGCAGAGACTGACTTTTTTTTTTTTAATAAGTTTATTTATTTATTTATTTACTTATTTATTTATTTATGGCTGTGTTGGGTCTTCGTTTCTGTGCGAGGGCTTTCTCTAGTTGCGGCGAGCGGGGGCCACTCTTCATCACGGTGCGCGGGCCTCTCACTATCGCGGCCTCTCTTGTTGCGGAGCACAGGCTCCAGACGCGCAGGCTCAGTAGTTGTGGCTCCCGGGCCCAGCTGCTCCGCGGCATGTGGGATCTTCCCAGACCAGGGCTCGAACCCGTGTCCCCTGCATTGGCAGGCAGATTCTCAACCACTGCGCCACCAGGGAAGCCCCGAGACTGACTTCTTAAACATGTATTGCAGGCAGCACGATGCAAAGGCCGACACTGATCTACATAATTACATTGTGTTTAATATTAAGAGTTGTGGAAAACCCCAAGATTCTATAGATTTATTTAAAAGGATTTAAAAACAAGACCCTATTGAGAGGTAAATGCTCATCAGCCAGATAAAAAAATTTTTTTTAATTTTTACCAAAATATAGCTGATTTACAATGTTGTGTTAGTTTCAGGTGTACAGCAAAGTGATTCAGTTATATATATATATTTTTTTCTTTGTTTACAATCTCTTCCATTATAGGTTATTACAAGATATTGAGTAGAGTTCCCCGTGCTATACAGTAGGTCCTTGTTGATTATCTATTTTATATATAATAGTGTGTATATGTTAATCCCAACCTCCTAATTGATCTCTCCCCCCCTTTCCCTTTGGTAACCATAAGTTTGTTTTCTATGTCAGTGAGTCTATTTCTGTTTAGTAAATAAGTTCATTTGTACCATTTTTTTTTAGATTCCACATATGAGTGATATCATATGATATTTGTCTTTGGCTTACTTCACTAGTATGATCATCTCTAGGTCCATCCATGTTGCTGCATATGTATCATCTCTGGATGAAGATGGTTAAGAGAGCATGTTTAAAGGTTATTTTATTGATATATCATATATTAATATTTTATTTATAAATAATTGTGTGACACTGATGCTCTAACACTCTTCATTTTGATTTGTGTTCCTAAATTTGATTTTTAAGTCTTCAAATCAAAGTGAAAAGTCTCAATTCTCTAAGATGAATTTGTTTTTTTAAACATTTATATTAGCCCAAGGGAAAAACAATCTAAAGCCCATGCTCAACGAATCTAAATTCTATTGATATCTGGATGAATGTTAGAAAGAACAGCCATCTGGCTCACATACTCACGGTGGTGCCTGAATCAAGGAAAACAATAAAGCAAATCTGAAGTCAGAAATAAAAGTGTCTCAAAGCCCCACTTCCAAAGGTGCTAAATTTTTATTCTCTCAAATAATGGCCACATTAAACAAAGACAAGGCACCTTTTCAAAGCATGTCGAAGGTAACTATTATAGAACAGAGTCTCCATCCAGTAGCTATTATAGAATAGTCTCTTTTTCACTTTCTACAACTTTCTATTACTAAATTTGTACTAATCAAATTTAGTACAAATTTACTCATTTCATAGAGGCCGTTCCAGACTCAGCAGCTTTGCTTTCTGCTGGAAAACTACTCTGAGCTTACTAATTTGCAAGGATGCTTGTGGCACGTGATGGAAATGTAAAATCCAAACATTTGAAAGTCTCAGTGAATCGCTAAGCATTTTAAAATCCTACAAAAATGTAACAAGACACAGCCCGACCATGGGATACAAACATCTGAACATCCACAAGACACACCATGTCCTTGCTTTTCGTGTAAGAAAACGTGTCGTGGAAAACATGTTCGACAGTTGGAAGCATGTCTCCCCACATTCAGAAACCTCAGTGACTCCCCACCTATCTCCAAATTCTAAGGCAGAAAACATTAAACCACAGACTTGCTTTTTTAAGGACTCCTAACCCACCTCCGAAAGTCAAAATCAAACCTAAAGTTCCTATGGCCTACAGCTCTTAGGAAACCTTTCTTAACATGTTCCAGACTCTTTCCATCACAAATACACCTCTCACCTGCGGGTATCCTGTAAAGATATGTACACTGACCTAAAATAAGCCGCTGACCCGAATCTGTTATTAGCACCTTTCAAGCCAATATTCATACATTCACCCTGTACCAGTGAGGGAGGGTGCTAATGTAAATCAGAATATTTGATGAATTATCTTTCCTTCATCTCCATCAGCTTTTCCATTTCTCGAAACAGCTTTATAAGATAGGTCTTATCATTTTTCCCATTTGAAGAGAGACTGAAACTCACAAAGGTTAAGTTACTTGCCTGAAGTCAGAGAACTAGAGAGTTTGGACTTGAATTCGGGCAGTCCGATTCCAGAGTCTGTGCTCAAAATGGCTAGGTGATCCTGCCACTAAATGACTGACATAAACACGCTAGTCTTAACGCTTGTTGATTAAGACACACGTTGAAGGTAAAGTAAAATAGGTGTAGGCTTTTAGCAGTGAATACTCGTGACACTAAGATGAAAACAGAACCTAACAACCAAGAGAGCCTGGTGTGGTGTGGTGAGCACCGGAGTTAAACCCTGCCTCTGCCCTTTCCTAGCTCTGGGACCTTGGGCCAAATTTCTCTGAACTTCTATTTCCATACCTTCAGAAGAGACTGTATAGTTGGAAAGAAATGGTGTATGAAAACATGCCAGGGAAACTAGAAAGCCCAATGTGAATGGAACCTAAGGGGAAGAGTGAAATCCAAGAGAAAAGCATTTTCGATCAACAACTCAGATGGAAGGGCTAGCTTTTCACACCTTGAAAGATGTTGGTTATGTAATTCCCCGAGAGAGTAGATCTTTTAACCTTCCACCTTGCTCGATCCTTCTTCTGGATCTGTGCCTCCAGTGAGGCTCCGTTACTTCATGGGGAAGACAGAGAGTGTGATAAAGGACCCGTGTCTCTGAGATGTCTGCTTTCCGAAGAGGCACTCATACGAGCGTCGTGGGTAACAGAAGTCAACTCTTTCCACTGATAACTGGCTTGCCCCGCACTCCTTTTCGACGACTTCTGATAGCAACCCACACCCTCCTTCCTTGGTCTGTCCTTCACCCACTGTAACCACGCCATCTGCCCACCCTTGACACACACATCTGAGCCAAACTGGCCCACCATACTACTTCATCCTTGTCCACAGAGACTGGTCCAAAAGGCGGTACCTGAACTAAAGCAGGTCAATTAAGAGTCCTTCTCGGTGGTTCTTTGAAATGGAATTAGAAAGGGCGAACAGGAAGCGACAGCCTTTTATTCGTTATCAAAGATGGCAGGAAGGGAGCCTGGGGCTTCCAATTGTTATGTCCCGGCCTACACGGTGAAATCTGGTCTGTGGTAGGAGAGACTCCAACACCTAGGCAGGAGACACAATCCTACCGGCATCTTACCATTTCTAATAACATCCAGGCCTTGGACAGTTACGAGTGGAAACAAATTCCCTTTTGCTTATGTGAGTTTCAGATGGGATTCTGACATTCACAACCAAAAAATCCTTACCACAGAGATCTGAGAACAAGAACAACAGTTTTCTCTGGATGGGCCCCGCGGGTACTTTTAATGACAAAGCCAATGGTAACACACACTGTGTTGAACACCTCACAAATTGGCAAATGAAACCTTCCTTTCCACTGAATTAAGATCCCAAGCAAAAGTTATGATTACTCCTTAAAAAAAATACAATCTCAATCTTAATATCTTAATTTGCCCCAATTAGTAAGATTCTCAAACATCTCATTAAATTCCCTTAAGGTGTCTAGTCTTGTGGTAAAACCTGACAATACTATATTCAAGCTAAAAAAAAAAAAAAAAAATCAAGAACACAACTTCTTGGTTTCTAAAACCAGCCGAACTCTCTCCTCTACCCTGAGCACATCAGCACCACTCAAATTTTATTAAGACCATAATAATTAGATTTAGCCAGACCTCTGGTCCCCACATGGGCTTTTTCAACACACATATATAACGCACACATACGCCACCGAAACATTCTAATTTTACACTGGTAACTGGAGTGGTTTTATAACAAAGACTAAAATTTGATACTTTCAAAATTATAGGGGCAGCACACACGCTCATGAACACATATTTCTAGACACATAAATGTACATACATATTTCCAGGAAGATATCTTTTCTCAGACTCACTCATTCCCACTAGGAATCCACTTGCTTCTAAATGGGAGAAAGCATAGTACGGTTGGAAGAAGGCTTGAGGGGTTCCAGTGATTTCTTCTTGCACCTACACCTGGGGTATGGTGTTTTCCTGAGCCCCCCCCACCCCAGGAACCTGAGAGCTCACAGGTCTAAAGGCTTCATTCATCCTCTGAAGTGGACCTCAGCTCTTTTCGCCCCCATCCTAACCCCGGTCACTCTTCCCCTGGTAACAGCTCTTGGATATTCCCCTGGAAGCCGCCACTTTTCTCCCTCCTACTCCACGTGCCTTATGTGGAGTTGACTTTTCTCCCTCCCTCCTTAGCCTCCCGAGTGAGCACGCAGCTTGGGTCTGGCCCATCAGTGGACCAGAGACCACAGCCAGAGCTCTTCATCCACGGCTGCACAATCACTCAGTCACAGTCAATGGGGGGCAACGGAACATGAACTTGGAAGGATGGAAGCCTGATGTTGTCGGGCACCATCTCGCCACAACCTAGAGCTGAGCATGAAGCACACATCGGGGAAGGCAGAGGCGAGAGATGGCGAGAAACCAGGAGCCCAAGGACAGAGGTGCCATTCCAGTCACTGACGCCTGGGCCGGAAAGTTCAATGAGCCCCAAACCTCCTTTCTGCTTAAGCCAGCCTGGGTCCTGTGTGCAGGTTCCTGCCACAGAGGATTCTAACTGATGTCCCTTCCAGAAAGAAGGATCTTTCCGAAGATTAACCCAGGGAAACTGGAGGGGAGATGTGAACAAAGGGGAAGGACGGGTCCATAAGTACAAATGAAGACCAAGGAAACAAATGCTGTGATCCAAGAAGTAAAATTTTCTAATAAAGGAGTCAGTCTGCACTACCTTGTATAAAATATCCACCTTATAAAATACAAGCATTTGGTCAAAAGTCTAAAGTCGATTGAGTAAAGTCCTCCAAACTGAAGTTGAACTCAATCAGAGGACGTTTTTCAGAGGGCAATATTGTCACCATTTCTTTTATCACGAGTTCTCCACATGTTATTTTAAAATGTAAACAGATCTGGGTCGTGGAATCACGGGCAATCTTTCTTTTCTGAATTATTTTTAAGTGAGCGTATATTAATTTTATATTCAGAGAAAACCACCTGCATTTAATCAGAAAACAAGAATGATGAAGGCCGTTGGGCGGGGGTCTGGCCGGTGCTCCGCAGCTGTCTGTGTGACACCCGGAGCCCGCGGGCCGCCTCGGCCCCCAGAGAGCCTGGCGTGGTGCGCATGGGCACCGTGGGGTCCCATCTCCCTGCGTCCGGCTTGGACATCTTTGGGGACCTGAGGAAGATGAACAAGCGCCAGCTCTATTACCAGGTCTTAAACTTCGCCACGATTGTGTCTTCTGCGCTCGTGATCTGGAAAGGCCTGGTGGTCCCCACTGGCAGCGAGAGTTCCATCGTGGTGGTGCTCAGTGACCGCATGGGCCAGCCTTTCACAGGGGCCACCTTCTGTTCCTAGCAAATTCCCTGGAACACCCGATTAGAGCTGCTGAAATCGTTGTTTTTAAAGTCGAAAGACGAGACGTTCCAATAGTTCACAGAGTAATCAAAGCTCATGAAAAAGATAACGGAGACATCAAATTTCTGACCAGGGGAGATGATAATGAAGTTGGGGATAGAGGCTAGTACAAAGAAGGCCAGAGCTGGCTCCAAAAGAGGGACATGGTGGAGAGAGCCAAAGGGTTTTTACCATAGGTTGGTATGGTCACCATAATAATGAATGACCATCCAAAATTCAAGCGTGCTCTTTTGGTTGTAATGGGTGCATACGTGTTACTAAAACGTGAACCCTAAAATGAAAGGCAGTTCCTGGGAACAGACTGAAATAAATCCTGTTGAAAAAGAGAAAAGCTAATATATTTGAAATGTTCCTCTTCTTGTAAAAAAGGAAACAATGTGGAGACATTTTTGTCTTGTTTGAATAAGTGATTCATCAGTGAAAAAAAACAAAAAACAAGAATGATAACAACAGATATTTTCAGCAGGTTTTTAAAAATATTGAATATTTTATTATTTATTTAATATATCGTATAATGTAATTTATAAGTATTTAGATTGTATTTATCAATTATATTGTATTTCTAATACAATATAATAAATATAATTTATAAATTGCATTTATAAATTATAGTATTATAAATGTATAAATATTATATTTGTATTTGTATTTTATGATTTATTTGAAACATAAAACAAGGATGATGATAGCAGATATTTGAAGTGGAATCACCTGGTAAACATGTAGATGTCCTCATGCACAACAGGACATATTTTTTCTAATACAGGTCACATTTATCCAACAAAAGGAGCTAGTTTTTTTAAAAAAACTGCCACCAATGACCCAGCATTATCACTCCTGAATTTCCTTGAGATTCTATGCTACTGCAGTTATTATTGGTATAATAAGGTTATTTAGGCTAATCTGGGTGCCCAATCACCATTTATCATGTATACTTAAGATGCGGATTCTGAATGAACTAAAAAGAAGAAAATCGTTGTTTTTAAAAATCTCTTGGCTGTGAATAGACTATGGAAAAGTAACAAGTCTCCAGATTAAGTAGGTTTTATCAGGTCTTTGCAGGGAAACCCAAGCCCTGGTCAAATCATCACCACTGGCCTATGTAAAGGTGCCACAGTTAAAAATGATTCTCCAGGTGCTTACATTTGGGAAAAATAATACATTTGCTTTTCAAACTGGATTTCTGTGGTCCAACTAATTTTCCACTAAATCACCCAGGCCAATCTTCCATGGTAACACAGCACCTGAAGAAGAAAGCACGTGATAAAAAGAACTGGAAGTTTGTATTCAATGTCTGAGTAAAATGGGGAAAACTGAATGGACAAAATGGATCTTTTAGCTCCTGAGGCAGAGAATGAAAAAAATGGCAGTGAAAAGTGATTGATGGATTCTAAATATAGCTTCAGGGGGGAAAAAAAAAAAAAGAAGGGGAGATTCAAATCTAGACTAAGATATCACACAGAAATCACATTTTTGCTGAATGAAGGCCCTTTGATGTCAAATGCTTTGCTCAAAATCAATTTCTGGGGAAAAAAAATCACATTGTCTGTTGATTAAAAACTCTCCTAGTAGTTGATTTATTCAGCAGCGGTGCCTCCGGCCTGATTACCAGCCTCCTGAGCCGCCTTTGACAAAGGAAGTAAAAAACAGGCAAACAACAACAATTAAAAAAAAATCCAGCTCCAGGGAATATGGGATGTCTGCGTGATTGTTTCTTAGATGTGGAGGCGTCACAAATGGTTCTCCCAGAATTTCCACACCAAAGGGGCTTAGAACAAACACTGCTTGGAACAGGTGGTGGGTGGGGACCTGGGGAAGGAGCCTCATTTGCTCGGCTCAGCAGGTAGTTTTGCACTCAGGTCCTTTGATATGACACCTGGCTTGAAGCTGCAATCACTTAGTGAATGTTTTGTCTTCCCTCAGAGTACAGATGTGTTTGTGACCAAGCTGAATGCCTTCCCCTACCAGTTGTATATAATTATCCTTCTTCCCAGAGGACCTGAGAGTTCTAGTAACTTTACCAGGTCACAGAGGTACGGAGTAGCAGAGCCTCAACGAGAATAAACATATAAATATTATATTTGTATTTGTATTTTATGATTTATTTGAAACATGAAACAAGGATGATGATAGCAGATATTTGAAGTGGAATCACCTGGTAAACATGTAGATGTCCTCATGCACAACAGGACATATTTTTTCTAATACAGGTCACATTTATCAAACAAAAGGAGCTAGTTTTTAAAAAAAAATTGCCACCAATGACCCAGTATTATCACTCCTGAATTTCCTTGAGATTCTACGGTATTGCAGTTATTATTGGTATAATAAGGTTATTTAGGCTAATCTGTTCCACAGTCAACTTCCACAGTCAACGCAAGCATTTCTGAGAGGAGCTGCAGGGTTGAGTAGCCAGTGAGAAAGAAAACACCTGGTGTGCCCCCCAGGCTCTGGCAATGCCCTCTCCCACCATCCCCAATCTGTTCCATTGTTTCCTTAGGGAACGATTCTAGGCAAATTTCCCTTTAAAAACAGGATGGGGGTGGGGTAACAGGGGATTGGGGAGGCCTGGCCTCAGGGCTCTAGAAACTTTCTGGTTTTAGTCTCAGTAACTGGGAAGGAAAATGGGAAGCCACTGGGATCTAGAAGTTTGGGAGAATTCAAAGTACTTCCCAGCTCTGTTCATTTCTTTCCTTCTCTCCGCCACTCTGCGGAGGTCTGGGGACCCTCAACACTTTTTCCCTCCTCTTTCCCGCTGGGGACTAGACCTCTTCAGGCAAAAGAACTGGTGCACAAATAACTATCCTCAAAGTAAGAAAGTGTACATAATTTCCTAAACACATATCCAGGAAGAGTTATGTTTGCAGATTAAAATAAAGGAACTCCTAAAGAGATGTGCTTATCAATTAATTCAGATTTGAACTGCTTTGATTTTTTACGATTGATCACTGCTAACTTACAACAGAAATACTTATGACCTTAATAATAATGTTAGATTATATATACTATCCCGAAAGTCATACATAGAAGGAAATGTGTACACATTTATACATATATATGTACATATATAGTCATACATTATGGATATAAGCTCAACTTCTATTTAGAGCCCACTTTTTAAATTATACAACTTTCTCAAGAGATCATTTTTGACATGAAATCTAAAACAAAACACATTTTTGACCCAGAAACCTCCAACTCTTCAAACCACAGAAATGTAAACATCCACCGTCAACCTAACATCAGTTTGAAGGTAAGTAAGAAGGCATATGGCATTTGTTAATATCCATCTTGCCCTTTAAAATGTCCCACACGTAAAGAGAGAGCTAAGAGAGAAAACCCTTATTTGGTGCTTGTTGAGATGTAGTAGGTTCTGAACAGTTTATGCAGAACCGATGGATGTGAAGAAGGTACTGGAAAGATGCGGAAACGTCTCCTCTGGGAGAGAAGCGGTCCTGGCGGGAAAAGCCAGATGACCCACAGGTGTACTCCAGGGGGCGCACGGGGCAGGGATGCTGGTTCCTCCATAGACTTGTTTGGCCTCATCTCCCACCCACCAGTCACAGCAGATGCGACGTGCCATTTTTCTGCCCTTTCTTCTGCCTTGACACAGGACGAGCTTTCTCAGCCCGGCGCATCCTTCCCAGTTTCTCCCCCTAGAACATTTCTCCCCACCTTTCAACATCCAGCTCAAACCGGACCTCCTTTGTGACATGTCCTCCATTTCCCATGATAGAATTCATCAGTTCCTCACCCCCTGCCCCATGTACCCAACACATTTTGCAAGCACCTCTATTACCAAACTCCTAACAGTGGACCTGAAAGCACTAATACATTTAATAAAATGCTTTAATATTTTAACCTAAGCACCTTGTTATTTTATTGAGATATAATCGACGCATCACATTGGATTCATTTTAGGGGTACCGCATAACGATTCGATGCACGTATATATTGTGAAATGATCACCACGGTAAGTCTACTTAACATCTACCACCACATAAAGTTACAATTTTGTTTTCTTCGTGATGAAAATGTTGAAAACTTACTGTTAGCAGCTTTCAAATATACACGACGGTATTGTTAATGTCAGTCACCGTGCTGTACATTACATCCCTAGGACTTATTTATCTTAAAACTGGAAAGAACCTGGTTACTTTATTCTCTGTCTGGCCCAGTGCCTGGCAAAAGACATGCCACACGTTGGTGAATAAATGAATCAATGAATGAACAAGCAGCTTTGGGTAAATGAGGGCCAGTAAAGAGAACTTAGCACAAATAAAGTCTAGCAGAGTCAGGAAGTACAGATATATCAATACCTGGTCTGTCTTCCATGTAGTTCTCATAAACAACCAAAAGTTAGTCAGAGACATCATTTCATAAGAAAGTGTAGATACCTTCAAACCTTGAATCCAGAGTTGCTTTTCTGCTTTGAATAAAAAGGACTAAACACTGGTGTGTGGTCCTGAAACGACTGTGTTTGAAAATCAGGCTACATGCAATCTTCTTTTTTTTTTTTAATCATTAAAATACAGTTTATTTTATTTGTATGACACATCACATCTTCAGGATGCTGACGCCTCCTGTATTAACTGCGATCGCGAGCAACTGTGGAAAAGGCTAGTAAAACTGTTTTGACCTGTTTTATGGGAATATTGTAAACAGCTCCCCAAAGACCATTAGCATGCAGAGCTGTCTAACAGACACTAAGCAATGCTCCTTCCAAAAGAGGGTAATTAGATAGGGCAAAGGGCAGTGTCTCTCGGTAACCAAACAACCTAATTTTCTCAAATGACTGCTCTCCCGCAAACACATGGCCTGAGGCACACATTCACTGAAAAAGCCACAACGTGACATTAAGAGAAGCAGCTGTCTGGGGCTATGACCCCTCTAACCTTCTTCAGCTTGATGAGGAGGAGGAAAACCTATTTATATTGTGTTGGCATGTGGTTTTATTTTATCTACTGGAAAACTCTTAACAGATTTAAAAAAATGCAAAACCCTAATAAGGTTGCCAGTAGAAAACATCAGCCTCTGCCTCTAGCTGTGCTCTGTCAGGTCCTTCAGCCCAGAAACCTCTCTGGAGAGGCGGAGAGGCAGGCAGGCCGGCCACAGCTATGGAACCTCTGAGAGTGCGACTTTGCTCGTTCTCCGTGTGCCGGTGGGGCAGGTGTTCACCGAGCAGCCCCTCTCAGCCTCACCCTGGGGTCCCCGTCTCTCTCACAAGAGCTTCTGCCCTTCACCTGACCTCGCACCCTGCCCACTCCCACCCACCCTACGTCTTCCTCCTGCCCCTAGCTATTTTGAAATTTCTCAAACCTATGGAAAAATGTAAAGACAGGTACGGTTAGTAATACCTGCATAAATCAAAACAACAAAGAGGTACCACCTCACACCGGTCACAATGGCCATCATTAAAGAGTCTACAAATAACAAATGCTGGAGAGGGTGCGGACAAAAGGGAACCCTCCTACACTGTTGGTGGGAATGTAAATTGGTGCAGCCACTATGGAGAATAAAAGACTAAAAACAGAGCTACCATATGATCCAGCAATCCCACTCCTGGGCATATATCCAGACAAAACTGTAATTCGAAAGATCCATGCACCCCTTTGTTCATAGCAGCACTGTTTACAATAGCCAACATATGGAAACAACCTAACTGTCCATAACAGATGAATGGATAAAGAAGAGGTGGTACATATATACAATGGAATGCTACTCAGCCATAAAAAAGAATGAAATAATGCCATTTGCAGCAACATGGATGGACCTAGAGATGATCATACTAAGTGAAGTAAGTCAGAGGAAGACAAATACCATATGACATCACTTACATGTGGAATCTAAAGTATGTCACAAATCAACATACCTATGAGACAGAAACAGACTCACGGACATAGAGAACAGACTTGTGGTTGCCAAGGGGGAGAGGGCGTGGGGGAGGGATGGATTGGGAGTGTGGGATTAGCAGATGCAAACTAGTATATAGAGAATGGATAAACAACAAGGTCCTACTGTATAGCACAGGGAACTATACTCAATATCCTGTGATAAACCATAATGGAAAAGAATATGAAAAAGAATGTATAGATGTATAACTGAATCACTTTGCTGTGCAGCAGAAGTTAAACACAACATTGTAAATCAACTATACTTCAATAAAATTTTTTAAAAAAATACCTGCATAACTTCCACTCAGATTTCCTAACTGTGAACACCTCTCTCTCTTCATATGTGCTCAGTACTAAAGAGGTGGCCCTCCTGAGTCTTTGATGGTGCTGGACCCTGAGGCCACCTCAGCCCTTGGGACTCACTGCTATGTCCAGCTCTAGCAGAGTCTTGGCTCGGTGGCTGGACCCCATGCCTTACACCAAGAGTCAATAGTCACAGTCGCTGCCTTTGGCCCAATGACCCAGAACCGCCATGCCACTTTCTCCCAGATTTTGAGACAATCATCACTATTGTCTGAAGTTTCTCATTGCCCAATAAACACCTAGACATTCCCAAGAGGACACCAATTTGACATAATAAATACTATGTACTTTTTAAGTGTATGAACTTGAGCAAATTATTAATCTTTGTAGGCCTGAACTCATCAGCTCTTAAATGGGGATACTAATGGTGCCCACCTCAGTAAGTTGTGCTAATGATGAAATAAAGTGCTTATCAGAGTGGCTGGCACATTGTCAGCATTCAATAAACGTTAGCGATCACTATCATCTTCACTCAAATAGTTTCTTTGACACCAGTTGCTTTTCCAATTAGCCAACCCATCAGTGCATTCTTGCAAACCTTTCCCCGCCCCAGGACGTTGCATCACAACCCATCATGGCACAGGGGCATCTGGGATCTGGTGGCCTCCTGAGGCAGGAGAGAGCTGGGCCCCAGGCTGAGTAGTTGCAACCAGTCTCTTGTTGACACTTGGAGATAAAGATACCACAGGGGCAGAGCCCTGCTTGAGTAAAAGATAAGGCAACCACATTTTTCTCATTCTCATGGTCAAGGAGACCTCCCAGACCACACATGCACAGAAAAGTTCCTCAGGGGTCAGAGAAAGGAAGGGGTGCCAGCCCATAATATGTCCTGCCAACCTCCCAGAAACCCTTGCACTGGAATCCATCTTGGCTGAAAGATGCATGTGCCAATCTGAGTCAGAACAAATATGGGCATGAATGAGATAATTGGCCAAAGGGAACTCAGAAAACTGCCCCCATATAAGCAATCTCAGCCACCCCATTGGGCTCGACTCACTCCAAGTCTGCCCGTGTGTTCTTCCACACGTACTTTGCTTCCAGTAAACACTTTATCTGCTTCACAATCCTGTCCCTTTGCTGAATTCTTTCTTCAAAGAAGACAAGGTCCTGCTTCAAGCCACCACACCCCACAGCCCCCAAGATCACTCCTTTGTTCCCAACTTCATCTCCCATCCATCTCTCCATATGCCCCAGTTCCATGCACATGGGTACTTACCATCCCAGAAACACACTGCACACTTACATTTTAGGTTTCAAATTATTAATTAAAAATTTCAATTTTAAATTGTTACATTTAAGTTGGAATTTTAAATTGAAAACTATTTGGGGGGATAAATGCTCAGATGCTATCTCTCCTTACTATTCAGATTAAAACATCACTTCCTCAGGGCTCACACAGGACTTTCTTCTGTTCTTCTACTATAGTATATATACTTCAAGTTCAGGAATGGTCATTCATAAGTCAGTAAGTCGTGCCTTGGTTTACTATTTCCCTAGTAGCCACTAGCTACCTAATTTTTTTTCTTTATGATGCATTCTGATCCCTTGATCCCTTTCAGGTAATAGTGCTTAATCATAAGTGGCCATTAGAATCCCTTGTGAACTGTTTCCAAAATGCACATGTCTAGCCGTTGATCCTAACAACACACTTGACTGTGAAACCTTTAATAGAGATTTCTAGTCTGGACTCCTTACACACAGTCTGCTTCCTAAAGGAACATCACTTGAAATAAGACCTTGAAAAGCGTAATGTTCTTCTGTATAAGCCCCACCTTGGCGAACCAGTAAGCATCCTCAAGTAAATCAGCAAGAGACAACCTATGATCTTTGATTTTTTTTCCCCACAAGTAACTAACACATAGCAGGGCATTCTGACCCACCATGTGGTTTTTCTCCTTGCTGCAGCTCGCCTTGTAATTGTCAGAGAGAAAGATCAAGTGAGGATGTTATTTCCTCATTCTTCTTGCTATTAAACATCTATAAGCTTGAAGTCATAACTGCAAGAACGCAATGGACGATAATTCACTGTGAGAAATTCAAGTACAAAAATTGTTTTAAAACAGTAGCTCCAATCTTGACACATATGATTCAGGCATAAAATTACATTTTAAAATACAGCTCTGTTTTTAAATATGAGAGGGAAAAGGGTAAAAGAAAAACTTAGAAGCCACAGAATACATACTCACACACACATATATGCATAAATGTCTGTATGTGTGTGTACTCATGGCCGTCCTGAAGCTGAGTGCAAAGAAAACATTTACTGTAGATGTGCAACAGTTCATATGCATTTTACTCATATGCTAAAGTGAGAACCAGATTCTGGATTATGCTGATGAGTTTAATGTTTAAAAGCCTCAAGCCTTTTAAATGTTTTACAAACCTCTGACGTGTCCCTAGGTATAAGTGATCAAGGCCTTAGGAAGAGATTTTATACTTTGAAGAAACTGAATATTCTAAATAAAAGATCATATAATAAAGAAAATTAAAGTGGGTTCATAACTGAGATATTAGTTTAATGGGCTGATTACAAAAATACATAGTTGTTTCATTTTTATATGGACCACTGACATATGTGAGGTAAAGGCACCTTTCTATTCTTTTAATACTCTAGTAAAAGATGTTTTTCTGTTAATTTTGGGGTCAGTGCTTTTTACTGTAAGTCTATCATCATGTTAAACACTTAAGGTATAAGGAAACAAATTATATATGATGCTAATTATAACAGAGTGACCACCTGTTATGGGTTGGATTACGCCCCGCCAAATTCATATGCTGACGTCCTAAGCCCCAGTACCTCAGAATATGACTTTATTTGGATATAGGGTCTTTATAGCGGTACCTAAATTAAAATGAGGTCATTAGGATGGGCCCGAATCTGACACGACTGGTGTCCTTATAAAAAGGGGAATTGCAGACAAACACACAACAGAGAGAACGCCATGTGAACATGAAGATAGCCACCTACAAGCCAAGGAAAGAGGCCTGGGACAGATCTTTCCTTCCCTGCCAGTACCTTGATCTCAGAGTTTTAGCCTCCAGAACAGGCGACAATAAATTTCTGTTGTTTGGGACTTCCCTAGTGGTGCAGTGGTTAAGAATCTGTCTGCCGGGCTTCCCTGGTGGCGCAGTGGTTGAGAATCTGCCTGCCGATGCAGGGGACACGGGTTCGAGCCCTGGTCTGGGAAGATCCCACATGCCGCGGAGCAACTAGGCCCATGAGCCACAACTACTGAGCCTGCGCATCTGGAGCCTGTGCTCCGCAACAAGAGAGGCCGCGATAGTGAGAGGCCCGCGCACCGCGATGAAGAGTGACCCCCGCTTGCCGCAACTGGAGAAAGCCCTCGCACAGAAATGAAGACCCGACACAGCCAAAAATAAAATAAATAAAAATTAAAAAAAAAAAAAAAAAAAGAATCCGTCTGCCAATGCAGGGGACGTGGGTTCGAACCCTGGTCCGGGAAGATCCCACATGCCACGGAGCAACTAAGCCCATGAGCCACAACTACTGAGCCTGCATGCTGCAACTACTGAAGCCCGCGCACCTAGAGCCCGTGCTCCGCAACAAGAGAAGTCACCGCAGTGAGAAGCCCGCGCACCGCAACGAAGAGTAGCCCCCGCTCGCCGCAACTAGAGGAAGCCCGCGCGCAGCAACGAAGACCCAACGCAGCCAAAAATGAATGAATGAATGAATAAATAAATAAATAAATAAATCTCCGTTGTTTAAGCTGCCCAGTTTGCAGTACTTTGTTACAACAGCTCTAGCAAACGAATACACCATCTATGTTATTTTTCTTTCAAATGAAAAGTTTGTTTGTTTTGGTTGGCGGGGGTTGCTTTAAAGAAGCGGTTGGCCATTTTCCAGTTTTCAGATACAGCACCTGGGCCAAAGAGAAGTGGACAAATCCTTCCATGGGAGTGAGACATCTGAATGGGAGTAAACTTCAAGGTCACACCTACATGAAAAAGAGGACCCCTGGCTCAGAGAAAATAGCACTTTCTAGGAAAGAAGAACTGGTGAGGTCACAATGCCCAGACACTCAGGATGGAGAGGAGAAAGCAGAGTCTAGGCCATGTGTCCTTGTCAGAAAGTCCAAACAGTCAAGCTGTCCCCTGGGCTCTCCTGTCACCAGCTGTCACGTACAAGAAGGAATGGAAGCTGGTACTTTTCTACGTGTATCAAGGACATAAGGAAATATGAAGGGAGATGTAAAGCCCTAAGCCAAGATATGTCTCTAAAACTCGAGGA
The DNA here is from genome assembly GCF_965194825.1 of Balaenoptera physalus. NCBI lineage: Eukaryota > Metazoa > Chordata > Mammalia > Artiodactyla > Balaenopteridae > Balaenoptera > Balaenoptera physalus. The sequence goes on along the minus strand of NC_138883.1, from coordinate 175,702,623 downwards.
CTATTTTACAGGAATGACACAGATGGTGAGATGGTAGCAAGGGACTTCCTGAAGAACTTTATATTTTCTCCCAGTTATGAGTCAATAGAAGACTCTATAAAAGTTTTTCCCTCCCCCAGTGATCATCTTCCTGTTGTTTTTTTTTTTCCCTCCTTTATCCTCAAACTCTAAAATAAGCAGAGGGTGACACTGGGATCAATGACAAAGGTGGGGTAGTCCTAAAGTCTCTCATTTAGCGAGCACCTACTACATGCCAGGCACTGAGCTAAACGTTTTAAAGACCCCATCTTGAATACCTGCAACCCTCCTAAAAGTTCTCATCATTATACCCGTCGTGTACATGCAGAACAGAGACGTTGGTCCCCTTTCTCCCTTTTATTCTTGTCTATCTTCACTCTGAGTGGAGAGGGAATCTTTAACATAACACATCAAAGTCACACTAGCTAATATAACATTTATCAGGAGCAAGGCATTGTTTCAAATCGGGGTTTCTCAACCACATCACTGTTGACATGCCGGGTTGGGTAATTCTTTGCTGGGGGGCTGTTCTGTGCATTGTAGGATGTTTAACAGCAGCCCTGGACTCCACCCACTGGATAAATGCCAGTAGCATTCCTCCTCCAGCTGTTACAACCAGCAACATCTCCAGCCATTGCCAGATGTTCCTGGGGAACAAAACTGACCCCGGTTGAGAACCACTATTCTAAATGTTTTACAAATAAACTCATAAAAACTCTAAAAAAATAAATAAATAAATAAGCAGAGGGTGAAAGGAAGCATCATGATAAGATCTGGGGCAGGGATGGGAGAAACCGTTCCTTTTCTCCATCTCAGGTCTTTGCGGTAAAGACACAGGCTTGGTCATGAACGTGGAAAAATGATGAGATAAGATGGGAATACTTGTTGAATTGAACTATTGCAAATATTTCTGAGACGTCAGCCAAACTCTCAAAAAGGACTTCTTTAGCATCTGATAATCATCAGGCATGAAGATTTCCAGAAACAAATTAATAGAGAACAAAGAGAAGCTGACGATATTTACATCTATGAAAGACAGAATAGGAAAGAGAGAACTATTCCTTGGCTGGATCAGGCCATGTCTTGGGTATGACGCCTGTGAAGACCTGAGACACGTGAACAGCTAACCTGGAGGGAAGTAACTGACCTTCACTTCAGCACGACTCGGAAAAGTTATTGGAAGTTCACTGTTTAATGGAACCCCATTTTCTTAGCCATACTAATTACTCCATATTAGATCACCTGTATGTTTTCAATTAATTTAGTGGGGCTAATTTAGCTAGGACTTCGCAAGGATTGGCCAAGCAGAAGACGAATAATAATGGAAGAAAATGGGGCATAAGTGGAAAGTATATTATAATTTGAAATATATCTGAGAGTCTAAAAATTAAAAACACCTACAGAAATGATTCTGGGTTGTAAAGTGATATTTTTTTATCTCAGTGGAACAAAGGTAGGCAAAGATAAAAAATGCATCCATCTCCAAAATTATTTTAATAATGAGGAAACCTAATCAAAACTAGTTTAGAGGGTAGGTGTTCCAAATACATGAAAACAATCTGAAAATGAGGAAGGTTGGTATATAACCATGCCCTTGTTCTCCTACAAAAAGTATGTTCAAAAAGACATGTTAAAGCTCATGATATGGTGAAGTACAAAGTAGAACTTTTAAAAAATACTTTGTAAAGTACTTATGTCAACTAAAAGAAAAAAGTAAAACATTCTCAGTAACGTAAAAGCCTACACCATGGAAAGAAGGGACTTTTTGAAGAGCTCGATATTTTTATACTGATATATTTAAGAAGAGCTCTTCAGAGGACTGAGAAAAGTTTCTGCCATTCACAAAATCTAAATGAATGCCTAATAAGATAGAAAGACATTTACAGGAAATCACAGTGGCAATAAATCTACTGCATTATTATTTATAGTTGTGTTTGTGCCGAATACAGCCTAACACGGCAACAAGCCAGTATTTAAGGGCTGAAAGATTTATCCAACCTTAAACATATCAGTCTATGCAGGCCTGGAGTCTGTAATCATTATCACAGTTTAATCTGCCTTTTGCAAAACAAAACTAAAAAATAGACTGTGTGTCTCTGTGATTAATCATTTGTATTTAAAGCCAATCTGAACGAAGAAAAGGTCCAAAAAAGCAGCCCCGAGAACATGGTACTGGAAAGCAATGGAATGTGTTTAGAATACCATGTTCTGAAAAGTGTCGTGCAACCTTCTGTTAAATATTTGGTTCATTCCATTTTGTCATTCCGATTTGTATCCTGGAAGCCCTTAGACGCGACAGGATTACTTCCTGACAATGGCAACATAAATTGGTGAGCAAAATCCCAGATCAGTTGCAAAGTTCTTCCCCGCGAACCCCACCAAAATAATGGTGCTTGCAAAGTCCAAGAAGAGTTGTTGATTTCTAAGGCTCAACTTTCGGCACAAAGGACTCCAGCTGGTACCACTGGGAGACCTATCAAAATTATCAGTGGAGACAGTTGGTGAGTCCTGGCTACACTCAGCAGAGCATAGAAGAGAGCTCAGATCACGGGGTACCCTGAACACTGAATGAAAGCTGCCAGGCTGTGGGATCATCTAAATAAAGCAAACTGGCAGTCATCCCCTTAGCATTTGGTGTTCATCTTAGGAATACTGCCAGGTACATACACGTAGCCAGGGAGAACAAATCTTTAAGAAAATGAAGAAATAAAAAAAAGAGAGAGAAGAGGAGAGGAGGATAGAAGAGAGAAGTAATGGGACTGAAAAGCAGTTACCAACACTGCCCTCACCGCACCCCACAAGCTGCTTTAACTTTGATGACCAGCTCTTTGCAGATGTACATAGTTTCCCCGACCTTGGCAGAATCAAAGAATTTATACAGTTAGCAGTTCTTGCACAATCTCCTGAAAAGAACGGCACAAATGTTCTATCCTTCAATGCCAGGTGGGCCTTGCTAATCCTAGCCTCCTGTTTTCTTCCAGTAAATTAATTTACTTGCTTAGGTACTGGTGCAAAAATAAACATCTAGTTCACCTCGTCTCTCTCCTTCTCCATGTCTGACAACAAATCTCGGGGATTTTTTTCCCCCTTTCTTTGGATGAATTTGGGGGGAAGAGCTAAATTCTATGAAAACTGAATTATCTTCATCAACTAGAAATTTATGCCGGGCATGAAATGCAAAGGATTTTAAGAACTGTAGCCTTTCCAGGTTTATTATTATGAGAAATGAAGTTCTCTTATTGATAGCTCCGTTCACAGCACAGAGCCAAAGACTACAAAGAATTTATACTACAATCAAAGACAGCCTGGATATCTTCATATCTTAATAATAAATCCAAGATAACCACAGCCTGATGTATTAAATACCTTTTAGGACATGAACAATTTGAACAAGAATCTTCATTAATTCTAATTACGGTGCCTATAAGTCATGTTTAACACTTTCCACCCCTCAATAAATTAAAATTAAAGTGCCTATTTACAAAGCGCAAGCCCTAATGAACCAAAACATCATTTCTAAAGGGGTCTGATGTTAAACCCAGGTGCTGTGTATACATGTCTAACTTCACCCAGATTCATGGGCCAACATCAGCGTCAGTCAAACCTCGAAACCAACCAGTGTGACACTGCAGGTGATGCAGACTTGAGTTCACTTCCAAGTTTATTTAAAAAAAAAAAAAGAAAAAAAGGACTTTCACAATTCCAAAAAGTTTGTGTTTCTTTGACTTTCACGGGAGAAAGGAAAAAATAAACACTGTTCCAATTATACTTCTCTACTTCTCAGGACCAATAACAGCGACAGAGTCTGCTAAAATGGTGACACCAACTGGGAATCTGAGTAACTTCTGACGAAAGAAGTAAAGAACGGATAACTTAATGTTTTCTTTTTAAAATCACGATGCTAGGGAAAACTGTCAGCGCTAAAGACATCCTCACCTTCCTACAAGGAAGGAAGTTAAAAGAATAACTTTGTGTTTGTCCTAAAAACACTGGTTGGAGTCTTTCTCCAAGTCTTTCTTAGCTGAAAGAACTAAACATGTGAAATTGATTTTCATTTATTCATGGCATTTGTTACAAAGGAGTGCAGCATAACCCAGGACAGCAAGGATCTAGTCAGCCCCCTGGATTCAAATTCTGACTCCAACTTTACCTGTTGTGTGACTGTGGACAAGTTACTGCTCTGTGTCTTAATGGTCTCATCTGTAAAATGGAGCCACAGACAGAAGATACAGCAAGTAACCATAACAGTCAATAACCATGATTGTTACTTCCTCTGCCATGGTCTACTTCTTATTCAGGTTTTAACTAATGTTCTAAATAGGCAATGATATTTATAAGTAAGAATAACACACTCTTAAATAGTATTAACTAGGTAGCGGGTACCATTCTAAGCAATTTACAAGTTTTAACTCATGTAATCCTTACGACCAACTTTTGAGGTGGCCACTATTTCGCAGATGCTGCTGAAATGGAGGTACAGAGAGATGACATCACTTGTCCAAGAGTCAACTAATAAATAAACGGCAGAGGCAGAACCCAGACGCAGGTAGACTGGCCTCAGCGTCCAGGCTCTTTTCACTACGCTGCTTCTTGAAGAAAAACCTTTGAAATAAATCTCCTAACATCCTAATTCACATAAAAAAGAACTAGGGAAATTCTAAGTTCAGTATGTAGTGAACCTATATTGCATCTAGGTGACATTTTAAGCGCAACATAAAGGAACGAGACTTTAAAAGCAAACAGATAAACCACAATGAACTTCCTTTCTAATTTAGGCTCCTCCTTGCCGTTTCCAAAAATAAGTTCTGTCTTTGAAGTAGCTGATATACGAGGTGAGCTAGGCTGTGACTTCGCAACAACCTTACGGAGAGTAGGACCAACAGCAAGCTGGTTTCCCACAGCCCATCCATGGGAAGCCGCGTGAATATCTGCCGCGCGCAGCCAGCAATCCCCGTGGACCGTGGCCGTGACGCATCACTTGCTGGTCAGAACTCAGCCCCTCCCCTGAGCTCCGGTATGGAAACCACGTCCTGGGGGAAATTAACTAAGCTCACGAGGGAAGGCATTCTCTCATCCCCATCTCTGAAATACCACTGACTGACGATGTGAAGAACCAGAAGATGGGTTACTTGGTTAGCTTACAGTGAACTGGTCAACTACCAAAATGGAACCTTGATCTAGAATACAAAAGTTCTTTTACAGCAGCTGTTGTCCCGCTTGAGGGCCTAAAGGAGAAACATATCTGTAAGCAATCTTTCCTTAAGACTAATGAATCTTCCGAAAGAATTAGTTAGAGCGACACAAACACATGATGGCTAGAAATACACAGCCAAAAGTTTGGAAAAAAATAAAACCATGCCTTTTACCTTTTTACTTGTAGCCTTCACTCATGCTCATGTTCTAATGGATTCAGTATGTTCCAACATATTCCAACCTGTAGTTATGATATAATTTTCCAACAAATAGTCATAGGCCAAATTACAATGACTAATGGGCTATTTACCATAGAGAGTAATAAAATACTTTCATATCATAAGATCTTTCAGAGTCTAAATTTACATACATATTATATATTTTATATAATATATATACACTTATAAATATATATATTATATATCACACAATGCTCCCTAGATCCAGCCACAGGTAAACTGTAGCTTAGTTATCAGGGAAATGGATATTAATACCACAATAAGTTCTGACTACACTGTCATAAGAACCACTGAAATGAAAAACCATCGACAATACCAAGTGTGGGCAAAGCTATGAAACAACTAAAACTGTTCTCCACTGCTTGAGGGAGTAAAAACTAGTTCACCACTTTGGAAAAGTGTTCTGCAGTGTTTACTTGACTTGAACACATGACCCAGCGTTCCACTCTATTCATTGAACAAAAACTGCATTCATGTGTAGACCACAGGTAGACACAAGAATGCATGTCACAGCATGGCTCTCAATAAACCCAACTGGAAACAACTCAATGTCTAGCAACAGTAGGGAGATAAATCAGTTGTGGTATGTTCACCCAATGGAAGGCTGTCCAGCAAAGAAAATGAACCAGTTACTGAAACATACAACATAGATGAATATAACAATGGTAAGGATGAGTGAAAGAATTCAGACATAAAATGATTCCATTTCTATAAAATCTGCATAACAGGCCAAGTGAATTTATGGTCTCAGAAGTAGGGATAGTGGTTGGTTACCTTTAGTGAGGAAGGAGGGAGTAATGATTGGCAAGGGTCAAAGGGGGCACCTCAGGTGCTGGTAATACCTATTTCTTGACCTGGCGGTTGGTTATATAGGAGTGTTTACTTTGTGAAATCTCATCAGACTGAACACTTTATAATTTGTGCATTTTTCAGCATATATGTTATATATCAATAAGAATGTTTATTTGTTTATTTTATTTTATTTTATTTTAGACCATGTCACACAGCTTGTGGGATCTTAGTTCCCCAACCAGGGACTGAACCCTGGCCCTTGGCAGTTAAAGTGTGGAGTCCTAACCACTGGACCACCAGGGAATTCCCAAGAATATTTTAAAAATTAAAAAAATTGGCCTACTTCCAAGCCCAATTGTGTACATATCTGTATTAGTTTACTAGGGCTGCTGTAATAGAATAACAGAAATATATTTTCTCACAGTCTGGAGGCTTGAAGTCCAAGGCCATGGTGCTGGCAGGGTTGGTTCCTGGTGAGACCTCTCTCCTTGGCTTGGGGCCAGCTATCTTCTCCCCCCTATCCTCTCAATGGCCTATTTTTTTGTGCATGCACATTCTTGGTGTCTCTTCTTTGTAGGGACACTGGTTCTACGAGATTAGGGCCCCATTCTTATGACCTCATTTAACCTTAACTACCTCTTTAAAGACCCTATCTCCAAGTACAGTCACATTGGGGGTTAGGGCTTCAACATATGGATTTGGGAAGGGTCCCCAATTCGATCTATAACAAACTCTCTTGGTTATTAAAAAAATTAAAATTCCTTCTCTTTATGTAAACTGTTCACATTTTCAACCTCTAAAATACTTAAATCTCATTATTATTAAGACCACCTAAAAGGACCAAGTTTAAAAAGTCTTAATAATATACAGTTTGTGAAAATGTAAGTCTAAGATTTTCAAAATTATATGGAAAGTATTTTTAATTCAAGGGCAGAAATAAAATCTAATTATATTTTTAAACAGAACCCAGTGATATGGACCAAACACCATTCCAATACCAATTATACACATGCCCTAGCCACAGACAAGTAATATATACAGATGCACGTCACCTGTTTAACAAAACAATTACTGATGATAAAAAAAGTTCAAAAGGAGTGCTTTCAAATGATTTAATCTAACATATACTTATTGTTACTACCTACCCCGCATTTCTGCAGATCCTCTGATGAAACCATAATCTATTAAATATTTAGCTATGCCATAGTGGCTTTTGCTTATTTTTCAGATGGTAGCAAAATATGAATGTGGTTCTAACAGAATAGAGATTAAATTACCAAAGGAAAAATACGGTGTTTGACTCAGCCTTCTTGCCAAAGACTCTGGTTTTCCTTCTGTGATAGAAACAAGCTGGCACTTCAGGGTTCATGATGCCTGTATAATCAGAACCCCAAATCCAGGCCACAGCAAGCACCTCATTATACTGAGATTCAACGAGCTGGGTTTTTGTTTCAAGGAGATGGACCTTTATTTCAAGGAGACAGACTTTTAGGATAGATTTTTTTCAGTCTTCTGACATGCCAAAACATGGCAATATATATCTAAATTGATAGTAAGCCGTTTCCTAGCTCTCTTTATCATTTATAACTGTGTTTCACACACAGAATCTCATACGTCACCAAGAACACAAAGTCAGAAGGAAATTATGACAAGGAAAAACAAATTCCAGTTACCATACACAGTGTAGTAATCCCTCCTAACCTTCCGGATTAAGTTATCAAAACTCCAGGACAGGAGAATTCACAGCCAACAAGACAATTGGAAAATGGCACCCGGCGACTGCCTTTAAAAGACATTTTTACAGAGCTCAATGAGCCCTAATTTATTTCTATCACAATATCTTGCTCACTTGAAACATGGCGGTTTTTCTTTCCACGCAGTTTCAACCAGCTGCCTGTCATTTTGTGTGGCTTTGCTGCAGTCTCTATGTGTCCTAAAAAGCTTACTTGTTTCTGCTTCAGATACTCCAGCGTTCAATCCTGACATGACGACTCCCCAGGGTCAATCTCCCGGTCCCAGAGGCAGAATAAATATGGAAGCTTGAAATGGGAAAGGCCTTGAGCGACCTTCCTTTAAGAGGCTCACCTAAGCTAAGTCACTATTTCTCAAGGCTCTTCACTCAGACCCAGGACCCTGATGCCTGAATTCTGCCCGCGACAAGCTCAGGCCCACGCACACACCTTTAGTGCCCCTCGCACCCCTCCCAGCTCCTCTGCCACCATCAGAACATGGCTCCAGGGTGGGCCCTCCCGCGGCTTCATCTTCCTTTCTCTTTCCAAATGTCTCTTAGCCAAACAAAAGCTCCTCTCCTTCTTAACCAGCTGTCTTTTTCCACCTTTCCACAACCGAAACAATCCCAACGAGCAGAGACCACAACCAACGTTTTTCCTGCAAGTTACCCAGACTTACCGTTGGCGCCCTTGATGTTGCGAGGAGGCAATGGACGGCTGGAGACGGACCATCGTTCGTCTGTGTTGGGAAAGTGGAAGGAGGCAGCCACGAGCCAAGGACAAGATCCTCACGGATCCTACAGGTCGACACGTGTGGGCTGAACTGCTGCTAACTAACTGGGGGCAGAGACGAGGGGAAAGGACCCCCAAAGCAGTGGGGAAAATGGCTTCCTTTCCAGCAGGGCGGGAGCAGCCCTTGCAGTGGCCAGCCATCGTCTCGAGGAGCCAGTGCTCACAGACCAGGGATGATTTACGAGCCTGCTAGCCAGAAGGGGGTGGTCCTTCAGCCGGGAAAGCAGGTTCTCTCCAGCGCGCTCCTCCCCCATTTCCTCTCCACCCAGAAGCATCAGATGAAGACACCCGCACCTGATGAGACTTCAGCCTCACCTGTAACCTATTATCCTTAGAGATCTGGCTGCCTGTGCTCTTCCTCTGGGAATGAAAGTCCTTTCTGTAACCGTGGATGGCAGCGTTTCCATGTCAGCGATCCTGACACCGCCTAGGGGGCAGTTCCAAACTCCTGGGCAGGAATCCACCTTAACTAAGACGAAGGCTCTGTCTCCAAAGCAGTTTCAGTTATGCCTCCAAGATACCATGTGCTCTATTTGACCTTCGTAGCCTCGACCGTTTCAAGAGCAGAGCCAATCTTCTCTTTTACAATACAAGCCCCAGGTGGGAAGAAGAAAACTCCAGCTGGAGGAAGACCAGTATCTCAACTTTACCGCTGGTGGTACGGACGCCCACCGCCTGTCTCCCTACCTCCACCCCCCCGCAAACCCCCCAAGCCTGGAATCATTCCTCCTGGGGTTCATTCATGCTGTTCTGAAGAAATCCTTTGTAATGAAGTTTGCGTTTCTCTTTCCCCAACTTGCCGGGAAAGAGTGTAATTATGACACATACGGTCTCACTTAAAATTTAAATATATTAATTAGGACATTCAACGGCACAACTTTCACTTCGACTAAAAGCAAGTACAATAATACTATATAAATCATAGGGATGACGCTGTAAGACCACCTCTAAAAAAACCAAAAGTGAATTCATTTTCATAGACTTCGCCAAACCATGAATTTAAGAGCCCCCTTACCTGACGAACGAAACTATTTGAGGTAGTGTCAGAAGAAGTGCTCCCATCGGATCCTTTAAATCTGTTTTTCCTTCTGGCTCCTTTTCCATATGACTACAAAAAAGAAAACAAAAAGACAAATGAGATTATTATTAGACTCCCACACAGGAATCTAGACCTAGCTCTAGACAATGTTCTAGATCAAGACAAAGAATGGATTGTCATATGAGCATGATTATAAAGTCATTGGTGACCATATGATATCACTTATATGTGGAATCTAAAATATGATACAATGAACTTATCTACGAAACAGAAACAGACTCACAGACATGGAGAACAGACTTGTGGTTGTGGGGGGTGAGAGGGGTGGGGGAGGGATGGAGTGGGAGTTTGGGATTAGCAGAGGCAAACTATTATATGTAGGATGGATCAACAACAAGGTCCTACTGTCTAGCACAGGGAACTATATCCAATCTCCTGGGATAAACCGTCATGGAAAAGAATATGAAAAAGAATGTATATATATGTCTGAGTCACTTTGCTATAGAGTGGAAATAAACGCAACATTGTAAGTCAACTATACTTCAATAAAATAAAATTTTTAAAAAGTTATTGGTGGAATCACAAATATTTATTTCAAATCAGTGAGTTGATAGGGAGGAGAAGTTTCTGGAAAAAGCAATCCATAACTGGTGAATTAAAACAATTTATGCTCTCTGTTAGCATATCTGTGGTTAAGAGGCAAAGGCCACTAAAGATAAGGCATTAAAAAAACTAAGCATTTCTGTGCAGGAGGGACTGTGGCAGTTGTACTGAGAGAGGAGAGTAACTGGTCAGAACCCTTCAGAGAGCACAAAGGCAGCAGATTCGTGCATAACGAAGTACTGTTCCCAGTGGTGCTGAACAGCCAGCTTTTGCTTCTTTTCATGTCTTAATTTGTAATTCCACAGGTATTCCTATACTGGGGTGGTCCTTGCACGTGGTGGCTGAGGAACATTTTACAGTATGAATTCTGATTACCTTTACATAGGTAGATAGACAGATTAGATAGTTGATAGATGATAGATTAGATAGTTGAGAGATAGATGATAGATAGATGGATAGATAGATAGTTGATAGATAGATAGATGGATGGATAGAGTGATCTAGATGGAATATGAATGAAGCCCGGTGCCAATTCTTCACATTATTGGATGGATCTAGAGAATGTTTTGAGAGATGTTGAAACAGCTATAGAAGTGGTAGCGAATTACACAAAATTAAAATACTTTGTACAATTCTCTGGCCCATTGTTGTAATGTTTGAATATGAAGTGAAAAGATTGTGGGTTTTTTTTTTATTATTATTAATAGGAGTAGAAAAGAGTTTTATTTGAGCCAACCTGAGGACTAGAGCCTGAAAGACAGCCTCTCAGATAGCTCTGAGGAACTGCTCTGGAAAAGCACGGTTTTCAGCACAGATTTTTTTTTTTTTTTTTATTGAAGTATAGTCGATTTACAACATTGTGTTGATTTCTGCTATACAGCAAAGTGACTCAGTTATACATATACATATTCTTTTTCATATTCTTTTCCATGATGGTTTATCAGAGGATACTGAACATAGTTCCCCGTGCTAGACAGTAGGACCCTGTTGTTTATCCAAAAAGCTTGCTTTTTAACCACTTAATTATTTTGCTGAGAAGGCAAAAAATAAATTTTATGGAATAGTAATAAGAAGAAGAAGAAGAAGAAGAAAGCATTTAAGAACAGGATGTTAAAGGTAAGACAATTTGTCTCAGTAATAGGTTAGGGCCAAGCACCAACATCTACAAATGAACTTGCTTCTTCTAATATACCTACAGCTTACACTGAGGGCAGCACTAAGACTAAACTATGCATTCATCTATGGTTAATTCTAGGCATGGATAAAGTTACTGAGAAAACTACACATTAAAATATAAGTAAAAAATAGCTCAACACCGAGCTTTCCAGATAAATATACACAGGCGGGAATCCTACTATAGCTGACCTTAAAAATGGGGATATTAAGGCTTGCCTCCCAGGGTGGTTTTAGGTATTAAATGAAGGAATGTATTTATAGCATTTAGTATAAGACCTAGCACACGGTAAGGGCTCAAAATAATATTTTAAAAAGTGATACCCACATAAGAGTGAGAAGAGTGGAGAAAAACTGTGCTAAAATGTATAACGTGTTTAGAGGGATTAGGCCCAGAGAGACTTCATTAGATGATCAGAATTTACAAAGTTTGCTTTTTTGAAAAGCACCATGTCTAGATTTTAAAAATGAGACTTTTGTTATATTTTATACATTCATATGGTTTTCATTAAAATGGAAATATCTTATAAACCATAATATACGTAGCACTTAGGCAAGCCGAAATCTCTTACAAACATTTGTGTTGTGAGCAATTTAGATGAATCTGCAATCAGTGAGAGGGGTGGTATAATTTTAAAGCAAAAATTTGTCTTAAATATGTTTGTTCTCTTCCAAGTATCGAAGGGATTTATATAATACAAATGTGTTTCCATGGCATTTAATTAACTCGGCTTCATAAAAGGAAAGACAATCTAGGCTGGGCTTTCATAATACAAGGTTCTCTTCACGTAACAGCATATTCTTCTTACTTCTGTAAACATTATTCCGTAAACTGTTGAAAAATAGCATTCTTTCAACAATGTTCTTCCTTTTCCAATTTTTACAGAAAGGTTTAGACAAATGTGTCTTCCAAGGCCTACAACGTTTAAAGTCTGAAAGTTTCCTTAAAATAAAAAAAAAAACTTTTTTATATTATTCCATATGGAAAAATACTTATTACCTGGAAAGCATTTTCAAGGCCTAACATGTTTCCTTGGGGGAAGGTGAGGGCAAATCTGTGTCAAATACACTACGTATCTTCATTCGGAGCATAAATTATTTTCGAGAACAAAGACGAAATATTCTCTCATCCCAATATCCCCGTGTCCTGCCAGCATCATTTGGACATGGATGGAAAAAGCTTCTTTGAAATTCCATCATTATCATTTATTTCGGATTTTTAATCTGAATGTTTTTACTAGTAAAAATAAATATAAATAAAAATAAATTTTTATAAATAAAAATAAAAATAAACATACTAAAAAAAAGTATGTTTTTACTATTCCAGCTGCTTTGGAGTATAAACTTTTTCATGGCTGCAGACATTGCCCGGCAGCCACTGTGAGAACCACACAATATTTAAGACAGCCAGTCCCAGGGGAGGCTGCAGTTCTCTGCAAAAAATGAGACACATTTAAAAAGTCACTTTAATTTTTCCAGGCCCCTGGGAACACTGTTCACAAACATTGTTTCAGGTGCACTTAGCTACCAACGCAATGTGTCTACATTGGAGTATTACAGGTTTCAACCGTGCTAAGAAACAGAAAAAAATGATGGCATACTGAACTGCACACAAACTGGTGATAGTTTTGAGAAAAAATATCTTGTTCTTCAATCACTGAAATGTAGGAGGGATGATTTATTCAAAGCGTTTCTGCTTAACGGTGTTAAAGCAAATTCTTATTCATTATATATATTTATTTAAAACCAAAATAGATATGCTTAATTACACCTCTGTTCTATTTACTAATTTCAGCAGTAATTTCTCTCTTATAATCTCCTTTGTAAAAAAAATTTAACTGTCAAGTGACACCTCAATGACTAGTTACTTTTTATAACAATATCCAGGATCAAGAAGAAGCAAAGTTAAAGCAACTTCTGCAAAGTTAATAGTCCATTTTTATGTACTTTAAAAAAGGTTGGTGAGAATTTATACCACCATTACCAAATGAAGTTGCCTTTAATTCCATGCATATTTAAAATTAAGTCCATCTGACTAAAATGACTTGTGTATTAGTTATTCAAAATTCTGGAAAATAAGGACCAGAGCGTTTCATACGAAGGAATTAAAAAAAAAAAAAAAAAGTGAATGCCAACCCTCACCCAAACAATAAAAGACAGGAAAGATTAAGTATTCAAATATTTAGTTGCCTAAATGTGGAAAAGAAGTATAGTTTTCTTAATTGGCTACTTCAAATGCAGCTACTTTTACGACTAATGGGGTTTCTAAAATTTTTTTTTACAACACTAAGTATATAAACATCTGATATATGAAACAATTAATAATTAGAGCCAGAGTTTCAGGAAGTAAAAGGAAGAAGAAACAGGGGGTGTGTCCAGAGGGCTAAGTGTAACCCATAATACTATCCATGATATATGCAGACCCCTACATCCTTGTGGAACACAGTGTGAAAAGTCACTAATTCCCCCTCAATTGCCTCTTGGTTATATACAGCTTAATAAAAAACCAGTGAAGTCACCACAGCAAATAGGAAAAAAGAAAACCATACGTTTGAATTCCTTTACTTCTCCTAAAACATCAGCCAAGTTAAGTAAGATTTCAGAAACTAGAAAGAAATTTAAGAAATTGCCACAAATATATAAATGACTTATTAAAAAGAGCTCCACCATTCATCCTGATGTTAATATCAGTTTCATGTGAATGACTGTCTTCTTTGATACTAAATACTTTTCAAATTGGACTGTAATCTTAAAAATCAGCAGATAAATGGTCACACTTCCACAGGGAGTTGAAATCTACTTTCTGTATGACTGAAGTAGACGGTAATAGTTAATTACAGAAGTTGCCAGTTAAGTGGAGACTTCAGCCCAGCCTTGCACACAAAGTTGGCTTGGCGGCCCCTGGGGGCAGCTTTAAAAATGTCACTTCTGTGGTTGATGAATAAGGTGACAGTTCTCCTACCTATGAATTGCTCCCCATGAGCATAAGGCTGATGCCTGAAATTAATTTCTATCCCTCTTGATCAGCATTCATTGATATTTATCCCTTCGAACTGCAGACTTTCCTCATTTTAGAGTCAGAAGCGAAGGAAGCCGAAACTAAATGGAGAGGAATTAGACATGAAATGTCCTCATTTATCAAGTTTAGTGTGAACGAGGCTGTCAGATCTTTCACTAGGGGAGAAGTCACTGAGATTCCTTCCCTAGAAAGAGGGGAATACAGCAAGTTCTCTATGTGGATCAGTTTACACAAAAGCAGAAAGGACTCAAGAAGCAGCATAAATAGCGCTCTTTTGGGGGTCTGGCAGGTAGAGAAGGGAGGGGGGACGAGGCCAGGGCGGGAGATGCCCAGGGGCCAGGCTTGCCTTTTTCACAATCTATACCTCCAGCCAGTTTTGGAAAGAATTCTAAGACAGACCCAGTCACTTAATGAAGGTGTCATAATTAACCTGAACTCCCTGTTATTGAGAAAGTCCGTGTGTGCCATAGACTCTCGGTAGGATAGAGATATGTCCCCATGGTCACAGAACCAAAGAGGGCCACCCCCTACCCACCCACCCCCCCCAGGGTTAACATATTTTGCTCAGCTTCTCTTGAAAGGATCGAGCCTACAGACTGCATAATTCAATGCAATCAAGTAGAGCAGCAGGTAAGCTAATTCTTTACACAAAAGGAAAGACAAAAAAGAACAGGAACATAAAACCGCACGGCCAACTAAACCTCCAATCACTCAAATCGTCAGATATTACGTCTCGCATTTTAAAACACACTCGGAAATTCTGCCGAGCAGGTTTTAACATTTCTCCCGGGCAAAATCCCAGAACAAAATCCCACTGAAGAGGCAAGTGATGGGGGGGTCAGGAGCGAAGGGTGCAGCAAAACATAAAGCCCAGTACCCATGTCCATTATGCTGAGAGACCACAAAGATGGAATTGGACCTCGAAAGGGTCTGGCAAAGTTTCTGGAAAGTGGTATTGACCTGGGGGGAGGGCTGCTGCTCTTTTCAGATAAAGCGCCTGGCTCCACGGTTCAGGCTGCTGCCAGGAGCAAAACAAACAGGCCGTCTGCTTACTGTCTGTTCACCTCCAGGTGCGATGGCAGGTGCTGGTTACCATCTCTTTAAGGCCTGAAGTGCTGAGATACTGCTCTCCTTCTCACTCCTTTCCTCCTCTGCTGCCATCCTAGACTCAGTTCCTCTCACCCGGATTTTGCAGCCACCCAGCCTCCATCCAGCTCTGTCCAACTCCCTGGAGAATTCCCAGGGCTGTACTTTAGACTAATGCTGTCCAATAGAAATAGAAGTCACATACATAAGAGGAATTTTGTAGTAGCTCTGTGAAAAAGGTAAAAGGCAACAGGTCAAATGAATTGTAATAGTGTATCTGACTTAACCTAACATATCAAAAATATTATCATTGTGACGCACAGTTGATGTAAGAGTACTCATGACATGCAGAATATTCTTTGTTTCCTACGACGTCTCTGAAATCCGTATTTTATATTTTTATCTTATCTGCATTTTTACTTGATCTGTAATCTGTGTACTTATTTTACCTGTATTTTTATGTATTTTAAAATGTGTATTTTATATTTATAGCACATCTCAGTTCAGACTAGCCACATTTCGAGTGCTCAGAAGCCACATGTGACTAGTGGCTACCGTGGTGGACAGTACAGACTTGGAGCTTTGGAGGGACAGCGTTCAGTTAGCACCTTGACTTTGGAGGCAGACTGTGTCAAAGTTTGCACTGAAACTGTTCAACAGGTTACCTAAAAAGAGGGATGCAATTTGTTTAGATCTGAACTTTCAGGAATTTGCAGTTAGATTGTCACTCACTTCTCATGTAGGAAATAGATCTGTTTTGTTTATGACCGTGTGCTGGGAGGAAGGGGTTGGAGTGTATGAGTGTGCCCCCTCCCTAGGCAGGATTTTTGACATAAAAAAGAACAACGGGCAGTCTGTGAAGCTCCATCTTTTGCATTGCTCATATAGGACTCCCAATGTACCCCAGAGGTGAAAGAGAAAAGATTCTTAAAACCCATGATTGCTGAGAGACACTGTTTGCAAATGAAAATCCCATTTCTCAGGAGAATTACTATGACTTGGTGTCACAAAACAGAGAGATGCTCCAGAGACAGCCTTTTTTTCTCAGGCCGTTTTACTGCTGGCCTGGCCTGCCCAGAGACATGGAAGAGATGCCTTGCCAAGTTTTCACTGCGCTGTGATGTCATGATTTATTAGATCTCAAATAAACAAGGCAATGTTTCCCTCAAATAATGGCTGTGATATGAACACGATTCAAGGAAAATTGCTTTCATTTTTGGAAGGTAGAGAGAGCAAGGAGATAGACGCTGATGCAGCTGAATATTTATACCTCGTACCTGCTTCTAATACGCATTCCTCCCTCCCTCTCTCATTCCATCACTTCCAATTCCTGTGGCCTGGGTCTCTGGAATGTGTCCATCTGTAGTCCTGCCCTATCTATTACCTTTTCTCTCTTTTCAGTTTAGACCTTATTACCTCTTGTCCAAACTGTTACATCAATTCCGTTCTGGCAGCTCCACCTCTAGACTTCCAAGACTCCAAACTACCTTACAGAACACTCCCAGGAGACTCTTCCCCATGAGCTCTTATACTGCTCCTTCCCTGAACCCCTTCCAAGGTTCTCTGGTTTTCAATACATTGCAGGTTCCAAAGCCTCCAAGATGTGGCCTCAAATTGCCACAAGCTGTCAGACTTCTGCTTGATTATACCCAATCTGTACCTGTCCACGCTCTTTCCAAACTAGGGATTACAAACGTATCAGACTTCTAACTGCTGTGACTTGGCATCCTGAAGAGCTCCTCACCATCTCTCTGAAAAATCTGTTGAAATCTGACCCATCCTTCAAATCCCTTCTCAAACGCCGCTTCTTGCATGAAGCCCTTCCAGATTACTCCAAAGGGAGTACTTGTGTTCTCGACTCCTTTGCAACCATCTAAGATTCAGTACTTCTCTTAGCGTCCCATGCCGTATGACTGTCATCCATTTGTCACCCTTGCAGCTACTGGAAAGTACGTTCTTTGAAGGCAGAAAGTGTGTCTTCTTGTATCTGAATCATTTCCGTGTGACAGCTGCATCACAAATACTTGTTGCCTTACGTTTAACTACATAAATCACGAAGTAAATTAGTATCTCTTATCTGAATGCCGTCATGCTTTCTGTCTGCCCTAACTTTGATCTCCAGGAATTCAGGAACTCTATTTTTATCATAAGAATAAAAACGCAAAACAAAACAAAACCCCAAAAACCCTTGAAGGAAGATCAAAGAGAAAAGAGGGTTTAAAAGTCCTTTCCTCTATCAGTATTCAAGACCTTCATCCTAGAATAACGGAAGTCCCTGAGTGCACTTCTCTCTCTCTCATCTAACCCGGTGAGTATCTAGATAAAATCAGGAGTCTAGAACAAACGTGACAGGGGTTGGTAAGAATTCAGGTCCTCTGGCAGAGGCTAGATGGAAATGTAGGTGGTTAGTTACATGACCCCACTGGGCTTGTGCAGCCAAACAGCCCGAGGCTGACTAAAATCTAGCTGTTTTACCTCTAGGAAAGAAAGGAATTCCTCTATGAAAGATATGGATTTCTGATGATACAAGTGATTGCCTTCTACATTTTTCTCCGTCTCAACTCAAAATGAATGATGTGTTTTAAGTCTGCACTCTTAACTCCCAGTGGTAAAAGAAAGTTCAACAAAGCTCCAAGATCATGCCACCAGGACCAACATTATTAACAGTACCAAAATAGCTAAAGCAGTCGATTTCTACCACCTATCAAAACAACAAAGCAGCAAAACATTTTATCATCACTGTGGCCCACTCCTGCCCCCGGAACTACAGTAAATAAGACTAACACGCTCTCTCGAGCATATACAAATATAAAATATATAAATTATGTATTTAGAAGTTTTACATAAATATAAAGCTACATAATCTTCCCACAATTTCCAATCTAGCAAACGGAGGCTTGAAATCAACAAGGCAATATCACTAAGCAAAGAAGACACGCTTCTCCAAAAAGTGATGCCTGAAAGGTAACCGTACCCTCTTCACCACGGCTCGCCAAGCAGCCCACCGTTAGGAGTCTCAAGTCGTTTCCCTGCTAGGATAGAAGTTGAGAGACTCCTTACCGCTGAGAACTGGAGGCGTCTGCAATCCAAACGGTACCTGCCAAAGCCTTCCGTAAAAGCCACCTTATCCGTGCCCAGCGCCTGCAACTCACATCTCCTATTTCACGACGAGCAGCAAACCGGAATCTCCCCAGAAACCGCTAACACTCGTCGGAGGGGAAGGTGGTCCCGGAGCTCCCCGACACGGCTCACATTGCAGGGCCAAGGGAAAAATAAAAACTTTTCGCGTCCCCAGCGCGCTCTCTTCGGCAGGGGCCGAGGGGTCCAGGCGAGCCTTGGCCAGGGCCACGAGGGGAGCGGAGCCGGCCGCGCGGCGCAACGCCCAGGTGCCGAGGCGGGTCACGGGGGAGGCAGGGGCGGAGCGTCCCCTCCCACGCCCCCCACTCCCACCCCGGCTCACAGCCGGTCCGGCGGGGTCGGCGTCGGAGCGGAGCTGCGGAAGCCGAGCCCCTCCCGGCCCCCGCCCCGCACTCACGATCTTGAGCAGGTCCAGTCCGCTCGCCTGGTCCATGGCTCTCCATGTGCCTCTCCCGGGAAGGGGCGACGAGGGCTGGCCGCGGCAGCCTCCGAGGACCCCGAGGTCTCCCCCGCCCCTTCCCTCCCTCGGGCTTCGGGGAAGCCGAGGAAAATGGAAGCCGGAGAAGAGCCCGGGGCGGAGGGGGGGCGGGGTGGGGGAGGAAGGCGGAGAGGGGCAGGGGCGCCGGCGCCCGCAGGGGAGAAGCGGGTGGCCACGCGCGGGGGGAGGAGAAGGCGGCGGAGGAGGAGACCCAGGCCGGAGCGAGCGGCCGGGCGAGGGATCCGGGCAGAGGCGGCGCCGGGAGAGACGGAGCTCGGCGCCCGGGCGGCTCACAAAGAAAGGGGCGGGCGCGGCGCTCTCGCTACCTGTGCGGCCGCTCCGAGCGCCCCCGCGGGAGCCGCGTTCTCCGGCAGGTCCATCGGGATCTCTTGCGCCACCGCCGCCGCCGCTGTGGGAGGCGACTTGGACAGGTCGCTCTGGACCATTGGCGAGCGGTCGGCCGGGAGCCAGCAGCCGGCCCCCGGCGGCGGGTCCCCTCCTCCGTTCCCCGCCCCCCGCTGCAGGGGCCGCCCGGGGCTCGCGGCGCTCAGGGCGCGGGGCGCGGCCGGGCCAGGTTGCGAGCGAGGCGCGGGGGAGCCGGGCGGCGGGGGGCGCGGGCAGGGCGAGCGCCGAGCGGGCACTGGAGCCGCCGGCGCCGGGGCAGGTCCTCGCCGAGAGGGAGGGCGCTCCGGCCGCGCGAGCCCAGGGGGAGGCGCGTCGGCCGGCGAGAGTGACAGGCCACCGAAAGGCCGAAAAGTTGCCCGCGGGAGGCGCGGGCCGCCGGGGCCCCGGCGCAGCCGCTGCGCGTCGCCGTGGCACGCGCGCTGGAAAGTTTTCAAAGCCGCGAAAGCCAGGCCTCGCGCCCGGGGGCTTCCTTTCTCCGGCGGCCGAGCTCCAGCCCCTCGGCTCCCCCACGAGCCCGCGGGCGGGAACAGGTCGCTCGCCTGGGAGACCCGGGAGGCTCCGCTCCTCCCCTGCACGCCCGAAATCTGTCAAGGCCTCGGGCGGCCCCGGGGAGCAAGTGTCTGCAGAGGACCTCCCATCCCCATCGACCGCTGGAGCCCCTGGACGGCGGCGGTAACGAGGAGCCAGCAGAGAAACGCCGCTGCTGACCCGAGCATTGCGGTCCCGCCCGAGTCTGCAGCTGGCCTGGGCTCCTGGGTCCAAATCGACCCACTTCCAAATCCGAACTTTTCCCTTTATGGCTCCGGGTTGTCTTCATCTTTGCCAACTGCTTCTTCACTTTTTCTGTAGAGTTGAGAAGTCTTAATATCCCATTTTGGACGTGTAAGCATTTCCTTAGGATTCTGAACTCTTGATAAGAGAGTAGCAGCCGTAGCAAGAATGTTCCCTTTACGGCATAACGTTCAGCTATTCCTAATACGACGTATTTTTTGTATTACAGGGTAGCTCGTATTTCAACAACTTTTACTACAGTGGAACTTTCTGTAGAACAAGTTTTCCCGGCATCAGTGTGGTTTTGTAACCACTGAATGTAGACACTTCTGGAAACTGAAATATACATACCGAAATTTACTACCATAGGCTTCAGCTGCCTTTTATATTTTGCCACGGTGTATTAAATTATTATGGGATACAGTGCTTGTTCTTCTCAGAGATAAACGCATCCACCGCCATCATACAGTGATTTGAGTCAGGCTTCAAGAACAGGTGTTGGTTAGGCATATCCAAAATGTCATTGATTTTCTTAATCTTCGGGGTTAAAATTGTCATTTTTACTTAAGTGTGACTGAAGCCTCAAAAACAAACTCACAGAATAAGAGACTAGATGTGGGGTTACCAGAGGGTTAGCTGAAGGCAGTCAAAGGTGAAAACTCCCAGCTATAAGATATCTAAGTACTAGGGATGTAATGTACAGTGTGATAAATGTAATGAACACTGCTGTCTGTTGTTATATACGAAAGTTGTCGGGAGGGTAAATCCTAAGAGTTCTCATCACAAGGAAAATTTTTTTCCTGTTTTTAAAATTTTGTATCTATACGAGATGATGGATATTCACTAAACTTATTGTGATCATCATTTCATGGAGTATGTAACTCGCATCATTATGCTGTACACCTTAAACTTATGCAGTGTTGCATTTCAATTAAATCGCAATAAAAATGGAAGAAAAATACATACATACATACATACATACATATTTCCAAAATAGGGGGAAAAACCTGAGTGTTAAACAGAAGCAGTGAGAAATTGGTTAACAACAATGACGATAATAATAAAAGTCACATTTTGAAAAGCAACAGACAGGGGAGCTGGGAAGCTGTTGTTTAGGATGTGGGTGGGTGGCCAGCCAGCCAGGGAAGGGGGCACCCTCTGCTTTGTAGCCATGGCTAATAGCCTTCCCAAAACCCTGGCTAAGATTTGTTAAAAAATAAAAAAAAAAAAAAGCAATCAGCAGTGCTTTTCCATGTGTATATATATGTATGTATATATATATATATATATATATATATATATATGCATGTATGTACATACAAAAGTGGAAAAGACATTGTATTTAAAGTTTTGAAGTCATTATTTTATTTTAGTTCCACAATTCGCCGATGGCATCACTCTTCTAGGTCCATTCATCTAATGAAACTGTTCAGTTTTCTTAAGAGAGTGTTTAAATCTCTCCTAAGAGCATTAAAGACTAGGGATAACGTTAAATCTGGTTCTAGATTAGAGTGTAAGCTCTGTGGGGACAGGAGCCATGCTTATTCACCAGGGCACACTCAGAATCTGGCCGTTCCCCCTGAATTCTTTCAATATCCATTCAATCAAGCATATATCAAGCTTCCACTGTTGCCACTGGATGAGCACAGACAACAAAAACCAGAAATCTTGGAGCTTAAAGTCTAGTTAGTAAGCACTTAGAAACCAATGAATACATTCTTGAATGAATGAATGACAGATGAATTCTAACACTGTTTTAAAAAATGCCAGGTTTGCTGAAACAGTGTTTCCCCATGACATGTTTGATTTCTTATAGTATACTTAAATATCTGTGCATTCGCTTTCAATTACGACCATTTGGGAAGTTAAATTTTATCTTCCATCAGATTTTTTTTTTTTTTTTTGCGGAGACCACAAAACAGCAAAACAACCTTGAAAATCATTTAAAATAATGCTAATACTTATAGCCAAGCCAAGTTTGAATTAAAGGTTCAAATGTGATAGAGTATATTTTATTCATTTCATTAATTTATGATACTCAACTCTTTGTTTTTATGTTTCTCTCTGCCATGAGACAGAGTTCCTTGGGGGCAGCCGATTGGGTCTTACTCATTTTATCATCCCCCATCCAGCATGGTGTCTGGCACTTAGTTGGAGCCTGAAAACTCCTGTTGCACAAATGAATGAGTGAATGAATGAATAATCTGTCTTCACATGCCTTAAAACATAGCATATAACTTTGCAAATTTTAACATACAAAGACATTTACCTAATCACGACTCCCCTGAAAGGATTATATTAATTCTTCCCTTATAACCTGCTCTCATTTAATTAGCCTGCATTGAGCAGTAACACAATATAATGTGCCCATTCAGATTCTAGTCGACTTGTAAAAGTTTTCAAGTAAAAAGTAACACAATGTTACCCCTACTTGAAAAAGGGAACAATGTCAGAATAAATATAAAGGGATAAATGCTTGGGAAACTTATGGTGGATGTTTTCTATTATGGTCAAGTCTATTATTTGTTTGTAACCTACCTTGGCTTGTGCAGTACTTAAAAGCCACAGATAAAAGCTAAAATTTGATACGGAAAGCCTAATTCTTTTCAATGTTAAAAGGTATGCAGATGCACCCCAGTAATAATGGATGTACAATCATCAGCCAAGGCATTTAAATGCAGATGACTAATTTGTTCAAGCTGTACCTGAACTCCGGTATGCTCATTAGTCTTTGTAATGGACAGGCATATTCTGGGCATTATTAATGCTCTAAAATGAGAACAGAGGCTGGTAAGAAACTTTGGCCAAGGAAGCCAGAAGTTTAAAAGAGTTGGGGTGTTTTTTTCCCCTGTTAAGTAGAAGAACCAGTGATTATAATTACTTTACTTCTCCTCTCTTGCTTGTAGATTTGTAGATTTGTGATTGTATTTAAGACCTTGGAGTAAGAGTTCTTTAGGACAGATATGCACCAGTGTGATTTCTTATCTTACTTAGTAAATCATTTTTCACCTCATTCACGGTTCTGGATCTCCACCATTATTAACAGCATTTTCATAAGGATATACCTGTATCAGCCACTGGCCTAACTTGGTATGATAATTCCACTAAGTTATACATTTGCTTTTTGGAAATGTATGCTATAAAATGAATTCCTTGAATTACAGATTGTTACTTAAAAGTATTTAAAGTAGCATTGACATATATACACTACCAAATGTAAAATAGATAGCTAGTGGGAAGCAGCCACATGGCACAGGGAGATCAGCTCGGTGCTTTGTGATGACCTAGAGGTGTGGGATAGGGAGGGTGGGAGGGAGACGCAAGAGGGAGGAGATATGGGGATATATGTATACATATAACTGATTCACTTTATTGTACAACAGAAACTAACATTGTAACAACACTGTAAAGCAACTATACTCCAATAAAGATGTGGGGGAAAAAAAGTATATAAAGTTGCAAGCACATCCCGTATAAGAGGGTTGTGTGTGTGCATGTGTATAGTGAATCTCAGTGTATACAACTGAGATACTGAAGTGGTCAAGGAAAGCTTAACTTCACTTCCAAAATAAAGGCTTCACAGAAGTAATAAGATTTCATGAGTTCTTAAAATCACCCAGGAGACAGAGGTCTGGAATATCCAATACTGTATAGCACTTTCTAGTTTCTAAAGCACATTCATTTATGATTTGACTAATTTCTCATCCAAATCATAATTATAACAACTGGTACTTTGGTTTACATACAAGGTGCCAGGCTCTGTGCTAAGGTTTTATGTATATCATCTCATCTATGAAGTAGGTATCAGGACAGGTCACATTGCGGTAACAAATAAGCCCTAGTTATTTAGTGGATTAGGGGACAAGAAATGCATTCCTTTGATGTTGGGTAGCTGTTCACCATCAGAAGGAGCTTCTGCTTCATGCTGACATTTAGGAACCAAGTCCTGAGTTACGATCCACTGTTTTGAAAATGTGGCCATGGAACGTACATGGTGGAAGATGGTGGAGCTTGCAAATTTTTTATTGGCCAAGCTTGGAAGTGGTATAAATCTCTCCTACTTATTATGTTTTACTGGCTAAAACTCTATCCCATGAAAAACCTACAAGCCAAGCTGAGAACCATAGTCCAGTCAGGTGCCTTGAGAAGAAAAAGAGAGTGAATTTTGACGAACAGCTAGCAAAGACTGACTTAACCAAGCCTGAATAGCTGATGAGTGGCAGGACTTAAACACGTGCCCAACTCTAAGACCTGTTTTCAGTTCAACACAGTTGCCTGTCTGGTGGACTTCAAAGAGCTCTGCCACCCAGGTTAAGGCTGCATTTCTGGTTGGAGGAACAGATTTACATATTTCTATTGCTTAAGCGCTGTGATGACCACATTCATGTACTTGCTAGAATTAGGCCTGCTGTGAATAGCAGAAATGATATTAATCCAAGTCATTGTATGTGTGTGTGTGTGTGTGCACGTGCACGCACACGCGTGTGCACTATAATCCAGGGCAACAGAGATACTGGCATTGAACAAGGTATGGCTTCTGTACTTATTGAATACACAGTAGATTAGGCAACATATGGATAAAGTATGATGAATATGAGTGAAAAATAATTTGGGAAGAACTTGAAAAGATCAGGGGAAAATGTTCCAGGCAAAAAGAATAGAAAATACAAAGATGGAAGGTGAAGAAATTCAGTACAGCAGGAAAATAGGGTTGGGAGGTGAGGGGGCAGGCAGATAATGATAATGAAAAATATCTAATTGACTCTTTTGCTCTCCTATGGCCCCATTCTTTTGATAAGAACACCTTATTTCTAAGCAAAGCCTTTGGCCTCTCCTGCCTTTTCTTTTCAAACCATCTTCACTTCTTTATGGGAGGCACACACACGTATGTTCATGTGTTGTGGGACTATAGAAAATGAGACCTGCTCTATCAAGAAAAGCACCTGAATTTACACATTCACAGTAGTCAGCTTATTTGTAGCTGAGATTGCTAGTTGCCCATACCTCCTTTTTATGGAACCCCTGTTTTTAGCTGGACACATTGGCACCTGGAGTAAAAGACTATATACAGTACTTCCTCTAGCAGCTACATGCAACTACGGGGCTGCATTCTGTTGACCGTAAGAAAAGTGGGTGAAGAATTTCTGGGATGTACCCATAAAAGGGAGAGAAGTGCTTTGATTTCCTTTCTTTTCCTGCTGACCAGATTGTGGATATATTGGTTAAACCATGAGTGGAGGTTTTAGACAGGGAGGCCATAGGAAAGCCACTTGCTGAGGTTGAATGAGCATAAAAAAAGCACCGGGGCCATTGATGGTACCATAAAACCATCATACCAGCTCTGGATTGCCTACTTTCAGACTTCTTTTAAGTGAGGCAGAGAGAAGCATTTATATTGCTTAAGCTTCTCTTACTTTAGGTTTTTTTTAGATAAATCCTACCAAACCTAACCAAACCTAGTAACCATTTCATTACTCAAAACATTTTTTTTCTTTTTAAATTAACTTTCTTGAATGAAATAATGCCATTTGCAGCAACATGGATGGACCTAGAGATCATCATACTAAGTGAAGTAAGTCAGACAGAGAAAAATATTATATGATATCACTTATGTGTGGAATCTAAAAAAAAATGATACAAATGAACTTATTTACAAAACAGAAATAGACTCACAGACATAGACAAACAAACTTATGGTTACCAAAGGGAAGGTAAAAAGGGGGAGGGGAAGGGATATATCAGGAATCTGCGATTGACATATACACACTACTATATGTAAAATAGATAAAGAACAAGGACCCACTGTATAGCACAGGGAACTCTACTCAATATTTTATAATAACCCATATGGGAAAAGAACCTGAAAAAGAATATATATATATATATACACACACACACATATATATATCTGAATCACTTTGCTGTACACCTGAAACTACCACAGCATGATAAATCAACTATACTTCCATTTTAAAAAATTAAATTAAGTTAACTTTCTTAAGGTATAATTTATCTTAACTTGATTTATAGATTACGGGAATGCTGGCTTCATAAAGTGAGGGCAGGTGTTGGGAAGTGTTTCCTCCTGTTCTATTTTTGGAAGGAGTTTCTATAGAATTAGTAATACTTATATCATAAATATTTGTAAGAATTCATTAGTGGGTCAGGAGTTTTCTTTGTGGGAAAGCTTTTAAGCATCAGTTCAATTTCTTTAATTGATATGGGACTATGCAGGTTTTCTATTTCTTCTTAAACTTTGATAGTTGGTGTTTTTCAAAGAATTTGTCCATTTCAGTTTAGCTATCAGTTTTATTGGCATAAAGATGTTATTCATATTTTCTCATTACCCTTTGAATGTTTGTGGGTTCTATAATGACACTTCTTATTTGTTCCTCATATTAACAAGTTCTGCATCCTTTCTTTTTCTCTTGATTAGTCTGACTAGGGGTTTTAAAATTTTATTGATCTTTTCTACAAGACAGCTTTATGTCTCATTGATTTTCTTAATTGTTTTTCTGTTCTCTATTTTTTAAAAAAATTTCTTCTCTTATATTTATTATTTCCTTCCTTCTGATTGCTTTGGGTTTACTTTTTCCTAGTTTCTTAAGGTGGAAGTTTAGATCATTCTTTTTATATATGGTAAAAATACATATTTTTATATCTGTTCTAATTGAATCATTTGATAGTATACATTTCCCTTTAAGCACCAGTTTATCTGCATCCACAAATTTTGACTTGTATTTTTCTTTTCATGTGAATCAAAATATTTTCTAACTTTTTGGGTGATTTCCTATTTGACCCATGGGTTATGTAGCAGTGAGTTTTTAAAGTTCTAAATGTATGGGAGACTTTCTAGATCTTTTTCTGCTTTTAATTTATACTTTAATTCCACGTTAATCAGAGAATATACTTTGTATACTTTCAATCATTTTAATTTTAATGAAATCTGTTTTAGGTTCAAAAATCATCTACTCGGTGAATTTTTTTGTGTATATGTGAAAATAAGTTGTTTTCTGCTGTTGTCGGGTAGAATGTTAGATAAATGTAAATCAGATCAAGCTGCGTGCAATGTTTTTCAGTTATTCCATATTTGTACTGATTTATTTTTTGTCTGCTTATTCTATCAATTAATGAAAAGCCATGTTGGGCTTCCCTGGTGGTGCAGTGGTTAAGAATCCGCCTGCCAATGCAGAGGACATGGGTTCGATCCCTGGTCCAGGAAGATCCCACAGGCTGCGGAGCAACAAAGCCCGCGAGACGCAACTACTGAAGCCCGCGAGACGCAACTACTGAAGCCCGTGCGCCTAGAGCCCATGCTCCGCAACAAGAGAAGCCACCGCAATGAGAAGCCCGTGCACCACAATGAAGAGCAGCCCCCTCTTGCAGCAACTAGAGAAAGCCCGCGCGCAGCGACGAAGACCCGACGCAGCCAAAAATAAATAAATAAAATAAAAATTTTTTTAAATTAAAAAAAAAGGAGTGTTGAAGTCTACAAGTATAATTTTGGATTTTTTAAATTAACTATGTCTTTTTCTCTTTTTCAAATTTTTTTTTTTTTACCGTGGTAAAATACATAGTACGTGAAACTTACCATCGTGACGATTTTTAAGCGCACAGCTCAGCGGCATTAAGCGCATTCGTGCTGTTGTGCTGCATCAGCACTCTGCCCCTTCAGACCTCTCCCATCTCCCCGAACTGAAACCCTATACCCACTGAACAATAACTCTCCATCCTCGCCTCCCCCACTCCTTGGCAACCACCATCCTACTTTCTGTCTCCGTGAATTGGACTACCCTACATACCTCATGTAAGTGCAGTCATACAGGTTTTGTCCTTTGCGTCTGGCTCATTTCACTTAGCATAATGTCTTCAAAGTTCCTTGTACCATGCGTCCACACTACCTGCCATTTTAAGGCTGAATAGTCTTTCACTGTATGTCTCCACGACAGCTTGTTTATCCATTCATCTGTCAATGGACACTTGAGTTGTTCCCACATTTTAGCTCTTGTGAATAATGCTGCTATGAACAAGGGTGTGGTTAATTCTTTTTTTTTTTTTTTTTCAGGGCTTTTCTTTTCAACCACATGTCATTCACTTTCTGAACTCTATTTATTGTATGCTTAATTGTGAACAAAGAGATCCTGAGAAGTTCATCTGTTTCCACTTGTGGCTACATTTTGAAATTTGGAATATTGGGTCTCTATGGAATGCCCACCTTCAGAAAGATTTTTCCCTGGGTCTCACAGGATATGTTTTATGTCGGTTTAGGAGAGGAATGAGTATCTTTTAATGGTACTCAGGAGCTTTTGATCAGTAGATGACCACCAACAAGTGGGAGGAGTCAGTTCTGCAGGTGTTACGAGAAACCAACAAATTTCCTCTTAGGTCATTATTAAGTCAAAGTGATATAAATAGTATGATTAATTCTTAAGTATTTCATTTTATTTCCTTGATGCTAGTATAATTGGAGTTGTTTTCTCAGTTTCCTTTTCAGAATGTTCATTGTTAGTGTATAGAAATGCAACTGATTTTTGTGTGCTGTCTTTTTATCCTGATACTTTACTGAATTTGTTTACTAGTTCTAACAGTCTTTCTGTGGAATCTTTAAGGTTTTAGACATATACAATTATATCATCTGTGAATAGAGATAGATAATTTTACTTCTTCTTTTCTAATTTGTATACCTTTTATTTCTTTTTCTTGCCTAACTGCTCTGGCTAGGACTTCCAGTACCTTGCTGAATGGAAGTGGTGAAAGCAGTCTTTCACCATTAAATATGATGTTGTTGTGGGTTTTTCATATATAGTTTTTATTATGTTAATGTAGGTTGTTGAGTGTTTTTGTCATGAAAAAGTGTTGAATTTTGTCAAGTGTTTTCTCTGCATCAATTGAGATGGTCAGGTGGGTTTTTTTTCTCATTCCTTATGGTAATGTGGTGTATTACATTGATTGACTTTCATATTTTCTTATTCCTTGCATTTCACGAATAAATCTCACTTGGTGTACAATCCTTTTAGTATACTGTTGAATTCAGGTTGTTAGTATTTTGTTGAGGATTTTTGCATCAATGTTCAGAAGGAATATTATTCTGTCGTTTTCTTGTAGTGTCTTTGGCTTTGGTGTCAGGGTAATTCTGGCTTCATAGAGTGAGTTGGGAAGTGTTCCCTCTTCTTCAGTTTTTTGGGGAAAAGTTTGAGAAGGATTGATGTTAATCCTTCTTTAAATGTTTGATAGAATTCACCAGTGAATCCATTGGGTCCAGAACTTTCCTTTTTTCAGGAGATTTTTGAATACTGAGTCAACCTCCTTGTAAGTTCTAGGCTTATTCAGAGTGTCTATTTCTATTTCTTTGTGAAGTCGCTTTCACTGCTGAAAACCCCACACACTCTGAAGCAGTGTCCACCACCAGCATTAGCAGTGACATGGGGAGTTAGTGTTTCTTATTTCAAAGATCTAGAACAAGAGATGGGGGGAAGTCTTATCTTAGGCTGTGAATGGTGTTAGTCATGAGAGAAGATGTTTCAATCTGTG
Organism: Balaenoptera physalus; assembly: GCF_965194825.1. Lineage (NCBI taxonomy): Eukaryota > Metazoa > Chordata > Mammalia > Artiodactyla > Balaenopteridae > Balaenoptera > Balaenoptera physalus. The sequence goes on along the minus strand of NC_138883.1, from coordinate 175,672,616 downwards.
CTGTGCCAGTGCTGAGTATAGAATCCTATGGGCATTGTCCAGGTGTAAGGGTGGCCTTGGTAGTCTTATGGCCAAAATCCTATAGCCGCTGGCAGAAGCATATGAAATGCCTATCTACATGGATGTGACCTAAACTCAACCATCACAAGACTGCTATTATAAAGCCTTAATGAGCATGAACTCCAATACCAAAATTAAAACACACAAGAAAACAAGCCACCATAAGAGAAAGTCAGCAGAGCAACAAAAAGTAGAAATAGATTCTTAGGAACATCATAAAATGGGAGAAGAATCATTAGTAATAGATAAAGAATTCCACTTGAAGTGAACTTTTATTTTTTAAAGTGGTAGAATTTCATTATCCAGCCCTTGTATGTATGTATTTTGTGGGCAAAGAAGCATCTGGATGGGCCTTATCTTTTCGTCCAGTGTTAACCTATATGATGATCTTTAGGAACTAGTAATCCAAAAAATTCTCCAATCAGATAAGACTTTAGGGAGACTATTCTTGAAAAAACAGGCCCTTTTCCTCATATTCTGGAGCAGCCTAATATTCTCTGCAGGCCTCATCATGGAGCTTGAGTTGGGGGAAGAAAATTGGTACTTCCCCAACCTAACACCCTCATAGTTTTCTTTGTGTTATGGTTTATCTGTGTAATTTTTATGAAGTTTTGTGTAATGCACCTAGCAAACTGGGTTGAAAAATACTGTTGCCCTTTTAGTTAACTACTCCTAGGAGGATACAACATATTCCACTTTTGAAATCCCGTATGAACAGTGACAGCAGTGGTTCTGCACTTCAAGCATATCTTTACCCAAGTTTTCTACTAGAAGCCACATTTCATCACATGCTTAATTTGTACCAAGCACCAAACTAAGCGCTTTACCTCGATTATTTCATTTACTGCACACAACATTTCTAAGATGTTAGTTTTATTGTTCCCATTTGATGGAAAAGTAAATTAAGGCTCAGAAATTAACTAACCTCCTGAAAATCACTCAGGTAGTAACTGACTAATGCTTCTAAATGTACAAGTTTCAACATTTGAAGTTCTTTTTCATCGCTGGGCAGTTACTCAAATCTCACTGTTTCACGTTTGATCAATCTGCCCTCTGACTGGAAGTTCATACCTCCTAATTCACTTGGCTAACTCCAATTTCTTTTAAAATTCTGTCCCAGAAAGCTTACCCTCACTAAGCTGGTGTAGGATGAAATTCCTTCCCCTCCTTTTAAAATTATTATTATTATTATTTTTGCACTTACCAGCTTGAAGGAAAATGACAATTTGTCTTCTGCACAAGACTAGCCTCTTCTGTTCATATTTTTTAAATTTTTTAATTTTATCTTGGAACACAGTTGATTAACAATGTTGTGTTAGTTTCAGATGTACAGCAAAGTGATTCAGTTATACATATACATATATTTATTCTTTTTCAAATTCTTTTCCTATTTAGGTTATTACAGAATATTCAGCAGAGTTCCCTGTGCTCTACGGTAGGTCCTTCTGTGATGTGTTTGTCTTCATACTCATAGATCCCTAGTGCCACACTTGTTAAAGATTCATTAAAGCAAACTGTGTGAACATAGCTGTTCAGAAGCAGCTAAACAGATATCATTTCAGACTGATCAACCCTCTTATTAATATGTTACCACACTGTAAATGAAGTCAATATTTGATTCTTATTCTTTGTCTGCTCTTTGGCATATATGATTTAATCTTTAGGGTATTGCTCAATAAATAGGGGAATAGGAAGAAGGACTACTGGTAGCTCTTTTGCACTTGGTAAATATAATCTTCAACCTCTAACGTTCCTGCTGAGGAAAAAAATTCATTTGGCCTTAGGATATGGTAATGCAAACATTTTTTTAAAGTTCTGAGATAAAATCATATTTTTCTCTCGAACACAGATGCTTCTTTGTTCACTGCTCTTTCACCACTCTCACCCGACATCACTCCTTTCAATATTTCTCTCCTCCCTTCATTCTTTCCTGGCTCACTCTTGTCCTTTCCAGCCAGAAATAAACCCATCTCAGAGAGCAAACCAAGCTTTCCTTCCTCTGGTTCTCTTTGAGGTCCATAAACAGGTATTCTCTGGACCTCTGCAATAGAGTAGCTCGTTTTAACACTCCTAGCTTGTCATATTATCAAACTGAGGAAGGTCTTTTGAATACGTGCCCTCCACAGTGGTCCACTAGCACCATTTAAGATGTGCCTACCTTGTGTGAGGTGTTACTTCTCACCTCAACAGACTAATTGCTCCAGGGGAAAAGTGCTATAGAGCTATCCTAGCCAATTCAGTAGCCCCTAGTCTAGTGAGTCCTTGAAAGGTAACTAGGGCCACCTTTAAACCTTTTTAAACCAAAGCAATGTACCCCCAAAAGACTAAAATATCCTATAAATAATTGTATATTGACTCTATGCTGAAATGATCTATGTTGAGTATGTGTGTTAAATACAATAGATGTTATGGTATTAAAATAATTCAAATTAACTATTAAAATCAATTTTACCTGCTTCTTTTTACCTCTGAAATATAATTACCCAAAAAAAACTTGAATTGCTTCTATCATTACATACGTGGCTTGCATTACATTTCTGCTAGACAGTGCTGTCTGAGAGGAGTGCGGATTACCTGCTTGGATTCCCTAAGAAAAGCAAAGATTCTTGAACTCTATGTTATAGTCTATTACTGCTGTTATTTTTGTTTTCCATTGGGATGAACCTCTTAGTATACACATGAAGTGTGTTTTTTTTTTTATTATTGTGGTAAAATTTATAGAGCATATAATTTATCACTTTAAATATTTTTAAGTGTACAGTTCAGGGGCATTAAGTACATTCACACTGCTGTGCAGTCATCAACATTATCCATCTTCAGAGATTTTCTTCATCTTCCTAGACGAAACTCCATACTCAGTAAACAATAACCCCCTATTCTCCCCTCCCCCTACTCCTTGGCAGCCGCCATTCTACTTCCCGTCTCTATGAATTGACTCCTCTAGGTAGCTTACATTAGTGGAATTATACAGTATTTGTCCTTTTGTGACTGGCTTATTTCACCTAGCATAATACCTTCAAGGCTCATCCAGGTCATAGCATGTGTCAGAATTTCCTTCTTTTTTAACACTGAATAATATTCCATTGTTTGTATCTACTACGTTTATCCATTTATCCATCAATGGACACTTGGCTTGCTTTCACCTTGTGCTATTGTGAATAATGCTGCTGTGAACATGGGTGTACAGATACCTCTTTGAGTCCTTGCTTTTAGTTCTTTTGTGTATATACCCAGAAGTGGAGTTGCTGGATCATATAGTAATTGCATTTTTAATTTTGGGGGGGAACTGCCATACTATTTTCCATAGCGGCTGCACCAATTTACATTCTCACCAACAGGGCACAGAGCTTCCAATTTTCCACATCCTCACAAGCACTTGTTGTTTTCTTTTTCTTTCTTTCTTCCTTTCTTTTTTAGTACCATCCTAATGGGTGTGAAGTGGTATCTCATTGTGGTTTTCACTTGTATTTCCCTAACGATTAGTGGTGTTGAGAATCTTTTCATGTGCTTGTTGGCCATTTGTCTTATCTTCTGTGAGGAATGTTTATTCAAGTCCTTTGCCCATTTTTAAACGGGTTTTTGGTTTTTGTTGTCGTTGTTGTGAATTGTAGGAGTTCCTTATATATTCCAGATCTTAATCCCTTACCAGACATGTGATTTGCAAGTGTTTCCTCCCATTCCATGGGTTGCCTTTTCACTCTGTTGGTAGTATCGTTTGATGCACAGAAGTTTGTAATTTTGATGAAGTCCAATTTATCTATTTTTTCTTTTATTGACTGTGGCCAAATCTAATGGCATGAAACTTTTCCCTTCTGTTTTCATTGAAGAGTTTTACAGTTTTAGGTCATACCTTGAGGTCTTTGATTCATTTTGAGTTAATTTTGTACACGGCGTGACGTAAGAGTCCGACTTTTGGATTCCCAGTGTTCAGTACTGTATCTTCTTAGATGATTAAACAATTAGAAAATCATATTCACGACAAACAGCAATAGGAATGTGCTTATACGGAGATGCCCTTTGATGAGAATCTTTAACGGTAGGAAGAATTTTATATGGAGTAACCCACTCCTTAAACCACAGAAAAGGCTCATGTTTAGTTTCAAAGCTCCCTGGTACTTTTCCTTAAAAAACTCCCATTTTCAAAACTTAGGGAACTCCTCCTTCCACCTCTCCCTGAAAGAGACCTAAAACACGGAGCAAATATTAAACAGAAATCTCAGTGAGATGGCTTTAGGATACAGAGGGTCTTCTTTTAAATGTCTGATAGCTGTTTACTCTGTGCCAGGCAGTCTCCTTTACATAAATGATCTACTGTGATGCTTCCCACTCGTGTGGAAGAGGATATTGTTACCTCCATCTCATAGCTGAGAAAACTGAGGCTCAGAAAAGTTAAATCACCACAGTGCATTAAGTAGAGTGCCCTGTGCTATACCCAAAAAAGAGGGGATATACGTATATGTGTAGCGGATTCATTTTGCTGTACAGTAGAAACTAACACAACATTGTAAAGCAACTATACTCCAATAAAAATTAATTTAAAAATATAAATAAATAAAAAAAGAAAAGGTAAGTGATGCAGGATCTCAGCTCCATACACGTTTCCAATTCTGGGCTCAGATACTTAGTTAATATCTGTCTCCAAATATTTAGTTAATAACCAGTAAAATTCTTGTAAAATTCAGCAAAATATGAATCCTTATTTCAATAGGACTGGAAGAAATACTAGTGTAAACAATGAAAAGAACCTCTCTTTAGAATTCAACCTCAATCTTATTACAGATGTGTCCTTACCATTTGTTATGATTCCTTCATCGTGTCTATTTTTAACTGTTCCCACATTTCTATTGGCAAGCAGGTCCGCAGTAAAATGCCACTCAAGATGTCAGAGTCATACTCTTAATTTTTCTCTTATGTTTGTACTTTCGGTTACTGCCATTCTAGTGCTTTTAGCTGATTATTCTTCACTTAGCTTCAGGTTTTTGTCTTTATAAAAGGATACAGAAACAAACGCTTACCATTTTCTAAATCTCTAACACATATTTAGAACAAAAATTTTCCAGCAATTTCTACACTATTTAGTGACATATTTGTGAACCTCCCTTTTTTATTTTAGACTAGCACATCATTTGGTACTTCAGTGATCTCTTTTTTATTAAGGTAAAATTCCTATAAGATAAAATTAACCATTTTAAAGTACACAATTCAGTGGCATTTAGTACATTCACAATATTGTGTAACATCACCTCTATCTAGTTGAAAAATGTTTTCATTTCTCCAAATGGAAACTCTGTACCATTAAATAATAATTTACCCTTTCTCCCTCCTCCCAGCCCTTGGTAGCCCCTAATCTTCTTTTTATTTCCCTGAATTTGCCTATTCTAGATATTTCATATAAGTGGAATCATACAATATTTATCCCTTTGTGTCTGACATTTTACATAGTACAATATTTTGAAGGTTCATCCACGTTGTAACATGTTTCAGAACTGTATCCCGTTTTATTGAATAATAGTCCATTGCATGTATAAATTACATTTTGTTTATCCATTTCAGAACTGTATTCCTTTTTATTGAATAATAGTCCATTGCATGTATAAATCACATTTTGTTTATCCATTTATCCATTATGGACATTTGGGCTCTTTTCACTTTTGGGCTGTTGTGAATAGTGCTGCTGTGAACATTCATGTACAAGTTTTTGTTTGAACACCTCTTTTCAATTCTTTTGGGTACATACTTTGGAGTGGGTTGTTGGGTGAAATGGTACTTCTAGGTTTAACATTTTGAGGTACCACAAAATGTTTTCCACGGTGGCTGTACCATTTTACATTCCCAAAAGCAACGTGCAAGGGTTCAAATTTCTCCACATCCACACCAACACTTACAATTTTCCATTGTTTTGATTATAGCTATCCTAATAGGTGTCAAGTGGTAGTTCATTATGGTTTTGATTTGCATTTCCCTCATGACTAGTGATGTTTAACATTTTTTCATGTGTGTTTTGACCATTTCTATATCTTCTTTGGAGAACTGTCTATGCAAGTTCTTTTCTCATTTATAATTGAGTTGTCCTTTTGCTGTTGATTTGTAAGAGTCCTTTATGTATTCTGGATGCTAAATATTTTCTCCCGTTCAGGAGGTTGTCTTTTCATTTTCTTGATAGTCTCCTTTGTTGCACAAAATATTTAAATTTTGGTCGAGTCTAAATTATCTATTTTATGTTTAGTTGCTTGTGCTTTTGGTATCTTATCTAAGAGTCCATTACCAAATGTATGTGGCCTTTGTGTATCTGGCCTATGTTTATAATTTAACAGAAAGCTCTCTGAATCACATTGAACTCGGGTGGCCTCGGCCTGCAGCGGCTTGAAGCAGGGTTTCGGTTCCCGGCCAGTGATTGAGGTTGGGTCGTGGTGGTGAGAGCACAGAATCCTAGGCACTAGACCAGTGGTCAGTGACAAAGCCCTGGCCCTGTGGCTTTGCAGAAGAAGAATTCCCGCAAAGATAGAAAGTAGTGAAACAAGTAAAGTATTTATTAGGAGAAAAAAGAAGTACAGTACGTGTGGATAGACGCACGGGAGGGCTCAGGGAGAGAGTTGAGCCCTCGTGGCAGTTTGAATCACTTTTATGGGGCATTCCTTCTGGGTTTCCTTTGGCCAATTTTTTTTTTTTTAAACTTTGAAAAATGGCCAATCATTTTGATTTGCCTGGTTCAAAGTCCTTATTTGGTGTATCTCTGGCTTTTCCCATGCCTGTGCGCGCATCTCTTAGCCAAGAGGGATTCTACCGAAGAGGCCTATGGGTAGACTTAGCCACTTAGCGTCACTCCCCTTTTGACCGCCAAGGAGCCTTTCTGCGCATGCGTAGTCGGGGAGGTCTCCTGACTTCGAGAATGAGGAATATGTGGTCTCTTATCTTTTATCTGGGCCGGGACCAGCCTCCTCTCTCAACTGTCCTGTTATTTCCGACTCCGAGCGCGGGTCCACGAGGAATGAACTCAAACCATTTGCCCTGAGGGCCCATCTGTCTCCTGCCTCAACGTATTTAAGGAAAATATCTCACTCATACTTGAAGAGGCACCTAAAGGGGCTTTATAATTAGAGTACTAATAACAGTATTTTTTTTTTTTTTACCAAGATGGTACACTAAATCCAAGCATTCCAAAGAACTTTACAAATAATTGAAGCCTAACAACATTGTGGCCAAGAGGTGTCGTTCTGCACATTGAGGACTTTGAGAGGAATGATGTGCTTTCGTCACATAAACCGCAGACATGAAACAGACGCAAAATGCCATTCTTTCATCCTAAAAGATCTCAAAGGGTTTTATAAATGGAAACGAATAGGCTTAAGCACAGACCCACGTAGAGAGAACACAAGTGTGCTTTGACCGCACACGTGAAGGCCAGATAACAATTTGGGAGGGGTCGTCTACTTGGCTCCAGTATAAGTACCCCAGCAAGAGGAAGGGCAGGCTAGATGTGGGTTACTAGAGGTAATCTTGTAGAAAAGGAAGTAGGCAAGTTAAACCCTAGGCAACAGAAATACAATACTTCAATGAAATGTATGCACAATTTGAACTTTTTACATTATACTACATGCTTACTACGTACCAGCGACCATGCAAGGGCTTCACACATTATTTAATTTCATCCTCGCAACAGTTCTGTGAGGTGGGTTCCATTATTATCCCACTTTATAAAGAGGAAGAGACTTTTAGGAAGTTGAAAACTCCCACCCAAGGCTAAGCAGATAATGGTGGCGAGTAATGATTATAGATATGTATGTATGTGTATACTGTGTGTATATATAGATGTATGTACGTATGTATATTGATTGCAATATAATCATTTCTACTATTGGTATTAGAGATTTGTCTTGGAATCATCTAACTGTAAAATGGATAAACAAACAGTAATTCAACATGGGGAATTTGCCACCATCTGGCAGTGTACATGTATTTTAACCTATGAAATAAAGATAATGACTCAAAAGGGGGGAAGGAGGGAGGGAGGGAGGGAGGGAAGGAGAGAAGGAGGGAAGGAGGGAGGAAAGAGAATGACTTGCTGAAATCCTGTCAGATCAAGGCAGTTATTTAATGAACCTCATGATGAAATGAGCCTGGCTCTAAACAGGCCATGTAATTTGAGTCCTCTGTTATAAATCAAACTCTACAATTTTCAAAATGGTTAAATGCTTCAGGGCACTGGCTAAAGTGTTGCACTGGCCTTGGTTTGAATACCCACAAACACCATCCTGCTCTGAGGGGCTTTGGAGAAATCCTTCATCCTCTCTGAAGATCAGACCTCTTGTCAGAAAAGTAGGAAAAATAATCTCTACTTCCTGAAGCTGTAGGGACTAAATGTACTAAAAAGCATAGAGAGTTTGACAAATGGGAACCGGTCCATTAATAGTAATCCCTCTCCTCTCATGCTTTCTTATTGGCAGAGAGAGAATGAGTGGTACTCCCCAAGGTTTGGTTAACTTTCACTTATATGCAGCAGCAGTGAAGGGGCAGCAGGTGTGAAAGAAATACACAGTCGAAAGCTCTTATTAATAATTCTGTTACAATTATTTCCTTCAATGTCTTTGCTGAAAGCATTAGCTGGCAGCTGTGACTCCTTCAAATGCTGAGTTCTTTATGCAGTGATTCTGAGTCCTATTTGCCGGTTGTTTGCAGGATAAGGGCACTGCCTCTTGCTTTGTGCCCAGTGATGAATGTGACTGCCCAAATCTCTCTCTCTCACACACACACTCACACAATCCAGAAGAAAGAGAGGAAACAAAGACATTCATAAAAAGTAGAGATCTGATACGCTAATATTTTTCCCACCCCAAAGCTATACCACTAAGCCAGACACCAAGTAATTGTGAAGAGATAACATTCATTTTAATTAAAATACTATCATGGGAGCTCTAGAATCAGAACACAAAATATCACATCTATATCTTCTTGCTGATGAACAAATCCAGCTCTGATGGGAACGTAGATTAATGCAGCCACTGTGGAAAATAGTGTGGAGATTTCTCAAAAAACTAAAAATAGAGCTACCATATGACCCAGCAATTCCACTCCTGGGCATATATCTGAAAAAAACAAAAACACTAATTTGAAAAGATACATGTACCCCAGTGTTCACAGTGGCATTGTTTACAATTGTCAAGATATGGGAGCAACCCAAGTGTCCATCGCCAGATGAATGAATAAAGAAAATGCAGTATATATATACAATGGAATACTACTCAGCCATAAAAAAATGAGATAATGCCATTTGCAGCAACATGGATGGACTTGGAGGGTATTATGCTAAGTGAAATAAGTCAGAGAAAGACAAATACTGTATGATATCACTTATATATGGAATCTAAAAAATGTAACAGACTAGTGAATATAACAAAAAGGAAGAAGACTCGCGGATATAGAGAACAAACTAGTGGTTACCAGTGGGAAGAGGGAAGGGGGAGGGGCATTATAGGGGTAGAGGACTGAGAGGTACAAACTATTAGGGATAAAATAAGCTACAAGGATATATCGGACAACACAGGAATAGAGTCAATGTTTTACAATAACTATAAATGGAGTATAACCTCTAAAAATTGTGACTCACTATATTGTACACTTGTAACTTCTATAATATTCTACAGCAACTATACTTCAATAAAAAACAAAACAAACGAAAAAGAAAATAAAACCAAGAAGCCTGAATATATCTAAAATATATATGTGAATACAAGCTAAAATATAGCTTGTTGCCAAATCTCTTGATTTCCTTCTCCACAATGGAAATACTATTCTAACCGCTTCAGCTGGAACCCTGCACATTACCTTTCTTCTCTTTCATCTTTCTATCCGATCAGATAGGAAATGACATTAATTTTTCCTTAACAAATATCTTTCAAAGCAATTCTGGTTTTCTCTTCTCACTGTCATCATCCTAGTCAACAATACCAAATCTGGCTTTCTCACTTTCCATCTGGAAACCTCTGCAGTGTGCTGGTCCGGAGGCCCCTTCCGCTCTCCATTCACATCTGAGCACTGCCAATAGATTCATTTAAAAAACAAAACAAAAACACCACTGGTGCCAAGTCCCTCTGGTGTGGACAAAACTTTCTATGGAGTTCGAGTTCTCTCTGCTGGTCCCATGGAGGGCCTTTCCCATTCTCACTCTTCCTCCCAAACTCTTATGCCCTTGAGCCTTGAAATCTCTACTCCCACCCCCCTGTCTCCCTGCTTCTTTGTGTCTAGCGTTGTGCCTACCATACAACCATCATACACACAGCTTAGTTTGTGAACGAGTGAATTAGCCCATCCTTCAGACCATCCAAATAGAAAGAGAAAAAGCCTTTGAACCTTTTCTGAATATATAAAAGAAGATCTCACACGCGATTACCTCATGTGGCCATGTGTCTACTCTTTAACTTAATAACTATGAATTGGGGGGGACAATAACAGAACAACTTATAAATGTTTTGGCTAGTACATTATTTTATTGTCTTAACAAACCATGTGCTATTTTAACAGAAAATTTTCTAAGAGGGGAGCTTGTAAACGCAGATGCATATAATTTATATAGCACTTTAGAAGTATTCATTATTATTCATGAATCTTTGTGACAGTAAAACCAAAATAAACAAGGGAACCAAAACTCTGTCAAAAAAGAACAGATTGAACCTTATGAAGGATATCTGATGGGCTCTCAGAGAATTCAGAAATCTGTCTTGTTCCTACCATGGCATGTTTGGTTAATGGTTGAAGCCCTTAACATGGAATGCTTGCGTTAGTATAGCATATGGAACATTGGTTTTCCAAAGGCAATTTTTAAAGATTACTTAATCCTGGATAGGCCCATTTTGGGTGTCTCATACCAATTCCAAAGCAAACTTTTAAAAAATTGATTTTATTACCTCAGGTATATTATACATCTCTTGACTTAACCTGTAACCTAGTAAAAATTCTCCCAAAACTACTCTTTTTCACATGATAGTTTGCACATTCAAATGGTCAAAATTCTTTCATTTGTATTTTAATATCTTCTCAAAAATGGTTGTTAAGCTTTTTTCAACAGTAAAAATTAGAACTATATATGAAGAATCTCCCCTACCCTGCCCCCCTAAACACCCACCAAAGCAGAGAGCTTTAAAGTGGCACATCAGAAACAGTGTTATAGGAGATAGAATTATTTCTGCTTCTTCGGTATTCTGGTGTAAGAATAAACTCTAGCCTCAACAAATAAGGATTTTTAAATAGAGCCAATTAACATAAGCTTCTTTAAAATGTGTTGCAGTTAATTCTGTCCTTCACACTTAGATAAGCTTGGGTTAACTTTCTGTGTTGTTACCTTCCTTTAACAATGTTAAATGGCAAACGAGTCAGAACACAAATGAGCAAGTATGATGAGTAATCCATAATTTCTTAAGTTTTGCAGCAGGTTTTGAGGGAATGGTGATTATTTCCATTCAGTTTTCACTTAAAAATTACCCTTCAAATTCTTCCTATAATGTGCTGTCATTTCACAAATTACATCTGCTAGGTTTATTTTGCTACAAGGGTGGTTGATAATGTAATCTGTAATGCTCTTGAAAGTCATGAACTTTAAAGTTCATGCTGGGGTTGGGGCTACGTGTAGAGTTCAAGGGCTGTAAAACATCATGGGTTCATTGAGAAGATTAAATGGAATCATACCCATCAATGACTAAGATTGCTTTGAACATACTAAGCCCTCAGTAAAGGTTATTTATTATCATTATTTAAGTTATTATTACTAAAGGTATGCCTGGGATTTTTCTTTTTTTTCCTAGAGAATCTTTTTTTTTTTTAATTTTTTTTGCAGTATACTTGATTTACAATGTTGTGTTAGTTTCAGCTGTACAGCAAAGTGAATCAGTTATACGTATACATCTATCCAAGCGTTTTTAGATTCTTTTCCCATACAGGCCATTACAGAGTATTGAGTAGAGTTCCCTGTGCTATCCAGTAGGTCCTTATTAGTTATCTGTTCTATATACAGCAGTGTGCTTATATCAGTCTCAGTTTCCCAATTTATCCCTCCCCCCCTTTACCCCCTGGTAACCATAATTTTGTTTTCTACATCTGTGACTCTATTTCTGTTTTGTAAATAAGTTCATTTGTGCCATTTTTTTAGATTCCACATATAAGCCATATCATATGATATTTGTCTTACTTTGTCTGACTTACTTCTCTCAGTATGACAATCTCTAGGTCCATCCATGTGCTGCAAATGGCATTATTTCATTCTTTTTTATGACTGACTAATATTCCATTGTATATTTATACCACAACTTCTTTATTCATTCATCTGTTGATGGACATTTAGGTTGCTTCCATGTCCTGGCTATTGTAAATAGTGCTGCAGTGAACATTGCGGTGCATGTATCTTTTCGAATTATGGTTTTCTCCAGATATATGTCCAGGAGTGGAATTGCTGGATCATATGGCAGTTCTATTTTTAGTTTTTTAAGGAACCTCCATACTGTTCTCCATAGTGGCTGTACCAGTTTACATAGACAGTCTTGATTAAGTAAATTTCTTATTTTTTGTCTTAATGAATATACTCTGAATCAGTATGACTCACCCTATATAATGTATTTCAACTTTTCAAAAAATAATGAAAATTATAGAGTATGCATGAAGACATATAAACATTAAATCGTTTCATTTTAAAGCAATTTTAGTACTATGATTGTTGTTTTTTTGATGGAGTTTCTGAATTCTGCCCTCCAAACCCAATGGAGCTTGAAATTATGCTCCGTTTAGTCTTGAATAAGATAATATTAGATAGAATTATTATCTTGAGGTAACTTCATATGTTAAGTAAAAGGCCTCAGAGTTGTGATTTCTGTCTTTTTACTGACGTATAGTATACATGTAGGAAAGTGCACAAGTCATGAGTCTATAGCTTAGCACATTTTCACATAATGAACACACATTTGCATAACCAGTATTCAGGTTAAGGAAGAGAACATTATTAGCACCTTCGAAGTACCTCAGTACCCCACGCCTTTTACTAACCAATGACAAAGAAAATCACTGTCATGACGTTTAACACTATATACTAGCTTTCCTATTTTGGAATATACCACTGGTATATGCACTGGTTTGTATGTTGCTTCTTCCACTCAGTGTTATGTTGGCAAAGTTTCCCCAAGTTGCTGTGTGTAATTGTAGTTTGTTTATGCTCATTTCTGTGTAGTATTTCATTGTATGAATACACAACAATTTACCTGTCCATGCTACTGTTGATGGACATTTGGGTTGTTTTCTATTGGGGGCAATTGTGAAGAGTGTGCCTAGGATCATTCTTGTGTGTGTCTTTTAGTAAACACATGGATACATTTCTATTGGGAATAGAAATGGATTGGATTCTATACAAACCCAGGAGAGGAATTTACTGAGTCATGGCATATGACGTTCAGCTTTAGCTTAGAACAGCTTGAGGTTTTCAACTGTTTCTCAGTTTCCCAAAGTGGATGTGCCTATTTACAATCCCAAAAGGAAGAGTTCTAACTGCTACACATAACTACCAATAGTTGGTATCAAGCATCTTTTTATTTTCAGCAATTCTAGAGGATGCAAAGTATCAAGAACTATAAAGGACTAGGATTTATAATCTCTACTCAAATTAGTTACTTACTCCAATTGCATAGGCCTTAGAAGAAGATACAATATTCCCGGGTCAGAGCTGAAGGACATTTTATTACTTCACATCAGTTACAGTAACCAGACTATCAACTTGTCTTAATGTGTACCCTGAGCCTCAGTTCCCACAGAGCAATGCAAATAAAGCCAGATGGCACCTGCATGAGTAGTCAGGTGCATTACGGGAGAGCAATCCTGGCCTTAGGGAAGTCAAATTTTTTATAGTGGGCAGTAAGTGGGCCTGCTTTGCTCCAGAAGGAGATACTACCTCTATCTTCCAAGGCTGTACACTATATAAACATCAGTGAAAAGTTAATCAGGAACAAAAGCAGGCTCTCAAAGCAGAGCATTATCTCTGCTTGCAAGACATGCAGAAATGCAAGAGACCCATGGAGAATGATCTCTCAATATTAGTATAAGTACATTAGGATTTTAATTTCTACTTCACTGATAATATGGGGGAAGAAAAAGAATCTTGATCCCTACCTCACACCATAACATAAAATCAATCTTAAATGGAGTATACATACACATATGAAAGGCAAAACAATAAAGCTTTTAGAAGGAACGCAGGAGACTATCTTTGTGACTTTGAGACAGGCCAAGATTTATTGAAAAGGATCACCATACATTAATTGTAAAGGAAAAATTGATAAATCTGACTACATTAAAGTTAAAACTTGCAATTATCGAATTGAGTCTTATATAGGCATCAAGTTTAAAGAAAATACATACTTACTGAGACATTTTTTTTCTATATTTTTCTTTCCAGGACCCTTTTCAATACTACAGCAAACATAGGTTTGAAGAGAAAGGAGAAGGTATAAGAAGCAGCTTATAACCTCAGAATGTAACTCCAATAGCCTAGAAGATAGGGCATTACAATAATGGAGGCTTTCTATACCTTGCTAACGAGAAAGAAACCCTAGAAACCTAGATAGTTTTCTTTATTAGCGGACTCACTGTTTTTCCTGTTGCCAATGTGATCAGATAAATAAACATATCTACAGATTTTCTGACCTGCAAATTAGTACTTGATGTACACACCACGTTTTAATCAGGCTTTTGTTGCAATGAAACATCTCACACAAGTTAAATGGGGTTTATTTTCAGGATGCTTATTAACTTGAAAAAAGATCTGAACACTGTTAGAAACCAAGCCTGTGTAGTGATTAGCAGGAAAGGGTTTTCTGTAAACTCAATAAAGCTTAAACTTCAAGATCTGTGACTGGCTTGGATCTTTACCAAGAATCTGGGAGAGACTCTAGTAATCTTATGTTTGTCATTTTATATTCTTTTTCTTATATAAGACCCTTGGAATTGTGTAACTTTCAGACTTGAATACCTGGGTCTACCCCCATTGGCCAGTTAACCTTCTCATTTCTTAGGCAGTGAAGCTTCTCTAATGTGGGTTAATGGTCTTCTTTCCATCAGCTGGTGTCCTAGGATTACCTATAATTTCTGCTTCCTCATGAACTCAGCACCCTGGCCATGCTTGTTTTTATCATGACTTCAGATCCTCTTGCATTAGTAAGTGCCTAATTATTTCAATTTTGCCCAGTTAAAATACAAGAGGAGGATAGGGATTGGTCCAGCTTCTGCTTTTGTACTAGACCCCATCACAAATCGCCAATCAACCTAAGAAACGACTGCCCTGTGTCAGGTGTCTAGTCGAGATACAGGAGGATCCCACTGCCTACTTCTTCAACAGGGGTACTGATTGCCATCTCTAACACACACACAGGGCGTCAAAAGCTAAGGCAACAGAGAACTTCAGCTCTGCGGTGAAAGTTGAGAGACTGAAACATGGGATGTGCAAGGCTCACTGCATAAGTTAGATAAGGATGTGGCAAGAACCCTGCAACATTTACATACATAAGAGGAAGCTCCAGACCCGTAGAAGTTCGGTATCAGCTTGGATTCTCTGAGCCAGTTGCTGGTCTCAGAATCCCTGAATTAGGGAAATCTTAAAAGAGCCTCACACCAGCTCTTCTGTGGAATCCATGGCTTGCCCTGTGCTCCTGACCTGAAAGGAATGGGGGGAATGATGATTTTTCCCAGAGCAGCCAAATTTACAGAGTGTGCCATTCATTCCTGGGCCCAGAGTCATCAAAAAAATCACACACTGATAACAGGTGAGGCGTATCAATGATTACTATATTATCTTTAAGGTAGTTTAGCGGTGGTCTGATTTGCTTCATTATTAAAGATTTAGGCCAAATATTTTTTTTTTTGATAATGAAGATACTTAATTACTAGGAAATGTGAGGAAGAGAAGTTTAGAATGCCTGTATACTAGGCCAGTTCTCACCAGTGTTTAGAACAGGCTTTCTAGACATGGAACAGAAAGAGAACTCATTTAGCAACACAAAGTACACTCAAGTTTTATAAGGAAAATAGAAAGTTTGTCCTACAGAGGAAATCAATCCCTGTGCGTGTGGGTGGAGAGACAGTTGAGAACATAGGGACAGAGCCAAAGAGAGGAAAACACTGCAGCATCAGAAGAGAGGGAGGGAAAGTGGGCAGAAAAACAACCCATCCATCAGCAATAAAGCCACCGGGGACAGAGGACTTTGGTTGATGGACAGCTAGGTTACCCTGAAAACTGCGGGGCTACTCCATGTGAGGCAGGGACAGAGAACACAGCATCTCCCTCCCTGCTGGGCTTTTATTTGTCCCAAAATTGAACAATAAAGTTCCACAAAGTTTCATACGTTCTCTCTCTCTCTCTCTCTTTTTTGTCTCTCTCTCCCCCTACTGCTTTCTTCTCTTCTTATGAAAATAATGTTGGGTGAATTAATGGAATGAACTAGAGTACAATATGGTATAGACAGAAGAGAGAGGGAAGAAGAAAATTTAAGGAGTATGCATTGTTTTCTTTTCTACGTCAATGAAAGAGCAAACAAGTCCATATACATTCAGTGAACACTGACCGTGAACAAAGCATTGTGCTCATTCGGGAAAACAGTGATGATAAAGATGAACCAATGAAGCCAGGGGTTATGTGTTAGAGTCTGTATCTTCTCACCCAAAATGAAGATCCCAAAATGTTGCCATCTCTCTCCTCTTTTATCCGTCTCCACCCCTCCTTCTGGATCGTCGCCGTCAGCACACAAACATACTTTCACCTTAAACAAACAGGGAAACAAACCAGCCAACAAGTTCCCCTTCAACCCACTTCCTATAACTCCAGTTTCCGACCAGTTTCTCTGCTCCCTTTAGCAAACATCCTTAACAGGTCTGTCAACCCTCACAGTTGTCAGTTCCTCTCCTCCCGTGGTCTCTGAAGCCCATTTCCATCAGGTCTTTCCCCCCACACCAGCCTACAGAAGCTGCTCCTGTGTCCCAGTCCTCAGTTTTTGACACAGTCAATCACCTCACTTGACTTCCAGGACAATCTCCTGGGTTTCCCCATAACTTGCTGGTGGCTCGTCGGTCTCCTTTGCTGGTTTGCCCTTGTGTCTTGACCAGCAATGCTGGAAGATGTCAGGTCCTCTTTTCTTCTCTGTTGACTCTCATGCCCACGGCCCTGTAATCCACTCACTTGGCTTTAAATACCATCTCCACACTCATCATGCCCCCATTTTTATCTCCAAATGTTGAAGAGACATCTCTAATTCATCATGTTCAAAACTGAGATACTGAGAGTCTCAAACTTATGCCATCCACAGTCTTTCTTCTATCAGTTTAAAGAAAGCCTGACCTTCCTAGGATTTGCTCAGACCCAAATCCTAAAAGTCTTCCTTGGCTTCTCTTTTTCAAATTCCTCTTGACTCTACCCTCCATTCGTATCCAGAATCTGACCACGTTTCATGCTCTGAAATCCTGTTACGCAGCTCCTCACCACCGTCTTACCTCAATTATTGTAACACGTTCCCCTGCTCCTCATCCGTGTACTCGTACGGTCAGTTCTCAACACGGCAGCCTGACTGATCCTTCTGAAATGTAAGTCAGAGTGTGTCTGTCTGCACTGAACACCTTGAAGGGGTTTCTCACGTCACGTGGAGTAAAAGCCAAAGCCTTTGTGACATCAAGGCCCTGGATGATATAGTTCCCACAACCTCTCCAAACTTCCCTCTGGCCACCCTCACCCGCTCTACTCCAGCCACACCAGAATGGTGCCCTTTTCCAAAATGCCCAGTGGCTCCCACCTGGGGTTCTTTACTGTGACGTGCCTGTCCTATCTTTCTGGATGCTTTTCTCCTAAGTACAGCCAAGGCTAAGTCCTCCCCCTCTTTCTGGTTTTGCTTGAAACTCTCCTTCTCAATGAGCTGACCCTGTCCACTGGATCTAAAATTGTGCTCTGCCCCTCCAGTACTCCAGATCTCTTTACATTCTTTCATTTTTTTCTGTAACATTTATGACCTTCTCTCATAGTCTGTAATTTACTTAATTAGATGCTATTGTTCTCTAATTCAAAAAGGTACATACACCCCAATGTTCATAGCAGTACTATTTACAATAGCCAAGACATGGAAGCAACCTAAATGTCCATGGACGGAGGAATGGATAAAGAAGATGTGATACATATGTACAATGGAATATTACTCAGCCATCAAAAAGAATGAAATAATGTCATTTGCAGCAACATGGATGGACCTAGAGATTATCATACTAAATGAAGTAAGTCATACAGAGAAAGAAAAATATATGATATCACTTATGTGTGGAAACTTAAAAGTGATACAAATGAACTTATTTACAAAACAGAAACAGACTCAAACTTACAAACTTACGGTTACCAAAGAGGAAAGGAGGGGGTGATAAATTAGGAGTTTGGGATTAACATATGCACACTACTATATATAAAATATATAAAATATAAAAAATAGATAACCAACAAGGACTTACTATGTCACACAGGGAACTATACTCAATTTCTTGTAATAACTTATAATGGAAAAAATATGAAAAAGAACATATAAATATATATAACTGAATCACTTTGCTGTACACCTGAAACCAACACAACATTGTAAATTAACAACACTTAACAAAAAAAAATTTTTTTTTTAAAGAATGCTATTGTTTACTGTCTGTGTCCCTTGACCAGAATGTAAGCTCCTTGAAGCACAGGCATTTTCATCTGCTTTCTTCACCGATCACTTCTAAGTACTTTGAACACAGCCTGGCACATAGGACAATTCAATTTTTAATTACGGAATTCGTGGATTCCTGTCTTTGAGGAGCTCACATTCTAGTGGAAGAGAATGTACAGGCACAGTTCGTGTGTTCAAAGTGTTTTGAGAATATAGAAAAGGGAGTCATTTACTGTGTTGGGTGTGGGAATTGGCGAGAGCTTCAAATAAAAGAGGGATCTTGGAGTTACACCTCAGGGATGAACCGGTAAAGCTGAAAAGCTAGACCAGAAGCCCAGGGAAAGGGCAGAGCATTCAAAGTAGAGAGTTCACACGTGAAGAGCACAACAGTACAAGGTTATAAGGTCTATTGGTGTGAGAGGTCAAAATATGAAGCTTACGAAGTTACAGCCTCTGTTATCTTTATTCACCACTCCCAGTCTCCAACCACTCTGTCTTCTATCGTCTTTTTTTGTTTGTTTCTTTGTTTATTCTTCTGCTTAGATACTGGACTCTTTTGGGTTGACTTGTTAGAACTCTAATTCCTGAATTGAAGAATGGGCCAAAATTTACCGCACGCACGAGATGAGAACAGAAAGACACCCAGGGGGACAGATCCAGGAAGGTGAATGAGGCCGGGGGTGAGGGTAGGGACAGAGGTGAAAAGAGGAAGAGGGGAGGCTGGGGAGATTCTGAACAGCTGCCATGAAGACCGGAACTTTAGAAAGAAAATGTTTCTCTGAGTTACCCAAAGGGATTTCTCTCTTGACCAGAAAACATGAGTAAAGAACAACATTGCAGTTGGTGCTTTGGGGAGTTCATTTTTGTTGGTTTTCAATAACCCTCGGCCCCAAAGCACTTCTACAAAAAAATGAGAGTTGAGGGACTTCCCGGGTGGTCCAGTGGTAAAGAATCTGCCTTCCAACACAGGGGATGAGGGTTCGATCCCTGGTGGGGGAACTAAGATCCCACATGTTGCAGGGCAACTAAGCCCACGTGCCACAACTAGAGAGAGAAAAAATCCACACGCCACAACTAGAGAGAAGCCTGCATGCTGCAACAAAAGAGCCCGCCTGCCGCAACAAAGACCCAACACAGCCAAATAAATAAATATGTTAAAAAAAAAAAAAAAGAGAGAGAGAGTTGATTTAGAAGTAGGGTTGATGGGTGCGTCGACTTAGAAGATCGGCTTCAGAATGACTCTGAGGTTATTAAGCTAGAGGTTTCGGGTAGAGGGTGACACTCCCGGCCAATGAGAGGAACTCAGGCGAGCAGGTTAGCAACTAAGAGAGAGGGGCTTAAAAATAATGTGTCCAGATTTCAAAATGTTGAGTTTGAAAAGACTGAGGGAGATGCCCAAAGAGCCACTGGCATACAAATCTGAAGCTCAGGAGAGCTGAAAATAGAGATTCTGGTGCCATCAGCAGACGTGTGAATGCTGAAACCATGGACACGAATGGAGGTGATCGTCTAGGAACAGTGTGGAGAAGGAAACAAGAAATTCAGGGACGGGTTGAAGAGGGGAGGGCAGGGAAAATGGAGCAGCAAGCAGGGAGAAAGGAGTGTGAAGACTAAAAGTATCTAGAAGTTGAATCATCTCAGGATGATTCATGTCTCTGACTTTGCCTCTGTGTCTCTTATACACACACACACACACACACACACACACACACACACACACACACACACACACTCCCTTCCTTTTATGATCAAATGAGGTCCAGAGTCCAAGCACCGAAGGCTGTAAAAGAACACTCCCTTCTTTTGCCTATCCAGCCAATACCTTCTTAACATTTTAGCTAACTCCGGAGTGCCAGATTCTTAGTAGGGACGAGGAAATAATAATGACAATAAAAACTAACCTTCGTTAAGGGCCAGTTACTGAGCTAAGATTTTACATAGATTATCTCATCTCATCCTCATAACAACTCTATGTGGGTTTTAAAATTTCTATTGAATATGCAAAAAATTAGACTCAAACACTTGAATAATGGCCAGTGATCAAAGACCCGAGGCAGTGGCCAAACTGGGATTTAAATCTGAACAGTTCATTGGTCCTTGCTTTGCATTCCATCACAATAAGTTGCTATGTTTCTCATTTCCTGATGAGAAAGATTAAGAATCTTACTTAATAAACTTTCTTAGCAGGAAAGTTGGAAGATTGGAAACAAAATTTAAAAATTCACAGCGGGGCTTCCCTGGTGGCGCAGTGGTTAAGAATCCTCCTGCCAATGCAGGGAACACGGGTTCGAGCCCTGGTCCGGGAAGATCCCACATGCCACGGAGCAACTAAGCCTGTGCACCACAGCTACTGAGCCTGCGCTCTAGAGCCCGTGAGCCATAACTACTGACCCTGTGCGCCACAACTACTGAAGCCCACGCACCTAAAGCTCGTGCTCCGCAACAAGAGAAGCCACCGCAATGAGAAGCCCGTGCACCGCAACGAAGAGCAGCCCCCGCTCGCTGCAACTAGAGAAAACCTGCACGCAGCAACGAAGACCCAACACAGCCAAAAAAATTAAACAAAAAAAAATTCACAGTGAAAGAAGAAGGCTGTTGGTAATCAACAAACCTGAGTGTAAAAAAGAGATTTTAAAACATGAGCAGATTACGAAGGGGCCAGAGTAATATAAATAATCCCAAGTGTTGGAGAGTATTTATTTATTGTATTAGAGACATAGAAATACATATCTGAAAAGCACTCAGAAAAGAAAGATGGTCTTCATTCCTATCCTGTAGATCACTTCTAACCACACGGCTTTTTCTCTTCTCCTTGTTAAACTCCTAATCCAGATAAATGTTTAGTCATTTTCAATTTATCAGAGAATGTCCAAGTACCTGCACTTAAACCCTCACTACATTTCCAAAAAAGGATCACATTTCCTGTGTTATGCTGGCTATTTCTGATAGCGGAATCTTCAGATATGTTCTCTACTGGTCTCATGATCTAAGTCTGTTTTTAGAAGGACATTTTTCAGTTTAAATAAATTAAGAGCAATTTAATTTCATCTGTTATTAAAGATTCTGAGTTTTTTTTTTCAGGACCCAAACTGCACTCTATAAGATTTTTCCTCTCAAGACTAAATTGAGCTTTGGGTTTATGGGCAATCTTAATGCACTAAATTTGTACTAAATTTGTTACTGAATGTCACCACCTTAATGGGGTGAAACACACTGGTGGGAAAGCCAGTCATTGTAAAATCCTCTATTTTCCAGATCACAAGATGTCTAAAAATAACTCTACTTTTTATGGTATAGAAAATAGAGTAAGCTATACTGCAGTTTCTTGTCAAATATAAACCAATCTAAGAAGTAGATTTATGTAGTTTTGCTAATTTTTAAATCCTTTACTCTCTTCAAGGCCACCTTTTCCACTTTCTGCTTTCTTACTAAACCATAATAGATAACAAAAACTCATTTTTAAAAATCCGCCCCCCCCAAAAATGGAAAAGAAAGATACCAGTCATCCAGCCTTGCACTCTATCACTCAAATCCGACGGTGAGAGCAGATGAGAAGAGGCTGAGTGACATTTGATCCTGGTCAACCTGGGTGGGGTGTAGAAGAGGGGGCACATTTGCTGAAAGTCAAGAAACCAAGCTTCGTTTCTGGGTTTGTTCCGTAAGTAATTGTGTGACCTTGGTCAAGTAGTAACTGTTGGTTTTACAAGGTGCAGAAACAGATTTACTCATCCCTTCAACTATTCATTCAACAAACATTTCATCACCTGCTGTACACTAACTACTTTGCTAGCCATCAGTGATAAGTTTTGGTTGGTTTCTGGTAGATCTGTATCCAAGCATGACTTCTCCGTAGAGTGAGTCTTGTTTCTCAGTCTCTCCTACAATGGCAGATCCCCAAATATCCAAGCTCTACTGCTGGGAAATAGCAAGTGGAGTATTAATATATTCCAGTATAAACCTTTCTCTAATAATAAAAGTAAATGATAAAATGAATTCTTTACCACAAGCGTATTTTTTTCTAAAGTTTGACCTTCCCCTCATACTTTTATTTATTTATTTGCTACAGTAAGGAAGACAAAAATGGATGGCATAAGGAACACAACAGAACATTTTAGGACTCAGAGAACTAATTAAGACTTTTAAGAAGGCACTGGCTATATCTCCTCTCAGTAAGTTGGAAGTCATTGACTTTTTCACTTATGATAAATCCAGAATCAGGACACTCTTTGACATAAATCATAGCAATATTTTTTTTGGATCTGTCTCCTAAGGCAAAAGAAACAAAAAGCAAAAATAAACAAATGGGACCTAATTAAACTTAAAAGCTTTTGCACAGCAAAGGAAACCATCAACAAAATGAAAAGATAATCTATTGAATGGGAGAAGATATTTGCAGATGATATGACCAATAAGGGATTAATATCCAAAATATATAAACAGCTCATACAACTCAATATCAAAAAAGTAAACAAGGTGATTAAAAATGGGCACAAGACCTGAATAGACATTTTCCAAAGAAGAAATACAGATGGCCAACAGGTACATGAAAAGATGCTCAACATCTCTAATCATCAGAGAAATGCAAATCAAAGCCACAATGAAGTATTCCCTCACACCTGTCAGAATGGCTATCATCAAAATGTCTAAGAATAACAATTGTTGGCAAGGATGTGGAGAAAAGGGAACCCTCCTACACTGTTAGTGGGAATGTAATTGGTGCAGCCACTGTGGAAAACAATATGGAGTTTCCTCAAATAACTAAAAACAGAACTACCATATGATCCAGCAATTCCACTCCTGGGTATATATCTGAAGAAAACAAAAACACTAATTCGAAAAGATGCACAAACCGCAATGTTCATAGCAACATTATTTACAATTGCCAAGATATGGAAGCAACCGAAGTGTCTATCAACAGACGAATGAATAAAAAATATGTGGTATGTGTACACAATGGAATATTACTCAGTCACAAACAAGAATGAAATTCTGCCATTTGCAACAATGTGGATGGACCTAGAGGGTATTAGCTTAGTGAAATATGTCAGACAGAGAGAGAAAAACACTCTATGTTGTCACTAATGTACAGAATCTAAAAATTACAACAAACTACTGAATATAACAAAAGAGAAATAAGACTCACAGATATAGAGAACAAACTAGTGGTTACCGATGGGGATAGGAAAGTGGAGAGGGGCAAGATAGGGGTAGAGGATTAAGACGTACAAACTACTATGTATAAAACAAATAAGCAACAAGAATATATTGTACACCACAGGGAAATATAGCCATTATTTTGTGATAGCTTTAAATGGAGTATAATCTATAAAAATATCAAATCACTATGATGTATACCTGAAACTAATATACTATTGTAAATCAATTATACTTTAATAATAAACAAATATATTAACAAATTTTAAAAACAGGGGAATACAAGGAAAAATTCAGAACCAAGGGGAAAATTCCAATGTGAAATTTTTATTGAAAAATAGCTACAGATAACTTGGAGTCATGGACATGTTAAGAAAAAACACAAAAACAAAAAGAAACCCCCCCTCCAAAAATCAGTGAGTCAGAAAGGTATATTCTACCCAAGCGTAAGAGAAAAACAGGTTGAATTAAGCAATTATTAATGCAAGTTATTAACGAGAAAAGATGCCTAAGCAATTGTATGCATTTAGTCTTGCTTTAAATGGTTTTATAAATATAT
Organism: Balaenoptera physalus; assembly: GCF_965194825.1. Classification (NCBI taxonomy): domain Eukaryota; kingdom Metazoa; phylum Chordata; class Mammalia; order Artiodactyla; family Balaenopteridae; genus Balaenoptera; species Balaenoptera physalus. Next base: position 175,648,151 of record NC_138883.1, on the reverse strand, counting down.
TATGGTTTCCTAATTGAAGAGTAAAAAAATACTGAATCCTGTTATGATAGAACCAAGCATAATTGGTTGGAAAACTATGAAGTTCCTTGATTCAGTGAACCAACGCCTTTGGACCAAGATCCCCCTGAATGACAATTGCTCTAACATCAGAAAAGTGAAATAACCAGGAAGAAACAACAGTCCCCCTGGGATTCTGATCTTGCAGCTGCAAACCTGAAAAGTATAGTTAAAGATAAAGGCTCCTGTCTCAGGCCTTTGCTTACCTTCTCGATATCAATCTTTTCTCTGACCTCATATCACATGCATTCCTAGAATTACCTGAAAGACCTTTGGGTTAAATTTTGACCATACTTTTGATGCAATTGCAAATGATTAATTTGTTATTCTTTACGTTTTAACCCACTAAATTATATTCCTGACACGGTTTGCTCAAGCAAGGAATCTTGGTCAGAAGGCACAGAATATCAAGATTATTAGAAATTGGATTGCTGTTCTAATGATTGAGAATGTCTCTATAACTGTACATTAAAACATTGGGCTTAACCATTCACCACATTTTATCTACATGTTCCAGACAAACAATAGGACAGGCCCACACTCAAAAGAAATGTGGAGTGTCACAAACCTACAGGGCTAAATATTTGTGATAAATGCATGAAGACCAGGATGGGGTCTTTTGCTTACAGCAAGAGAAAGTAGGATCCTAGTCATGACCAGGAAGACCACCGACATCATCGTTACTCAAATGTGGGCATATTCACCTCTTCTATAATTACTAGCTTACTAGACCATCCGACTGGAAACTTCTTTAGAGCAGCGATTTGTTCGTTATTATATTCTCAGTGCCTGCATTGCCTAGTAAATGCTCCACCAGTGTTGAATAAATGGCATTTTGGGGATATACTTGCGGATTCCATTGGGAGAGCTGTAATCAATGGTCAAATCCAGAGGAGGAATCTAAAGTTTCCCTTCCTAACATCTTCAAGAATTTTTCATTTTCCCTATCAGCAAGTACAGGCCAGGCCAGCAGAGGGCAGTGTGACAGATCACAGAACTAATTTCAGGGAGGACTTTTTAATAAACGACACCGGGATACTAAGACTTTGTTGGTATATGAGACCCCAGGTTATTGTCATTTGTCTACTTCAGAATAGGTAGTGTTCAGTCTTTTTTCTTAAAAATAGTTTTGACACATGATACCAGTGTGCTTTCATATAAACAGTAGGATGTTCAAGAAAGGGGACACCCAGTTTCTGGCTGAATGTCAAGTCAAGTGGAAGGCATCACCTCCCCAAAGTGACCTGGGTTCTTCAAGGCCATGAGATGCACATACAAATGGCCACCAAAAATTAACATATTGCAATATGGGTCTTTCACTGAAAGCATTCCCCAGGTTCCAAAGAGAGATTCCATGCTCATAAAAACAGGACCAAAAATAGAAGAAGTTACTTCAAACAATCCTGAATGATTTACTGTGTTTCTGACAAGGGGAAAGACAGAGGGCATTTATTTTCCCTGCCATGAACACCAGAAGGTATTAACATTATTTTTGGCAACGTGGAAGTAAATGCAAGTCATTGCCATAGTGCATCCTCAAAACCCTATGTGACCATTCATTTTCTAGAACATGTGCAAGTATTTTGATCATCCTCTTTGGGACAAAGTACCAAAGGTCATTCTGAAAGCAAATATAGACTTGAATGTATTATTAATTTATAACAACTTCTACTGATTACACTTAAAAAAAATTTTTACCACCTCATTTTAATAACTATGGAAATGTTAAAAAACCTGACATTGGAGGCAATGTACCTTTTAGAGCACTCCTTAATACCCTCAATACAATCAACATTTATTTCTTATTTACAATGCGTTATACACTCTGCTAGTCTCATTTGTTCCTGTCTTCAAGGAACTCTGTCTTGTTTCTTAACACCTAGAATGAGTGTATAGAAAACAGAAGTTGAGCTGATGGAGTTCATTGTCACCCTCTTGCTGCCTCAAGCTTTTATTGTCCCTGGCTCTGGACAGGCATGATAAAATTAATAAAATAAGATTAATAAAAAATTAATTTCAGCAATGTTTATTGATTTCTTACTATAGGGAAGTGCATTAAAGGAGCTTAGAACTTGTTCAGCCTTAGAGAAATTCTGCAAACTTGGGGTCAAAGAATTAGCAGATAACAGAGTCTAAAGTTGCTTCACTACAATATGCAGAGTATACTGTGATGGTTAATTTTATATGTCAACTTGCCTGGGCCACAGGGTGCCCAGATATTTTGTCAAACATCATTCTGGGTGTGTCTGTAAGATTGTTTTTGGATGAGATTGAATCAGTGGACTGAGCAAAGCAGATTGCCCTCCCTAATGTGGGTGGGCCTCATCTAATCAGTTGAAGGCCTGAATAGAACAAAAAAATAGACCCTCCCATGAATAAGAGGGAACTCTTCCTGCCTGACTGCCTTTGAACAGGGACATTGGGGTTTTTTGTTTTTGTTTTTGTTTTCTTGCTTTCAGACTTGAACTGAAATATCAGTTCTTTTTGAGTCTCAAGCCTGTTAGCCTTTGGACTGGAATTATATCATTGCCTCTCTGGTGTCTCCAGATCTATCTATCTATCTATCTATCTATCTGTCTATCTATCTATCATCTATCATCTATCTATCTCAAATATATATATATATAATTGACCTTTGAACAACGCAGATTTGAACTATGTGGGTACACTTAATATGCAGATTTTTTTCCAGTAAATATGTACTACAGTATTACACCATCCACAGTTGGTTGAATCCACAGATGTGGAACTGCAGATCCAGAGGGCCAACAATAAGTTATATATGGATTTTCGACTGTGCAGAGGGTAGCACCCCAACCCCCATGTTGTTCAAGGGTCAACTGTAAACGTACATCTTATTGGTTCCATTTCTCTGGAAAACACTGACTAATACATACACCCAGGCCAAGACTGGAGGAATTAGGTCATTCACTGCCTATCTAAGAGGAACTCAGCATTCTTGTCTCAGATTGAAATTGAGAAAGGCAATTACTTGGGGCAAATCGGATGGCTTTTTCTTCCCGTATTCACCATAATGCATTTACTTTAATAATTGAGAATGCCATGTACCAAAAATCCAAATCAATCTCCAGAGTTCATCAATAATAGATCAAGGAGATTTTTCTCTATTAAAAACTAAAAGGATTTAAAATGTAGCCAATCTGGCTTTGCGGGTTTTGTTTCATTTTGGGTTTTGAACCCACACAGATTTTAATAGATTGATGTTCTTATCATTATGTTTAATGTACAGAGAATTGATAGTTCAAGCAATTAAATGGAAAAGTTGGCAGTCCACAAAATCAGCTAATGTCCCCAAAATTGTCTATGCCCCCACAAAGTCAGTTAGGCCCCTCGATCAGCTTGCCTGAAACAGAATTTTGTCTTGACAGCTAAAGAAAATACTGTGTGTGTATCTGTGTGTGTGTGTGTGTGGTGTGTGTGTGTGTGTGTGTGTGTGTGTGTGTATGTGGTGGATCAAAGAAAGTGCTGGAAACTTGTTCTTTGCCCAGTCAGCAGTGTCCAAAGAATAACTGAAGACACAAAGAATTATCTTAGGGTTTACACATACTCAGCCTGTTACTGGAAATTTCGGCTGTAATCTTCTCCCAGTTCTTGATACTTATTTTAGGTTCTTCTAAAAGAAAAAAATCTCTTTCTTTTTTTTAAAAGAAATCCGTCCTTGTTTCTGAAAGTTCTAGCTTTCTAAATTTTTAATGAAAGGTCAAGACACTCCAGCAATAATTTCAGATATCATATTACCTGCCAACAATTTCTAATCTTGAGGAATAATCTGTATGTGAAGGAGGAGGTGTAAGTAGTAATAAGATGAGTTCTGACATTAGATAGTCTTGGATTTTAATCCTGGGTCTACTGTCTAACTGTGTGCACTTGAGTAGGTTGCTAATCCTGTCTAACCCTCAGTTTCCTCTTCTAGAAAATGGGTTTACAATAGTAACAACCTCACAGTTATTATGAGAAAGAATTGAGACCATGTATCTATGTGTTTAGTATAGAGTGGACATGTGGTAGGCATTCAGTAAGTGTTAATGATGATAAAAATGTTGTCTGCAAAATAAAACTTACGCATAGTGACAAATAGACAACTTTATAAAACATAAGAACGTGTCACTGGACATGGTACTCCCCAACCTCTCCTTAACTTAAGAAGTCACATACCATATTCTCAACACTACTGTCTCTCATTTAGTATTTTTAATTGACAGATAAATTTAGCTTTGGCATAAACAATAATATTTGTGAATCACAGATTTAATGTGTTAGTTAGGTTTTCTCTAATAAACAACATAAAACTAAAGCTATTAAAATGTTTGTCTGTGTATCACTTAGGACCATCTCATGTCTCCCCAACATTCCATATACAGCATTTTAGGAATAAAGAAATGACAAATAAGGGACTATAAAGAAAAGTAGATAAACATATACCGAGGAAGGCTTTGTGGAGGAGGTGGAATTGAGGAGGGGCTTGAGGATAAAGAAAATCAAATGACTCAGATAAGAAATGATTGTAAATGAATGAACTAAGCAGTGTATCACCATGTCAACTAGACCTTCATACGTCAACAGGGCAAGGGAATAGAACACGCACAAATCCTTGTTAATGTTCTTGACTTGATTTGTGGTCCCCTGGCTGATCAGAAACAGATTCCCATTTGCAGAAAACTTACAGACATTTTGGTCTTTCTTTTTATGTGGGATCACTGAAAATTAAAAAAAAAAACAAACACCTAATAATTTGCATAAATACTCTGCAATTCTGTCACTTTCTCAAAATGTGTCCTAGGCAGGTTATTTTCTCTCTCTAAGCCTTTGTTTCCTCATCCATAAAATGGAGACAATACTTGCTTCAGAAGTATTTATTATGTGGGTTAAATGAGGTAATATGTAAGGTGTTTCTCACTGCCCCATTGAGTTCTCAATAAATGGTGACTATTAGTATAATTATTATAACAATTTATCACAGTTGTACCTGTAAGTTTTAACAATTAATTACAAAGAAAAATACAACAGAGGATCCATATCTGGCAAAGGAACTATTCCTCTCGACTGTATGTAAGTACTCGAGGATGAAGGTACGAAAACTTAGTTGCCTCTGAAAGAATACAATGGTTAATCGTCACGCTTCGGATGCATCAATAAAATATGAGATCATGTTCACCCTCTTCTCTAGAGGACCTCGGGTACTTTTAAATGGACATCCTGCTTAGAAAATAATATATTATGCAACTGAATGTGTTCATATTTGCTTTGCACCCTGAGGGATTCACTCAGATTTTATAACAGAAACTCCATTCATGGATGCAGCAAGATAACGGTTCTCCAGAACCTCTAAGAAGTTGATAAACCGGCAAGAAATATGGGTGACTCACATGAGCTCAGGGGACAATTTCTAGTGGACACAATTACCATTCCTATTTCAATTTGATAGCTGACGTGAAAAAGCAGCCTTTTTTTGCTGTTCTTAATTTTCATGAACTACCATAAGCCTGAAAATTCACTTAAAGGGAATTGTCAGAAGCAAGAGAATAAGACCTTAAAATCTGAGAAAATCTACATGTACAAACATGGTTTAATGGGAAAAGAGTATTTTACTAATATGTTAAACACACACACACACACACACACACACACACACTATCTCTTAGTATTTCCAGAGCTTCCTTCTCTGAAGGACTCAAAATATTTTGTGGAGTAAAAAAAGCTTTTAAGATCTCTGCAAGATAGATATGAAGACAATACTCCTATTTTGCAAAGGAGAGCAATTATGTGATTTTCTACAATCTTTATTTACCTCCCTCCAGAGCTGAATAGTTTGAGAAATATGTTGCCTATAGCAACTGTTTAAATCTCAGTGATTGAAGACATCCACCAGCATGAGCAAGGGGACCGTCACCTCTTTCAATGAGGTTAGGGCAACTTTTGTGGTCTTTCTTCCAATGCAAGAGAGCATCCAGCCTCGGGCTCGGCATCACCTTGTTTGTGAAAGACCTATTCTCCCAGAAATCTTCTTTCCTTTCCTTTTTCTTCTTTTTAAAACAGCCCCATTCAGCATCTTCCCATGACCACAAATCACTCATTTTTCTAACAGGTGAAGAAAGAGTACACAAAGGCAAATCACATCACTATTTCAGGGTGTTTAAAACATCACACAGGGGCTTCCCTGGTGGCGCAGTGGTTGAGTCTGCCTGCCAATGCAGGGGACGCGGGTTCGGGCCCTGGTCTGGGAAGATCCCACATGCCGCGGAGCAACTAGGCCCGTGAGCCACAATTGCTGAGCCTGCGCGTCTGGAGCCTGTGCTCCGCAACAAGAGAGGCCGCGATAGTGAGAGGCCCGTGCACCGCGATGAAGAGTGGCCCCCGCTTGCCGAAACTAGAGAAAGCCCTCGCACAGAAACGAAGACCCAACACAGCCATAAATAAATAAATAAATAAAATTAAAAAAAAAAAAACATCACACAAACAGGGGCCCTCACAGCACCATCAGCTAAGCCTCTTCTCACCCCTCTCAACTAGGGAGGCTTAGTGGCCTTGCAGCAAGTGTCGATGTGAAGGATGAATGGTCCTGACATAGAGCGCTCTTGGTCGTGCCTGAAAATCCTTTTAAAACGTGACCTTCTCATGGACATTCTGGAAATTCTTTTCCTAGCCTTGGCTTTGATGCCACTCCCTGAAATAGCAATGTTTACAGATAGTCCCAGGAAGAGAAAAGGTCTGTGAGCAGGGCCGTGGCATTACGCTGTGTAAGTCAACATTACAGGAAAATAACTAGGGACAGAAAACTCACACTGAGTCATTTACGCTGATGAGGAGGAGGTGTGTATTCTCAGCTAAAGGCAATTTTGTGGGTAGGAGTCAAATACATGACTAGTTGTAGGGGTGACAGAGTCCCGAGGCTGAGTCCACCTGCCACAAATAAATTCAGAATGTACTGGCATTGAAGAGTGAGTACAAGAGACAGCACTGACTCCCCCTTCCTTCATCATTCTTCTACGTAGATCCTCAAAGGTTAGAACCCGTGTGCCAGAGAGTTAGTCAGGAACCAATGGGCACAGACTGTTGATCAGTCAGGATGCTTTTATTACTGCAGTAGTACCAAAGGAGGTTAGAAAAGAAGAAAGCAAGACCATTGCCACTGAGAACCACGTGGCTTTCCCTGGAAAGATACAAACCTAATTACAGAAAGACAGGAGAATCCAAGCCCCAAATCGTTTCTTTTTTGTTATGCCCCTAAAAAAAAAAGTTACTGTTTGGAAATCCCTTATTTCCTTTTTCTAAAATCCACTTGTAGGATCTCAGATCTAGTTGATTCTCCTGAGCTGGCCATTAGAGGGGGCAGTGGAAATCACACTGAACATCTACCATCTGCCAAGTTCTGTAAATTATCTTTATTTTCTCTCCCTCTCTCTCTCTCTCTCATCTATCTATCACCTATTATCTATCTATCTATCTATCTATCTATCAATCTATCTATCATCTCTCTCCAAGGTTAGCATATTATCTCAACATCTCATGTAGAAGGCATCGCTAGGGAAGTTAAGAATTAACTGTATTTTACACAGTCAGTAAGGCATGGAACTGGAATGGAAAGACATATCTGTTTGACCTCACACTTCTTGTTATTTTCACCTGGCCACAGGGGCACCTCTGATTTTGGTATTCGTGGCTGAGATCCCTCTAGTAAGGGTTCCATACCTGTAGGGTAAAGCCAACGGGGTGGTAATTCCCAGTGAATGAAGGATTGAATGAAGCTTGCACAAAGAAAAGGACAGAGGACCTTAGAGTCTGAGAAAAGACCTGAGGTTTTCCTGCCAGAGCAATACACTGACCCCTGCTCCTTCACCACTGTCCTCACGGAGAGTCCTTGAAGAACCAAACCATCTTTGTCTCCATTTGCACAAGTGTCACTCAGTGAACATGGAGAGAGGGGGGATCTTTCCCCGACATAGAAATGACATTGCTACTTTATTTCAAAAAGAGTATTTTTATATTAGGCAAGTAAAGGATTCTCAGTTACTCTGACAATGTTGGACCATGCCTACAAAGAGGTTAGTGGTCTATTCATCAATCTATGGAAGGACTTCTTCTGAGGAGAAAAGTTCTAATAGATAGATAGATAGATAGATAGATAGATAGATAGATAGATAGATCGATCGATCAATTGATGGGTAGGTGGCAGGCTGGATAGATGGATAGACTAGACAGATAGGCAGGCAGGCAGATAGGTAGGTAGGTCAATAGATAGGTAGATGAATATATCAGATAGAACAATAGATGGATAGATGGATGAATATATCAGATAAATAATTAGATCATGTAGATAGATGTAAATATTTATAATTTTATTTTGGAGAACTTGATTTAACTTTCAAATGCTAAGGTAAATCTAAATTAAAACTAGGCTGATATAATCAGCAGATTTAGGGGGTCCTTGCTATGATTTCATGAAACTCATAAAGATCTCCAATCTGACAATTATCACACTGTGTTATAATTATCTATTTACCTGTGTTACTTTTGGTACCCAGATCTTCCCCTTTCTGGGATTACTCTTTCTTTTCATATTCAAATAAAATACCTTAAGACAATTTCTTTGTGAAATTGTCTAGCGCATATTCCCAAGAATTCTGTGGAGAATCCAGGTGAAGGATGATCGTTTTCATGGTCATCTCTTCTTATAACTTCTAACTACTGATATATTCTATTTATCTTTCTTTGTTCACAGTCTACACAGATTTTCTCAAAGTGTGGCCTCCATCTTACCTCCTATGTTGCTGCTCCTTTGTTAAAGGATAATGTTTAAAAATTAAATTGTGATGCTCATACAAATATAAAATGAACTGATGCCAAAGATTTTACTTAACTTATTGTTGAGGGAACCAGTAGGATGTTACCACTGCTTCAAATAAGAATTTTTGAAAATACGTGCATATATGCCGAAAAAAAATTTTGCACATCAAAGCAAAAGTGGTCAATACCACATGGCGATAATCAACTGTATGTCCCCACAATTTGCACTTTTGTGAACAAGAATCACTTGCATTGCTGAGGCCATTCTAGCTAGCAGGGTTGTCAAACAGCTCAGAGACAACGGAAGATGGTGATAACAGAGAGGATACTCTGGACATTCAGTACTCATTTTTCCCATCACAAAATCTTTCATAATTTTCCCGGATATGTTTTCCTCCTTCGTTCTCCAAAGAAAGTTGTGATTTTTAATATATTTTATTGAAGTTTAGGATTATTAAAACCTGAGACAGTAACAGACAATAGCACGTCTTAGAAAAGCAGGAGATAACCCGGAACTGAATATCCAGAGTCACTTGACATTGAACCCTCAGTCATCTGTAGCAAAGAGACTTCCTCATTGGCCATCTTTCTCCTCAGAGAAAGGCTGTCCTCACCAACCTCAGCTCTTCTCTCCATCCAGACATTTTCCTTCTTTTATCTACAAGGAAGCCCTCCCTTCTCTCCCTCCTTCATCCAGACTAACTCTGAAATTTATTCACAGCATCTAAAGGTCTATTAGATGTTTTCCCACATAAAGACAGTTTTTTTTTTAACGTAAGCAGTATTCTGTCCCTCTAGGGCAGTCTGTCCAAAACTCTGTCAGCTTTGACAATAAGAGCATTTTTCTTCTGCTCACACAAGCATTTAGGCTCTTTGAGAATATTCTTGAAATTTTCAACACTTAGCCCGCAGTGAGCCTTCGATAAAATCCTGTTTGTTTATAACTTAGGTAAACAGAACCGAAGAAGTTCAATCTGAACTGAGAAGCCTTCCTTCCTTTTGAATTCAGAAGCCCTCATCTTCCCACATCAAGCTCTGATCTGGCTCACGACTCTTTCTGACTCTGAGGGTGCACTGTTCTTACGGAGGAGAATTACTCTCAGTGGATGTGAAAAGGACCTCTTCTCCTCCAGCTCAAGTACCCTTTCAAGAGTTGGCCTTCCTTGCCTAGCCTTCAGGTGGGTAAAGGTTACACAGGAAACCTGGCTGATGATTTGAAAAAATGACAGTCAGAAGACTAATGAATAACTCAAATTCAGTGTGTCTTGTTCGTTAAATCATGGCTAGTTGATGACTTTCCAGAATGTAATGCACTAAACACTCAAGCTTTCTACTTTCGTAAAAAAAAAAAAAAAGAAACAGAAAACAAACAAAAAACTCACTTAGGAAAAGATGAATTTGCTTACAAGATAACTGCAGCAAATACAGAGACATCCTTGGTAAGAAGGCCAAATGAAGGTCTGGTAAGAAGAAGAGTCACTGGGAGCCAAGGACTGTATTTGCTTCCAGGATACAGAAGTGTGCACCTTCTTTTTTTTTTAGTTTGTGTGTGTGTGTGTGTGTGTTGCAAACTCTAACATCTGTGGGGGTGAGGACTGCAGACAGGAAAATTAAGTGTGTAAAGTGGGGCTGGGGGAAGGCATCTGTACCACATGGTATAAGTCCCGGGATGATGGCATTGTAATTTGAAGGGCAAATGCCTCCTGAAAAGTCTATGGCTTGTACTTGGCAATAGTTGACATGGTCTATGATTTAGGACTAAACATTCCATGGATTCTCTAGGTTTTCACAACCTTTCTGAAGGGAGAAAAGGAAAGGGGTCCTATAGCCTAGGAATTCTCACTTATATTTGATCCTCACAATTATCTTAGGGAGCATTCTTATCTTAAATTTGCAGATAATAAGAAGTTAACTCAGAAGAGTTAACTGGGTTTGTCCAAGGTCAGTCTACAAAGATCCCAGGTTGGGATACAGGTTCGTATGACTCTAAATCACATATTCTCATCCTATTTTCTATTATATGCTGCAGCTAGTAGATGGGTCCAAAAAGATGCAATCTTAAAAGTGCTCAGAAATTCAGAAAACATTATGTTACAGGGTCTGTAGACCATAACGTTGTAGGGAGAAGGAAAAACAGGAAGTCATCATTAACAGTTCTTATAGTCAGTCACTGTAAGTGGTTTTCTATTTAGTTTCCTTTCACTTATTTCAACGAGCTGACCTAATCTCTACTCCCATTGTCATCCCAGCCCAAGCCCCACTTGCTAGATGCCTGAATTGCTAAAGCCACTTCTCCATGGGCTCTGTGACCCAACCCAAGCCAACCCTTCCTGCTCCACCAACACACATCGCCTGCCTCAGATCGCCGGGCTCCCCTCCTCATCTATTACCCCAACGTTGCTCATTAAAATTTACAACTAAATGCTGAGTGATAATAGATCATGATTGTATTTTACACACCTTTAAAGGAAGGTTAAAGGACAAGTTAGGGGAATCTCTTAGGATATCAAGTTAAATTCGAATAAAGACATTTTCGTTTGCCCCTTCCCAACTTCATACATTCCCAAACCAGTCATCCAGTCTGAAATCTGCATATGCATCGAGTCAGAATCCTATCATTTGGGGGAAAATTCCATTATGGGAGTTGATATACAACTGCTCCTTTCTACATAAAACCTTTGTTTTTATTACTCTGTAATTTCTAAAGCTATTATATTTTGCTAAGCCCACCCCCAAAATACAGCCTGGGTACCCCTGATGATTAAAGCAAGAGAGACATGGAGACCAGCATCTTCTGAAATATTTGGAGATCAGGTCACTAGGCAAAGCACCCCCAGTCTTTTCTGCAATGATGGCCCTTTATCTACTGGTTCTCCCAATCTGCTCAGAAAGGGAGCTTTGAACTCTTGCCTTGGGCACACTTCCCAGGAGTTCCAAATATCTTCCCCGGCCATGGGCCAACAAACGACAGCTCAAGGATGAGGTCGGGCTGTGTTTGTTTGAAGTGTTCTGTGAATTCTGGCTCCGCATTCTGGGTTGTCCACCATGAGTTGAGCTCTCTTTCCAGCCAATTAGAGGTCTTTTTCCTGAGAACAGTTTTGGCCAACGAATCAGAGCTCAGGTTCCAAGGCTGTCTTTACCTTCCTTCATATTCAATAGTTACTGAAAGTTCCAGAGAAAGTAACAGCTGGGTTTCCACATTGAATTAAGTGCCTGTGATAAGTTGTCAGGCTCCGTGGTGAAACATTTCCTTTAAAAACAGAACGTATCCTTCAGGCCATGATCAGCAAATGCTACACTTTGAAACTAACAAACAGTCTCAGCCAAAAACAAGGTGGGACTAGGGCCCCCCACTAACAGTATTGGCTTGACAAGAACTGACATGTGAAAAAATATAAAAATGTTTTTAAAAAGGATAAACAACAAGGTCCCACTGTGTAGCACAGGGAACTCTATTCAATATCCTGTGATAAATCGTCATGGAAAAGAATATGAAAAAGAATTTATCTATCTGTATAACTGAGTCACTTTGCTGTACAGCAGAAATTAAACACTACATTGTAAATCAACTATACCTCAATAAAATTAAAAAGATATATAAATGTGCAATGTGAAACTGAATAATATTATTTGAGACATATTGCTATTCAAATCTTAGTCTATCAATGACTTGCCTTCTATGGCATTTTTAAAAACAGTTACTCACTCGTCACGGTTTGACCAACTTGCAAAAGTAAGGCATCTACTTCCTGCCGCTATTTTGTCCCAAAGGAGGTCAAGCTGCCCACGAGATTCTCCCGAGTGAAAAATAGGTTCCCTAGACCCTCTACCACCTCCATATTTGTTTGGCTCAACAAGCTCACCTTTCAAGCTGCAAACAACCTGTGGGGAGAATAAACATAGCAGACGTTTTTGCATGTAGCGTCCACAGAGCTAACACGCTCAGCGAATTCGGTTGCCCTGAGGAAAAGGAGGTGATGATGGGAGGGACTCTTGACACAGAACATCTGGGAGGGGGCTGCCCCCTGAGGCTCTGACTAGTGCAAAGGAATCAGCACACTTCCTCACAAGGAGCTTCTGGGATGGAGAGAGAAAGGCATAAGGAGGCGGAAGGGGGAGGTGGAGCCCTTTCAGGGCAAAGCCTGTCTTCCTTGACGTCTCCCTAGGTCCCTGCTGGCTGCCATCTTTCCCCCTTAACAGCCCCAGGAAGACAGCCTCCCGATTGTTTTCTATAAGCAGAGAAGTTATTCTTTAAGTTTCAGTGGCTGATACAGAGCTTCCCAAAGTTCACCGAGAAGGTAACTCTCAAGCAAAGTAGAGTGAAGGATGTGCCACGTGGCTGCCTGGGGAATGAGCTTTCCAGGCAAGTTGGGTTTTACTAAAGCAACTCAGTGTTCATCTCCAACCAAACACTGCTTTGTGTCTGGTCATAGCGGAAATAGGGTAAACTTGGACTCAGAAGTTGATCTGCCCAAACATTTATCATCCCTGGAGGGAACAAGTGTTCAGACAGGTATGAAGAATGCAGAGGTCGGGTTCGAGAAGGAAGGTCGGACCTTGAAGAGCCCAGGATATGACAGTCAGGGTGTGGGTGTCTACTCCGAGTGAGATGGGAAGTCTTGGAAGGTTTTGAGCAGAGGAGGAGTCTTGCTCTGACATGGACTTCAAGAAGTTCCTCCTGCTGTGTTGATGATAGTCTTTCAGTAAGAACTTGGGAGGAATTGCTTTTACTCTATTAAAACCCAAATCAGCTCACAGTATCCATGCAAGATGTTATTCTTTAGCTACTCCAAGAGCGTGTATCTCAAAAGCACCCAAACTAAGTACAAATCAATGTTATATACTGTGAATATTTGAATATCTACGTTTCTATCAATTGACTAAGTAAGGTATTGGGAATATTAAACCTAGTTTGTCATTATGTAAACCTGGATAATAATCTGGTCTCAGTTTCCTTATTCATCAATGGAGGCATTTGAACTAGTGTATTCATTCTTTCATTTTATCACATGTTTATAGATAAATATAGTGGAAAAAGAACTATGGTGGGAAAAGATCACACTTCTCTTCAAGGAGATCATATTCTACTAGTGAGAGACCAGAACGAGTCCAAAGAAGGAAGGTATGTGCTTTGTTTGGTTTTGATGCATAGAACTGAGGGTTTTTAAAATTCTGTTGGAAAGGAACTATAACATAGGAAGACATGGGAGATTCAGGCGAGAAAGAAGAAAATCTGTAGATTGTACTCGATGAAAAGGAGGGGGCTTGGTCCCCCTGAGGCCAGAGAGAAAGAGGCATTCCTTTGTGATAAAAGGTTTAATAAAAATACATGAAGATCATAGGTTTTCAGGTTGGAAGGTAAGATAATGGTCATTAAAAAAAGCTTCAATTTTCCCTCAGAAGAAGGTAAAGTCACTGGTTAAGAGGGAGGAGGATTCTGTGGGGTAGAAAGATTGAGGAAAACAGGGAAGTCTTGAAATAGCCACTGTGGAGAAAGGACAATGAGAGCCTGGGGGTTAATGCCTAGTTGTGCCAATCTGTACTTTGTGATGTTTTTTTCAGAGGGTAGGAGTGAGTGGAGAACACAAACAATCTAGTTGATTCAAAGTTGAGGAAACTGCTGCCGAGCATGATATGAAGACCGTGGAAGCAGGGGCTGGAGAAAATTGGGAAAGAGTATTTGACATGAAGAAGCATTTGTTCTTGTCTGAATAGGGAGGTAAGAGAGGACCTGAGGAGGTGAAGGTAGCAGTGGCAGTTGGGGTCAGGGAGGTGAAGGAACCAGGTACCTTGACGAGACAGGGGCAGGTGTAGCGGGATCAGGGTGAGGGATCGGGGATGGGGGCCAGGTATAGAGAACACAAAGTTTGATGTTCAGGTTTTATAAAGGAGGCAGATGGAGTGACATGTGATCTGGCGTGTGATGGGGTGGAATGTGACAGAAGGAGGAGGGTACTGGAATTCAGGTGGTACAAGAACCGAGAGCTTAGGGTGTGGGATGTATGGATGCTGATGTGGGGATTGAAGGTCACTGGGATTTCGGCAGGGTTGGGTGAAGAGGTCCTTGTAGCCCTAACATCATATGATTTGGATTTAGTATAAGAGGAAACAACAATTAAGTCAGTGGTGTCTTTTAGTGAAGTTCAGTGAATAATACTGGATAACAATTGGTTAAGAATGTCTTTATTTTATTAAAGCAACTCAATGTTCATCTTCAATCAGATATTGTTGTGTGTCATGTCATAGTGGGAATAGGGTAAACTTTGATTCAGAAATCGATCCGACCAACCATTTATCAGCTGTGTGGCTTAACGTCTCCAAGAATCTTTCCTTATTTGTAAAGTCGGAGTAGTAATATTGTCCGCCTAAGATCGTTGAGATTTTCACATACTGGGACATAGATGAAATGGATGCCTAAGATGACTTGCCTGGTAGAGCCTCGTTCCTCCCCACCCCTGCCTGTCCTGCCCTGGGTCCACGTGGGAGCTACTGCATTGAGACAAAATGCCCCTTTCCCTGGTCCCAGTTGATTAGTTTCAGGTGAAACCAACACGTACCCGCCAACACTTTGTACTCAAACCAGAATGAGTGTGGTCTGTCTTCCTCCCATGGCTGAAATCCTGGGGTGAAAAATACAAAAGGTGTAAGTTTTTGGAGCGAAACGGAGCTGATCTTCAGAGAGGTGCCAGGGAATCTCCTCTTTTGCCTCAATGGCAGAGGTGGATTTTTTTTTGAAAGTGCCAGCAGATACGCTGTGTGGACATCCATGGCGGAGTACCTGACAGAGTTTGCAGGTTCCATAACTGCTTTGATTTTGTTTCAAGGTGCTTTGTGGGATAGAGGTTAGGAGTCAAAAGTAATCTACGTGATTTATGAGACACTGCTCTGGAGTATGTGCATGGGTGCATGAGAGAGAGACAGAGACAGAGACAGAGACAGAAGGGGAGGAATTGGGAGGCTGGCAGAGGAGAGAGGGGAGGATATGAGACATAACCTCTGAGAAGAGTCCCAGCTAAAGAACCAACTTATCTTTAGTCAATAACACCCCCCAAACAACCAGCACCTGCTTCCTGTCTCCACGCTGTACTTCAAGCCCAAGTTGGAAATACTCCTGGGAAGAGGCAACGACAACATCAGATTATCTTAAAACCAGAAGGAAATGAGTGAAGAAACAGCGATCCGGAGGTGGAGCTCAGCCCCAAGGAACCAGAAAGCGGAGGAGGGTGACGGTTCTGCTGCAAAGTGGACTTCTGATCCAAAGAGCTTAGTCACCAGGCTGAGGACAGATAACGAGAGTGGGAGGAAGGACTGGGGAGTGTGGGGAAACATCTCAGAAAGCTCTGCAGTCCTGAGGCGTTGAGCGCAGAGCTCTCGACAAACTCGCAGTCTTCTGGAAGCCTCAGAAAACCAACTCAGGGGATAAAGCAAACAGGCCCATGGGGGATTGCACAGTGTAAAGCTAACTAACACCCATCGGACAGAGGCTCTGAACAGTGGAGATGGTTCAGAAAGCATCTTCTACCACTGGCCATGATTATATTCGATCCTCGAATAATCTGTAAAACGTGGCTCCATTTTGACAATCACCATTTCATGCCTAAATGGCCTGGTTAAAAAATCGGCTCCAACATGGGAAGGGGAAGGGTGAGCTGGGACGAAGTAAGAGAGTGGCGTGGACATATATACACTACCAAATGTCAAATAGATAGCTAGTGGGAAGCAGCCGCATAGCATAGGGAGATCAGCTCGGTGTTTTGTGGCCACCTAGAGGGGTGGGATAGCGAGGGTGGGAGGGAGACACAAGAGGGAGGAGATATGGGGATATATGTATATGTATAGCTGATTCACTTTGTTATACAGCAGAAACTAACACGCCATTGTAAAGCAATTATACTCCAATAAAGATGTTAAAAAAAAAAAAATCAGCTCCACTCTTTCACTCAGTCTAAGGTCCCTTAGAGCTCTAACCACAAGCTTAAGAAAAACGACATTCATTTTTTTAAACGGCTCTGCAGGGGACGAGTAAACACAGAAACTGATGTGGGCGCTCAAACCACCTGTTAACACTAGGTTATAAGCACTCAGGTGAGTCAATTCTTATTTTAACGTTATACCTTATCATCAAAATGAAGATCCAAACTTTTTCAAATGTTTATCGAGAAATGAATAGATCCCTGAGAAGGTGTCACCAAGCCCCTCCAGATCTGTGGACCCCAGTGTTCGGTAGGCGGAGCCATATCAGGCAAGGTGATCTGACCATTGCTTCCTGGCTCTGTGGAGGGTGAACTCGGTGGGTGAGGGGGAGACCGGAGACCACGTCTTCAGTAGCCATGGAAATAGTTGAGGCAGAAGGTGAAAGGACTGAAAGACGGGAAGGGGAGGAAAGAAAAGGAGGGGACAACCTTGAGGGAAGGAAGGGAGGAAGGCTAAATGGATCCTTGTGGTTACTAGAGGGAGAAAACAGAGAGAAGAAGTCCATAGTGTCTCTAACTAGAAAACGCATCCATACTTAGGTTTCAAGTATCCCAATCAGGACTCTCTTCTGTGGAGACAAGCTTCTGCGCACAAGTGATTCAACAAAACTCTACAGAAGGAACACTTAGTCCCATGTCAAGCGGGATTCGCGATTAGAAGCCTTGGGTCCTCTTTTCAACTCTGCTAAGTGTGGAAACTGCAGGGCATGATCCCACAGGCAGCTGTTTCCTGGTCTGCAAAATGGTGGGCGGGTGGGTGAGTGGACAAAATGCTCAAAGAAAATCCCAGAGCAGCCTGACAGAAAGACCCAGAAAAAAAAAAAAAAGGTACCAGACAAAAATTAAGTCTGGAAATCCGTTTGTAAATGGTCTGAGCTCAAACGAACCTAGCCTTGAGCAGAGCAAAAGATGCAGCCACAGATAAGGTTTTGGAAAGTGATTTCCAATAATCGCTCTGTTCTCTGCTGAGGGGAGTAGGCAGCTTGGCTTTGAGAAGAAATGGCCATGTAACCGCCTAACAGGGCCACCTGCACAGGCACCCCAATTGCCCACATACACTCGGGTCTGTTCAAAGACACAGAAAGAATTTTCATACAAAAGAATCTTCTGGCATTAGCAGCAGTTGAGTCAGACTGTGATGGAAGATCAACACATTTATATTACTGCCACACCGAGCTTTGATTTTTCTACTGGCACAAAGTATTCTGAAAACGAATGGAAAATTACCCCTGTTTACTTCAAAGAGCACTGCTGATTTCCTCGAAAGCTGTAGCCCTTCGGTGTTACTCAGGGCAACCGGTTTAATTCGAAGAGAGCCTGCCTGTGATTGACAGCTTAAGAAAAGTCAAGTTTATTTGCAAGAGATTTGAGATCGGATTATAATAGGGGTGTAGAAAGATTTCAAGCAGTTAGGAAAACAAGAGCAGATTTTAGATATGTTTAGCAAGTTACGAAAAGTCTATTACATAAAGCCTGAGTTCTTGTGAGAATTTGCTTGCAAGCTATTGGATGACTTCTAAGAAAAATATTAACCGGAGGCATAGAAATAACTAAACAAATCTGGTGAATGAATTTTCACACAAGGAGCAGATGTCACGCCATAAAATCCAATCCAAAACATTTGATCAAAAGGCTCCTTCTCGGGCTTCCCTGGTGGCGCAGTGGTTGAGAATCTGCCTGCCAATGCAGGGGACACGGGTTCGAGCCCTGGTCTGGGAAGATCCCACATGCCACGGAGCAACTGGGCCCGTGAGCCACAATTACTGAGCCTGCGCGTCTGGAGCCTGTGCTCCGCAACAAGAGAGGCCGCGATGGTGAGAGGCCCACGCACCGCGATGAAGAGTGGTCCCCACTTGCCGCAACTGGAGAAAGCCCTCGCATAGAAACGAAGACTCAACACAGTCATAAATAAATAAATAAATAAATAAAAGAACGTGAATTTCTTTAAAAAAAAAAAAAAAAAAAAGGCTCCTTCTCAGACAAGGTTAGAAGTAAGTCAGACACAGGTGTTTAGAATACATATCCGTTGGTGCAACAGACAGTTGAAGCAGACTTTGGAAATTCCACTGAATCCCTCAAATCCCTAATTTTATATATACTTTTTTACAGTGATATATTACTGGGTATGAGTATAGTCACTATCATTTTGTTGGTTTACTTTCCTTTTGAAGAAAATAAGCAACTGGTAAAACTTTCAAAGACATGCATTTTCAACCCAAGTAACATCTCAAAATGAATTGTTTATTGAACAGAGCTTCCTTCTGGTGAGTTCTCGTTGGCTACATCTGCTGTTTGACAAGAGTCATTACTGAGTCACAGACTGACTCTGATTTCAGATTGTCCTCTGACCTTGTCAGAAGCCATGTATTGTGTTACATGTGTTGCTAGGACAAATTAGATAATTTATCCTCTGGGATTCCTTTTGTATCGTGTACTTATATTATAGTACCTATGGCGTTGTATTTCACTGAATTTTCTTCTATATTTGTCTCCCACTTGCTTGAAAGCCTTCAAGAGCAAAGAGTATGCCTCATCCCTCTATTTTTAGCTCCTGGACAAGTGCCTGGCATACCAGTAGCCCTCAATAAAAATTTATTGAATGAATGAATAAAGGAATGAATCAGAGCTTTCTTCAATTTTTGCTGATCTTTACACATCGAAACCTAATACAGTTTTAGAAAGCCATTGAAGGGAATCAGAATATGCCCTCCCCAAATATGCCACTTTGGCATAAAGATTATTTTGAGCTGGAGACAATTCATAATCAACGGATGCAAGAAGAATTCCCTGACCTTCCCTTCTCTGCCAAAAAGGAGGGCATTAATTTCCATGTGGGAAGGTGTCCCCCTCTCTCTCCCCTACCTTTCTCTGTAGCGTAAAGAGAAGATCAACTCATATCACTGGAGACAGGGGAGTCAACATTCCCCTAAAATAACCCTTACCTTCCATTAGTTCTTCCATATGTTTTTCCTAGTTTCTTCCCCGTGATTTGCCATCCCTTGAAGCCCAGCTCCCTGCCCTTTCTGTTAAAAGGGTATATAAGCCCCTGAGTCTAACCACTTCTTTGAATTTCACTTCTTTTCTATGAACTTTTGTGCACATAAATATTAATGAAAATTGTGTGCCTTTTCTCCTGCTAATCTGCCTTTTGTTAGCTTAATTTGCAGGCCCCCAGGAACTCACTGTAAGAGGATAAAGATTTTCCTACCTGACCTTATTATATTTATTCATATTTCTCTTTATATCTGTCAAAGAAATACTTCTCCTGGCTATATTCACTTTATTTCTTATCTTTTCTCTCCTCTGTTAACATTTCAAAGTATAGTATAAAAGCAAGAAACTTCTACCTTGACCACATGGGACTCTTTTTAAAGGCTTTTCATTCCTGTTAATGTCTCAGCCCCAAAAATAAACTCCAGAGGTTTCCACTTTTCAGCCCCTGCCTTTATTAATTACTCCATTTTCTATACTCAAGGACTGCAAGCACATTTTCATCCTTATATTATTTTTGTCTGTTATTCTGTCAATTTTCACTGTCTTAGAGTATTTTTGATTATAGATTTGGCAAAGTAATTTTCTTCTTTCCAAAGGTTACCCCAAACTCTCATCTTTGTTCAGGGTAACAGAACTCTATCCTTGACCAAACTTTGGTCGGGTTGCTTCGAACACTCTTTTCAAGAAGGACTCAACTCTTGGACTCCTGTGTCTATCTTGGCCTTGCCCAATTTTACCAAAGGCCCTGCTAAGCCAGGTAAGAGAATTCTCCCACCCTCCATATCTGATCACTTTGATATCTGATTAAATTCCTCACCCACCACCATTCCCCAGGTGATGTCTGATCACCCCGGCCTGCCTTCAGCAAGAATGTCAGGTTGGTTTAACCAGAATCCCCTTCATCCTGGATGTTTTCGCTTTGTAATGTTCCATCCGCAGACCCCCACCCTGCTCCTTGTCTATAAATATCCACTTGTTCTTGCTGTCTTCAGAATTGAGCCCAGTTCTAGGCTGTGGTCTCTCGTCCTCTCGTGCAATAGCCCCTGAATAAAATCTGTTCTTACCACTTCACTGGCAGACTCTGATTTTTCTTTCACAAGTTGTATAGGGACCAGTATCTCAAAAAGGACCTCTTGCAAAGGAGCCTCCTTTTATTTGTCACTCGCTTTGCCCTGCCGGAGTGTAATTTAAGAAAAACTAAAAACATGACTCTCAATCCTCTCCATCACCCATCTGGTTAGAATCACTAGAAAGACGATAAAACCAAATCCCTCACTGCTGCAACCAAGTGGAAATGACTTAGAGGCCTTGCATGAACTAGAATCAAAACCAAACATATACACACTAAAAAAATCCCCAAACAGTAGCGAGCATGAAAGAACCTACAGAAGTCGAGAGTCAGCAAAGTTAAAGCTCTACTGCTTTTTGTTATTCACACTGGGAGCCAAGAAAAGACAAGCCTGGGCTTATGTAGCCTATGAGCTTCACGTCTCAAGCAATGCACTGTACCGGGCTTCCAGGTGAGTCCCCAGAAGTGTTGCATGGCAGCCTCCAAAATTTCTAAAGTATAGCTTTTTAATGTTAAAAATATGCATCTCATGCATAAGTCAAAAATGAGCATGTGTCCAAGATTTTAACCAACTTGGTAATTAATGAAGGAACCAGTAAGATACTAAGACTAGTTCAAAAGACACTTTGGATGGATGGATGGATGGATAGATAGATAGATAGATAGATAGATGTAAACAGTTGGTTAAGAATGGTAAAATTTGTTAATAGATGCAAAACAGGTTAATATCTTATGGGGCAATTAAATGTAATCTTTGAGATTATCTTTTATATCTTTATTGTAGAAATAATTATTTCTCTAGTGAAACAAAATTTATTTGCCTTGTTGTGGGCAAGAATCAACTGCATTGCTATCAGTTTTTGCACGATAACTTCTTCTCTTATATCGCTTAGATATAAAATTACCTAGATATAAAAGTCAACCAGAGGTGCACAGCCCTATAGAATTAGATAATCTCCAAAGGGGTTTCCAGCCCTTTGCTGAAAGGACACTCTGTAATCGTTTTCCCCAATTCCAAATCTTGGACAATTTCTCCTGACTTCCTTTGGAATTTTATTTATCTTCCCTCCCTTTCTCTCTCCCTTCATTATTTCTTTCCTTCTTTCCTCTTCAGATATTTATTGATCATTTATTGTATTCTAGATCAGCACTGACCAATAGAACTTTTTTTTTTTCTGATGTGGACCATTTTTAAAGTCTTTATTGAATTTGTTACAATATTGCTTCTGCTTTACGCTTTGGTTTTTTGGCTGCGAGGCATGTGGGATCATAGCTCCCTGACCAGGGATCAAACCCGCACCACCTGCATTGGAAGGCGAAGTCTTAACCACTGGACCGCCAGGGAAGTCCCAGAACTTTCAATGATGACAGAAAGTTCTATGTCCCTGCTTTCCAGTACGGTAGCCACTAACTACGCGTGGCAATTGAATAGTTGAAATTTGGCCAGGAGGACTAAAGAGTTTTTAATTGATTTAATTGACTAGTTAAAATCTAAATAGCCACATGTGACACTGGGGACCATCATGGAAGGCACAGTTCTGACGCTGTGTGTGATTCATCAATACATAAGGTTCCGTGTCCCTCACCTGCCATCCCTCCTGCCCCCTAAGGTTTATGTGCTCACAGAGAGTTTAAGGCAGGTATGAATGCACTGTTCTAGAAGGCATTTGATGCTCTGTGGTCTCGGAGAGGAGACTACATCTCGCTGGGCTGGTCTGTAAAGGCTTTAGACAACAGTGGATGAAACTTCGACTTGCCAAGTTGTCAGAGAAAGACCTTCCAGGAGGAGGGGACAGGATGCCCAAAGTCAGGAGGCAGGTAGATGTTTAGGGACCGAGGAGTCGTCCTGGCAGGCCGCCTCCCGAAGCTCAAGTAGGCAAGCTGGGAAATCTCAAGCTTTCTAGAAAGGAAAGGGGCTTGGAAACAGCCTGTAAAGTCCTCTGAAATCACTGATGATCTCAGGACCTTCTCCTATAAAAGTTCTGGGAAATCACTAAACGCCTGGGGGTGGGGGTGGGCATGGACAGGACCAGATCTTTATTATTAAAAAGCTCCATAAAGACAGCATGGAAGATGGATTGGAAGGCAGGAGCCACCGACGTGCAGGAAACGGGTTGGAAGGCTGTTAAAAATCGACGTGTCATACAGAGTGAAGTAAGTCAGAAAGAGAAAAACAAATACCGTATGCTAACACATACACATGGACTCTAAAAAAAAAAAATGGTTCTAATGAACCTAGGGGCAGGACAGGAATAAAGACGCAGATGTAGACAATGGACTTGAGGATACGGGGAGGGGGAAGGGTAAGCTGGGACGACGTGAGAGAGTGGCATGGACATATATACACTACCAAATGTAAAACAGATAGCTAGTGGGAAGCAGCCGCATAGCACAGGGAGATCAGCTTGGTGCTTTGTGACCACCTAGAGGGGTGGGATAGGGCGGGGGGGAGGGAGACGCAAGAGGGAGGAGATATGGGGATATATGTATACGTATAGCTGATTCACTTTGTTATACAGCAGAAAATAACACACCATTGTAAAGCAGTTATACCCCAATAAAGATGTTAAAAAAAAAATCATCGACGTGAGAGGTAATAGGGTCTGCATCAGAAGGGTGGTAACCAATGAGGTGGGATACATCCATCTGACGTTGCTATAGCCCAGGAAGGGGTTTATTTTTTATAAATATAAATTATATTTATATAAGTATATGTATGTCTCTGTGTGTATATATATATACACACATATATATTTATATATATTTGTATAATATAATATATAGTTACATATAAATATATTTATATATTTGTGTGTATTTATATATTCATGTATATTTATATTTGTATATTTATGTATATAATACATATATTTATATTATAATATATTTATGTATAAATAATATATATTTATGTATACTGATAGACATATAAAGAATGTATTATATATATATATTTGGAATAACACATTTCTTCAAGTGCTTTTTGAACAGAATGACTATTGGGGGTGTACTTAGACATGACAACCCTGGCTCTGATCATAAACAAGTGAGAGGAAGAATTACTTTAGGTTCTAAAGCCAGCTTTGTGAATCTCTCTGAGATTCTCAGAACAGGCTTTTGATGACATATACAGGGTCAACCCTGGACAAAATTGTTACATATTAAACCTTTTAGAGTATTCGGCATTCCTTTTCCCTATCTACCCTGCATAACTAACACGGATTTAATTTATTAACTCATTATGTACCTGGCACTTCTTTAGGGTCTTTAAATATTTTATTAGTTTTCTGTTAGTTTGTGTTCGTTTTCTAGAGCTGGTGTAACAAATTACCACCAGTTCAAAGGCTTTAAAACAACACAAATGTATTATCTTACAGTTATGAAGGTTAGAAATCTGACACAGTTCTCATGGGGCTAAAATCAAGGTATCAGCAGGGCTGTGTCTCTTTCTGGAAGCTCTGCGGGGGATCCATTTCCTTGCCTTTTCCAGCTTCTCGAGGCTGCCGGTATTCCTTGTCTCTTTGCCCCTTCCTTCATTGTAAAGAGAGCAATGGTAGGTCAAGTTCTTCTCCCAATACTTCACATCACTTTGACCTTCTCTTCCGCCTCCTTCTTTCACTTCTAAGGATCCTTCTGAGTACAGTGGACCCACACAGATAATCCCGGATCATCTCCCTATTTCAATAATCTCCCTGATTTGCAACCTTAATTCCATCTGCAACCTAATTCTCCTTTGCCATCTCCCCACCTCAAGGTCCTTAAAGGTAATCAACTGCAAAGTCCCTTTCAACACATAAGGTGACACATTCACAGATTCCTGGGATTAGGATGTGGGCATCTTTGGGGGACATTATTCTGCTTCCTACAAATGTATTTTTCCCTTTGATTCTCCCCACACTGTTAGTAGGATTATCCCCATTCTACAGAATCTCATTGCACTAGTACAGTGATTCTTCTGTGCTATGCATAATGAACCCAATGCGTAGGGAAGTTGAAGGCAGCGACCTGTAGCACACACAGCTTGTACAGTGGCAGTGCTAGGATTGGAACCCATGTCTGTCTCTCATGTTTAACCTCTTCACCACTAAACCACAGTAATTCTCACAAATGTCACTTTCTCCTGATTACTCCTTTTCTCCCTCAGAGTTTTATTCTCTCTAACCTACCCCAGAAAAGCATTACACCCGGAAGGTATGTCAAACTTGTTGCATTTTTAAAGCATCATGCTTCAAATGATACCTTTCTAGGGGTACTTGCTTTTGCCAACATGAAGGTCTAGGAACAAAGGTCAGAAATTGGTGGAGAAACTAGCAAATTCAGAAGGGATACTTTGAGCTTGGGGCTTTCTCAGCACTTCTGGGCTATAGATGATTGTCTGCTTTGCTTCCTGAAAGGAGAACCTGGATCCCATGCAAAGGTTGCTTGAGAAGAAGGGGTGACGAGATTTCAAGAGTGATTTAGAGTAAATTCAGAGGGCGCCTTGCTGCCCTTCTCCTCCTGGGAGCCATCCACTTACAGTATCAAAAGTCAAACTGGCCACATATATTCAACATTAGTTCCCTTTTTTAAAAAAAAATTAAGTTTATTTTTAAAAAAGAGAGAAAAGCTAAAATGCTAGGATGAATCGCATTATCAGACATCTGCACAGAGATTAGATGAGCTCATTATGGAAATTCAAGAGTATCAGGCACATTTGGAAGCTCATTTCTGAAAGGGTATAGTCCTGTTACTAAGGTAAAAATGTATCGTGCTATGGTCCATTTGTTTGTTCTTTTGCCTTGACCTCCTTCATCAGCTAAAAGTACAACCAATCCAGATGGGTTCTGCTGGGCAGCATTTGGTCTTTTGACGTGAAAGCTGGTTGGGCAGGTGTGTTGAACTTGGGAGATTTAATTGAGCTGTACACTTATGATCTGTGTGCTTTCTGTGTGTTGTATGCTAATCAATAAAAAAGACACTAATGACAGAGTGAGAACGAGGGAACAATCTCAATAAAGGAAGCAGGACTGCTGGGGAGCAGAGTCTGATTTATCCTGAAGTTATGAGGCTTAGTTCCTGGGCCCCTCACCACCCCTCTGGGTTCCAATCAATGTCATGGGTAGCTGGGAGCAGTTGAGTTTTCTAGGTGGGAGGGGAAGCCAGATCGCTATTGGAAATTCCTTAAAGAAAGAGATAAGGAATTCATTTTTAAGAATCCAGTGATTTCTTTCTTTATTTAAACACATATTCACTTTTTGATTTTAAAAAGCTAACCAACAGGACTTCCCTGGTGGCGCAGTGGTTAAGAATCTGCCTGCCAATGCAGGGGACACATGTTCGAGCCCTGGTCCAGGAAGATCCCACATGCCACGGAGCAACTAAGCCTGTGCGCCACAACTACTGAGCCTGAGCTCTAGAGCCCGTGAGCCACAACTACTGAGCCTGCATGCCACAACTACTGAAGCCCGTGCGCCTAGAGCCCGTGCTCCGCAACAAGAGAAGCCACCACAATGAGAAGCCCGCGCACCGCAACGAAGAGCAGCCCCCGCTCGCCACAACTAGAGAAAGCCCGCACGCAGCAACAAAGAGCAGCCTCCGCTCGCCACAACTAGAGAAAGCCTGCACGTAGCAACGAAGACCCAAAGCAGCCAAAAATAAATAAATAAATAAATAAATTTATCTATACATTTAAAAAAAGCAAACCAACAAAAACAAATGAACTCACCACTTGCCCTTGTAGAAATCACAATGCTGTGACAGAAGCAGCCCTGCATGGAGGAGGAGGAGGAGGAGAGACTACATTGAAATCCCCGTGAAGCAGGAAAGACAAATAATTTGAACCACTGCTGCACTGATTTCCAAACAGAAAAGTGCCAAAGGTCCTGGGAGGGTCTTGTGGATCGTAATGTCTTTTGAAATCCCTACCCTCATGGAATTTACTTTCTAAAGTCGGGGTGGAGAAAGACTGGCGAAACCAAAAATAAGCACAAATATCTAGCACTTAAAAGGGAACAAGTGCTATGGAGAAAAATAAACCAGGGAACTAGGAAAGGGAGGGCGGTGGTAGTGGTACTAGAAGTGTGGTGTGATTTTTTAAATGAGGTGAACAGGTAAGTCTTCACTGAAAGATGAAATTTAAGCAAACCCCTGAAAAATTAGAGTCCTGTGGTCATCTGTGGGGATGCATCAAGGTAAGGGGAATAGCAGGTGCAAAGGCCCAGAGGCAGGAGTCCAGAGCAGCCAGTAGCTAGAGCAGAGTTGAGGAGGGGTGAGTGGAAGGAAAAGTGTTCACGGAGTGAGCAGATCTTGTAGGTTTCCTAAGCCATTGCGAGGACTTTGGCTTTTACTCTGAGTGGTTTGGGGAGAATTTGATCAGAGGAGTGGTATAATCCAATTGTAACTCATTTAAAAATGGACAAAGGATTTGAATAGACACTGCTCTGAAGAAGATACACAAATGGCCAACAAACACATAGAAAGATGCTCAACATAAATCAGCCATTAAGGAAATGGAAATGAAACCCACTGAATCTTTCTGGTATTGTACATATTGAGAAGAGACAGTCTGAGGGTAGGTGTGGAAGCAGGGAAAAGAGTTAGGAGCCTAAGCAATAAGCCAGGTAAAAGATGATAGTGCTGTTGGTGAGAATGTAAAATGGTGCAGCTATTTTGGAAAACAGCTTGGGATTTTCTCAAAATTTAAGCATGGAGTTACCATATGACCCAGCAATTTGATTCCTAGGTATATAACCGAGAGCACTGAAAACTGTTCATACAGAAACATGTACGTGAATGTTCATGGCAGCATCGTTCAAGATAGTAAAAAGTGGAAACAACGCAAATAGCTATCAACTGACGGATGATAAACAAAATATGGCATATCCATACAAATGGAATATTATTTGGCAACAAAAATACTACATAATATGGTACATACACCAACATGGATGAACCTTGAAAATGTTACGCTAAGTGAGAGAAGCCAGTCATGAAAGATCGCATATTGTATGATTCTATTTAAGTGAAATGTTCAGAATAGGTAAATCCATAGAGACAGAAAGTAGATTAGTAGTTTCCAGGGGTTTGGGGAAGGGGGAAAGGGAGAGTAACTACTAATAAGTACAAAGTTTCTCTTTGGGGGGAATAAAAAGTTTCTGATCAGAGAGCGGTGATGGCTGCAAATATACTAAAAACCACTGAATTATACATTTTAAAAGGGTATGTTTAATGGTATGTGTGAATTGTATCTTAATTTTAAAAAGAAAAAGAAAAAAAAAGAATGAAGGTTCTCAAAAGCTAAGTTATTCTTAAAAGAAGATCTATAAGGGGGACATGTATCAATTATTAAGACTTACCATATAGTCACAGTAATAACAGTATGGCAGCAAAGTAGACCAACAGAACAGAAAAAAGAGGTCAGAGGCAGATTCATGTACAGAGGGGAACTTAATGTATAGTAAAATGGCATCACTAATCAATGGAGAAAGGATCCATTATCTAGCAGCTAGTATTAGGAAGAAAAACAAACCTGAATTAATATCTAGCACTGGATAGGTGGACGCCAAATGGATTAAAGACCTAAAGTTATTAGAAAACACAGAGGAATATTTTTTGTGACTTGAAAGGGGGAAAATTCTTAAAATCTCAGAAGTGTAAAAAATAAAGCTAAAACTTGATGTGTTTGATCACATCAAAATTATGAATTTCTGTTCAGCAAAGAACGTCATGGACAAAACTAATAGACTGACAGAATGGAAAAGTTATCTGTAATGCCTGACACTGACAAAGGATTAATATTCCTGAATACAAGAGACACTTTCATATGAACCAAGAAAAAGATAACAACTCTAATAGAAAAAGTCAACAAAGGGTACAAAGAGGCAGTTTATAGCAGAGGAAAGTCACATGACTATAAGCATATGAAACAAGGTTGAAACGCAGTAGACAGAAAAGCACAAATTAAAACAACAAGGAGGCACTGCCTAATAAATTGATTGGAAAAGTTAGAAAGTTGGAAAATGATAAATGTTAACAGGAATGTAAGGATACCTGAATCCGCATGCACTGCTGGAAAAAAATGTAGACTGATACCATCATTCTGGGGAGTGACCAGGCGCTTATATTCCCTGACCTAGGAATCGCATTCCAGATATATATTCAAAGAAATCCTCATATGAGCCCATAAGGAGAAGTATTTGAGCATATTTATTGCAGGTTTTTTGGGGGGGTATCAGGAAGGTATAGGCAATCTTGCTCTATCTCACTGGGAGAGTAGATAAGTAAAATGTACTCTTTCTAAGATTCACGTGCACCCATGTGCGTACACGCACTTACATACAAGTGTTAAGTGCTCCATAGCCTGAAGAATAAATCTTTCTTTCTGTAAATCTGATTTGTCTAAGCCTATTCCGAATTCTAATCACAGACAATCTCATGTTTTTCTTAGGTCACAGCTCACCTACCCCACATATCACTTATCACACCAGGTACCACATAACCATATAACATGGTTTCTAAAACCTACACTCTCCTAAAACACACAGGTCATAAGAGCTATGCTTTTGCATCTTTCCACATTCTGAATTTGTAACGCAGGAACAAGCTGGTTCCTCTGTTATCCTGAGAGCCCTGAAGTCACACTTGATTCTTACCAGTTTTCCTTCCAAGAGACTAGACCTCCTTTCAAAATCAGAGCCTAAGCAGGAGCTCTTGTTCTATTGACAGACTTCCTGTGATGGCTGCCCACCTAAACTTCAGAGCGTCAGTTTTCTGGATCTTACTTCCTTTCCTTCCAAGTTGAGCCCCTTGTAATTCAGCTCACATACTCACCAGCTCTTGACTTTGATCAGGACAGGAGCCTGCCAAGTTCCCCTAGACCTTGAACTTTGCCTACTGAGATGAAGCCTAACTGGCACCTAGGCACGTTCTTTATTCAGTACCTCGATCTAGATGGCTCACCTGTTGTCAGGTCCCGGCCACCTCTATCCCCGTTTCATTCTTACTTAAAGAGTGGGCCACAGTGCCCAGTGAAGTAGGCTAAAGAATGGCCCCCACGTTAGGTCCTTGACCTATTCCTGGGACCTGGGAATGTTACCTTATATGGCAAAAGGGACTTTGCAGATGTGACTAACTTGGAGATCTTTAGACGAGGGGTGTTGTCTTGGATTATACAATGGGCCCAGTGTAATCACAATGGTCCCCAAAAGAGGGATGAAGGAGAAGTCCGAGGAGGAGGAGATATAATGATGCAGGCAGAGACTGCAGTGAATGCTGTCTGAAGATCAGCGAGGGGCCACAAGCCAAGGGATATAGGCAGCCACTCAAAGATGAAACACCCAGGGAAACAGCAGAGCCCCGGGAGGAACCAGGTCTGTCAACACATTGACTTTAGCCCAGTGACACTGACTGTGGAGTTCTGACCTTCAGAACAGTGAGAGAATTAATTTAAGCCAGTAAGTCTGTGGTAATTTGTTACAGCAGCAATGGGAAACTAATACACCAATAATCACTCTCAGAGTGTTATACTGGAGACTTCCTAATCATAAAACTGAAGGATCTTTTCCTTTTCTCCTTCCTTCCTAACGTCTCTTGGGATTTTAAGGGGAAACACTCAGATCTGGTTCTAATTAGTGTTTCCATGCAAGAATTCTTTCTTGGCATTCCTCAGAAAATTTATGTTTTCCTAAATCCTGAGAAAAATCAGTTGAGAAATTGGGGAAAGGGGGAAAGTATTATCATCCTCTAGCAAGAATTAAAGCTTAACGGTCAACGTCGGAGAGGAGAATTTACGATCTAATCAGTCTTGCTTGTAGCAGTTACCATATTATAAGTGTTTGCTTCTGGCCCTGTCTGCTGATAACAGTGAGTCATTCTGGCACATAAAATAAATATTAATAAGCTTATACATATTGTATGCTTTATTTAAATCCTATGAAGAATGATTCAAGAAATAGCAAGTTTTAGAAGCAAATAAATCCTTAAATTGACAGTTTCTACACAAGATTCTTTGACGTTCTATTAATCTTGCTAAGAGATCCAAACATTACATTATTTGAATATAAGCCAATACCGTTTGCTGGCATTTCCAGTGTTTGAACATTCACTGTATAAATTCTACTAAATTTAATATTTGTTTATTAAACAAAAATTTTTAGATATCCATAATAATGAGTTAAGTATATAAAGAATTTGGAAGTATTTTAAGAATAAGTTATGATTTGGGGGAATTCTTGAGAAATTCTGTAAATTATGGTATCTCATTCCTGAACCCCCCAAATTTGTATCTATCAGGACTTTGGAAGCACTAGTTCAAATCCTTCCTCTATCATTTTACTAGTTGCACAGTCTTGGGCAAATTACATTTTTGAGCTTAAATGTCCTCATCAATCAAAAGGGGACAATATTGCCATATAGGTTTGCTGCAAGAATTAAATAACATTATATATGGAAAGTGCCTGAGACATAAATCTTCAAAAAAAAGTTCAAGAAACCATAGGGGTACATTTTCATAATCTTGGACTTGGCAACAGATTTTTAGATACAGCACCAAAACACAAGCAACTAAAGATAAACTAGATAAACTGAACTTCAGCAAAATTAAAAACTTTGTGCATCAAAAAACATTGCCAAGAAAGTGAAAATACAACTGACAGACTGGGAGAAAATACTTGCAAATTGTATCTCTGGTATACCTGACCATATTTCCAGAATATATAACGAGATTCTAATTTTCAACAATGAAACAACAAACCACCAAACTTTTAAAAGGCAAAAGACTTGAATAGATATTTCTACAAAGAAGATATACAAATGACCAATAAGCACATGAAAAGATGCTCTCAGTGTCCTTCATCATTAGGGAAATGCAAATCAAACCACAATGAGATACCATTTTACACCCACTAGGATGGAAATAATAATAATAATTTTTAAAATGGAGAATAATGTGTTGGTGAGGATGTGGAGAAATTAGAACCCTTCTACACTGCTGGTGGGAACATAAAATGGAGCAACTCTTGTTGAAAACATTTTGTCAATTCCTCAAAAAGCTAAACGTAGTATCACCATATGACCTAGCAATTCCCCTCCTGGGTATATACCCAAAAGAATTGAAAGCAGGGAGCCGAACAGACACTTATATGACAATATTCACTGCATCACTATTCACAAGTGCCAAAATGTGGAAGCAACCCAGGTGTCCATTGATGGGTGAATAGAAAAACAAAATATGGTATATCCAAACAATTGAATTTTATTCAGTCATAGAAAGGAGTGAAGTTCTGATACATGCTACAACTTGGATGAATCTTGAAAGTGTTAAGCTGAGTGAAATAAGCCAGACACAAAAGGACAAATCCTGTATCATTACATTTATATGAAATCTCTAGAATAGACGAATTCAGAGCCAGAGAGTAGATTAGAGTTTAGCCAGGCTGCCAGGACATGGGGAGTTATTGCTCTAGGGTTTCTGTTGGGGTGATGAAAGAAGTTTGAAGTTTAAGTGATGATGGTAGCACAATATTGTAAGTAATGCCACTGAATTATACACTTAGAAATGGTTAAAATGGCAAATTTTATGTTAAATATATTTTATAATAACAACAACAAAAAAGAATTTGGGAAAAAAACCCATAAAACGAAACCCCCTACATGGTTCAACAGGCTAATGAATTTGAAATGTAGTTTAAAACCTTTTTCTCATCCTTGCTCTAGGGCAGAGACACAAGTCCCATGGGTCTTAGCCCAGCTTTCTGAGGAAAAGCAGACCTTGAGACAAGGCATTTCTCAAAGGTATTTATTTTGGGAAGGTATCCCAGGAAATAGGAGGGGAATAGTGCAGAGAATGAAACAGAAAATAAGGGCAGCAGTTCCATAAGTACATTCTGGGCTCAGTCGTGCTGGACACTCCTAGGAGCTGTGGAGACTGCTACCCAGAGGGTAGCATTTATCGTCCACATCCTTCCCCATGGGGGACAGGTTACCGCGCGGGTGAATGTTCTTGCACGTCCAGGCTGGCAGGATGGGGTATCTGCGAGGGGCCTTCCCTCCCATCCTGCTGCAGCGTCAGAGAAGTGCCAGGCCAGAAAATGCAAAAGATAGCTGAAGCCGAAGCAAGTGCCACCAGGTGACATCTGGGGTAACAGTGGGCCATAGAGGGGCCCCAAAGAAGCATGGTGCACCCAGATGTGGGATTATAATCCTTCCCATGCTGCAAAGCCCTTGTCAGGAAAGCTTGAACATATTTAGATCAGAAATCTATAGTAACTCCATCCTATCTGTCAAGTGAAGTTTAAAACTATTAAATGAGATTTCTGAAGCCTCCACAATTTTACCTCAGTTTATCCATCCACAATTCTTTGATGACTCACCTCTATGTATGTCTGTGTTTCAGCCCCACTACTCAGCATTTCCCAAACACGGGACAATTTCCTTCATTTGCACGTTTGCTTGGCTCACTCCTACCATTTAGAAATCCCTTCTATCTTTTAAATAC
Source organism: Balaenoptera physalus (assembly GCF_965194825.1). Taxonomy (NCBI): domain Eukaryota; kingdom Metazoa; phylum Chordata; class Mammalia; order Artiodactyla; family Balaenopteridae; genus Balaenoptera; species Balaenoptera physalus. The sequence goes on along the minus strand of NC_138883.1, from coordinate 175,614,781 downwards.
CATCTGCTCTTAGAGGAATAGATCAAATCTCTCCTCTACCAAAAAGTCCTTTCTGAGAACAGGACAGAGGTGAATCAGGGCGTGGCTAACGACTTGGGGCGTGGCTAACAACTTGGGGCGTGGCTAATAAGGGCGTGGCTAATGTATAGGGCATGGCTGGCCAGGCGGGTTTCCTGGAGCTCTGGACAGAGTAGTACAGGATGAATCCTACTGTATATACAGTGTATGGAGTCAGGAGGTCAAGATGTCACCAGGGCAGGCATGAGAAAAACGGTTCAAAGAAAAATAGCTAAGAAGTTTAAATGGAGAGGCAGGAAAGCACAGCATTAAATAAGGTGGAAAACCTAGAGGATGTGATAAGCAAGGAACGAGAGCCGAAAGAATGGGGCTCCAGCCAGTGGACAGATTGATTTAAAGGGGCGGAGCTGGAACTGAGTCTCTGGCCGGAAGTTCCCTCTTCCTACTTTTTAGCCCATCGCAATCCACATCCGTCCTATGTCTCTCGACACACCTTGCATCAAGATGATAGCTATTTGCACATTTGCTTTATCTCCCCTTACAGATGGTAAGTTCCTTGAGAACTAGTATCATGCTTTTTCTACGCTACACAGTAAAAGGCACAGTGTCTTTCCAAGTGGAAGTTCAATAGATATATATTGGACTGGATTAACATTACACACCAAAATAATTCTGGCAAAACAAAATGTAGAGTTAGATTTATAATCCCTTTCCAAATTTCAATTAGTCAGATAGGAAATACTATAAATTATAGCTGTCTGGGGTATTCAGAAGGAAGCAGGGCAGAACTGATATTTTAAGTATTGCCTATATGTCAAACTCTGTGCTACGTGTGTTTATATATCTTATTTAATTTAATCCTAGTGGTTGTACTATTTTACAGATGGGGAAACTGATGGTCTAGACGCTATCCAGAGTTATCCAGGTAGAAAGTGGCTATCTGATCCCAAAGACTCTGATCTCATTAGCACCAAAGATGTTCATGATAAGATGTCAGTGAAAAAATGCATAAACGAATGTCTTCCATCTTTGAGATAATCACGTAGCTGAGATAACTCTGAAACAGAAAAACCAAAAATAATGGCTGCAACGTCAGGGTCATGTGATTGTAGGTGACTTTTGTAAAATAAAAGTTCCAAACAGTCTGCAATCATGTTGCATTTCCGGTAAAATTTAATGCAAAAGAAGAGGCCGAGGGCAATCTTCCTCATCGATAGTAAAATATCTTACTCATGACGTTTTGTTCTATTTTATGAGCCAAGCAGCACCAAGGACAGCAAAATGAGGGACCTTTGAACTTCATTCCTCAAAATTCTGCTTTGCTCTGCTGGTGCTCTGATCAGCTCCACCCCAAGCCCATTTTAAGAGGTATATGGGGCGGTACCCTCAAAGGAGGTTAGAATTAACAGGCATCTTGGCAATCAGCAAACTCAGCCTCCTTGTTTTATAGATGAGGACTCCGGGAACACGTGACCCTCAGTGAGGCAGGAGCCAGGATAAATGACGGCCTGAGGCCAGGGATAATGGCCTCTGATATTCCAGAGACATCAGCCTTGTGAAAGGCTGGGGGGAGGGGCTGTGACATCCCCCACCTTATCTGTGTCCATAGCCTTAGACTCCGGTTCCCTCTCCCAGTTCTTGCAAATCACTGAGACATCAGAGTCCCTAGGACACACAACTGCTTGGTTTTTTTTAATGAAAAGGTAAAAAGAAAAATAAACCAAGTATAGAGGAGGAGAAAATAAGCCACAGAAGACCCCAAAGTGGGAAAAAGACAGGACATGCCTGCAGTTGGCTGATCTGCAATATATGGGGTGGTTGGGTGTTATGGATTGAATGTTTGTGTCCCCCCAAAATTCATATGTTGACATCCTAACCCCTAAGGTGATGGTATTAGGAGATAGGGCTTTGGGGGAGGTAAGTGGGTCATGAGGGTGGAGCCCTCATGAATGAGATTAGTTCCCTTACTAAAGAGACCCCAGGGAGCTCCATCGCCCCTTCTGCCACGTGAGGACACAGCAAGGAGGCTGTGTATTGTCTGCAACTGGGAAGAGAGCCCTCGTCAGAAGCCAGTTGTACTGCTGCCCTGATCTTGGACATCCAGCCTCCAAAGCCGTGAGGAGGAAATTTCTGTTGGTTGTAAACTACCCAGTCCACGGAACGTTGGACCAAGACACTGGGGATGCGAGGAGACCCCAGGTAGAATCTCTTCTCTGGCTGATCCAAAATAACATGGGAGATGAGAGGAGAGGAAGAAAAATAACAGATGGACTTCCAGCTATGACTCTTCTGGACCAACCCCCAACACTCCTCTGCAAACTGAGTCAAGCAGGAGGTGCTGTGTGCCAAAGCACATTGATCACCACACACTGTTCTCACCTGAACGCTCATCGGCAGAGGAGAGAACAGGCCCCCAGGTATGAAATGATTTGCTCGGTACCATTCAAGCTATGGCAGAACTGGAACCGGAACCCGAGGCTGCGTGCTCCCTTTATATCCAGATGCTTCCCTAGCTCTGCTCCTCAAAGCCTCAGGTGTTTCCCAGGGGTGCCATTCATAAGTGTTCCACTCAACACCCTCCTTGAGCCAGAAAACTCCCTGTTAAGGTGGGGCTTCCTCATGAGATTTTGCTTGAAGAAAGGGGTCCGAGCCTGGGACACTCGGAAGCCACTTTCCTACTCGGTCCTGTCCCTGGAGTATTAAGTACCCCCTGGCTCAACAAAGACATATTTTTTCCTGCACCCAGTGAGGTTTCTTTTATTGTTTAATGTTTCTCAGAAGCAAAGAAGACCTGCAAATAGAACATACAGAAAATTTCCACCACTCAGCCCCACAAGCGTCAGGAGCTATCACTCCAGCTGCAGAAGGGAATCAGAGAGCCCTACGCTGCCTGCCCCCCGGTCCCCTGCAAGCCCTGGGTCCTAAATTAAGGCAGGAGGAAGGGGCAGGCTAGACGGCTGAACAGTGTGTGAGATAGGAAGAGTATTCTCAGTCATATTTGAAGGGCAGCCGTTAAGTCTGGCAAAGTGGGAGAATGCTAGAAGAAGATGTAGCCACTCTCTTGGTTTTTCCCTTCCTATTCAGAAGTTCTTCAGGACACCCTGGTTAGGGGAAGGGGGGGGGAAGAAGGGGAGTGGGCTTGAGTTGGCCGTGACAAGGCAAAGGTGTGGGTCCCAGGCCCTGCACCGCACCCCCAGCTGGTTGACCTTCCCCTTAGATGTTCCTCACAAGGGGTTCATTGTCACGGGAGAGCCGGAGCCAGGGGATCTGTCACCATAAAGCACTAACACGAGGCAGGGCCCGCTGCAGAGTTAACCTTATCTGAAAGGCATTATGTGATCAAGGGAGACTTGGCAATCCTCGTGAGGCCTGCTCAGCAGAAAGGGCCCGAGTGCCGGCTGGCTCTGCCCCAGCGCGGTTCGACTCCGCGAAATGAAAGCCTGGCAAACATCCTGTCGGTGTGATGACTGAAGGGACACAGACCAGACCCAGGCTTGCTAAGTTAAGTCCATTCAAAGGAGAAATATTTATATTTTACATTTTAAATAGTCCCCGAGGGATGCACAATATGTTTTTCATCTCGCCTGGGTTTAAGAACTAAGCGTCCTTGAGAAGCAAAGCAGGCCCCGCGAGCGGCGGTTTCAAGTGAGAGTGGTGTTCTTATCGTGGAGATCAAGATCACAGCCTTCCAAGACGCACGAGGCTTTCCGCGCAGACACACGCCACAGCGGTTACGCAGAAGAAAAGGTAAACGATGGCCTAACGAGGGGCGCGCGGCCCATCACACCCCGGGCTGTCTGGAAACAAGCAGCTAAAATGTCACCTGTGTCCCCATGCTTCTTCTGTATGATCATGTAGCACTAATGCCCATTTCCAGGAATGCGTTTCTTGAGACTGTGGGGGAATGATTCACAGATTTGTGCAGAGGGAGGAACATTCTAGGAAAACCCACAAAGAGAGGGCGGAAAGGCAGGTAAACTTCTGATCCGGGTTGACCTGCTACGTACAGCGTGGAAGGAAATTGGGCTGCTTTATACAGGAAGGTTCTTGAGAGAGAAGGGTGACTAGGTCCCTATGGGATCAGAGAGAGACTGGTGTAGCCCAGTTGCTCTGCGGAGAGAGAAAGGACCACCCAAGCGGATGAACAGAGCGAGACCTGGATGTTCCGGCATTGGAAGAAGTCGGTATCTAAAGAAATGAGGGAAAGAGCCAACATGCAGGATGTCTCAGGGGGTGAATCACTCTCCTCCTCTCCATCACGGGTACAGCCTTCAGCTCTGTGAGAAATACCAGGACCGTCTGCCACAAGCTTCACGCGAGGCCTGCAGGAGCCCTGCCAGGGTGTGGGTCCCAGCTTCCTCGCCCTCCAGCTGTGTGACCTTGGCCAAGTCATTTTATCTCTGGGAGTCAGCGTCCCTATCTGAGAAATGGGGGAAAGGACAGTATTTATCTTTTTAAATTTAAATAAGCATGTATATAGCACTTACTAGGTGCCAGAAACTATTCCAGCTACTTATATTTACGCATTGATTCATTACATTTAAATAGGTAGCAAAGGTTGTTGTGAGGGCTAAATGAAATAATAGAGGTAATTATTGATAAAACAGCACCCAAAATATAGAAAGTGCTTGGCAAATGTTGCTAATGTTGTTTTTGAATGGACTCAGTTTAAGCTGGTAACTGGTCTGATAAAAAAATCTTATTAACGGAAGTGACATAATAATAGCTCTCATTTATGGACTGCTCATTACATGCCAGGAACTAAGGTGCGTTGCTTACACAGATCATTGACCTGGCGAGGCAGAAAGCGCTACATCCACGATGAGGATTGAGGCTCAGAGAAGTTAAGGAACTGGTTCAAGTAAACACAGCAAGTAAGTGTCAGAGGCAGGCCTCAAAGCCCAGGCTCTTTCAATACTCCAGGCTATGGAAGGCAGGATAAACACATTTTGTTATTGGTGAACAGACTGCATGAAGAAGTAGACTCGTTTGAACTGCTGAATGATCCCTAGATGTGGGTATGTGTGTTCTGTAATCAGTGTACCCACGTCAGAGTAACTACCCCCAAGTAATGGATACCCTCACAGGGCCTGACGTAGTGCCTGGTATACAGTCGGTGCCTGACAAATGCAGGCGGTGCTCATAATGCTGGCACTGGGTTGGGGGTTCCCTATTTCCATTACGTGATAGATTGCAGACGTGGAACGCTCCCCAACCTCTCATTCTCCCAATTATAGAGTTACACAAGTCATACTGTTAATCCTTTTGCAAGAAAAGTTTTTGCTGAAGAAAGAGACAAATGAGATCCAGGAAAGAAGACCATAGCCAAAGGTAGACTCGACACATCCAGGCAGCGTGGAGGCCGGAGGAGGGGTCGGGAGAGCTGGATTCTGGGCTCAGCTCTGCCAATCACCAATGGCAGCATCTCGGCTGGGCCCATCCTACTGCCTCAGATTCCGATTCCTGCATTCCCAAGTCCTTTGATGAGCCAATAGTACAGTCAGACTTGGGAGTAGCGTTGGAATTCAGACACACTGGTCTAAGCCTGAGATGCAGTGACCCAGCCATCCTCCTGGTCAGAGCCTGGACCCCCAGCCCACCCGACTCTGCTGTCTGGATTCCTTGATGCCATATGGAGGGAAGGCTTCAGGAATTAGGGTTGAGGCTGTGACACTCTTTCCAATATTGTGTCTGGACAGCTTCTTCTCTCTCTCTCAACTCCTTTTCCCCAAAGCAAAGTCAGTTTCTCCAAACCCCTTTCCATAGCTTTCTCTCCTCTGTTACTAACCCTTTGTCATCCAGAACTTGCTTCTGATCTGATCATACATTAAGCCAGCCTCCTGTTGTTTTGAGTTCCACCTTTGGAAAGTAAAGAAATTGAGCTTGAATCCATCAAAGTTTCCTACCAGACCTAGCATCCTATGATTCTGTACATGAAGGTATATATACTCACATCTAATGTCTATTTCGGAGAAGAATTCTGTTTGACAGTTAAGGCTCTGAGTTACCAAGTCAACAATAGTCTTTTTTTCTTTTTAGATTTTTTTTTTGATGTGGACCATTATTAAAGTCTTTATTGAATTTGTTACAATATTGCTCCTGTTTTATGTTTTGGTGTTTTGGCCCTGAGGCATGTGGGATCTTAGCTCCCTGACCAGGGATCAAACCCACACCCCCTGCATTGGAAGGTGAAGTCTTAACCACTGGACCACCGGGGAAGTCCCAACAATAATCTTGATATAGGACATAATTGGATAATCAGACAAACATTATTACATATGCTCAAATTTGAGTGTCTCCTCTTGAAATAAGTTGTCAGGAATAAAACCACCTATTTGTATAGAGATTTACTGTTTGAAAACACTCTCAAATGCATTTTCTCATCCTCCTTATACTAACCCTAAAAGAGGGATGGAATTATCCCTCATCAATATCTTACAAACATCAGTGTACTTATGTAAGAATAGCCACCTCAAACTTGCATTGAGGGTTAAAGGAGAGATACTTATAATGCCAGGAATAGTGTCTGGTACACAGCTGGTGCTTAACAAATGAAGATGCAGTCCTAGTGCCAGCAGTGTTTTGGGGGATAGTTATTCTCATTATGTCATATAATGTAGTGTGGAATGCTCCTCCAAACCTCACTTCTAATATAAAATTACTATCTTCTAAAAAAGACAACTAAACAGAGATCGTATCATATTTTTTACCTATTTTTTCATGTTAGTCATAAAGGAAACACCTGAACAGTGATAAGTCAACAGTTGAGTTCTGGAGCAAGCAGTATACTCTGAATTTGACTAAAGAATTGGTCATTCACTACCAAAAAAGAAAATTACAGGCCAATGTCTTTGATGAATACAGATGCAAAAAAATTCTCAATAAAATACTAGCAAACCAAATCCAACAACATATAAAAAAGAACATACACCATGACCAATTTGGATTCATCCCAGGGTCACAAGGATGGTCCAACATAGGCAAATCAGTCAACGTGATAAACTACATCAACAAAAGAAACTACAAAAACCACATAATCATCTCAGTAGATGTAGAAAAAGCATTTAATAAAAGTCAACATCCATTCATGATAAAAACTCTTACCGAAGTGGGTACAGAGGGAACATATCTCAACATAATAAGTTATTTATGACAAACCCACAGCTAATATAATACTCAACAGTGAAAAACTGAAAGCCTTCCCACTAAAATCTAGAAGAAGACAAGGATGCCCACTCTCACCATTCTTATTTAACATAGTATTGGAAGTCCTAGCCACAGTAATCAGACAAGAAAAAGAAATAAAAAGAAGGGAAAAGGTAAAATCCTCATTATATGCAGCTAACATGATACTATATATAGAAAACACTAAAGACTGCACAAAAACTGCTAGAACTGATAAACGAACTCAGCAAGGTAGCAGGATACAAGACTAACATACAGAAATTGGTTGCATTTCTTTACACTAACAATGAAATATCAGAAAGGGAATGTAAAAAGACAATGCCTTTTACAATCATATAAAAAAAATACTTAGGAATAAACCTGACCAACAAGGTGAAAGACTTATATGATAAGAACTATAAAACATTAATGAAGGAAATTGAGATGATTCAAAGAAATGGAAAGATATCCCATGCTCTTGGACTGGAAGAATTAATGTTGTTAAAATGTCCATACTACCCAAAGCAATCTACAGATTTAATGATCTCTATCAAATTACCCATAACATTTCTTCACAGAACTAGAACAAATATTCCTAAAATTTATATGTCAAAGCAATTCTGAGGAAAAAGAACAAAGCAGGAGGCCTAACTCCCCCAGGCTTCAGACAATATGACAAAGCTACAGTAATCAAAACAGCATGGTATTAACACAAAAACAGACATATGGATCAATGGAACAGAACAGAGAGCCCAGAAATAAACCCAGACACCTATGGTCAATTAATCTTTGACAAAGGAGGTAAGAATATACAACAGAGAAAAGACAGTCTCTTGAGCAAGTGATGTTGGGAAAGTTGGACAGCCACATGTAAATAAATCAATGAAGTTAGAACACACCTTCACACCATACACAAAAATAAACTCAAAATAGCTTAAAGACTTAAATATAAGACATGACACCATAAAACTCTTAGAAGAGAACATAGGCAAAACATTCTCCGACATAAATCGTACCAATGTTTTCTTTGTTCAGTCTCCCAAGGTGATAGAAATAAAAACAAAAATAAACAAATGGGACCTAATCAAACTTACAAGCTTTTGCACAGCAAAGGAAACAATCAACAAAACGAAAAGACAACCTACGGAATGGGAGAAAATATTTGCAAATGATGTGACTGACAAGGGCTTAATTTCCAGAATATACAAACAGCTCATACAACTCAACAACAACAACAACAACAAAAAAAAAACCAATTGAAAAATGGGCATAAGATCTAAATAGACATTTCTCCAAAGAAAACATACAGATGACCAATAGGCTCGTGAAAAGATGCTCAACATTGTTAATTATTAGAGAAATGTAAATCAAAACTATAATGAGGTACCATCTCACACTGGTCAGAATGGCCATTGTTAAAATGTCTACAAATAACAAACGCTGGAGAGGGTGTGGAGAAAAGGGAACCCTCCTACACTGTTGGTAGGAATGTAAATTGGTGCAGGAACTATGGAAAACAGTATGGAGGTTCCTCAAAAACTAAAAATAGAGTTGCCATATGATCCTGCGACCCCACTCCTGGGCATATATCGGACAAAACTATAATTTAAAAAGATGCATGCTCCCCAATGTTCATTGCAGCACTATTTACAATAGCTAAGATATGGAAGTAACCTAAATGTCCATCGACAGATGAATGGATAAAGAAGATGTGGTATATATATATTATATATATATATATTATGTATATATATATAATGGAGATCTACTCAGCTACCAAAAAGAATGAAATAATGTCATGTGCAGCAACATGGATGGACCTAGAGATTATCATATTAAATGAAGTAAGTCAGAAAGAGAAAGACAAATACCATATGATACCATTTATAAGTGGAATCTAAAGTGTGACACAAATGAACCTATCTATGAAACAGAAACAGACCCACAGACATAGAGCACAGACTTGTGGTTGCCAAGGAGGAGGGGGAGGGATGGATTGGGAGTTTGGGATTAGCAGATGCAAACTACTATATATAGAATGGATAAACAACAAGGTCCTACTGTATAGCACAGGGAAATATATTCAATATCATGTGATAAACCATAATGGAAAAGAATATGAAAAACAATATATATGTTTATATATATATATATATGACTGAATTCCTTTAGAAATCCCAATAGAAATTAACACAACATTGTAAATCAACTATATTTCATTAAAATAAATAAATAAATGAAAAGAATCGGTCATTGACTTATCATCACAGCCTTTTTTGAAAAAGCTGTCTTAGTCTGTTAGTGATGTTGTAGCAAAATACCATAAACTGGGTGGCTTATAAACAACACAAATTGATTTCTCACTGTTCTGGAGGTTGGGAAGTCCAAGCCCAAGATGCCGGCAGATTTGGTGTTTGGTGAGGGACCACTTCCTGGTTTGTAGATGGCGCCTTCTCGCTGTGTCCTCACATGGTGGGAGGGGCAAGGGAGCTCTCTGGGGTCTCTTTTATAAGGGCACTAACCCCATTCATGAGGGTTCCACTCTCATGACCTAATCACCTCCCTACCTCCAAATATTATCACTTTGAGGATTGGGATTTCAACATATGAATTTGGAGGGGGGACGCAAACAACATTCAGTCTGTAGCACAAGTCTAATAATCTTTATCCACCTTGTGACATTGTTAGAATATTAACAAAAAGAATTTTTAAATAATTCACAAAAAAAGAGACTCATGCTTGTACACCTATGGGTAAATACTTCAGATGTCTTATTTGTTATCCCATCCGAAAAGTTAGTCTGGCATTTCATTAGATTGGCCTCTTATTTTTTACTCAACAAGGTTTCAGATATGGAGGGAGATTTACAATTTTTGATTGATTCAGTTGCTCATCAAATAGTAGCTCAATGCCTTTTGTAGATCAGGTAAAGATCAAGCTTCTGGAAATATCCAGATGCATGAGAAAATGCAGAGATAGCTCTCTGGTGGGAAATAGGGTGATCTTTACTGTAATAAACCACAGAGCTCCAGGAGCCATGATAGAGGTTTGATGGGAACATAAAAGATGGTGACATCATCCCCCTGGGCTTGGTGAGACCTAGGAGAATGAGGGAAGAACTTGTAGAAGAACTCGTGCCTGAGGCAAGCCAGGCAGAGGGAACTTCCTTGCAGATACACGGAGGTGAGGAAGAGCAAGAGGACGAGGAAAATATGCAAGCAGTCTGATTTGGTTGGTGCCTAAAACACAAAGAAGGAGGAGACAAAAATGCAACAGGAGAAGTAGAAAGAGGACAAATCACAGTCTTTACTCCATGTTAAGTAACTTAGACATTTTCATGGAGGCAATAGGGAGAAACAAAATATTTTTTTCAATTTATTTATTTATTTTTGGCTGTGTTGGGTCTTCGTTGCTGCGCGTGGGGTTCTCTCTAGTTGCGGCGAACGGGGGCCACTCTTTGCTGTGGTGTGTGGGCTTCTCACTGCAGTGGCTTTTCTTGTTGCGGAGCACGGACTGTAGGCGCACGGGCTTCAGTAGTTGTGGCACACGGGCTCAGTAGTTGTGGCTCACAGGCTCTAGAGCGCAGGGTCAGTAGTTGTGGTGCACAGGCCTAGTTGCTCCAAGGCATGTGGGATCTTCCTGGACCAGGGATCGAACCCTCGTTCCCTGCATTGGCAGGCGGATTCTTAACCACTGCGCCACCAGGGAAGTCCCACAGACAAAATATTTTGAATAGAGGAATGACTTGATTTGGCGTTTAGACAGTTCATTTTGACAAATTTTTATTTAGCAGCCTTGGGGCAGTAGGCTAAGTTAGAAGAGTACAAAAGTTAATAAGAGCTAGCATTTTACCCTGAAAGAACGAAAGTTGAGGGGAAAAGATAGACAAGGAAAGACGTCACTTCAAAACACTTGCTGAGGGCTTCCCTGGTGGCGCAGTGGTTGAGAATCTGCCTGCCAATGCAGGGGACACGGGTTCGAGCCCTGGTCTGGGAAGATCCCACATGCCGCGGAGCAACTAGGCCCGTGAGCCACAACTACTGAGACTGCGCGTCTGGAGCCTGTGCTCCGCAACAAGAGAGGCCGCGATAGTGAGAGGCCCGCGCACCGCGATGAGGAGTGGCCCCCACTTGCCACAACTAGAGAAGGCCCTCGCACAGAAACGAAGACCCAACACAGCCATAAATTAATTAATTAATTAATTAATTAAAAAAACAAAAAAACACTTGCTGAATACTCTGATGACCTGGATATTTGCAAAAAGAACACCCTGATACAGTTGGCGAACCCAAAACACCTCCAAAAATAGATGGGAAAATGCTCCTCTTTCCTGAGTTGTACATAGTATGTTTGAGTCTTTGCAACACGAGTACATTGTCTTTCTTTATTCCTTGCAACAAAATGCCCCTGCACAGGCATCAGCTCCCAGACTTGGTGGGGGGCCTTAGCAGTCATCTAGTTTCATATCTCTTTAATAACAGACTTCCTCAGCTGTTATTAAACCACTCAAGTCAGTTTGTTCCACTGTTGGAAGTAGATATGTCAAAAAGGTGATTCCTGCATAATATTTCAGAGTTTCCTCTTCCAGTAATGTCTTTCCTGTTCTTTTAACTCTCGTTTGAGGCAGCGTGTGTAACGAGAAAGACCCCAGACCAGAGAATCACAGTGGCTCTGCCACTTACTAGCTGTGTGGTCTTGGGTAAGTTACTTAAACTTTCTGACTCAAGTTTCTCATCTCTAAAATGGTTTAATATGGGACTTACATGATAAGAGAAATATAGGTAAAGCAATAAGCAAGTCCCTTGTATAATAAAGTTCAGTAAATAACAGCTGTTACTATGATGATTAAAACATCATTTCTGGATATGCCTGTGCCCTCACTTCTTTAAAAAAAAAACAAAAATGAAAAAAAAAGCAAAACTTCCATGAACTCTCTCCAAATGTTGGTCCCAGTATTGAACTCATTACCTGGGTTCATCACAGGTAATACGGTCACAGAATACTGTCTCTCTTGGGCAGAAAAATATATATATTAGGCAATTTCAGACATTTATTTCCAACTATTCTCTACTGTAGAGAGCTGAGCTGGATGACTTAGTCCCTAGAAGAGCTTCATCTCTTCCAGTTTGGCCTGATGACCAGGTAGTTCTCTGTGCATTTTTTTAAGGGTGATGCATTTAAAACTCCAAATGAGACCCATTCCTTACCCATAATAATCACAGTAGGTGACCTTGTGTACCTAACATTTCACAGTTGCTTCCTGGATTGGTCAGAAACTCAAGATGAATAAATAGTTTCTGATTCAAGGTGGTGACGTAGCAGGATCCTGAACTCACCTCCTCCCACAGACACACTGACTCTACAGCTACATAAGGAACGATTTCCTCATGAAAACAAACCCAAAACTAGCTGAGTGACTCCTACACTTTGGACGAACGAGAAGAAAACCCACATGGAAGCGGGTAGGAGGGGCTGAGGCACAATCTCACCATAAACCCCACCAGCCACACGGTGACCACCTACAATCTGGAGGAAACTCAGAAGCCCTAACTTCTCCCCAAGGAGCAAAGCATTTGACCCCCGTATCAGGCACCCAACTCTTCAGACCTGCACCTGAGAGATGAGCCCCCCCAAACATCTAGCTTAGAAGGCCAACAGGGCTTGTTGCATGAGACTCGTAGATGACTGCAAACTGAGAAACAACTCTTAAGGGGCTCACATGCTGGGACTCTCCCCCCAGGGACCAGGCAGAGGCAGAAACTGAGAGGAGCCCAGACTTTCTACAACAGAGGCTTATTGCTTATTCGTTTATCTTAAAGCATCATCCCAATGGGGCAGGTATCCAATTTAACAGACATTTACAGTTGGCTGAAATACTCTCCAGACAGAGGCCAGTGGCTGCCATCTCCGCGCTCTCCCTCTTCCTCACTCCAGGTGGCTGGTGTCACCCCAAAAGGAGCCTCTCACTCGTGTGGCACCCTGAATTGTGCAACTGCTGCCCGGGAGACTCATCTGCATCTCCTGGCTCTGGTGCCCAGCGGCACTTACACTAGTGGGTCCCATAGGATGACAACCAATGGAGAAAGAATTCTTAACCAGCTGGCACTCCAGGGACACAGCAGAAAGGCAGCAGGCTGGTGTACCCAGTGTCTCTGTGAAAGAGGCCTGTGAGCTTCTCTTCAGCGCTGCAGCTGGAGGGTCAGGCTTCTACTCAACACGCCTCTGAGGGCGGATTTTAATCCTCTCCAGAGACCTTGGAGGGTGGATTCTATCTCTGCACTTTCCTTCTGTTGTGCTCCGGAGGGCCAGTCTCTCCCAGAGGGGAGCTTGGACACACAGCTGGTGCCCAGGTTTTCTGGCTACTTCCCAGGGGATTCTCCTTGATCACGTGGTTCTGCCGACCAGCAGGGTTTGCACTCATGGGACTGGAACAGATACAAAGACAGTTCTTGGCCTCCCCCCACCCCAGGGCACAATGCAGACAGCAGACTGAAACACGCCCCCGGTCTTTCAGTGAAGGAAGCCCGTTTACCTGTCTGGGGCCAGGCTTTGGGTCTGGCACACTTACAGGGGCCCGCGAAGGTGCTTTCCAGGGATGGAGGCTGGGCGCCAGCTTTGCACTCTCCCTCTGCCCCACTCCAACTTGCTGGTGTCTCCCATAAAGGAGCTTCTACACTGGTCTGGTGTCCCAATCCTTGCTGCTAATGCCCAGGGGGCACATCTTGATCTCCTGGCTCTGGTGACCAATGGGGCTTACGTTCGTGGGTCCCACAGGACAGTAACAAATACAGAAAGAGTTCTTAACCAGCTCCCACCCCCAGCGCAGGACAAGAGGTAACAGTGAGGCCCCCAGTCTCTCTGTATAAGAATCTTGTTAGCATATATTCATTCCGTGGCCTGACGGGCAGGCTTCTAACTAAACAAGCATCTAGGGCTGACCGCACTCGTCTCCAGAGACCCTGGAGGGTGGGTGCTTTCTTCCACTCTCCCTCTGCTGCACCTCTAGCTCCCAGAGGAAAGTTTGTACGTGATCCTGGTGCCCTGGGTTATGTCTGGTGCCCCAGTTTTTGTGGCTGTTGCCCAGGGATGCCCCTGATCACCTGGCCCTGGTGGCCCACGGGGCTTGTGTTCATGGGTCCCCTTAGACTACGACAAATGCAGAGGCTGTTCTCCGCTGGCTACCGCTGCATCCCAGGATACAGCATGGAGACAGCAGACTGAAACATACCCCCAGTTTTTCTGTGAAAAGGCCTATTTGCTTCTTCTGGAGCTTTGGCCTGAGGGCCAGGTTTCTAATTAAACAGAGGCCTAAGGGCTGACTGCAGTCCTCTGCAGAGACCCTGGAGGGTGGGTGTTTCTGTGCTCTCCCTCTGCTGCACTGGTATCTCCCACAGGGGAGCTTATACATGCTTCTACGGCCCCGGTTTATGTCTGGTGCCCCAGTGTATGTGGCTGCTGCCCAGGGATGCCCCTTGATCTGGTGGCCAGTGGGGCTTGTGTGTGTGGGTCTCCTTGGACGGTAACAAATGGAGAGACAGTTCTTGGCTGGCTACCACCCCAGGGCACAGTGCAGAGAGAGCAGACTGAAACACACCCCCAGTCTTTCTGTGAAAGAGGCCTATTTGCTTGTCTTGGAGCTTTGGCCTGAGTGGAAGGCTTCTGGTTTGGTGCACATCTAGGGGTCTACTGAGGTGCACTCCAGGGATGGAGTCTGGTGGGTACCACCTCTGTGCCCTCCCTCTGCCTCCTTGTCCCTCTGGGTTGCTAGAATCTGTGGAAGAGGACTATTAGTGTATCTTCATTGCTGTGGGCTGAGGGGCAGGGCTCTAATTAAACACAAATCAAGGGGCCAACTACAATCCTCATTAGGGACCAGGGAGGCCAGCAAGTTCCATCCTTGCACCCTCCCTCTGGGCTGCCCCAGATCATTGGTTCTGTGAAAAAGAAGCTCTGTACACATATGGTGCCCTGGCTTTTGTGTCTACTGCCCAGGTGGACACATCCACTGAAAGCCTGGCTCTGGTGACCAGTAGGGCTTGTGTTCATGGGTTCAATAGGACAGTAGCAAAGAGAAAAAGACAGTTCTTAATTGGCTCTCACACCAGTTTTCAGCACACAGGGAGCAGACAGAAACACTCATCTCCCAGTCCTCCTCTGAAAGAGGAATATTTGCATATCTGAAAAGCTGTTGCATGAAGGTCTGGCATCCAATCAGCCTGAATCTAGGTGCTGACTGAGATCTTCCTCTCTGGTACAATGACAGGTCTCAGCACACCCTCAACAACTGGGAGCCCCTAAAAGTAAAGTAGTCTGCTTAGACAATCACAAAGGTTTGAGACACAACCAAGATCTAGGGCAACGTTGAACAATAAGTTTCATTTCCTACATGAGGCCACTCCTTAAGCCTGAGAGAAGTGACTGTTTTATCTAATGCATCTAATGCAAAGCGTTAAAGAAAAAAAATGATGATATGGAGGAATATGTTCCAAATGAAAGAACAAGATACAACCTCAGAAAAAGACCTCAGTGAAATGGAGATATGTGATTTACCTGATCAAAAGTTCACAATAATTGTCACAAAGATACTCACTGAGCTTGGGAGAAGAATGGATGAACAAAGTGAGAATTTCAACAAAGAGACAGAAAATATAAGAAAGTACCAAATAGAAGTCACAGAATTGAAGAACATAATAACTCAACAGAAAAATATAATAGAAGGGTTCAACAACAGACCAGATGAAGCAAAGAAAGGATCAATGAACTCGAAAGCAGGGCATTGGAATTCACCCAGTTAGAACAGCAAAAAGAAGAAGGAATGAAAAAGAGTGAAGACAGCTTACGGGATGTATGGGGCACTATCAAGCAGACCAACATTCACATTATGGGAGTCCCAGGAGAAGAGAGAGAGAAAGTGGCAGAAAAATTATTTGAAGAAATAACGGCTCAAAATGTTTCTAACCTGGGAAAGGAAACAGACATCCAGATCCAGGAAGCCCAGAGAGTTCCAAAACAGATGAACTCAAAGAGACCCACACCATGACACATTATAATTAAGTGTCCAAAGTTAAAGACAAAGAGAGAATCTTAAAAGCAGCAAGAGAAAAACAGCTTGTTATAAACAAGGGAACCCCCATAAGACTATCAGCAGATTTTTGCAGCAGACATCTTGCAGGCCAGAAGGAAGTGGCATGATATATTTAAAGAGCTAAAACAAAACAAAACAAAACAAAACACTGTCAAACAAGACTACTCTACCTGACAAAGTTGTTGTTCAGTGTTGAAGGCAAGATAAAATTTTGCAGCCAAGCAAAAGCTAAAGGAATGCATCACCACTAGACCAGCCTTACAAGAATTGTTAAAGGCACTTCTTTAAGCTGAGCAAAAGGGCACCAATTAGGAACAGGAAAACATATGGAGGTACAAATCTCACTGGTAAAGGTAAATATATAGTAAAATTCAAAATAATCTAACGTAAAGGTGGTGTGTTGATGACTTAAAAACTATATGAAGTTTAAAAGACAAAAGTAGTGAAAAAACATAATTACAATAATTTGTTAATGGATACACAGATGTACACTGTGACATCAAAAACATAAAACATGGGTGGGGGAAGTAAAAATGTAGAGCTTTAGAATGCATTCCAACTTAAGCTGTTATCAACTTAATATGTATTGTTACAAATATAAGTTGTTTTAGGTAAGCCTCATGGTAACCATAAAGCAAAAACCAATTGTAGATACACAAAAGCTCAAAAGAAAGATACCTAAACTTATCACTACAGAAAACCATCAAATCACAAAGGAAAAGGGCAAGGGAAGAAGAAAGAAACAGAGGAATTAAAAACAATCAGAAAAGAATTAACAAAATGTCAATAAGTACAGTTGACCCTTGAACAACGTGGAGATTAGGGGCACTGACCCTCCACGCAGTCAAAACTCTGCATAAAACTTAGAGTCAGCCATCCGTATTTGTGGTTCCTCCACATCCACAGTTCCTCTGTGTCCACAGTTCCACATCCAAGGATTCAACCAACCACAGATCGTGTAGTAGTATAGCTTTTACTACTGAAAAAATTCCACATATAAGTGGACCCATACAGTTGAAACCCACATTTTTCAAGGGTCGAATGTACATACCTGTCAATTACTTTACCTGTAAATGGACTAAAATTCTCTAATCAAAAGACATAGAGTGGCTGAATGGATAAAACAACAAGACCCATCTATATGCAGCCTACAGGAGATTCACTTCAGATGTAAGGACACACACAGACTGAAAGTGAAGGGGTGGAAAAAGATATTTCATGCAAATGGAAAACAAAGGAACGCTCAGGCACCTATACAAATATCAGACAAAATACACTTTAAGACAAAGACAGTAAGAAGAGACAAAGAAGGTCATTATATAATGATAAAGGGGTCAATTCAACAAGAAGATATAACATTTGTAAATATTTACACACTGACTTAGGAGCACATAAATATATAAAGCAAATACTAACAGACCTAAAGGGAGAAACAGACAGCAATACAATAATAGTAGAGGACTTCAACACCCTACTTTCATCAAATGGATAGATCATTCACACAGAAAATCAGGAAGAAATTATCAGCCTTAAATGACACGTTAGACAACATGAATTTATCAAACACATACAGAACATTTCATTGAAAAGCAACAAAATATACATTCTTCTCCAGCATAGATGAAATATTCTCCAGGTTAGACCATGTGTTAGGCCCAAGTCTTAATAAATTTAAGAATAATGAAATCATATCAAGCATTTTTTCCAATTACAATGGTATGAAACTAGAAATCAATTACAAGAAGAAACCTGAAAAATTTACAAATACGTGAAGGTTAAACAACATGCTACTGAACAACAAATAGGTCAAAGAAGAAATCAAAGAAAATTCAAAAAAATACCTTGAAACAAATTAGAATGGAAATACCACATACCAAAACTTATGGGATGCAGAAAAAGCAGTTCTAAGAGGGAAGTTCCTAGTGCCTACATCAAGAAACTAGAAAAACATCAGTTAAACAACCTAACCTCATACCTCAAGGAACTAGAAAAAGAAAGACAAATAAATAAATAAATTCCAAAGTTAGTAGAAGGAAAGAAATAACAAGATCAGAGTGGAAATTTCATAGTAAAACAGACACTAAAAAGACAACAGAAAATATCAGTGAAACTGTAACAGAGAGAAACAAACCTGACTCCATATTGAAGCTACTCCCTTAGCTCTAACTTTTGTGCTCTGTTGCCTGTGCTTAGTCATGCTGGTTCTGTACCTTTCAGAAAAGAATGTTGCTTATAACCTGAAATATACAGTCTAGCTTTCAGCTTCTCAAAGCTCTGACCTTTAAAGGTATAACACTTTTCCATTCATATAGAGATAAAAAGTTGCAGAACAAAGAATAACATTTGTCTTGTTGGAGGTTTATAGAAACATTGTGACCAGACTTACTTGGACAGCTGCAAGAATAAAGGATTCTGGTACCAAGAAGTTTGCAACAAACAGCCACACTCCCTCCCCTTTTAGTATAAAACAAGACTGAATTCTAACTTGGGTAAGATAGCTCTTTGGGACACTAGTCTACCGTCTTTTCGACCTGCTGGCTTTCTGAATAAAGTCACTATTCGTTGCCCCAACAATTCATTTCTTGATTTACTGGCCTGTCGTGGGGTGACAGTAGGAGCTTGGACTCAGTAATAAAACTAAGTGCTGGTTCTTTCAAAAGATAAACACAACTGACAAATCTTTAGCTTGACTCACCAAGAAAAAATGAGAGAAAAATCATATAAATAAAATCAGAAATAAAGAAGATATTACAAGTGTTACCACAGAAAACCAAAGGATCATAAGAGACTACTATGAACAATTATTGGACAACATTGAAGAAGTGGATAAATTGCTAGAAACATATAACATATCAAGACTGAATCATGAAGAACAGAATATCTGAACAGACTGATTCCTAGTAAGGAGATTCAATTAGTAATCAAAAACCTTCCAACAAACAAAAGTCCTGGACCAGATGGTTTCAGTGATGATTCTACCAAACATTTAAAGATGAATTAATACCACTCCTCAAACTCTTCCATAAAATAGAAGAGGAGGGAACAAACTTTTTTCTCAAGACGAGCATTACTCTGATATGAAAGCCAGACAAGGATACCACAAGAAAAGAAAATTACAGGCCAATATCCCTGATGAACATGTACAAGAATCTTCAACAAAATATTAGCAAGCCAAATTCCACAATACATTAAAAGATCATACACCAGCATCAAGTGGGATTAATTCCAGGGATGCAAGGATGGTTAAACAACCACAGATCAATCAATGTGATACATCACATTAACAAAACAAAGAATAAAAACCACACGATCATCCCAACAAATTCAGAAAAAGCACTTGACAAAATTTAACAACCATGTTTTAAAATAAAATCTCTCAACAAAGTGGGTGTAGAGGAAACATACCTAAACATAATTCAGGCCATATATGACAAGCCCAAAACTAACATTATACTCAATGGTGAAAAAGCTAAAAGCTTTTCCTCTAATATTAGGAACAAGACAAGGATGCCTACACTTATCACTTTATTCAACATAATATTGGAGTCCTAGCCAGAGAAATTAGGCAAAAAAAAAAGGAAAGGAATAAAGACAGGAAGGAAGGGAGGAAGGGAGGGAGGGAGGAAGGAAGAAAATGTATCCAAATCAGAAAGGAAGAATTTAAACTGCCACTATTTGCAGACGACATGAGACTACAAAGAGAACACCCTGAAGACTGTTAGAACTAAAAAGTGGATTAAGTACAGTTGCAGGACACAAAATCAACATACAAAAATCAGTTGCATTTCTATACACTAACAACAAGCTATCAGAAAGAGAAATTAAGAAAGCAATCCCATTTACAATAGCATTAAAAATATTTAGGGATAAATATAACCAAGGAGGTGAAAGACTTGTACACTGATAACTATAAAACATTGATGAAAGAAATTGAAGACATAAATAAATGGAAAGATACTCCACGGTCATGGATTAGAAGAATTAATATTGTTACAATGTCCATACTACCCAAAACAATCTACAGATCCAATGCAATCTCTATCAAATCCAATGGCATTTTTCCCCAGAAATAGAAGAAACAGTCCTAAAATTTGTATAGATCCACAAAAGACCCTGGATAGCTAAAGCAATTGTGAGAAAGAATAAAGCTAGAGGCATCACACTTCCTGATTCCAAACTACTTTACAAAGCTGTAGTAATCAAAACAGTATGGTATTGGCATAAAAACAGACACATAGATAAAAGGAACAGAATAGAGAGCCCAGAAATAAACCCATGCATATAGGGTCAATTAATTTATGACAAAGAAGCCAAGAATATACAATGGGGAAAGGACAGTCTCTTGAATAAACAGTCTGGGAAAACTGGACCACCACATGCAAAAGAATGAAACTGGACCACTATCTTACAAAATACACAAAAATTAACTCAAAATGGATTAAAAACTTGAATGTAAGCCCTGAAACCATAAAACTCCTAGAAGAAAATGTAGGCAATAAGCTCTTTGACATCAGTCTTAGTGATGATTTTTTGGATTTGACACAAAAAGCAAAGGCAACAAAAGCAAAAATAAACAAGTGGAACTACATCAAATTAAAAAGCTTCTGCACAGCAAAGGAAACTATCAACAAAATGAAAGTGAACCTACCAAATGAGAGAAAATATTTGCAAATCATATATCTAATAAAGGATATGATTAGACATTTTCCCAAAGAAGACATATAGATGGTCAACAGGTACATGAAAAGGTGCTCAATATCACTATTTATCAGGGAAATGCAAATCAAAACCATAATGAGATATCACCTTACATCTGTTAGAATGGCTATTATTTTTAAAAAATGACAAGTGTTGGTGAGAATGTGGAGAAAAGGGAATCATTGTGCACTGTGGCTGGAAGGTCAATTGGTACAGTCACTGTGGAAAACAGTATGGAGATTCTTCAAATATCACTACCATATGATCCAAGATTCCACTTCTGGTATTTATCTGAAGGCAACAAAAACACTAACTTAAAAAGATGTCTAGGGACTTCCCTGGTGACACAGTGGTTAAGAATCCGCCTGCCAATGCAGGGGACACATGTTCAAGCCCTGGTCCGGGAAGATCCCACATGCTGTGGAGCAACTAAGCCCGTGCACCACAACTGCTGAGCCTGAGCTCTAGAGCCCGTGCTCTGCAACGAGAGAAGCCACTGCAATGAGAAGCCCATGCACTGCAACAAAGAGTAGCCCCCTCTGATGCAACTAGAGAAAGCCTGCGTGCAGCAACGAAGACCCAACGCAGCCAAAATAAATAAATTTATTTTTAGAAAAAGATATCTCTACACTCATGTTCACTGCAGCCCTGTTTACAATAACAAAGATATGGAGGCAACCTAAGTGTCCCTGATGGACGAATGGATAAAGAAGATGTGATATATATGTATATACCTATGTACAATGAAATATATTCAGCCATAAAAAAGAATGAAATATTGCCATTTACAATAAAATGGACTGACCTTGAGGGCAGTACACTAAATGAAAGAGGTCAGACAGAGAAATATAAGTACCATATGATCTCATTTATATGTGAAATCTAAAAACAAAAACAATGAGCTCATAGATACAGAGAACAGATTAGTGGTTGCCAGAGGCGGGGGGTAAGGGGTGGGCAAAATAGGCAAAGGGTGTCAAACTTTTAGTTATAAAATAAATAAGTTATGGGACGTAGTACAGCATGGTGACTATAGTTAATAATACTGTATTGTGTACTTGAAACTTGCTAAGAGAGTAGATCCTACAAGTTCTCATCACAAGAAATTAAGAAGTTGTAACTACTATGGTGATGGGTGCTAACTAGACTTGCTGTGGTGGATTGTTTAGCGATACGCACGAACGTTGAATCATTACGTTGTACACCAGAAACTAATAATGTAATATATCAATTATATTTTAACAAAAAAATCCTTAAGCCTAGAAACCTTTTGGAATTTTAGAACTTAAAGAATTCATTTGTTACATGATGTTAAGTTGTATGAAAATCATAACTTCCATTAACAAAAAAAAACATGCTGCATAGACTGTAGATCCTCATGGGAAGAAATGAACATGAACAAGAATAGGCAAAGCCACCTTAAATGACTGAGACCTTAGAGAGGAGAAGGGTTGACTGGGACCAGAGAGGATGGTAAAAATTGTTAAGATTGCTGGACCAGAAGTCTGAGATCTCGAGCTGAGTCCTTGGTCAACTCCTTTACAGAGATAAGAGCTTGGGCTCTTAACATTTAGACTCTCCAAACCTCAATTTTTTCTCTATAGAGGCTGTGTGTTGCAGGGATTGAGGTCACAGATTCTGGAGCCAGCCTGCCTTAGCTCTGTAACCTTGGGCAAGTTAACTGACCCCTCTGGGCCTCAGTTTCTTCATCTGTAAAAGGGGGATGAAAAGAGTGTTTCACCTATACTTCCAGGGTTCTTAAGAGAATTAAATGAGTCTTATAAAGCACCTTTAATAGTATCTGGCACCTAGTAAGCACTATAAAAATATTTGCTATTACATCACCATTATAAAATCAAAGAGTTGAATTAAATCTCTGAGGTTGGTTCTTGCACCAGCATGATGGGATGTTGTGGGCTTAGTCTAGGGGCACTCTGCATAGCTATTTAAGGGAATTGCTGAGATCGTGAAACAAAACTAATCCATAAACCAGAAATCCTGGATACTTTCCAAACTTTTGTGTAAAGTCAAGGGTAGGGATGGAAATTGGTGAGAGCCTAGGTGGGTCCCAGCTGGCAGCACCTGTCTCTGTGGGCAGGGGAAGAGGAAGATCTTTCTCTTTTTATATTGTTCAATATGACTAGGGAGATGGAGGGATTTATCATACAAAGGAAGAAAGCCTCTGAGAAGCAAGAGGCTTTGCAAAGCGGGTTAAGCAGCGGTGGCGGGATGGGCTGGGAGGTGGGGGGAAGGTCCGTATGGTAAAGTCTGTCTCTGAGACATGAACATTGTGGTAGGGAGAGGGCAGGTGTGCAAGTACATTTCACAGGCCCTTCACATGGGGTAAGATCACTTTGGATTTGGGAAACTCTCTTTGGCTTCTCAAACTTCCTACGATTTCCGGTGGGTTTTGAGATGTGCCTATGGAGGTAAAAGCTTGACCACGGGGGGCTCGTTGCCCCACACACATGGGTGCTAGGGCAGGTAGGAACATCCGCTGGGTGAGTTGGCGCCGCTGTCCATGGTGCCCTCGTTGCCCAGGGCGGCTGTGTGTACCTCCAGCTGGAGGGCATCTGCCCTGTTTGAACAAGCCAGCACTCCCGAGGGTGATGCCCTAGGGACCCCGGGCTCTTTTCAGAGCTGGTCACATTCCTTGAGCAGCAGGTGCAACAGGTACATTGGCAACAGGGGCTGTGGGTTGAACTCCTTTGGGCTCTGAATTGAAATCAAGTTGTGACATAGCCATGGTCTCAGACAGCTTCCTCTCCATCAGCTTCCCTTATTCAACCTCCAGATCCTCAGAAGTGTGATCAGAGTGGAACATAATAGGTTTTGCTTATAGTTAGGGAGTTTGGGATTGACATATACATACTACTATACATAAGGTAGAAAACCAACAAGGACCTGCTGCATAGCACAGGGAACTACTCTGCTCAATGTTATGTAACAACCTAAATGGGAAAAAAATTTGAAAAAGAATGGATACATGTATATGCATAACTGAATCACTTTGCTGTACACCTGAAACTAACACAACTGTGTTAATCGACTAGCTCCATATAAAATAAAAAGTTTAAAACAAAATAAAGGGAGTGCCTCTGGGCAACAGGAATAAATAAATAAATAAGATAAAGAATAAGAGAGAGGGGCTCACGCTGGGTGTAAGCATTATGACACTTGGAGGGAGGCTTCCCAGAGGAGATGGCAGACTGGGGTCAACCAGAGGGCCCCCCCCCCCCACCATCTCTCTGGCTCTGGAAGTGAGTCAAGGTGAAAAAACAGTAAGGAAATATTTGAGTGACTGGTTTGGAGGCTTGAGTAGAAGATTGTAAAGACATACAAAGGTTTGGTCTCCATTCCCTACCAAGAAAAGACATTTGCATGAGCTGAGGTACAGCCCTGAGAGGTAAACTGTGAAAATGTGATAAAAGAAGGGGATCCTGATGATGATGATGGTGGTGATGATGTTGATTTAATATTTATGGAGCCTTCAGTATTCTCCAGGCACTGTGCTTCAGGAACAGTAAGCATCTCATACTGACCCCACCACAATCTCATGAGGTAGGGTCTATTTTTAGCCCTATTTTACAGAAATAAAAATTGCTCAAAGAAGTTGTAAGTTTATTAAGTGGCATTTCTGGGATTTGAACCAAGATTCCAGTTTAGCGCCTGAATTCTTAATGCACACAAGAGCCCCAACCTGACTGGTCCAGTCTACCCTAGCAACCAGCATCGTCACAATCCAACCCTTCCCCTCCAGCTTCGAAGAGGAAAGGAAGTTGTCAAAGTGCAGTATCGTGAGAGGTGCGTCTTACAGAGAGAGGCACAGTCACACCTCCAAAGTCTGGCTTCTGGAAGGGGTGGCGGAGGGGTGGTCACGGCTGTAATTTATGGGCATATTTATATCACACCCTGGTCCTGGTCAGCACACGGCAGTGGAACCACCTTCCCAGGCCCTGAATTCTGCCTCACAGTAACATGATACCAATTCTCCTTTCCCTAAAGAGGGCTCTGTCAGTGGGTGATGGATGCTCAAATAAGAATTCTGTATGCTTGCTCCTTGGTTTTTATGACTCCGGGAGCATTTCTAGTTCAGTGACTAAAAAACAAATCAATCACCGAGTAGAAATACAGTGGAATCCTAAATTTAGGCCTACCAAACAGAAATACTCTAACGTTATTGTGAAATCTGGTTTCAAGGAAAACACCATTACCCCAAAGCTCAGTAAGTAACACATAACTTAGATGACTGAAAGGGATGACCATGGTCGGCCACCCCAAATTTAGACTCTGTCCATATTTAGAAGGCAAAAAGTCGTCATAATATTTTTATCATTACCACTCAATTTTGAGGAAAAGAGAATTTCTATCAATTTTTAAGATTGCTCGAGGCTGGAGGTCCAGCTCAGGCTGTTGGGTTGCTGATAGGGATTAACAAAGAGCCAGGTGTGAGGTAGCATGGGAGGAGGGATGGCCAACCTAGAAAGGTACCCTCAGGAGCCACTACATCCTATTCTTAGGATGACCCTTGCAGATGACCTCTGATGGCCAGGTCTTTGCTTACAACCAGAGCACACTGGTGCTGGGTTGCAAAATACTCACTGAAAACGTCCCTCCAAATCCTTCCAACAGCTGAGTCCTTTTAGTCCCTCTACACCACCTCATCCAACGGTCAAATTAAACCCGCTCTAGATTAGCAGATGCAAACTAGTATATATAGGATGGGTAAACAACAAGGTCCTACTGTACAGCACAGGGAACTATAGTCAATACCCTGTGATAAACCATAATGGAAAAGAATATGAAAAAGAATATATATATGTATAACTGAGTCACTTTGCTGTGCAGCAGAAATGAACACAACATTGTAAATCAACTAGACTTCAATAATATTTAAAAAGAAATTAAACCCACTCTAGATTAGCAGATGCAAACTAGTACATATAGGATGGGTAAACAACAAGGTCCTACTGTCTAGCACAGGGAACTATACTCAATACCCTGTGATAAACCATCATGGGAAAGAATATGAAAAAGAATATATATATATGTATAACTGGGTCACTTTGCTGTGCAGCAGAAATGAACACAACATTGTAAATCAACTAGACTTCAATAAAATTTAAAAAGAAATTAAACCCACTCTAACTTGAAGGTTACAGAGTAGCTCACATCAAGATGTTTAATTTAGCCAAGCCCCAAACCACTCTAAACTTGAACTGGGAACAAATTCATCCATCAGAGCTGTGTTAACTAAACTGCCTTAAGTTAAGGCTTCACGCCAAGATCAGAACGTGCTCGTAGAAACCCAAACACGGTTGGTGCCAGGTGCTTCTTTTGCGTAACCTCCACACCACGTCGACCGGTACAAAGGGGGTTTTGTTCAGCTACATATTATTCTCCAATAAAAGGACGACAAAGCTCTGCGTGTCAGGGCCGCTTACCTTTCAAGGCAAAGATGAATCAAAGTGCTACCTGCGGACTCTTCATCCGGTAACTCCCGCGACTGCACCGACGCTCACAAGCAAGGCGGAAAGAGCAGGGGCTTTCGACCTAGGAACTCGGGTCGAGCGTGAGGCTTGCCGGGCGTTCATCAGCTTAATGGGGCAAGAGCCGTGCGCCTGCGCTCTCCTGACGCCAGGTGTGTCTGATCTCCATCACGCCCGTGAAGCTCGGGCTGGGGGGGGGGGGGGGGGCGGGGCATCCAACCAGCAGCATCAACGTCAGTATCACCTGGAGGCAGTTCCAAATCAAGCCCCGCCGCAGACTTACAGCCTCAGAAACTCTAGCGATGAAGCCCATCGGTCTACCCTGTGATAATCCTCCATCGGTCCTAATGTCTGCCCAAGTCAGAGCACTATTGCATTATGTCGTGATGCTCCCTTAAACGAAGCTCTGAAGACAACTGAAGGAGAAACCCCCTTCGTTCTGAAATCAAAGAAAGGCTGAAGAAGATTGTGTCTGGCTGCACGTGGCAAGGACTATCTACTGGTAAGCGAGTAAGTAGGAGAGACGTATTTGACGCAGTGCCATGAGTCATTTTTGGCAGTAAAATGGGCTTTTTTCCCTTGTCAAGATATCTCATTAAAAAATAAGAAAAATGGTAGGCATCTGTTTTCCAAGAAAAATGACTAAAGCCAGAGTTATTTTCTATTTTAATGATTTTGCTAGGTTATCAGGAATGTTGCTTGTACATTTCATGAACTTACCTACTTAAACAATGTTTAGGGTTCTATATTTCCTCAGAAAGAGCATAAAAATATGCTTCACTTAGTAATATTATTCTCATAAACACACTCTGTTAAATCTGTGACACTTTACGCATTAAATCTACTGCCCGACTCAAGTTTTATGTTAAAATTTTTTGAATTTCATCTTTTGTTTCCAGTTTTCTCTGCTGAGAACAGATTTCCTTTGGTGCTTATAGAGAAGAGTGCTGACACAGTAGCCTTTAAAATTCCCAAGTTTGCTTATTTATGAGCATTTCTGAGCCAGTGGGTCACACTTTCAGGTGAACTATGCTATATTGGTTTTTTTTTTTTTTCAGTGTTGATTTCAGAATCTGACATCCAGTAACAGAAGGTAATACAAACCATCACATTAAAACAAG
Organism: Balaenoptera physalus; assembly: GCF_965194825.1. NCBI lineage: Eukaryota > Metazoa > Chordata > Mammalia > Artiodactyla > Balaenopteridae > Balaenoptera > Balaenoptera physalus. The sequence goes on along the minus strand of NC_138883.1, from coordinate 175,587,206 downwards.
ACTTTATTACATTTGTTTGTAATTTAGTTTGCTTATGGTTTATAATCTCACATACACACAAAAAATATATTATTGACATCAAAGAAGTTACAGCAGATTTTAACCCAACAGACGTCTGTCCACTTCAAATACTACAAACAAACATCCTTTACTAGGGAAAAAATATTTTTTGAAAGTTTACTAGAATTTAGAGCGTATGAGTTACTAAAAAGGTGTGAGTTCCATCACAGTGTTGGAAACTAACAACAAAAATTCAATTAAGTACAACCTGACATTTATACACTATAGAAACAAAATTGCATTATAAAATCAGTAAGTTAATGAACTAAAAGACACACACTTCACCTAAGATAAAAATATTTAATTTATAAATCACTATAGAATACAACAAAAGAAACAAAATGACACCATAGAAATTGATTTTTGAAGGATTTTGAGACTCAACTTATATTTTAATATTTTGTTCATATATAGCCAAGAGTAAGAGGGAAAGCCAACCTAGGGTCAGTCCAAAGTTCTGCAGGAGAAACATGAACCACGGTCGCTGTGTTTGAACATGAGTCATTTCAGGAAGCTAAAAAAAGAATAAAAAACCAGAATAAGATCCAGATATATTCACTGCTGGGAAAAGTTTGGTGGGAAAACATGAGAGACTCTGTTATTCAGAACTTAATAACCTTTCAAATTCCCCAAACAGTTACAAAATGTTTAATACCTACTCTTACCAAAATTCTAAAACATTAGATAAATTAAGCCATTTGATCGTGTTTAGAAGGATCTTAGTGATACCAGAAATCTTAAAATGACAGAGCTATCCACTGAAAGCAAACCCAACTCTTCTTATTTTTATTTTTGGAAAATGCTTAAGTGTGCAATAGATAATAAATGAAAGGTATCACTTTTGATCGTTCTGTTAGGTTTATGAAGTTGCTAAATTCACTGGCTATTACAAAGCATATACTTGTTTCTTTTCAAAATGATGACCAAGGTCTTCCTGACCTTTGCAACAATAAAGGCATCATCTCCTAAGGCTATGTTTTATTCTCAGAGAGAGAAATGGCAACCGCTTTATGTTTGTGAAATGCCGTAACGCCATTTAGAGGGAAACGTTCACTCAAGCATCTGTGTGAAGTGCCTCAATGTATTTGTCTCACATTCTTTCGAATCCCTCACCCTGAGAAGGTCAGAGTGACTATATCTCTCTCGTGACAGTCATTTCTATTGGAGCACAGGCTCAGGTCAACATGGATTGGAGACTGAACTCCGCCTTGGCACTGCTGACATTTGGGGCTGGATAATTCTTCGTTGTGGGAGTTCTCCTGTGTATTGAAGGATGTTTAGCCGCATCATTGATTTCTATCCACTAGATGTCAGTTGTAAGTCTGCCCCTAGTCATGACAGCCAAGAATGTCTCCAGACATTGTCAAATGTCCCCTGGGGGCTAAAAATCACCTCTGATTGAGAACTGCTGGATTCTTTTACCTAGCAAGAGAAAGGTCAAACATATAAAATATGCAAGGGCTTTAGATTTATGGCAGCGGAAAACAGGCTGACATATTTTTTCATGCCTGTATGGGAGCATCCGGTATATACATACCTTTTCAGATTCTTTTCCCTTATAGGTTATTACAAAATATTGAGTAGAGTTCCCTGTGCTATGCAGTAGGCCCTGTTGGTTATCTATTTTATATATAGTAGTGTGTACATGTTAATCCCAAACTCCTCATTTATCCCTCCCGCCACCTCCCTTTCCTGGTTGGTAACCATAAGTTTGTTTTCTATGTCTGTGAGTCTCTTTCTGTTTTGTAAATAAGTTCCTTTGTATCATTTTTTTTAGATTCCACATATAAGTGATATCATATGGTATTTGTCTTTCTCTGTCTGGCTTACTTCACTTCGTATGATAATCTCTAGGTCCATCCATATTGCTGCAAATGGTATCCCTTGCTTTTTTTTTAAATCAAAATAATTGGCTGTGTGATAACTTGCCATCCATTCGGGGGTACCTTCTAGCAGCTCATCTTTCCCTCGAGGTCTTTCAGGATGCTCTGGCAGAAGGTCTTATGTAACATTTACTTTCATTTACATCCATTTTATCATGCCCTTTCTTATATCTTTCCCCCTCTCCTGTTTACTCCTCATAACTCTGTAAGAGGTAAAATTATTAACTCCTTTCAGTTATGAGGAAACACTGGCTCAACGAGGATGATGACTTATCCAAAGGCACACAGACGTGATGTCAGAACCAAGACAAGGAGCCAGGTCATCTCATTATTGTAGAGGATACACAAACACCTACAAAGACCAGCTTTCTATCTGAAATTCACCTCTGTCTACTATGGCCAATACATTTCTAACTAATTAGAAAAAAATAGAAAATGCAAACACTAAAAATGTCCAATTAGGCATAAACTAGCCATTGCATGTGATAAAAATATGTAGTAGAATATACAGATATCACACTGCCTTTGTCATAAAAGACATCACATTACTGATTCTGTTTTTAAGGCAGACAATATGCACTGGAAAAAAAGCTATAACAGGCTAACTTTGTACACCTATAGAAACAGACAAACAATGCAAATCAACATTTCAAAACACTTTAAGGAGATTCTCATCCTGATATGGAAGCTTTGATCTTAATTTGGGTGGCCTGTCTGAACTTCCCATGTCCACGTGGTTTGGTAAGAAAACCCAGCTAAGTTTGCTTTTGAGACAATACTTGGCCCTCTTTTGGATGACTATGGATGATATATGAACCATAATATCTCTTGGGTACACACCAAAATACCAGAGAGTTCTGCAGAAAGTCTTTCCAAAAGATACAAACATAAAATGCCAAAGCTCAGACCACATCTGATCACAGTATTTCACTTGCTCCGAATCTACCCACATTTTAAAAAATGTTTTTATTTATATTTTATTTATTTATTGTTGGCTGCGTTGGGTCTTCGTTGCTGCATGCGGGCTTTCTCTAGTTGCGGCGAGCGGGGACTACTTTTCATTGTGTGTGTGCTTCTCGTTGTGGTGGCTTCTCTTGTTGCGGAGCACAGTCTCTAGGCACGCGGGCTTCAGTAGTTGTGGCGCACGGGCTCAATAGTTGTGGCTCGCAGGCTCTAGAGCTCAGGCTCAGTAGTTGTGGTGCACGGGCTTCATTGCTCCACAACATGTGGGATCTTCCCGGACCAGGGCTTGAACCCGTGTCCCCTGCATTGGCAGGTGGATTCTTAACCACTGCGCCACCAGGGAAGTCCTACTCACATTTTTAAAATAATTTCAGTCAGCAAATTTTGAAGGAAAATAAAGGTCCATGTGAATTAATCTTCAAGAGCATTTATTGTTCTTTTCCTCTTTTTAAAATGCCCAAAAAGAGGTTAAATGCCACCATTTTTCCCGGCTTTCAAATGAGAAAAGTCCCCTTTTCCTCCAGGGCAATTAAATTCTGTTATTGAACAGTTTTACAGATGTTGATTTATACCCTAAGACCAGAGGGGGTGAAATGATGGATAGAGTGTGTTAACACTGAGGTGAAAGGTGGAAAAAAAAGACAAGAAAGGTTAGTAAAACAGCCTTGCCCAGAGATAGCACTAGGAGAAATGTTCGTTAGATTTCTTCCAGATATTCAGAAACCTTGAAGTAGAAAGTCCTTCCTTTTTAACCTCCATGCTTGGCAAGTTCCCCAAGTCAGATCAGTGAATGTCAAGACATGATAGTCAAGGTGTTGTAATCTTCTGGAAAATAATCTTTAACTAAGATGCGACTCTTTAACATATCACTAAGTTCTTTTTTTAAATTTTCAATCAAGCACAGGAAAGAAATTCCCTGAGATGCACAAAGTCCACATATTGACGGTGATTTTTCTACAGATAATGGTCCTTGCAAGTTCTGTTAACTAATTCAGATGTAGTTATGATGGTCAACTGCCGACTAGGATTTCAGAACATTTTAGAAAGTGATAGTAAATAAATGTTTTACACTTGAGTCCATCCCGATAATTGTATCCTTAGTCAAACTGAAGCTTTAAAATGAATGTTCACAGAGAAGTTAGAACACATCAGGAAGGAAAGTGGATAAATACTAATATCATGTACCATGTAGTAATTATATACTAGGGAGGACTTGTCACAAAAAAAGGGTGGTCTGTAAAATATCCTCTGAAACTAAGATTCTGTCTCTCCTTCTTGTACATCTAAGGTTCACACTCCCAGGCCATACAAGGACTTCTCTGTCCATTTCCGTTGGTATTCTGAAAATGGTTTCTTATTGGTGTCATTAAAGATCAATTACTGGATATTGCAACATTTACCTTCATTATGGTTCATAAATGTACATACTAAAAAAGAAATCTCAGTGTCCAATATTTCTATTGATATAATACACTAAAAATTTCAAAGGCCTTTCATTATTAACAATGTACAATTCAAACATAGAAATTCAACATTCATTTGTTGAAGACACTTGGTGATATCTCTTATGAAGGTAAAATTGTAATGCAAATATTTTTCCCCTCTCAGGAATTCATAGCTTTTGGCGTCACCAACTTTCAAGAGAAATGATGTGTTTCTCCATTCATGAAGCACAATTAACAACTGGTTTATGCCATCTTCTTTTCAGAGGGACCTTAAAACCCATCGTGCACACTGAGTCAGGTATATATTTGCCTTTGCTAAGAAGAACCATGCTTATTCCTAACAAATATGATGAGGAAAAAACCCTCAGAAGCCTTTTTGTAGGGTGTCCTAATAATGTTTAAACTCTTTAGGGGCACATATGCAATGGGTTGGTCTAACTGTCACATTTGTAAATGGCCTAATTTTGTCCTTGCAGAAGATTCACATCTAAAAACAAAATGGAAACTTGTTAATGGAAGTCATCATTTGGTTGGCAAATCTGCAATGATCTGTTTGCATGTGCAACTGTATACTTAATAGTTGTGCCACTTACAAATTGGCACTTGCCATCTACCTCTAAGGATTAAATTATGAGCCGCTGCAGCTGCTGACCTTCAACACCTCCTGAAAGGAGTTCAGGGTGGAGATCAGAAATGAGGCACGCTCTGTGCTCTGGAAAAAACTGGCAGAACAGGTCTTCAGATAATTAGATATTTTCAGGAGATGATTTTATGAGCCCAATTCTTGCATCTCCTCATATCTAGAAAAACACTAAAATCCTTCATGCTGACATCTGCTCCTCATGACTAGCTAATCATGAGATTAGCAGAAACCTTCTGCAAAAAATATGTGCTTGATGGAATGTACTCCTCCTTCACTAAAACCACATATATACTGACCTTCCCCCCACATCTTTGAAGCAGTTTCTCAGAGCTATCTGAAATGCTGTCTCCTGGGCTATAGTCCTCATTTTGCCCCAATAAAACTTAATTCACAACTCTCACGTTGTGCATTTTTTTCCCGTTGACAGTTGAACATCGAAGACTTCTGGATTCTGGTATGGCATGTAAGGAGATTACAAGTCACCAATTCAGCCTAACAAGTGAAAAACTGAACAATTCATCCTAACAAGTGAAAAACTGAACAAACTCAAAGATCAACAAGCATTCTTAGATATGTCAGAGAAGTGAGGTCGCAGGGCAAACTGCTGGTCTACATATTGAAAGACAAGAAGACACAGAGAATCACAATTTACTGGAGCAGAAACCACAGGCAGGAACTTTTGTAGGAACCAGTGCCAGGATAGGGAAACTGGAGCTGTAACTGATGGCTCGTTAGAGGCTGAGTGTAGACAAGCCTAAGCATTAAAAGCTTCAGGGGGAACCAGTCTTAGGGAGGCCTCCCACCCACACACTTCTGTGAATTTTACTGTGAGGAGCTCTACCAGATTCTCACAGTGAATATTGGAGAAAAATGCCGTCAAGCTTCCAGCAAGAGGAGGATTAAAAGAGCCATTTTTAAAATATGCCAGAGCTTTTTGTTATTTTTAACAAAGCCTGCCCTCAGGAGAAACTACTTTACCAGAGCCTAACCTACCTGGAGAAGGGAATTACCCAACTTTAGCCCCCTTTTAGCCATTCTGTCCCACCTAAGCAGGGAGAAATCCATGGTCCATGGGCACAGGCTCACCAACAGATGGAGACCTAATCACAGGCCTATAGAACTCTCTCCCTCCCCCCATGCCTCACACTGCATTACTAAAGCCCTATTTACCACCATTCCTTTCCCCAGTACACTATGCCATCCTTTCAACAAAAATAATACGGAATACTATACAGCAAAAAACAGTTTTCTGAAGAGACTGAACAAGCATCAGGCCTAGAGTCAGGTATGGTAAGAAGGTTGGCTTTATCAGTGTAGAAATTTTTAAAAACTATAACTAAAATGCTAAGGGCTTTCTGAAAAGAAGGCAACATATGCAATAGCAGATGGGTAAAATAATCAGAGAGATGAAAATTCCAAGAAAGAATGAAAAAGAAATGTTAGAGATCAAAAACACTCTAACAGAAATGAAGAATGTGTTGGATGGGCTCATTAGTAGACTGCATATGGCTGAGGAAAAACTCTCTGAACTTGAGAATATGACAATAGAAACTTCTGAAACTGAAAAGCAACGTGAAAAAAGACTGGGAAAAGAAACAGAACACAATATCCAAGAACCATGGGGCGACTACAAAAGATGTAACTTATGTGTAACGGGAATACCAGAAAAAGAAAGAGAGAAAGGAACAGAAGTAATATTTGAAGAATAATGACTGAGAATTTCCTCCAAATTAATGTCAGACATCAAACCACAGATCCAGGAAGCTCAGAGAAAATGCCCCCAGGATGACATATAGGCATATCATCTTCAGAAAATTAAAGATAAAAAAAAATCCTGAAAGAATTCAGAGGGAAAAAATATCTTATCTATAGAGGAGCAAGGATAAGAATTACATCTAAATCTTTCTCAGAAACTACGCAAGCAAAAAGAGACTGAAATGAAATGTTTAAACTGTTGAGAGAGAAAAACCACCAATCTAGAATTCTGTACCCCCAAAATTATCCTTTGAAAGTAAAGGGGAAAATAAGGCTTTCACAGACAAACAAAAATTGAGGAAATTTGTTGCCAGTAGATCTGCCTTGCAAGAAGTGTTAAAAGAAGTTCTTCAGAGAGAGGAAAATAATATAGATCGGAAACTGGAATCTACATAAGGAAAGGAAGAGTGTTCAAAAAATTGAGTAAGTAAAGGTAAAATAAAAGCTTTATTTTTTCTTATTCTTAATTGATCTAACAGATAAAAATTTGTTCAAAATAATAATAGCAACAATGTATTTGATTATGCATTCTTGTGTGTGTGTGTCTGTATGTGTGCATGTGCATATGTGTGCTTATGTAATAGTGAAAGGAATGACAGCGTTGACACAAGGGATGGGACAGATGGCTTAGAAATATTTTGTTATTATAAGGTACTTACATTACCCAATAAGCAGTACAGTGTTATCTCAAAGTGGATCTGGATTAGTTATAAACATATATTGAAAATTTTAGGGCAACTGCTTAAAAAACTAAAAAAAGAAGTATAATTAATATGCTAAGAAATGAGTGAAAGTGGAATCAAATAAATTGCTCAAAACCACAAAAGGTAGAAAAGTGTAGAAAACAGAAATAACAACAAAAAATAAGGGTAACAATTAGAAAATGGTAACAAATATGGTAGATATTAATCTAGCTATATCAATAATCACTGTAAATATCGACAGTTAAATATACCCACTAAAAGACAGAGATTATCAGACTGGATCAAAAACCAAGACTCAGCTATATGCTGTCTACAAGAAACCCACTGTAAATACAAAGATACATGTGGATTAAAAACAAAGGGATGGGGGAAGATATACCATGCTAACACTAATCAAAAGAAAGCAAGAGTAGCTATATAAATTTCAAACAGAGCAGACTTCAGAGCAAGGAAAGTAATCAGGGGAAAAGGTGGGCATTAGATAAGGAAAAAAGAGTCAGTGCTCCAAGAAGACATAACAGTCCTTAATGTGTATGCACCTAACAACAGCATGTCAAAATACATGAGGCAAAAACTGATAAAATTGAAAGAAGAACTAGATGGATCCACTATTATAGTTGGAGACTTTAGCACGCCTCTTTCAGAAATGGACAGATCCAGGAGGCAAAATATCAGTAAGATCAAAGTGGAACAAAAGGGCACCATCAATCAGTTGGATAAAATTGATATCTACAGACTGCTCCATCCAATCACAGCAGAACACACATTCTTCTCAAGCTCACATGGAACAGTCACCAAGATAGACCACATTCTGGGCCATAAAGCTTAATAAACTTAAAAGAATAGGAATCATACAATGCCTGATCTCAGATCACAATGGAATTAAACTAGAAATTAATGACAGAAAAATAGCTGGAAAATCCCAAAATACTGAAGATTAAACAACACAGTTCTAAATAACATGAGTCAAGAAGAAATCTCAGGAGAAATTAATATTTTGAACTAGATGAAAATGAAAATCAACTTATCAAAATTAGTGGGATTCAGTGAACAGAGTGAATAGAGGGAAATTTATGACTGAATGTATATGTTAGAAAAAAAGAAAGATCTAAAATCAATAATCTAAGCTTCCAATTTAGGAAACTAGAAGAAGAATAGCAAATTAAATCCAAAGAAAGAAGAAGAAAAGAAATAATAAAAATTAGAGCAGAAATCAATGAAATTGAAAACAGGAAATCAATAGAGAAAAATCGACAAAACCAAAAGTTGATTCCATGAAAAGAGCAATAAAACGGATTAGCCTCTTCCAGGCTAACTAAGAAATAAAGACAGAAGACACAAATTACCAATATCAGAAATGAAAGAGGGGACATCACTAAAAAATCCATGGGCAATAAAAGGATAATAAAGGAATATTATGAATAACTCTATGCCTGCAAATTTGATAACCTAGATGAAATATACAAATTCCTTGAAAGACACAATCTGCTAAAACTAACACAAAAAGAAATAGACCATCTGAATAGGCCTATTTCTATTAAATAAGTTGAATCAATAATTAACAACCTTCCAAAGCACCAGACCCAGATGTATTCACTGGTGAATTCTATCAAATATTTAATGAAGAAGTTGTGTCAATTCTCTACAATCTCTTCCCAAAGAAAGAACCTGAGGAAATACTTTCTAATTCATTCTAAGAGGCCAGCGTTGTCTTAACACCAAAACCAGACACAGATATTACAAGAAAAGAAAAATATAGAGCAATATTTCTCATGAACAGAGTTGTAAAAATCCTCAACAAAATATTAGCAACTCAAATCCAACAATGTATAAGAAGAATTATATACCACAAAAAAGTGGGATTTACCCCAGTCATATACAAGCCTGGTTTAACATTCAAAAATCAATTAATGTAATCTACATTCCAATATCAACAGGCTAAAGAAAAATCACATGATCCTATCTATAGATGCATAAAAAGCATTGACAAAATTCAACACCCATTTATGATAAAAACTCCCAGTAAACTAGGAATAGAGGGAAACTTCCTTAAATTCACTATGAGCATCTGAAAAGCTTGCAGCTAACATCTCACTCAATGGTGAGAAACTCAAAGCTTTCCCATAAGATCAGACACAAAGCAAGGATGTCCCCTCCCACCACTGCTTTTCAACATCGTATTGGAAGTCCTAGCGAATGCAGTAAGAGAAGAAAAGGAAATAAAAGGTACACAGATTGGGAAAGTGAAAATAAGACTGTGTTTATTTGCACTTGACATGACCATCTATGTAGAAAATCCAAAAGAACCAACAGCAAAGCTCCTGGAACTAATACAAGGTTAATATACAAAAGTCAATTGCTTTTCTGTTTACCAGGAATGAACAAGTGGAGTTTGAATTAAAAACATATTGCCATTTATATTAGTACTCAAAATGAAATACTCAGGTATAAATCTAACCAAATATGTGCAAGATCTATATGAGGAAAACTATAAAGCTCAAACAAAAGATGTCAAGGAAAAACTGAATAAATGGAGAGATATTGCATGTTGGTGAATAGGAAGACTCAATATTGTCAAGATGTCAGATCTTCACAACTCGATCTACAGATTCAATGCAATCCAAATCAAAATAAAAATCCCAGGGCTTCCCTGGTGGCGCAGTGGTTGGGAATCTGCCTGCCAGTGCAGGGGACACGGGTTCGAGCCCTGGTCTGGGAAGATCCCACATGCCGCAGAGCAACTAAGCCCGTGAGCCACAAATACTGAGCCTGCGCGTCTGGAGCCTGTGCTCCGCAACAAGAGAGGCCACGACAGTGAGAGGCCCGCGCACTGCGATGAAGAGTGGCCCCCGCTCTCCACAACGGGAGAAAGCCCTCGCACAGAAACGAAGACCCAACACAGCCAAAAATAAATAAATAAATAAATTTAAAAAAAAAAATAAATAAAAAAATAAAAATAAAAATCCCAGCAAGTTATTTTGTGGATATTGACAAACTGATCCTAAAGTTTATATGGAGAGGCAGAAGACACAGAATAGCCTACACAATATTGAAGGAGAAGAATAAAGTTGGAGAAGAACTTCAAGACTTACTATAAAGCTACAGTAATTAAGACAGTGTGGTACTGGCAAAAGAATAGACAAACAGATCAATGGAACAGAGCAGAGAGCTCAGAAATAGACCCACATAAATATAGTCAACTGATCTTTGACAGAAGAGCAAAAGTAATAAAATGGAACAAAGTCTTTTAAACAAATGGTGTTGGAACTATTGGATATGCACATGCAAAAAAAAATTAATCTATACACAGAACTTTCATAAAAATTAAGTCAAGATGAATCACAGATTTAAATGAAAAACACAAAATTATAAAACTACTGGAAGATAATATAGGTGAAACCTAGATGACCTTGGGTTTGGTAATGCCTTTTTAGATACAACGTCAAAAACATGATCCATGCATATATACACTACCAAATGTAAAATAGATAGCTAGTGGGAAGCAGCCGCATAGCACAGGGAGATCAGCTCGGTGTTTTGTGACCACCTAGAGGGGTGGGATAGGGAGGGTGGGAGGGAGGGAGATGCAAGAGGGAAGAGATATGGGAACATATGTATATGTATAACTGATTCACTTTGTTATAAAGCAGAAACTAACACACCATTGTAAAGCAATTATACTCCAATAAAGATGTTTAAAAAAAAAAACATGATCAATGAATGAACTCATTGACAAGCTGAACTTCATTTAAATTAAAAACTTCTCTTGGTAACATCAAGAGAATGAAAAGATAAGCCAGAGACTGGGAGAAAATATTTGTAAAAGACCCATCTAATAAAAGACTGTTTAAAATATACAAAGAACTCTTAAAATTCAACAATAAGAAAACAAACAACCCAATATTTAAAATGGTCAAAAGAGCTGAAAAGACACCTCCCCAAAGGAGGTAGAAGGTATATAGATGGCAAATAATCATATGAAAAGATGTTAAACATCATACGACTTCAGGGAATTTCAGATTAAAATGGCAATGAGATACTACTGCACACCTATTAGAATGGCCCAGATCCAAAAAACTGACAACACCAAATACTGGCAAGGATCTGAAGCAACAGGAACTCTCATTCATTGCTGGTGGAAATGCAAAATGGTACAACCACTTTGGAAGACATTTGGCATATTTTTTGCAGAACTAAATGTTCTCTTATCGTTAAGATCCAGAAGTTGCATTCCTCAGTATTTACCCAAATATTTTGGAAACTTATGTTAACAGAAGAACTTGCACATGGATGTTTACAGCAGTTTTATTCATAATTTCCAAAACTTGGAAGTAACCAAGGCATCCTTCAGTAGGTAGATGGATAGGTAAATGGTGGTATATCCAGACAATTGAATATTATTCAAAGCTAAAAAAAAAAAAAAAAGCTATCAAGACATGGGGAAAATGTAAATGTATATTACTAAGTGAAAGAACAGGCAAAACTATGGAAACAGTAAAAAGATTAGTGGTTGCCAGGAGTTAACGGAAAGGGAGGCATGAATAGGGGATCACAGAGGATTTTTTAGGGCAGGGAAACTATTCTGTCTGATACTACAGTGGTGGAATACATGTCATTTGTCAGAACCCAGAGAATGTACAACACCAAGCACGAATCCTCATGTAAATATTGACTTTGGATGCTAATGATGTATCAGTGTAGTTTCATCAATTGTCACAAACATGTTATTACTGTGTTGTGGGATGTTCATAGTGGCGGAAGGTGTGTGTGTGGGAGTCAGATGTCATGTGGGAATTTTCTGTAGTTTCTACTCAATACTACCATGAATCTAAAACTGCTCTAAACAATAAAGTTTATTAATTTAAAAAAATCCATTTCCTAGTTACACTAACCACATTTCAAGCACTCAGCATAGTCACATGTGGGTGTGGCCACCATCATAGACGATGCAGACAAAAAAAATTTTTTTTTATTAGCTAAGCCCAGTGTAAATTGAAGAAACACTCAGCATGGCCTATAGGCTTACTGGGAGAAACATTATAACGGTTATGGATCACCTGGTATTGATTATGAATCTAATGATATTTCTTCTGTTCCACCTATACATTCCTATTTTCTAAGAGTAAAAATAGAGGAAAAAGAGAAGGAAAAACTAAAGAATATTTTGAGTTACTGGATTGTTTGGTGGCTACGGCCAAACTAGAGAGTGCCATTTCAAAGTCTTTTATTTGTACTCAGGACAGGAAGATTTTTTTCCAAGTATTTTCCATAGTCTCATAACACTAATACACTTAGATTTTTTTTAATCATCACTGCTATGAAGAGCCACTGGAATAGCTCTATGTTGTCTAGCACATGAGAGAAAATTAACTTTTTGAATATTCACCCATTCACATATTTATACCAATGTTAATTTTTCAGTTTTTCTCTTGACTTTTGAAGGGTCATTTGATGATTGGTCATTGGTAACATGTTGTCTAAAAAATGATTACAAAGAGACATGTAGGAGTTCTGTTAAATAGGTAGATAGATTACCGTTTTTAATGACACCCCAAAAGTTTATCCAGTGTTTGCAAAACCTAATAACTCTGTCTGTATAATCTTTTGTCTATGCACTGTCTCCAAGAAAATTTTCTGAAGATGTCATCCATGAGATCACAACTTGCTGAAAAACTGGTAAAGCAGAAAGACTATTTGGCCTTTATGAATCCAAGAAATAGATGTACTGCTTTTGTCTGTCTGTCTTCTCCCATGTGTTGGCTGAACAACTTACTTGTGTTAGTAAGTATTCCGCCATAGACACAATCACATTACCTTTTTGCTTTTCTTTCAGATTGTTGACAACATACATAGGCTGGCTCTTCATAGCAGTGATCATCTCATACATCCAATAAACTTTAGATGAATTGTAACAACCTATGTTACTCCTGATGAGCAAACAAGATTGTATTTGGCATTCACTGTCATAAACTTTATAAAAACACCAGGGAAGTTGCTCTAGTGAATGAAAAAAAATCACACGAGGATCAAATTTGTCATTCAGTCCTCAGCAAGAATTTAGGAATATATCATCATTTCTAACTTTGAAAAGCAATAGAGATTTCTTTTATTTACTTATTGTCATCAACATAGGTTTATCTATTCATACAACTTAAAATTGAGGAAGAAGAGAAAACAGTGGATAGAATTGTAGCAGATTTCTGTTTCAGTGAGCTTAAAAACAAAAGAAGAGAAATGGGCTTATGTGATTAATGATGGAATCCTTTTGACTTGTAAATGTCTTTAACTTACACAATTTTATTCACCATAGAATTACATTAAAAAATTACTGCTTATGAAACATGTCTTTCCATAAGCAAAAATTTGTTACCCAGTACTAATATATATTTTTTTACTCTCAAGATTTTAAAATACAATTGAAAAATTCAGCAAAGTTGTAACACACAAAACCAACACACAAAAATCCATTGTGCTTCTATATCCAAACAATGAACAATCTGAAGAGGAGGGATATTAAGGCAACAACTCCATTTGCAACAGTATTGAAAAGAATAAAATACTTAGAAATAAACATAACCAAGAAGGCACAAATAAAGGGAATGACATCCTATGTTCATGGATTGGAAGACTTAATATTGTTAAGGTATCACTACTAGGTAAAGTAATCTACAGATTTAATGCAATTCCTATGAAAATACTAATGAATTTTTTTTTTTTTTTTTTTTTTTGCAGAAACAGAAAAATCCATCCTAAAATTCATATAAATCTCTAGGGACACCAAATAGTAAAAACAATCTTGAAAAAGAACAAATTTAGAGGTCTTGCACTGCCTGATTTCAAAACTTACTACAAACCTACAATAATCAAAAGAGTGTTGTCTTGGCATGAAGACAGACATATAGGTGAATAAAATACAATAGAGAGCCCAGAAATATATTCTTGCATACACAGCCAATTGATTTTCAACAAGAGTGCCAAGACAGCTTGATGGGGCAAGAACAGTCCTTTCAACGAATGGGGAAAACTGGATATCCACACACAAAAGAATGAAGCCAGACTCCTACCTTACACCATCTACAAAAATTAACCCAAAATGAATCAAAGACCTAAATGTAAGAACTAAAACTATAAAACTCTTAGAAGAAAACATAGGGGGACATCTTTGTAACATTGGATTTGGCAGTGATTTATTGGATATGTCACTAAAAGCTTAGGCAACGCAAGAAAAACATAAGTAAGTTTGACTTCATCAAAATTTAAAACTTTTATGCAACAAAGGACATTACAGAGTGAAAAGGCAATCCATGGAATGGAGAAAATATTTGCAAATCATATATCTGATAAAGGGTTAATATCCAGAACATATAAAGAACTCCTATAACTCACAACCAAAAAACAAACAACCCAATTACAAAATGAGCAAGTGACTTGAATAGACATTTTTCCAAAGAGAAGATATACAAATGGCCAATAAGCACATGAAAAGATGCTTAACATCACTAACCATTAGGGAAATGCAAATGAAAACCACAATGAGATACCACTTCACATCCATTAGGATCACTACTATCAAAATAACAGAAAATAACAAGTGTTGGTGAGGATGTGGAGAAACTGGAACGCTGACTACCGTTGGTAGAAATGTAAAATGGTGCAGATACTATGGAAAACAGTATGGCAGTTTCTAAAATAATTAAAAATAGAATTATCATATGATTTAGCAACTCCATTTCTGGATATATACACAAAAGAATTGAAGCAAGGGCTCAAACAGATATTTATACACCCGTGTTCATAGCAGCATTATCCACTAGAGTCAAAAGGTGAAAGCAAGCCAAGTATCCATTGATAGATAAATGGATAAACAAAATGTGATATACATACAATGGAATATTATTCAACATTAAAAAGGAAGGAAGCTCTGACACATGCTATGACACAGATGAGCCTTGAAGATATTATGTGAGGTGAACTCAGCCAATCACAAAAGGACAAATACTGCTGCATGATTCCACTAATGTGAGGTACCTACAGTAAGTGGTCAAATTCATAGAGAAGAAAGCAGAATGGTGGTTACCAGGGGCTGGGTGTAGGGGGGTATTATTGTTTAATGAGTATGGAGTTTCAGTATGAAAAGATTTTTTTTAAGTTCTGGAGATGGATGGTGATGAAGGTTGCACAGCAATGTGAATGTACTTAATGCCACTGAACTGTACACCTAAAATGGTTAGAATGGCAAATTTTATGTTATGAATATTTTACCACAATGAACACACACATGTTCACTCACTCCAAGGTTTCAAAAACTTTGCTTTGATTAATTCTTTAGCTCTTTAGCTTACTGTAATATTACAATAAGTAGCATCTACATTACATCTAAGAAAATATATGGTAGGAAGAGGTATCATTTACTAAGGATTTATTGCATTCACTTTGTACTGAGAAACATGAAGTTCTGGGTTATGTTTAGATCTCCAAGTCCCAGAGTATAAAATGTCATGTTATGAATGTTTTTGTCCCCTCTCAAAATTCATATGTTGAAACCCTACCGCCAAATGTGATGGTATTAGGAGGTGGGGCCTTTGGGACATAATTAGGATTCGATGAGGTCATGAGAACAGAGCCCACATGAATAGAATTAGTGTCCTCAACACAAATTACTCTGTTGACCCAACAATATCCTGAAATTGGGAGATTTGTTCCCACTGACACAAGTCCTATTTCGAACTTAGGTCTTTTAAAATTAGTAGCTATGTTTGTAAAACAACTTAATACAGTAGTTTTAACTTTCCTTACCAAGCAAGAAAGCAAGGGCCACAGCTCTCAGTGTGTCTGAGATCACCAAACTGGAGGCTTATAAGGTTCTTTTTAAAAATTCAGCATTAGATATTTTATTTGTTAAATATTCAAATACAAGATATTATAGGTTTCTACCTTCTCAATGGTATCCCAAGGGAATTCATGAAGCCATTTGCAACAGAAGATAAATGAAAATTTCTCTTTTGAAAACTGAGTTGTAAGACAAAGACCACATCATTGTCACATATAATTCAGAGAGACAAAGATGTTACCTGTTTTTAACTTGTAGTTAACAATTCACTTCTCCATTTTTTTCCTTAGGGGAAGCAATTAAGTTAGACAAACTCTTAATTGTATAGCTCAGCAAAGAGAGTCATCAGCCAGCTGTAATATTTTCCTAAGAAATGGATTGCTTTGGAAGATGTGTGTGTGTGTGTATGTGTGTACGCATGCACATATGGTTTGAGAAACTAGTTAGAAGAAAAGAAACATGAAGAGCAAAAAATACAAACATTTCTGGTGGCCAATTTTTAAAAATTACAGAGCTCAGCGTTCATCAGAGTTGGGCCTATTGATCATTTTCTCAGTAGAAAATATCTAAGTGTAGGGTTTGACTGATTTTTAGAGAAATCTCTTTTTTTACAGATAGAGAATGGAAATCTTTCAAAATTGTTGGTAAGAATGATTTTCATACTTCTTGCTTTTGTGAAGAAATAATTGTGAATGTTAAATTATATTCATTGTGCTGCCTGAAATGGTTTTTAAATGCTTCTCATTTTTTCACAGCAAGAGAGTGTTTAAACGATGTCAGTTACACACATTGATTTCGAGTACAGTATTTGTTGAAAGCAAATATTCATATCAAGATGATTTTATGTCTTTTCTAACAAAATATCCCTTTTCTATAGATGAATATTGTTTAAAGGTCATTACACCTAGATATTGCCAAACTTCAAAGAAAGGATAGCTTACTAGTTTTTTTGGATAAAGGATTCATTTACCAGAGCCAACTTGGGATTATAGATTATTGATTGAATTGCACTGGAGTTATTTAAAGTTCTCTGAGAAAGAAAGACTCAATCAAATGCAATAAATTGGAAGATAAAGAAAGCATGATGGGAACAGGAAATAGGACCAATATCCTAAACGTGTAGGAATAGCTTAATATTACAGTCACCTGCTTTTCAAAAGATGAGAAACCTAGCTAGGAGGGTGGCCCTTTTGTCAGTCAATTTATGTTCTTTTTACCCAATTCACAATCTTAAAGCTGTTATATTTACTGAACTAAAATAATTGTAGAGAGGCCAATGAATGCCCTTCATCTGGACTGTTGATAATCCTATTTACTGAGTGGGTTTCATAGATAGATCTTATTTTTCTGTGTTTGGGTATATTTTCAAAGCAGAGGATCTAAGTTCAAAAATTCAAAATATTCTTTACCTTGCCTTTCATACAAAGAAAATTATCTGGAAATTGGAAAATGCTCCAGGCAAAAGGGTGGCTGTGATATTACTTGGAGGATATTATTTCCAGAAGAAGGTAGATAAGCAAATTGCTCTAAGTGATTCCTCTTCAATCTTACTGTTTCCTCTCCATTATTATGTCAGTGAAAAGAAGTTTTAAAAGAGCATCAAAACAAAAAAACCAAACACGAACAAACAAAAAACCCAAGTGCAGAGCAGAAGAGGAAGCAACCCAGAGATTTATGTAGTGAGAAAGACTGGTGGAGGGAGAGGGCTGGAAATAAGGTATATTCTCAATTAATTCACTGTGATGTACACGGAGGGGGCATGGGAATTTCTTTTGCTTTGGCATGAATTGGTAGGCACTTCCTTCTTCTGTACCCAATTCTCTGAGTTACAGCTCCTCCACTATCAGCTTGGATGCTATTAACATACTAGATCCTAGGCAGCTGTGCGCTTATCCCCATTCTAGAGACATCTCCAGTCACATCCATCATGATAGCCCCTTGAGATTTCTATGGGCTTGTTGCTATGGAAACAGTTTTGCAGGATTTAAAACCTCAGGAAAAGTGCCTAAAGGTTTGAATCTTGTTTCAGATCCAAAATAAACCTTTCCTTGGCATAACCTACATAATGCTCTTCAAAATGAATTAACTTATTCTTTAAATAATAAATCATATTGTTAAAAATAAAGTCTCTCTTATCCAAACTGCTGAAAAAAACAGTACTTCCAGGACTGGTCTTTTCCTTCTATTTGAGAGATTTTTGTAAACTTTAGAGATGGTGGCTATGAGAAATCTTCCTGATTTTTTTAGTTCTGGGAATTTTCTTAGAAGGAATTTTCAGTTCTCAGACAGAATGAGAAGCTCCTACATAGCTGCCTCTGTTCCCGAGCACATCTAAACCAAGGTTAGTAGCACAGAGACATATTAGTTTTCTATGGCTGCTGTTAACAAATCACTACTAACCTGGTGGTTTAAAACAACACAAATTTATCTTACAGTTCTGTAGGTCAGAAATTTGACTTGGGTCTCACCAGGCTAAAATCAATGTGTTTGGAACCGAGCAGAACCCTGTGGGCCCCCTCCCCCCAAGTAAAAAGGCCCCTCCATGTCCTCTGCCTCTTGTTTGTAGAAAAGCTGACATCTCCCAGGCCTTCCTGGGTCACAGAAGAGCAGGTTCAAGCAGTTAATGATTAGGATAATAGGGTCACAGACAGTGTCTGATGCCCATTCCTGAGTTGTTTTGCAGATACTGTAATTGCCACAAGAGGGAAGAGCTAACTGCATGATGCCCAGACTGCAGTCATGACATAAGCTGCTCCATCTTGAGCAGAACTGAATCTATGGCTCGCACAATTCCAAGCACTGGCCTTAAGAGAACGGGATTAACACTGTTGCTCATAATAATCTGTATCTTTGTAGGCATCAAAATAATTGTAGCTTTTTCTGCTCCTATATGTAAACGGGCCACTGAAGCTGTCAGCCAAGAGATACTTCAAACCCATGTCAATAACTTCAAACCCATGTCAATATCTTCCACACTAAGACCTCGAGGCCCTTTC
The DNA here is from genome assembly GCF_965194825.1 of Balaenoptera physalus. NCBI lineage: Eukaryota > Metazoa > Chordata > Mammalia > Artiodactyla > Balaenopteridae > Balaenoptera > Balaenoptera physalus. The sequence continues at coordinate 175,567,927 of NC_138883.1, read as the reverse complement.
ACAGCATGAAGCAGCTACAGAGGACTGGCCTTCATCCCTAATCCCATAGAAATGGAATGATATCTGAGGGGGGGCGGGATTTGTAAACAGCTCTTTGCAGGAAACGGCCCACAGCAGGAAACCCCCTTTCTTGTCAACTCAGCAAAGCTACACTGTAACTAACTTTTCAATCAGGCACCCCCATGCTCTACTCATCTCCAGCCCTAGCACACCTATCAGATCTTGTGCTCACACAATACCTTGCCTGACTTGTTGGTTCTTTCTGTAGATCAAAGAAGTAGAAATGAAGAATAAGTAATTAACAGGTGACCAGATCTCTTCCCTTGCTTCCCCTTCAGTAAACTCGTGAACAAACAGTGTGGACAAACTGTGTGAACAAGACAGCATCTAAAGAAAGATCACAAGAAGTCAACAAGCCTGCATGCAGCGGGGAATGGTGACGACTCTGACCCCCATCTCAATGATTAACTGAGATTACCTCCGTTTTTCCCTTTAAAAACTTTCATGGCCAAGCAGATGGTTTTTGGGGCACACTGAGTCAATCATCTCCCCAGATCACCAGCATTCTGATTAAAAGCAATTTTCCTTTCTACCAACAACTGCCTCTCGGGTATTGATTTTCCGGCGGTGAGCAGCCAGACTTGAATTTGGTAACATATTTTTCCATTTTGGATTCTTTAGGGGAGAATCTGTTTCTTTGCCTTTTCCAGCTTCCAGAGGCTGCCTGCAATCCTTGGCTCCTCGTCCGCTTCCTCCAATTTCAAATTCAGCAACGTCAAATCTCTCTGACCTTTCTGTCATCACATATCTTTGTCTGACCACAGCTGGGGAAGGTTTTCCACTTTTAAGAACTGGTGATTAGTTTGGGACCACCCAGATAATCCAGGGTAATCTTCCCATTTCTGGGTTCTAAACCTTAATCACACCTACATAGTCTCTTTTCATATGTGAGATAACATATTAACAAGCTTCCAAGACTAGGACATGTATATCTTTCAGGGGCTATTATATCTATAAAGAACAAATCTCATGAAATCTTTGTAGCAAACATGGGAGTATGAAAAAGATCACAAACCAATAGATTTGTTATAAATAAGATTTAGGGAAATAAGATAAACAAGATACATGGATATTAACATATTAATCACACTGCTGATTGTATCAGACATTTCTCCTGTTACGTCACTTCAAATACTCTTTCAAAGCCCTACCACCTACTTTCCATATTCTGTGCAAATAGTAAGCAGGAAAGCAGGTGTGACTATATTAACATCAGGCAAAGGAGACTTAGGACAAGGACTTTTACCAGAGATAAAGAGGAATCGTTCATGGTGATAAAAGTATCAATTCAATTAATAAGACGTAGCAGCCCTATATATGCATGCATCTAATATCAGAGTGTCAAATGCATGAAGCAAAATTGATAGAACTAAGAAAGAAATAGGGAAACCCACAAAGTTAGGTCTGTATTCTAACTCCCTCAATCATTCCCTCAATAATTAACAGAACTAGTGGAGAAAAAAATCATTATGGAACTTGAAAATATGAATAACACTATCAACCAGCCTGACTTAATTGACATTCACAGAACCCCTCACCCAACAGCAGTCGCACTCATGTACTTTTCAAGTGCACATGGGGCCATTCACCAGCATAGACCATATTCTGGGCCATAAAAAAAGTCTCAGAATATTTCAAAGGGCTAAAATAATACAAAGTATGTTCTCTGACTATGCAAGAGTTAAAATAAATAACTAAAAGATATTTTTTAAAGCTATAAATATTGAGAAATTAGGCCACATACTTCCATATAGTACATGGGTCAAATAAGAAAAAATCATGAGGTGTTGTGAATGTTTAAAAACATTTCAAAATGATCATTACTGGAAACAGAACATATTAAAATACATGAGATTCAGCAAAGCAGTGCTTAGAGGGAAATTTACAGCTTTAAATGCTTATACTAGGAAAGGAGAAAACATTTAAAATCAAAGATACATCGTTCCATCTCATGAAGCCAGAAAATGATCAGAAAATTAAATGCAAAGTGAGTAGAAGGAAGAAATAATAGAAATAAGAGCAGAAACAATAAGCAAAATCATGAAGCAATGGTATATAATCATTGCCAGTTTTTCTGCTTTTAGAATTTGTGCTTCCTGTTCCTGCAAACTTTAGCACCATCAGATCACACAGATCCTTGTTCTTGAGGAGAATACACCAGGGAATGTTTCCACTGAACTTGAAGTTATGTCTACCACCTGGTCACTTGAGCATCTCATGCCAATAGATCAACCAATAGAGAAAAAAGTTATTATGCTGATGGGAACAATTGTCAGTGGTTACCATGAGGAGTAGGGTGATTGCTACACAATGGAGTAAGCAAGGACTGTATCTGGAAACCTGAGAATTCCTTGGAGCCTTTCTTGGTGCTTCCGTGCCTGGTGACAATGGTGAACAGGCAACCACAGGAACTATGGCCTGACAAGGACAAAGCGGATCCCTCAGGGAAGATCTGGGTGTCCCTACCAGGAATGAAATCGAGGTCAGCCAAAGTGCTGCCTGAAGGTGGGGAGAATCAAGATTGTCTGCTGGAAGGACATAGATCGTGAATATCAAATAAGACCAGTAGGGTTTAGAGATTGTCTCCACTAACTACGTTGTATTAAGTCTTTGTGGAGTTTTTTGCTGTCTACCGCTCTGCAGGGGCTTTGGCATAGATGGAATTCCAAAGTGCAGACCAGGAGCATATTTGAGTGGTGGAAGGGGCCAACTGTTAATGGCCAGCACGTGTGTGCTATTTCATATTCTTTCAGCCCATCTCTCACCCCAGCTACTGCTGCAGAGACCATCTCCAAGAGGGCGTTAACTAGTCCTGCATGAAGCCTTGTTTCAGGTCTCTACTACATTCCTCTTTCTCTTGCCCTGGGCTCCTCAGTGTGATGGCATGGGACTGCCAGGGAACTCCCTTGGCACTCAGGCATGTATCACCTGAAATGTGGGAGGTGATGCTTATGGGACCAACGAACAATGGGAACAGAAGCCCCCTCAGTAGGTCCCGTGTGGTGGACGCCCCATGGTGGTATTGAACTTAATAAAAACCCATTGTTTTATTGACTTTTTTTGCCTTCTCTGTTTCACTCCACCTGCCCTTCAGTCCTGTTCCCTGGGATCACCTCCCAAGCTGACTGACTTCACACATGCCTTTGTCTGAGACTCTGCTTTGGGGAAACCCAGTCCAGCACATGGGTCTTTATTATAGAGAATGAATTTCCTCTGGCCACCCAGAGCTGCAGTCATTCTTAACTTACTTTAGAAACTATTCAGTGGAACTGAGACGTGGTGTGCTTGGATAAGGCAATGCCACTTTGGAGAATTTCAGGCTGGCAGACTTCCCTAGTGAAGACTTTCTGCTTTGCTGGCATCATTATTAATGGCCCCATTTTTGCCCCCAGTTCTTTTCCTTTTAGGAGTTTGAAATAACACACCCAATTTCTTTGAAACAAATAAGCAAAGCAAAAATCTAGCTAATCTTTTCACATTAACCCTGCTCAGAAGATGCCTGGTAGATTTCCAGAATTTGGTAAATAGCCAGTGAATGAAAGTATTCCCCCTTACCCTTTAGTTGCTGTCATTTATTTTCTTTGCTGTTGTACAGAGTCTTGAAACCTTGTTTTCTTCCCTTGAAATGACAAGAAAAGTATTTTCTTTGGCATGGCCCCAGAGTACAACAGTTAAACTTGCCACTATGTGAAAGAGCTGTATTTGTTTAGAAGTTACTCAAAAGGCCGTGAGAGCAGGTGACCTGGATTATAGCAAGTCGCCCCAGGAAACTCAGAGTATTTTCTTTCCTGTCTTTTTGCCAGGATGCCGATTTTTCTTTGGCCAATAGTAATTTGCAATAAGGTCAGGGTTTCTTCTAGTTAGAATTTCATAGGATGTCAGCCACATTGTTTTCTTACAAGCAATTCTTTATCCTTACAAGACCGGGAGAAGAAACAGTGAGGGGAAAATGATGTCCTTAGCTTAGGGCTCAAATGGTTCTTGATCATCTTTTCAGGTCAATTTTAGGAGACAAAGAGAAAGGACTAACTACGTACATACACATCCGTCATACTTCAAGAGAGACTACACTGTGTTAAAACACAAAAGCAACTTCAAAAGAATATAGCAACTGCCCCCAACGAACTCCTAAAGAAAAAAGGAATAGAAATGCAAAGCTGTTGTGACCACCTAGAGGGGTGGGATAGGGAGGGAGGGTGGGAGGGAGGGAGATGCAAGAGAGAAGAGATATGGGGACATATGTATATGTATAACGGATTCACTTTGTTATAAAGCAGAAACTAACCCACCATTGTAAAGCAATTATACTCCAATAAAGATGTTTAAAAAAAAAAAAAGAAACACAAAGCTGAAAATCAGGAGGCTCCAGAGTGAACTTAAGGACGGATCTACAGACATTTTAAATAAAAGGTAGCTCACGACATTCAGTGATGAGTGGCCGTGTGCTTTCTAAGTCACACAAGGCGAGAAATCCAGATTTCTCAAACTGGAAGGATGGTGGGGTTCTCTAACACTGATTGCGGGTTGGGGACCGGGGTTCAGAGAAGATGGGTAGAATCAGCTGCACCTTTGACTATATTCACTATCAAGATTAGGGAATTCCCCGAGTATCACAGACAATATGTAAGAACATTTCCAAATATGAAAGTACATTTTGGTGTTTACCTCATATACTTGAATCTCATGAGAATTAAGAAAGACCACCAAAAAGTCAGAAGCATTTACAGTGGGTTTTTTTTTTTTTTTTTTTGGCTGTGCCCCGACAGGCATGGGGGATCTTAGTTCCCTGACCAGGAATTGAACCCGTGCCTCCCCACCCAAGCCCCAGCAGTAGAAGCGTGGACTCCTCACCACTGGACTGCCAGGGAAGTCCCTACAGCGCAGTTTAAGATGGTGGTTTTACTTGAAGAGTCCCCTTCTTGAATTCTGCTTATAGAATGCACTGTTCTGGTTGTATAAGCCCAGGTTCCTGCCTTCCAGATTGTTTCCCTTATGAAACAGTCTCTTTACTTACTTCCAGGACAATCGCTGGTTTCTGCCAAATCACTAGTCAACCCCAATGGTCCTGTTCCACATATGACCTTCAAGATTGTGTATTTTACATTTCTGCTCCAGGATGCATGTAATCACATGTTTTATTTCTGATCAGATTGGCTTTCTATTGATTTTAAGTCTTAAATATTTCTTTTGTTGGGACTTCCCTGGCGGTCCAGTGGTTAAGACTTCGCCTTCCAACGCAGGGGGCGTGGGTTCGTTCCCTGGTTGGGGAGCTAAGATCCCACATGCCTCGTGGCCAAAAAACCAAACCATAAAACAGAAGCAATACTGTAACAAATTCAATAAAGACTTCTTTTTAAAAATGGGTGATTTTAAAAATATATATTTCTTTTGTTAATTTATGCCATTTTAATTTGCCTTATTCCCTCCCATGAGACAGGAAAATCATTATGACTTTTATTTTAAGACATGTAAGTTGTAGGGGATTCCCTGGTGGTCCAGTGGTTAGGACTTGGCACTTTCACAGCCGGAGCCCAGGTTCAATCCCTGGTCGGGAACTAAAATCTCCAAGCCCCATGGCGCAGCCAAAAAAAAAAAAAAAAGACATGTAAGTTGTAAACAATCTAATAGAAGGTGACCTTAAAAAACTGGTTTATCTTGCAAAGAACAGAACTTAAGAGGCAAAAAAAAAAGTGAAATTTCCCAGGTTCAATTCAGATTCTAGGGGATGAAACATGATGATTGAATTAACCATTAATGCCAGCAAGGACCTCTTCAGGAAAAATATACTGCAATTTTAGAGACTCAATACTATAATAATCTTTCTCATTTCACCAGCATGATAGCGCTTTGGCAACTTAAAGATGGGTTGGTTCATTAAGCCAAAGAGCTCTTTAATTTAATGACAAATTCAGTTGAAATATTTTCTAACGTATAAACAAAACGACCGGCTGTTTAACAGAACTTTTCATTTTTCAGCTGGAAGTATAGGCATCTTTTATAGATGCAAAGCTGGAGCAGAATGAAATGACAATCACTTTTCGACAATTATAAAGGTTTCAATCATTCCACTTAATTTCAGTTAACAGAATGTCAATATTCTCTGAATCTCAAATTACGTTTCTTCTGCCTACCGCTTACTTTCTTGGATTGCACAGAATACTTCCCTACTCTTTTATACTTTTGTCTATATTCTTCTTCTCTTCTCCCCATCGATCCTTCCGTTCTGCCGCTTTTTCTCTGTTTTGCATTTTTAGTGTTTGGAAAAACAAAATAGAAAAACCACAAAGCTTACCATTTCCACCAAGGACAAATATAAGAACATCCCAGCAGTAATTGTTAAGATCCAGTTCTGAATACATGGATCCGTGGATACCGAGAGGCCAATATACAGTCCTATGAAGGCAGTTAAAGCACTTATAAAATTCATCAGGATGGCAATCTTAATAGGAAGTCCAGAGCTTAAGAGCACAGCAAAGTCTCCTGAAATTTAAGGGAAAAGAAAATAGAATTATCATTTAACTGATGATGGCTTTATTCAACTCGTGTGCTATTCGTTTGTTTCAAATTTCAGCAACTGGGGCCAATTTTATAAGTAAAATTGAATGATCAGTTAGTAAAACACTTTCCTATATTTCTCTAGGATTTAGAGCCTAACTCATTATACTTTAGGAAGTTACATTTCAAGAGTTCTGTTCCTTTTACTGCTCTGGAAGATAGTATATACAGAGAGAACTGTGACATACTCTTTACTTCCTAATGTCCTGTGACATATTCAACTTAGACAAATGCAAAATAAAGTACTTGCTGCCCTGGGATTTCTAAAGCTTTTTACCTGGAAACTTGCCAGGCAAAATCCCAAGGTAGTAAACATTATATGTGCTTTTCTTTTTTTACTTAGGCAGGAACTGCTATGGAGAAAGAGAAAATGACTTAAGGAGATTTTTAAGTCATGGCAAAAGTTGGTTAGGAAAACAGATTTTTCCTGTAGAAAATGTTTTACTGCCTTAATGATGATAGAAAAATGACCTTATTCCCTCTACACTTTTCCTCCAAAAGAAGAATGATCTTGTAATCTGAGGGGCTCTATTTCTTAGTTTTGGGATTGAGAAGAGGCTGAAGTTCAATAAAGAGACATAATGGAAAAGAATATAAAAAAGAATGTCTATATGTGTATAACTGAGTCAGTTTGCTATGCAGCAGAAATTGACACAACATTGTAAATCAACTATACTTCAATAAAAAATTTTAAAAAAGAGACAGCCTGGGGACTCAGTTTCCTAGTTCTCTTGCGTAATTAATACTATGAACAGGTCTTCAGACATTTTTGCTGGCCTGTCGCAGACTGTCACCCACCTCTGTTGGGTTTTATTATAGTAGCTAAAATAGGACCATACAATATGGCCCCCAGACCAGGTATGTCTTAACGGATTCAGGAAGGACCTTGGATAAACTCCTCAGAGAGGAATGGGTCAGTGATGATGAGTGACAGGACTTTGGGCAACAGACACAGAACCCAAGAGGTCAGGGGTGGCCCAAGTGGGCAATGTAAATGTGAAAGTGAGATAAGAAAGAGTGACTGCCAAGAGTCCGCTCTCTAGGGCACGCGTGTGCCTGGGACCAGCCTCTCCTCTTTCTGGACCTGTTTCAGAAATGTCTATTCCGTCTCCTCTTGGTTCCTGGGAGGCAGGATTTGAATTACATGGGTGATTAAGATTATCCAGAAAAAGTGTCTTATATGAATCTGATACCATACGCCTGTCATTTCAATGTTACACTTGGCTTTAGACATTTTGTATAAATCAGGTTGATGAAACCATGGTTTGGCTTTAATTTAAATGTTATTTTATCTCATTGGCCTGTTTGCTGACATAATGGATCAAAAGTTCTCCTATTAATGTTTTGCCCACATTTAATATGCAGATTTTTAAGTTTTTGCTGAAGTTCTTTTTAAAAAAATTTAAAGTATTTTTTATTATGCCAGTATTTTTATTTTTATTTATTTTTAAATTTAATTTTTATTTTGTATTGGGGTATAGTTGATTTACAATGCTGTGTTAGTCTCAGTTGTACAGCAAAGTGGTTCACTTATACATATACACACATCCATTGTTTTTTAGATTCTTTTCCCATATAGGTTATTACAGAGTATTGAGCAGAATTCCCTGTGCTATACAGTAGGTCCTTGTAGATTATCTATTTTATATATAGTAGTGTGTATATCTTAATCCCAACCTCCTAATTTATCCCTTCCCTCCACCTTTAATGACTGCCTCCCATATAGAATTCTCCAGAATCCAAAAAGAGTCACTTCTGGATCCAGGAAATATAATAAAGGGGTCTAATTGAATTCTATCTTGAGGTACAGGAATTTTTTTCTAGTTCTTTGCTTTTGATGGTTTAAATAAATTATGAACAGAAAGTATTCACCTTTCAATCATGTGTTGGAAAAAGAAGCCTAGTAAACCATGGCTAGAAATATATTATGATTTTCTCAGCAAGCAGGAAGAGTGATTCTACCGTCAGACTTACCCATTTCGTGGGGAATTTCATGACACAAGATAGCAATTGTTGTGGTCACTCCTGACTCGGATGAAGATGAGAAGGCCGCTCCTATGACTAGACCATCTGCAAAATTATGCAGGCTGTCCCCAACCAGGATCATTATTGCTAACAAGCTAATGGTTTTGCCTAAAGAACCAAAAACAAGGTGTAAGAAGCATGAACAGAGCACTACATAGTTCATGGAATCCTTCAGTTACAACCAACTTTCCCCTCCAGCCTCGACATCCTTAAATTGCACCAGATTAAGTAACTCCACTTTGTCTCAGCTTTCAAAATAGGTCAGGACCGGAGATGCGAATACGGCAACCGATATGGCACACTTGGATTTATGGTCACCATTTTTCTAATGGGTCTGACTAATTATGAGATAAGTTAGGGCATTCGCTCTTCTGTGCTCCTGTTCAGCTGTGCCAAAAGAAGATAAAAATAACACTGTTAATAACTTTCCAAAATACATTCGATGACCTTTCCACATAATGTCTTTTGTGAAGCATTTTTAAATAATTTAAGACCCTCGGGGCAGAATGCCATTAAAATGGAGTCTATTTTCTGAAACTGTCCCCTGAGTCAGACTGCCCCTCGTGTCGGTCTCCTGGAGTCACCTGTCAACCTCCTGTCACTTTGTGATCGTTCCACTTTCTGGTTGGTGCTAACCACCCTCCCGCACTGCCTCCTTCACTCCCCAAATGTGACCACGGCAGAACCTCTTCCATCCTTTCCGATCTCAAAGTTAGCTTTGGAACATTTACTGAATGTTCTGTCTTTCTGACTAGACCAACTAGATGTTGAATGAAATAAAGAGAAGCTGTCTTCATGTGATTCTATTACATTATATACATTATCTGAGTAGTAGACAGCCAATGAAATAAACTGGACCATAATGGGTTTAATTAATGAAATAATTAGATCACAGATGGGTTCAAGTTTTTGACGGACAGAATTTCTGTTTTCAAAAATCTAAAACTGTGTATTAGTATTATGGGTTGGAACCGTTAACAAATACAAAAAGTATTCCAGGGGTAACACATATTCTGACAGTGAACTACCTAGGTATACCATTTGATAAGAACAGCCAGTAAAATCAATTGCTGTAGTCTAATTACTCAGTTGATGTATGCTGTGTGACAGGTGTTAGGAGTTGCTATTGTTACTATTAGAACTGCCCACAGTATTGTAATAACTGGACACTCAAAAATAGGAAGAGGTTACCTTCTGGCTTCTGTTACCTGGTCTAAGACTGTGGAGGGACTGTATTGTAATATGGTTTACTGGGGAGATATGATTTGACTTATTTCATAGCCCACACTGTGAAATAAGGAACTTCAGTAAACAACAGATCTAGCCCTGACTATCAGCCAGGAGATAAATGTATTGCCTGTGTTGGAAAGACATCCCATGCATTTTACTTCTCAAAATCATGCTTTATTTAGAACCATCACGGTGAGACTCAGTTCTATCGTTCTGGTGGTTTCCTAATTCATTTCATTCTTTAACAAAAATGAGAAGGTTTTAGGCAACAGTCATAAAAATACAGAATAAATATCAAAGTATTGAATTCAGAGAGTTCTTATTGGCATTGCCTGGAAGCTCTCTGAGCCTAAAAATGCAAACAGGTCACTCAGCTGTTCCTGCCGATTTTCAGAAGTAAAGCTCTTCTTTGTGGAAATAAAATCAAATAATTTAAAGTAATCCATGTGACAACATTGCAGCATACAAATAAACTGTGATTTCCAATCCATGCCTGTGTGTATGCCTACGTACAGTTTTGATATTAACAGCATATATTTGGATGGAAAACATTTACCCAATTTATACTTTGCCAAGAAACACTGCAGCCTATTTTTGTTGCCTATTATTTTGTTATCTCTGATGATGGGCTTCTAAATGTCAGATCATGACCATGTAACAAGCCACAAGCCACAAGGCAAATATACATATTTGCATATAAACAACAAGGAGCACATTGTGCACGTTGTTTAAGACAATTGAAACATTACTCAGTGGAAGGTAAGACAAGCGTTCACTGGCAAATCAATGTACTCATTACAGAACTATCAATAATATTTTACCTTTCCTTCGGTACATGGAAGTCATTTTGAGCTCCACATTTTTGACTTATCAGAGGTTTTCCATGGTAATACCCAGGCTGGATCTTGTATCATGTTGCTTTTTGTTTATTTAAATCAGACAATCAAATATTTGAAGCTAATTCAATATGTCCCTGGCAAAAAGGGCAGTTGCGTAATCAAATTTGGATTTGTTCACTAATCATTCTGTATGCCAAGATTGATATCTGAAGTAGAAAGATATGAGGTCTACAAAATATTTGAATAAGACCATCATTATTACTTCCACTTCCATTATGACGACCACTCTCTGCTCCTAATTTGACTAGGTGTAGCCTTCTTTCCACTTCCTTTCTTCTAAAAACAAATACAAAGAAATGTCTCTGATATACCTTCTAGGTGCCAGGCATTCTAAAACTTCTCCTGGAACTAAAGATTTAGAAGGAAAAATATCAGTACGAATGTCCTGAAAAAAGAATTGGACAGACTACGTAATTACATATTTTGAATCATATAAATAAATTACAGGCGTGAAAACATCAAACACATTCAGAACAGTGATTGTTACTACCTTGTTTGTTCTTATTAGCATTTATATCCTCAACCACATTGCAAACTAGGGATAAAGACTATTCCTAATTTTATTCCCCAGTGCAATCACAGCACCTAAAACATGCTCAAACATTTTTTTAAAATTCATTTATTTTATTTATTTATTATTTTTGGCTGCGTTGGGTCTTCGTTGCTGTGTGTGAGCTTTCTCTAGTTGTGGCGAGCGGGCTACTCTTTGTTGTGGTGCACGGGCTTCTCATTGAGGTGGCTTCTCTTGTTGCAGAGCACCGGCTCTAGGTGCGTGGGCTTCAGTAGTTGTGGCTCGCGGGTTCTAGAGCGCAGGCTCAGTAATTGTGGCTCACGGGCCTAGTTGCTCCGTGGCATGTGGGATCTTCCCGGACCAGGGCTCGAACCCGTGCCCCCTGCATTGGCAGGCGGGTTCTTAACCACTGCGCCACCCAAGAAGCCCAAACATTTCTTGAATGAATGAAAGAATGTGAAAAAATACAGGGATGCATGCCTGAATGAATGATCACAAGGAAATTGTTGCTGCATTAGCATTTCTTAGTTCCTCAATGCTAGAGTTTAGTAGCTATGTAGTCCTGGGCAGTGACTTACCCTCTCTAATGACTGGTCTCTTCATTTGTGTAATTTGGATATTGATTATTCTTACTTCAGTAAAGTGTAAGAGGATTAAATGAGATAATCCATGTCATGTGTTTAGCATTGTGCCTGGCATATAATAAGTATTCAATAAATACCTCTTTTTCTCCTAAGGTAACTAACCTATTCTGATAGAATGGGCATAACTAATCATGACTGCTTTACATTAAACTATTGAGAAGTGTGTTTACGAAAGAGTAATACCAGTGAGAAAAATGGGGCAAGGATTCAGGAGCAACTGATGAAAACCAACACAGGCCTTTAAAAAAAAAAAAAGTTCTAATAATTATTCAGAAGCATGAGCAAAAGGGAATAAAGTCCTAACCAAAATTGGTTAATCAAATTCAGAAATAGGGGGGCTTTCCTGGTGGCGCAGTGGTTGAGAATCTGCCTGCCAATGCAGGGCATACGGGTTCGAGCCCTGGTCTGGGAAGATCCCACATGCTGCAGAGCAACTAGGCCCGTGAGCCACAGCTACTGAACCTGCACGTCTGGAGCCTGTGCTCCGCAACAAGAGGGGCTGTGACAGTGAGAGGCACGCGCACCGCGATGGAGAGTGTCCCCCGCTCACCACAGCTAGAGAAAGCCCTCGCGCAGAAACGAAGACCCAACACAGCCAAAAATAAAAATAAATAAATTAATTAATTAATTAATTTAAAAAAATCACACACACAAAAAAATTCAGAAATAGGGAAAATCATAGAAAGAAGAAGACTGGATGCAAATTATACAAACAAATGAGTTATAGCATAAGATGTGAATAATGAGATAGCACTGATTTGAACTCCACCATGTTAACGACAATATCATAAAGGAGATAGACATTTGTGATGAATTATCAGTAGACTGTGATAGAAGACAAAAAAACAGTACTGTCTCCAGACTTCATGGGAAGTAAAAGGCTCAAATCATCATGTAAGCAGGATTTTAAACGAGCCTTGATAACCACGTAAGTATTTACACTAATCGAAGTTTCCAGAGGATAAGTTTTAAGCCATTGGGGAAAACATTTTTAAAGAATGAAGTAACACTGATATTAATGTGTAGTAGGTTTCAAAGACTGATAGGAATGAGCTCTTATTAAAAATTTCATTGCAAAAGTTTTAATAATGAAATACATACCCAATATGAAATTTACATGGTTTTCACATATTTATTTCAAAACAGATATAACCTCTTTCTATGACACTTTCTATATTTAATGTTTGGATTTTTAAAATTGGTACTCACATTTTCTGTTGGGGGTGTTCAGACTGCCTATAGGATTTTCAGCTGCCTGTGCATCTTCTGGGCCTTTCTATTTTAAATTAAAAAATAAAATATGAATGATAAGCAATAGTCATCATTTTATCGAAAAATGAAACATGAAGAGCTATGTTGATTATCAAAAGACATTTTGATCCTCCGGAGTATATTAGAACTTTTCAATTTCATAGACAAACACAGAAGGTAGAGCCAAGAGTCTGCAAGCATGTTTTTCCCACTATCTACATGTAGGTGGAAATAGCACTCTTATGTAGCTCAGAGTCTTCCATAGAGAGCTAGAGGCTACTTAGATAGTCTGTAATTCATTATTAAATTATGGAAGCCTTTATGAAACCCAAAAGCCGTAGGAAAAAAAAATGATTCTTGATCCTTGACCTCAGTTGGCCCTGCTCCTGTACAGTAGACTGTGGATCTAGAATTCTCTTCTGATCTTTAAGTAGATTGTGGAGAAGAAACCATTGCAAACCCAACACTTCATTTCATTCATCGTAGCATAAGATGCTGTTTCTGTTGCGTTTCCAGTTAGGAAAAAAACAAAAACAAAAAAAACCTTGCTGACTAAGAAAGGAGATCAACAAACTTACAAAAGAATACAATTTTAAAAGATTTTTCATCCTTTCACATGACAGGAAGGTGAGATTTTGGAATTGACTTCTACAAGTTGAGATGATATGATTTTATTTCAGAGACTGACTCATGGTTCAATTTCAGAAAAGACACTTTCCCTCCCTAGGCCTAAGATTCTTGTTCTATTGTGTGAAAAGAATACTTCTTATCTGTCTATGGAACATGTCATTTTAGAAGCATATTCCTATCACCCAAAATTGTGGAAACTTTGAGACAAATTTAATGTGAGACATAAGCATCTTTTTTTTAATGTAAACAGAGAAAGTAAACTTAACATTCACATGTTAGAATAACAGCAGTTATTCAAAAGATGTAACGATAGGCTATTTTTGGAGAAGGATGGCTGAGAAGGTAGGATCTGAAGGATACAGGATTAGAAGAGGTAGACAGGCCTCTTGCCTGAAATTGGTGGATCTAGAAACAAAAGAAAAATGTGGGGTTTTTAAAAATTACGTTATATCAAAAGCCTGATTAAGATCAAAAGACTATTAAAAGACAGGAGTTCAGATATTTATTCCAGGATTTTTTTTTTCCCAAAAAGCTATATATTGTCACAGTATGTAAAGGAATTTAGAGGCAAATATCTAAAACTCCTTTGATGACTGGAAAGATTTGTGAGTTCCTCTTCCTTAAAAAATTTCCTTAAAAAACAGGGAATTCAAAATGTATATCTCAGAAATAACAAAAAAAAAAACAAAAACAAAAACAAAACAGGAAATTGGACCCATCAAACAATCCTAAAAGTTCATATTATTTCTATTTCTCTTTAGGTTGATCTTGCAGCTTAAATAACAAAAGAAATGGTGAGTATATTATTAGTGAGCTAGAGAAGTCAAATCGTTCTAAACTCATTGAATTAGCATCCGAGATGTGTTTACATCTTGGGGCTCTGGACCCTTCATTCACACAGAAGAAATGAGGTCAGCATTAAAGTGATTTAAAAACTAATCTCAGCCTGGAGTTATCTTCTTTCAAACCACATGTGATGTATCTAAACAATAAACACAATAAGGTTTTTGTAAAGGAATATTTTTTGTTCACATCCCTGAGTTAGCTCTAGCTCTGCAATCTACTGCCAGACTTGTATTTTGCCAGGTTAATGTGTCAGGAATAGCTTACTTCTCTCTACTCAGGAATCTACTCTTGAACTGTAACCCCCTCCCCCAAGGCCATGGTTATAGGAGGCACGTTTTCTAACTATGTTATATATTTTCATATTTTTCCGGTCCCTTTATTTATGACTTTAAGAATTAAAATGGGAATATTGTTTTGAACCTGATTGGAGGTTGTGTTTTGAGAATTCACACAGAAGATTTTTGTTGTGGAAAACTCAGTGTAACAGAAGGCACTTACTATGAGACATCTCCTTGGACAGAATCACTCTCTCCTACATTACGAAATGAACCCTCCACTCTTAGGTCCTCTAACTAATTCCTTGCTCAACATTTATTTGGCCTCACCTAGTCATGACTAAGGATTTCTCAGACTGGAGAAACCTCAAGGTCGGCTGGTTTATGAAAACTTGTAAACAGAGTGATTAAGGATATGTTTATTATGTCAATCTGATCCACATGTGTTTCAAAGAGGTGCAGAGAGCAGTGACTTGAATCTGTGGAAAATGCATTTTACCCTTGAAAACAGCCTTCAGGTGTTTGGCAAAGTTTTCCAAATAGGATTTATCATGATCAAGAACAGGCAAATCAGGAGTGGATTCTATTAATACTTATCTAGCCTACTGATTCTCATCTATTTATCAAGGAATAAAGGAAAGAAGGTAATCAAATCAGTAGAATACTTCAGGTCAGTAACCTACCAACTGGATAGTTGAAGCAGATTTGCCTCTGCCTGACTGGTCACTTGATTCAGTGTTGAATGCAAGATGACGGGAATGTCCCATATGCCCATTAACCAGTGACATGCCCTGCTGGATGAGGATGGTTTAAAATTAGTGCTGAAGCCAGAAGAACACAGGTGTAGCCTTTGTCAGTACCACAGTTCTATTTAACATTTTGCTTATTGGCCAAAGGGGTGGATGAGGGTACTGGGAGAATTTCATCAGGATAAATACTTGCTAAAATGAATGTTTTAGGGCATAGGACTGCCCTAAAACATCATGCATAGTCTAAATGCTTTAAGAATGCAACCTCAAATTTGGGGTTAGCAGATGCAAACTAATATATATAGTGTGCATAAACAACAAGGTCCTACTGTATAGCACAGGGAACTATATTCAATATCCTGGGATAAACCATAACGGGAAAGAATATGAAAAAGAATACATGTATGTATAACTGAGTCACTTTGCTGTACAGCAGAAATTAATACAACATTGTAAATCAATTATTCTTCAATAAAAAAAAAGAATGCAACCTCAAAAATTCTAGTCATGATTTACAAAGGCATGAACGGTGGTAATTTTATATTGTCTATTAAATTGTGAGTTCTTTCTGATGGAGATACCAAAAGGATGATCATCAAAACTGTATTGTACCCTATAACTACTAAATGAATATCTCCAGAAAGATATTCACCAATTAAAGTACTTGTAGCTTCTAAAGTATTCACATTCCTTTTCTTTTACACAATATCATGAATCTTAAAATTATGTTCTTAAAACTCATTTTAAGTTCCCTGACAAGTCCAAGGACCATCTGAAAAAAATATAATTTTTGAATGTTCAGAATTTATTTCACTCATTTCCATCTGGTTACATTTCTAATTATTATGCATAAGTTGATATGTTGGCTTTCTGAATTAGTTTTTCCAGTCCATGAATGCTAGTCTATTGTGTATAAATGGGGATCTTATTATTGTCTTTAATGCTTAGTTAGATTAGAACTCCTTTTGTGGAGGTTAAGTTCCTAAATTTTTAGAGAAAGTGGGATTCCTAAGTTTTTAAGAAAGCGTTGGGATTGAAACTGGCATTCCTAATTCCTGAATTACTATAGTACCCTAGCTTGGGCCCCAGGCCAAAGGACAGCCCTGATTCATTAAAACAGAAAAAATGTCTACAGATTTTTGTTTAAAATCTATCTACTGTGAAAAGTTTCAAATATACAAAAAAGCTAAACGAACTGTGATGTCAACACTCAGATATTCACTCCCTAGATCCTACCATTGACATTTTATTCCACCTAGTTTATCACCCATCTATCTACCATCCTTCTATCCATCCATAAACCACCTTATTTTTGATGCATGAAATAGAATTTTTGAATAAATTTAGGGAGGATAATAAACAACAAGTGCTGATATTTTAAAAGATAGTAGTCTTTTAAAAGACTTTTAAAAGATAGTATACCAAAAAGTTCATTGCAGCTCTATTTACAATAGCCAGGACATGGAAGCAACCTAAATGCCCATCGACAGATGAATGGATAAAGATGTGGTACATATATAAAATGGAATATTACTCAGCCATAAAAAGAAACGAAATTGAGTTATTTGTAGTGAGGTGGATGGACCTAGAGTCTGTCATACAGAGTGAAGTAAGTCAGAAAGAGAAACACAAATACCATATGCTAACACATATAAATGGAATCTAAAAAAAAAAATGGTCATGAAGAACCTAGGGGCAAGACAGGAATAAAGACACAGACCTACTACAGAATGGACTTGAGGACACAGGGAGGGGGAAGGGTAAGGTGGGACAAAGTGAGAGAGTGGCATGGACATATATACACTACCAAATGTAAAATAGATAGCTAGTGGGAAGCAGCCGCATAGCACAGGGAGATGAGCTCGGTGCTTTGTGACCACCACCTAGAGGGGTGGGATAGGGAAGGTGGGAGGGAGGGAGACGCAAGAGGGAGGGGATATGGGGATATAGGTATATGTATAGCTGATTCACTTTGTTATAAAGCAGAAACTAACACACCATTGTAAAGCAATTATACTCCAATAAAGATGTTTAAAAAAATATATCAATAGCATCAGTTACTCAAGGAAAATGACTATAACATATATTGCTTCTGCTTATACCTACAATACCTAATTAATAGAAATTAATAAAGACTTGTTTTCTGACTAAAAAAAAAAAAAAAACAGATAGTAGTGTTTGCCCTGAGTACAAGCATTTTATAGTATGTGAATGGGAAGAAAGTCAGGGAATAAGTAGAAAACCATGAAGACTGCAGAATCCCAGGACTTTGTAGGGAAAGTTTACTTTAGTCTCCTGGAGTTTTGTTTTGTTTTGTTTTGTTTTACAAGCATTTATGTTTTTAACTATCCCACAAAACTGTTCATCTATTTTCTTATAGGGTAATATATAAGAGCAAAAAGAAACAAAATCTAAAAATAAGCCACACTGCCTTTTACATTTCATCATGTATGTAGAAATTGATCAAATGCAGGCACAATGAAAGCAATTATTCAAGCTGAAAAAAAGATGTGCTGGAATTCCCACTCCTGAGCTTCTTGTTTGTATAATTTTAAATGTCCTTAAGATAGAAAACGATGCATAATTTTTGGAATTTTCAAAGTTTTTGTTTGCTTGGTAATTTGTTGTGGGTTAAGAAAGATACCCAAAACACAGATTGGTAGCTAAGCCTTTAAATCCCTTCATTCTCAGACATGAAATATTCGCCTGTTTCTAAACTAGCCAGGGAGGTCAAATAGGAGGTTGTAATAAGTATAGTAATGGTCCAGCAACAGATGTTCGAAAAATTAATAATCATGCTTATAGGGAAGCGCTCAGTCAGAATAATCTGTGTGTCCTAGAAATAAGAGTCCCATCCCTTAAATAGACAACCTCATGAAGATGTTCATTACTTTTGAACAAGTATTTCTGAAATAAAAGACAAATATCATGAAGCCCTAACATAAAAGATAAACAAAATTTAAAAATACCTCGGCACTTGGTGATACAAGAAGAATAAAACATTTTTCTATTAAGAAGAATCCATGGATGCCTCCAATTAATCCCAACAGTTTCCAAATATGGCCCTTGTTTTCATGGAAATGTCCAAACTCTGAGGCTTCCTGCTTATGTAAACCAAGAACCTAAAAAGAAAAGAGATGGAAAGAAATAACTTTTGATGACTTAAATATTATTTAGTAGGTGCACTGTTGAAAATATATTCAATTTCCATTCTGGGGAACCCCATGACAACACCTGAATTCATTCAAAGCCCAGCTTGCTTTTAGATGTATGAATACTTCCACTATATGATTTAATCAGGGCCAAATAAGATGTGAAAAAAGAAAGGAGAACTTTGAAAAGCTTCTGCTAATGAGTAGACTAAAGCCTAAGCTTATTTCAGCAAGTGGCCTAAATTTTCATACATTCTCAGTCCTTTAGCTGAATTTTTTTCCAGTTCAATCCATCCCAATTTGCACAGCAATGCTTTACAACGAATCAATGTTTTTTATATCCAGAGCAAATATAAAGATACATTTCATCCAGGGTTTATTCTCCCCATGCCCCATAGCAATTAAAGAAAACTTTTAATAAATGTTCAAATAAGTAAGAAATCCACCTGAAGGACTTTTTCCATCGAGTGCATCCTGTATGCCCAGCAATACTGTCAGCTCTCTGGGACACAAAACGATTCTAGAAAAGCATTAGGAATTTTCCTCTAGTTGACTCATCCCACTGGTTGTCTCATCCATTTGTTGACCTCATGATTTCTTGTGAGCTAGTAAATCATAATGTACCACATTCCCTCCCCAGGAGAAGACAGTTTGAGAAATAGCTCCGTGGTTTCCATATTTAGGATATTACTAACCATTACATTTAGAAAAGAAAAAAATTATATGTGTATATGCTCATATAAACAGTGTATAGATATTTACGTACGTATGCATATACATATTGATACATATGTATACACGTGTGAGTATATGTATAGATCCCCATATACACATTGAGTGTATGGACATAACTAAAGACATGTACACATTAGTCCACTTCTTCTTTTGGTAAAGACTTAAAAGGACAGCCAGCTAATATTTGGAATTACCATTACGTCACAAAACAGAGGATGTTGTCGTGTCAGAAAAGAAAACAGAGGAAAACCTCACGATTTCAGAATAAAATGTAGATCTTCAAGTTGAATCAATGTAGCTAGTTAAAAGAGGAAATCGTGACAGTGGGATTTTTCTCATTTCCGTGCAGACCTTTAAACACTTGCCTTGGATCACGTTCAGGAACCACTGATTTTTCTAGCATTCCACCCCACCTGTACGGCATCTATCTTCCTCTTCCCATAACTTATGTCCTCCTCTCTTTCCTCAAGTAAAGCAACTGCCTTCTAAGTGAAACCCAGCTAAGTTCCCCTCTGTAATATGTCTCTGTAGGGCCGGTGGACAGTCCCACTCCCCCCAACGTCCACCCCTGCTGCCTTGGGCTGTGTACTCTCCCGCTCGGGGAGACCCAGGCAGCCTTAAGATCCTGTTGCTATTTCCCAGGATCCTGGGCAATGAACAGCTCTGCAGCCACTGCAGTGACCTAGAAACAGGCTTCGGTCACCGCCTCAAGCCAGTAAGCCCTGAAATATTTCCAGAAAATTAGATTATAAGGGAAATTAAAACTAATAATGGTTTGTTTCATTTCTCCAATGCTCACTTTGCAATTTTCAGAACATGTAATAATTTTTGAGCCTCTAAGCAACAAGAGGGACCCTGCAGGAAATTGCCAGAGGCTTGTGGAAAATTTTAGCATCTCAGACTTTGTGAGAGGTGGGGGAAATCATTTGCTCATCATTATCTACCATAAGAGATTTCAAGAAGGGATACATAACCTCATCTGAAGACCCGCCTCCCTGAACTCTTTTGCATCTCTGGTCCTAATCCTTTCATCTCTGACAAATAAAGAGCCTCCGAAGACTTCAGCAAAGAGCCAGCTTCCTGGAGATTGCATGTTTCTTAAAGGAAATCTAGATGCTAATAGTTGGGCAAGAAAGAGAAATTCATTTTGATGGTTCAAACGAAGAGAGGTTAATGGTGGTGCTATGACAGAGGTGTGGGCAGCTGTCAAGGGTATGAACGAGGGATAATGAGACACCCGGAAACTGGCAACCCCAGGGAACCATTATCACTCTTAGGGCTGAAAGGGCAAAGGGCAAAGGTTGGAAATAACTGAAGCTCAATTACTGAAGCTCAGTGGGAGATGAAGTTAGGGAGGAGGTCTCCTGCAGAAGGTGTATTACTGAGGGTAATCAGCTGCTTCTAGAGCCAGTGCTGGAGGGAGGGAGTGGGGAAGAGATACCCCTGTCACTCTCTCCTCCTGCCCTGGCTTTTCTGTTGTGCACCCACTGGGGGAACTCAAACAACAGTCCAGCCTGCAAGGGAGCTGAGGAGGTGCCATCTTCAGGGGCAGAAAAGACAGCAGAGAAGAGCAGAGCATGGATCTGATGAGGGCTGGGGGCCACCGGAGAAAAACCAGTACATCTTATAGCCCATTCGTTTTTATTTATAGATACGTACACTTCCTGAATTTTTGTTAATAGGAATCCATATCTGATCACATAGTTTTAAATTTCAAAAATAAGAATAACCTGGTGGATCTAATGATTAATCATCTCTTTTCTCCTACCAGGGCTTTGGAGAAATAATACTGATTACCAAGGAAAACACTGGCCACTGTATCTATGCACCCACGCCACTGTGAAATTCTGCATAAACACCTCCAGTGGCGCAAAGTAAAGAGAAATTAGCAACACTCCATCTGAAACGGAAAATAGCCGCTTACCTGAGGAATCAAATGCAGAAGAGCATCCCCAGAAAGTGTCCCAACAGCCAGACCCACAAACAGCTGTAAAATGAGCCTGTAGTTCTCCTCGCAGCAGTGGAAAAGGATCAGGGTCGTCCCAAGCATGGAGCCCAGCGTGAGCAGCGTTACTGCCATGGTGCTGTAGCCGTATTCTGAGCCCAAAAGGAGATTGCAAAACAGTCAGAGCCCCTGTGAGGGCCTCTGCCAGCGAACATGCTAGAAGAACCCAGCCTATACTATAACCGATAGGGATACAAAATCGTTTTGTGAGTGCTATATTGGGTAAAAGGTTTCAAGGCTTTAATTTGCAAGGAAAAGAAAGAAAAGACTTTCTCCAAATTACTCGGTTGCTTTGAAGTTATCCTGACTACCCCTTATGAAAAAAATCTCCATAGCAAGCACTATCCCAATTTGGGATAGGATTACCTCCTACTCCCAAAGAAAATAATTTCTCTCACTTTAAACTACAACCTCCATTGACAGACACTGGTAATATTTGTCATTTCATTTCATTGAAACATTTCGAAGGCAAGGAAGCAATGTTACAGAAGGAGCATATAGTTTGGGCCATTGTAGATCAATATTTGTGGACAAAATGAGTACTTTCTTACAAAAATTCTCAAAATTATTTGTAATGTCAGAAGTGTTTATTATTCTCAGTGACTAAAACGAGCAATTGTATTGGTAAAAACTGATCAATCAATGTGTAATGGATGACAATATAAATTTGGACAGCCTACCTTTTGGATTATTGCAGTAAGTTTTTATAACCCCTAAAATTTATTCTGTATTTCTAAGCTTCTAGATTTTTTAAATGTTCAGAAAGTGCAATTTTTTTACAATTATTCAAACAGAAACAAATATGTAGGAGGGGAGAAGAAATAAAAGGGTAAAGGAAGAAAGGAAAGAGAAAGATTAAGAGAAAGAAATGGCTTTCAGAGTCAAGTATATATGATTTGGGGATAAAGAGTATTCACACACCATTTTCCTTTGGTTGCAGATATTCAGAGCGAATACTCTTTCAACTTAGAAGTTACTAATGTCAGGCCAAATGGTTTGTAAACAATGAAGGTAGGTAATTACAAAATTAAAGTATCATTTCCTTTCGTGACCACAGATCGATAAAAAATCAAACAATTTCAGCTATCATACTATTGCACTTAAAGCCCATTGTGGATTTTAAGAAATTACCATCTTAAAATGTGTTATAATTGAAGATGTTGCATTCTCATCATTCTTATACTTTTCTGGGACATTCGTTCTCCACAGTAGGTCATGTGAATGACACTAGCTGGTAAGATGACAATAGGCTTGTGATGTGAAGAGGACCCTTATCGAATTATAAGCTCTAAATTATACAGAGATCGAACATTAAAATAAAGTTGATAGTGTACTCAGAGGAGGCAAAAAACTTTCACACTTTGATTTTTCCCACTCTCACCGCTACTCCTTTGCTGCTAGGGAAATCTATAAAACGGCTGTTGTTCAACAGATACAGAGTTTCAGTTTTGCAAGATGAGACATTTCTAGTGGAATGATCATACACCTGCCTAGAGGTTTTATTTTGCTCTAATTTAATACCTATGTTGTTAAAAAATCCCTAGAGATATTTAACCAAGTTTCACATCCCATTCTTCCACAAATAGACTCTCAGTGGGAAAGTGATTCTTCTTGACTAACAGATAAATTAAAGACATTTGAAGTTTAACATGAGCACCTGGGTGCCTAATAAAGTTCAAAGTTGCCACATTTTTATGGTGGCTACAAAAGATCAGGAAATGTCAGGAACTCAACAAGGACAAATTAGGGGCTGACATTTCCCAGGCAAAAGGCAAAGTTTCAAGTTCTTCAATTCTTCTACTTTCTCCATTGTCCTGAGGACAGCTACAGTGTGGTTTTGGAAGAGAAAGGATGTCATTCCTTGGGAGCTTGTAAATCTTCCTAGGTCTCCTGTGAGTCAGTTTTACCCGCTCTTGTGTGGCAAGAACAGTCTGAAAACCACAAAATCTCTGACTTTCGTGGCCACCAGACTCGGCTGACTTACTCTAGTTCCCTACAGAGTGTCAGGGCATCTTGATTGGAGTCAGATTTGATATAAATCTTTCCCATCCTTACAACAGAACTGGACCTACCAACTAAATTCTTAACCAATCCTGAGCAGCTCCTTTGAACAGGTCTGAAACGATTTCTACACGGCCATGGCATTCTTTCCTGGAAATTCAGTTGAAGGTGGTGCTTAGGGGTTGAGTTTCAGCGTACCGAACACTGTGTTCTTAATAACGTCTCCCTGTGTCTTCCCCCTCTTTAACATTTTACATTCCTTTAATTTCAAAAGGCCAACAACACAAACCTTTCTGCTTAGTTATATGATGCAACATTTTAAATTGAGGACGGTGGTGTTTTTCTAGGTTCTTTAGTGAGTATGACTTGTTTGGATTTTTCTCAGGAAGACTATTTCCTAGAAGGGTCTAGAAGTTCATTAAAAAGGGAATTAAGCCTTTTTTCATGGATCTTCAGTCCAAAACCCTGTTCCCAATTGGCCTGTATAACCAGACCCCGTGCCAGGGAGGTATCTGGTTATACAGATCCATTTGTGAGCCATCACTGACCACAAGGTATTGAATTATTTAGCTGCTCACTTTGAATGAAGCTTTTTTTCCTCTCAGTGAACGTGGAGTCTTAGATATATAGGCCTGGCATGTTTTTGTTCACAATCTTCAAATGAATCACTCGATGTAGAATCCATTATGAGTTAGAAATAAGTAACTGAACAATTCTGCTATGATGGGCATTGCAGACTACCTCAAAGAGAAAGAAAAGCAGTTCTGAAAACTATGTAAGGCCCTCAGATCAATGGCAATATTTTAAATATAGTTAAATGTCATATTTTTACTATCCATCATAGATGTTCTTAGGCCACCACTTTTTTTCTCTTTTTCTTTTTGCCTTTTAAATGGCAGGTGCTTTGAATTTACAGAATGCATTTTTGTATGCATTAGCCCATTGGAACTTCACTGGCATACTGTGAAGTCTTAACAGCAGTGCTCACCTACTGCAGTGATGTTATGGGTCACAGGTGAGTGTAAATACTGATCCTTTCACTTCCTGACACTGCCAACCACAACCCGGAGGCTGGTACCTCCTTGCACTGGTCACCTCCATCCCAGAACAGACTCTTTGGTTTACCCCAATGTGCCTCCATTTTTACTGTGTGCCATAATGTGGAAATGGATAGGAAGCCCTGTAATATCACTGCTTCCCACTGTGCAGAGAAAGAGACGGGCTTGGGATATAAAGAGATTGCTGAAGATATATGATATATGCCAACAGAGTTGGCTGGGGAAAGAAGGCATGACTCAGCTCTGCCTTTCTGACCCCAACACTGATGTTCTTTCTCATATAACATGCCACATCTCAACTATGGACTTCGAAGCTGGTCCATGCTTGAGTCAAATACAGGGGACAAACTTGATTTATATAAGTTATACACAAAATATAAAATATTCGTTGAAAGGCAGTATAGCATAGGTGGTTAAAAACAGCCTGTCTGGGTTTGAATCCCAGCTCTATCACTTACCAGCTGTGTGTCCGCGGGCAAGTCACTTAACTTCTATGTGCTTCAGTTTCCTCATCTCTAAAGTGAGGATAATAATAATAATTTCTAGCTGGTAGCACCGTGTGAGGACTCAATGAGCTGATCAATGTAAAATGCTTAGAGCGGTGCCCGGTATATGGTACGTATCCTTCACTCACCGTCATCATTGCATACACTGTGTGCATTAGCTTTCCGAGTGAAGAACCAGCACTTACTCTCCGGAGTGGGGGGTGGCAGCTTTGCTTGCTGGTCCCGGGGCAGCTGGCAAGAGCAGCTCAGTAATTGCTGGATGATTCCCGGACTCATTTGCTTAAAGTCCTTCTTAGAGATGGCTGAAAGCTTGTTCTGTAGAAATATCTCCACCAATTGTCCAGCAGAGAAGCAAGTCTGTAGGAGGAAGAACATACACTGCTACCGTCCTCAGCACTGAACCAAATTCCCCATCGACTACCATTCTTGAGGAGTCAGAACCAAGTGGAAGGGTTCAAGTCAACCCTTCCACCCGAAGCCATTACTATGTGTGTCTCCCTGAAGCCTTTTGTCCATAAATGATTCCCCAGGATTATCTTTCATCTCTGATTAAAGCAGCTGTATCTCACTTTCAATCTGAGTATTCTATAGTAGGAGTTTTGCACACTTTTTTCTTTCCTGAAGAGATGCACCGTGTTTTACAATGTGTTGGATAGTGTTCTAACCAGCAGCCTGAGGAAACCTTGAGGGCGGATGGCTTTGTGTTAGTAACAGAGCTAAAACTTCACAGGATAAACAGGAGCTCTGAGGTATGAGGTCATCGTCTTTAAAATTCTCTGATGTAGTAAGCCTTTGTAGGCAACATGCATTTTCAAAAGCAATAAAAGTAAAGGTAATATTTTAAAAAGGGAATGCTGTATCAACTCGCTGGTGTGTAAACACTGAGCGATATGGCTACCCCTGTCCCTTGACAGCCTTCCACCACAAAAACAACCGAAATCACTGCTATTGCCTACTGACTTCACTAATTTTTATCTAGATCTTTGTGATTTTTTTCATATTGTGTAGGGATATTTATGAGATAAGAAGTAGAAGCAAGCAACAAATGAAACGGGTCTCTAAAAATTGCCTCAAAGCATCTGTCCATTTCAGAAGTGTTAAGGGCTGACATTTTGTGCATCAAAAATTACACTGAAAAGTTTTCATATGTGGATGAGAAGGGTGTATAGTTTCACTAGCACAAATGGGTGTCTTCTATTGAAATAAGACCTCAATGCAAGATCAGTGCGCTCTTTAGTTACAGTAAGGTATCTTTAAAAAAGTCAGTGATGTATACAAGGACTGTCTGATCTGACATGCTGTAGAAAGTAGGGATTTTAAACAAAGGCACATGGCTAATGAGAAAATAATGATGACACATTTGCTGGTTTCTCCCACACAAGAAATCCTTTGGGATGATTCCAAGGGTTAAAGAGCTTTATCTTGATTGGGAGATGTTTGGCTGCATGGAAAAGAACCTACTCAAACAAACAGACAGCAAGAGGAGGATGCAAGAAGCTTACAGAGGATGTCTGAGATGGGAAGGACAGACACATTTCAAGAGGAACTGAACCGGAAGCTGGAAAATTAGAACCAATGACTTTTCTCTGTCTTTTTGGGGCTTAGTATTTTCTTATTTCTGTTTCCCTCTGCAGACATCTACTTCCTTCCGAAGTCTGGTCTTCTCTCTTTAATAAACACATGGCCATATAAGCCCTGACCCTAAAGTGACCTTTCCATCCAAGAACCCAAGACTGGATTGAGTCTGCAAATCCTGACAGATCTGATTGGTTCAGCAAAGCTATAGATGGGTTTTCTTGGTCAAATACCCATTTGATTCCTTCAATTTTGCCCCCGAGATAGGAGGTGGGACCATGCTCTTCAAACATGGCTGCTGGACCCAGCACTGTGGGTGAGAAAGCCATTTCTCAGAAGGGGATTGGGCAAGAACTCCAAAAGTTTTCTACTACAAGAAGCAGCAGCAGAAAGCTAAACTTGTGATCTTTTTCCCTTTATCAAAATAATTTACACCAAAGACAATAGTCTCTTTTGCTTCATTTATTAATCATGGAATAGAATTACTTCATCATTAAAAATACTGGCAACAATAAAGGGAAACTAACAACAAACTTCTGATAATGAATCCTTCCTAATAGACATTCTCATTGAAAAATGCCTGCCTGGGAAGTAAGAGAGTGGAAAATAAACATGAAAAGAATGCCATGCATCTTCCTGCAGTTCATTGTCAAGGAATTGAATAGTTTCTAGTTTTAGAATACCTTCTCATAGAGTAAGGTTATTCTATTATAAGCTTCTATGCCCTTGATATTTACTTGCTGTTCCTGTATTATTTAGGTTATTGTTGCATTAAATTTCTTCTGAAATCACTAACACAAATGTCCTTAAAGGGGATTCATTACATCCTATAAAATTTTGGTAGACAAAATGTTCTTAATGAAGAAGAAAATAGAATGGAAATTTAGATTATCCAGTCCCTAACCTTTGAAATAGCTTTATTCCTTCACATAAAACTTCAACATACTTGTACACTTGTGTTGAAATCATCAGATTTCTGTGGAAACTTTACAAACACATTCTGAAGTGTTGCTTCTTGAACTTTAGTTTTGAGAATCCCTTGGAGGGCTTGTTAAAAGACTGGGCGATGAGCTCCACAAATGTAGGGTATAATTCAGTAGATTCTGGGGTGGGACCTGAGAATTTCCATTTCCAACAAGGTCCCAGGTGCAGCCGACACTGCTGGTCCGGGGACAACGCTTTGAGAATCACTGGTCTAAATAATACAGGCAGGATCTCCAGATCTAGCCTCTTACCTTAGGGTCCCCTCAAAAGTCACAAAGAAAGTGACATGTTGGAACAGAGAAGAAGTGAGAAAGAGGTTGTTTTCTTTATCTTGCAGAGTCAGCATAGAAAATGATGATTACTGTTCTTAGAAGATGCACGCCTTAAGTAGGTAACCCCTAAATTTTGAGAAATAACCTTCATTCTTTATGCAAATAGGGTCTCTGTCAGACAAATGGGTTCCCTTCTAAGAGCTGGCCCTGAAGAAATATTTAAAGAGACTTCACAAACAAGGATTAATACAGGCATCAACTCTTGTTACCTTCAGTTGAATACACTAAGTGTGAGTTTGAAAGAATCAGCTTTAATTGATGCCTTTGATATGTGGCCTAATTAATAGAAATTCACTTTTTAAAATATATCGTAGCAAAAATATGTGATAATGCCCAATCATTCATAACTTACAGGAACGGCCTTCACTATTGTTAGGAATATGTAAGGAATTTTGCTCTTTTAAAATACAGATTGTGTTTAATAGCAATACTAACTCATCCAAGATATAAATAACAAAAATAGTTTTATTTCTTTAAATCAACATTTCTCAAACAGCATAGTTGTTCAGAGCACAGAATATGCCATCAGACAAACTATGTATATACCTCAGTTTCTGTGAACTTAAGCAACTACTTATTAGCTCCATGCCTCAATTTCCTAATCTGTAGGATGCAATCATATAACCTAACTTCATACAGCTGTTGTAATAATTACATGAAGAATGCAGGTGAAATTGTGCAGTGTCTAATACATAGTATTAATTTACTCATTAAATGTAAGCCATTATCATGGAATATCAACTTTTCAAGATTTTAAATAATAAGGGCAGGGAAGGTTTCTATGTGTAACAGAGTCTGAAAAATGCTGGATTCAATAAGATTAAAGAATCTTATTTACTAATGGACCTCCCCAGACACATTAATATGCTACAGTGCAATATGCATCTTCAGTATTTCCCAATCAGACTTGACCATAGCACCCCTTTTCAAGAAGTATCTAGGTAGACTAGTGAATGTACTTTGGAACACAACTTTAGGAAATAAGAATATGATCATATTTATAGGCTCATATATCACCTTTTCTCAAAAACCTTCTCAGTGCTACCTACTATACAGATATTTCTCTGTTTCTCACAATCCAAAGTAATCTCTTCATAATCTAATCTAACTTTAACGTGTTCATTCATCATTGTAAGTTTTTATATAATGTCTATATCCTCCCGCTACCCTGTTAGCTCCATAGGAGCCGTGCCTATTTTTGTTCAATTATCTATCCCTGGTGCCCATGATGGTGACTAGCACATAGTAAATGCTCAAAGGTTTGCTGAATTAATTATTCATGCATTCAGTATGGACCCAGCGGAGGAAAGAGTAATATATATCATTCTCCTAAATATCTTGACCTCAAGTTTATGTCTATAGAGACCCACTTGTAAAAAGAAAAAACCCTGCCCACACTGTGGAAATAGAATAATTCTACATTTAAGGAAATCTACATTATCCTTTAACTTTTCAACGACTCTTAGAGAATGTTCACAGCTACTTCCTTTGACAATAGCAAATGATGGTACAAGAGGAATAATGACAATACCTGATCCCAGGAAATTAGACGGTCATCTGATTCTGGGTCCTTGGATACAGATCCATTAGGGTAGGCCCAATCATGGATTGTTAGGTTGTTTTGTTTCCTTTGAAGTTGATGGATTCTATCTTTTCTGATACAGGTATTTTTAGTCCAGAGAGTGTTGAGGAGCTGGTCTAGTTCTAGAAATTTCATACAAAATCTGGTGTCACATAGAATGAAGAGAGGCCAGCTTCAGAATAATCACAATTTCACATGGCCACAGCATAGATATTTACTAAGTAAATTTCTAAGTTCTAATGAAAAGCCAAGGTTTTACTCTGAACAAGAATAGAGAGCATTTAGGGACTTCCCTGGTGGTCCAGTGGTTAAGACTCTGTGCTTCCAATACAAAGGGTACAGGTTCAATCCCTGGTCAGGGAACTAAGATCCCACATGCTGCATGGTATGGCCAAAAAAAAAGAATAAAGAGTATTTATACTTCACATGGTTAATGATTCTCTCACAAGATCTTGAGATCTTAGGGCTGAACCACGATGAAATGAGCAATTCCAAAAATGGAGTGCCTTCTGGTAAGTCAACTAATTCTTTTTCTAGGTGTTCCCTATACAAATGTAAACAAAAGATGAAACTGATTTAATCCTTAGAAAATTTATTCCCTTTAGGCACTATACATCCTTAGTAGATTAACTATAACTTTAATGTAAAGTCAATCTAATCATTTTCCTCTTCAGTGTTTAATGCAGGAGAGAAACAGGAATTGAAAAGCAGCTGAGATTACTGGGACAAATGAGACTTCATTTTCTAATGCTACTGTGGTATGGTTGTCAGTTTACAGACTGCAGTTTAGTTTCCCTTGGTACAGCTGTAGCCTTAAAAAACGATTGACAATTTTCACTGCAAAGTAAGGGAGCTGCTACAGTGGAGGATTACTGGACTGAATGTCAATATTATGACATGGTATGAGTGTGTTTCATGTTTGGTAATTGCAATCATTGTTGCTTTTGTTGTGGTCATCCATGTACAATGCTTGATGCCAGTCTACTTATCTCTTGTAAAAATAAAATACAGTGTGTGTGTGTGGGAAAAAAAAAAAAAACGATTGATACAGAGAACAGTTGAATATTATGGTGAATTTCTTGGGATTTATTTATCTTTCTACTTGTGAAAAAAATACCTCTGGTGTTTTCCTAAATGTTACCGTCAGTAGTAGACTACAAACTAGAATTACTACAATATTTTATTTTAAATGGCCAGTTTCAACAACAACAAAAAAACAAACAAAAAAAGAGAGAGAGAGACCTGCAAAGAAATGCAGAAGTGTGACTCAGAGTCAGGGAAAAAAGCAGTCAATAAATATGTATCCGAGTATCCCAGATGTTGGATTTACCAGGCAAAGACTTCAAAGCAGTCATTATAAGTATGTTCAAGGAACTAAAGAGAATAATATTTGAGAAATTAAAGGAAAGTATGACAATAATAAATTAATAAATCGCAATTTTCAATCAGGAGATCAAAACTATATAAAAGTCTAAATGGAAATTCTGGAGTAGAAGAACAGAATAAATGAAGTGAAGAATTCACTAGAGGAGTGCAACAGCATATTGAGATGGTAGAAGAAAGAATTGCTGAATATGGGGATAAATTAATAGAAATAATCTAATCTGAAGAACAAAGAGAAAAAGAAAGAACAAGTCTCAGAGACCTGTGGGAAACAGCAAATATACTGACCCATGTGTAGTGGCAGTCACTTGGAGAGAAGAAAGAGAAAGAAATAGAAAAAGATATTGGAGAAAATAATGGCTAAAAACTTTCTGAATTTGATGTAAAGCCTTAATCTACAATGTTCAAGAAATTCATCAGAGGGAATTCCCTAGTGGTCCAGTGGCTAGGACTCCATGCTCTCACTGTCAAGATCCCAGGTTGGGGAAATAATATGGGGTGTGGTCAAAAAACAAACAAACAAAACAAAACAAAACAAAAAGAAGCTCATCAGACATCAAGTAGGATAAATATAAAAGATCCAAACCCAGACAAAGTCAAACAGTTGAAAGTCAAAGACAAAGATATATCTTGAAAGCAGT
Organism: Balaenoptera physalus; assembly: GCF_965194825.1. Lineage (NCBI taxonomy): Eukaryota > Metazoa > Chordata > Mammalia > Artiodactyla > Balaenopteridae > Balaenoptera > Balaenoptera physalus. The sequence continues at coordinate 175,536,298 of NC_138883.1, read as the reverse complement.
GATGGAAAAATGACTCATCACATACCAGGGAGCATTGATACAATCAATAGCTGACTTCCCATCTGAAATATAGAGGCCAGAAAGTAGTGGAATAAGATGTTCAAAATGCTGAAAGAAAAAACGGTCAATTAAGGATTTAATATCCAGCAAAACAACCCTTCAAAATGAAGGTGAGGAAGCAACCTAGGTGTCCATCGACAGACGAATGGATAAAGATGTGGCACATATATACAATGGAATATTACTCAGCCATAAAAAGAAATTAAATTGAGTTATTTGTAGTGAGGTGGATGGACCTAGAGTCTGTCATACAGAGTGAAGTAAGTCAGAAAGAGAAAAACAAATACCGTATGCTAACACATATATATGGAATTTAAAAAAAAAAAAGGTCCTGAAGAACCTAGGAGCAGGACAGGAATAAAGATGCAGACGTAGAGAATAGACTTGAGGACACGGGGAGGGGGAAGGGTAAGCTGGGATGAAGTGAAAGAGTGGCATGGACATATATACACTACTAAATGTAAAACAGATAGCTAGTGGGAAGCAGCCGCATAGCACAGGGAGATCAGCTCGGTGCTTTGTGACCACCTAGAGGTGTGGGATAGGGAGGGTGGGAGGGAGACACAAGAGGGAGGGGATATGGGGATTTATGTATACATATAGCTGATTTATTTTGTTATACAGCAGAAACTAACGCACCATTGTAAAGCAATTATACTCCAATAAAGATGTTAAAAAAATAATATAAAGAATAAATGAATTTAAAAAATGAAGGTGAAATAAAATTATTCCCAGATAAACAATGAATGGAGAATTCATTGGTAGCAGAACTGTCTTACAAGAAACACTAGATAAAGTTATTTAAGCTGAAAAGAAATGATCTGAATAGTAAGTCAAGTCCACAGGAAGAAATGAAGAGTACTAGAAATGTAAATATGTGGGTTAATATAAAAGACTATAAATATATTTCTTTATCATTGTTCTCTCAACTCAATGAGGAAACAAACTTTTCTTTCAAAGTCTAAAACATGATAAGGGTACAGACCATTCTCAAAATATTTACCATTATATTGGGGTTATTAAGCAATGTAATTAGATGACAAAGAAAAGAGACACACAAATTGAAAAAGAAGAGGCAAAACTGTCTGAAAATGCTAAAAAATTAGGGCAAAATAAAATGAAAGATTTAATCATGGAACAGGTTATAAAATTTATCTAAAAAAAATCACTAACCTTCACATAGATAAAGACCAGTTAGAAGCTGTAATGAAAGAGAGGACCCCAGGTAAGAGAGACAAAAGGAAAATTAAATGCCTAGGTATAAATGTACCAGGAAATGTCTAAAACCTACGTGAGGGAAATAACAAAACACTCCACAAAAGCACACATGTAGATATGCACAAATAGAAATACTATGGGATATAAAAATGTAACATCTTATAAATATCATTTCTAAGTTATTTTATAATTATTTTGCAATTATAATAAAATTATCACAGGGTTGTTTTTTCCCAGAGCTTGACAGTTAGGTGATATTTGTTAGGAAGAGTGAACAAGCCAGGAAGACCCTGAAAAGAAGAGCAATGAAGAAGGCTAGCTCTATCAGAAATTAAAATGTACTATAAAGCCACTATAAGTAAAACAGGACAGTACTGGCACATGGATAGACAAGTGGGCCAATAGAACACAGTGGAAAACAGAAATAGACCTGATTGCATTTATCATTTTATTATATAAAAGCAGCATCTCAAACCAGTGGAGGAAATAATTTCCACTTCATTTTAAATAAAAGGTATACAGAAAACTGCATAGTCATATAGAGAAAATAAACTGGATCTAATCCTCACAACATGCACCAGAATTAATCCTAAATGGATCAGAAATGCAAACATACAAGTACTAGAAGAAAACACGAGTAACTTCTTCTATAACCTGGGAATGTGGGAAACTTTCTCAACTCTAACTCAAAATCCGAAAGCAATAAGAGAAAAGTTTGATTAATTGGTTTATATAAAGATAAAAAATATTTGGAGAAACAATTATCCCAGGTTAGGCAGAAAATGTACAAGATGAACCTGGAATGTTTTATACTGGAGAGCAAGGGAGATATAAAATGTATTAAGGGTTTTGACAAAAGGACTTACAGCCACCTTGAATAAGATTCCACTTGTCAAAGAGGGAACGATCTGAGTACCAAAAGGATAATAATGACAATAGATTGAGAGATAAGAAATCATAATGATATAAAAAGAAAAGCTCATTGTTCCTTGAAGGATGCAAGGAAACTATGTTATTATTTTGTAAAGTGGTAAATTAAAGAATCAAGAGTTTATCCTTACTTTCCTTTAAGAACCTCAATAAAATGAAATTGTGGTGAGGGAAAGATTTTCCACTATAGAATTATTACACTGAAACATGAAGAAGAACTGAGAGAATTAGAAGATCACCACTGTGTAAGCCCCAACACTTGATCAATCTAGGCAATGACCATCAATAGCTTATAACTTCTCAGAAAGAGACAACCAGATGTTATGTGCTGCCGATGGAAGATACCAACAATCAGACTGTAGCCCCAAATAAATAAACAACCTAAAGCTAATCAAACCTCTACGTATAAAAATCAATATACATGAAACACGGTGCATAGAAACACATGTAAGGGACTTCCCTGGTGGCGCAGTGGTTAAGAATCTGCCTGCCAATGCAGGGGACAAGGGTTCGTGCCCTGGTCCGGGAAGATCCCACATGCCATGGAGCAACTAAGCCCGTGTGCCACGACTACTGAGCCTGCGCTCTAGAGACCACGAGCCACAACTACTGAGCCCATGCGCCACAACTACTGAAGCCCGCGTGCCTAGAGTCCATGCTCCTCAACAAGAGAAGCCACCAAAATGAGAAGCCCGTGCACAGCAACGAAGACCCAGGGCAGCCAAAAATAAATAAATTAATTAATTAAAAAAAAAAGAAACACATGTAAAATGAGTAGGAATGCAATCAGCAAAATCCAGATGGGATCAATGATCCCTTTTCTTTTTTTCAACAAAAAATTTACAACAAAATAGAATGGAGGGGAAGGGCATGACACCTATCAAAAGTAAAACGTCAGAGACATACCAATGATTCACATTTATGGACCTTATTTAGATCCTGGTTCAATAAAAACTAAAAATATTTTTTAAAAAGCAGAAAAATGTGAACATGAAGGAAAATTTTATGATATTAAGGAATCATTCATTTTTTTTAGCTGTGATATTTGTAATAGATGCTTTTTAAAAAATCCTCCTCTTTTAGAGATTCATACAGAAATATGTACAGGTTGATTATTTGCTTCAAAATAATCAAGTGATTGGGAGAGGATGGAGGCAAATATAAGATTATCCAGTTGCTGTTAATTGTTAAGGCTGGGGACTGCGTACCTGGGGGTACATTATTTTATTGTTTCTACTTTTATTTTTAACAATCTCTGTAATAAAAACATTTAAAAAAATTTTTTTAAATACCATACTTTCTCCCCCCTACCCCAAAATACAGTTAGTATCAGTAGAGCCCTAGCTCAGAGGCAGTTGTTAGAAAAAAATGCCTTGGGGCCTCTGGAATAAGCATCTAATTGCACTGGAATGGGATGGAATTCTGATTTCTCAAATGCAAAAGTGGCTGCTTTGTGCTCAAGTGGGTGATACTGAACACCTTTCACAAACAATTATTTTAGTTTTTTTATCCAGGGTCCATGATGGTCAATATCTAGACAACTTGTCTTGATCTTACAGTACAGCTTGCCTCTAACTGTATTCTGTATTCCGGTCTGATGGCTCTTCCTATTTCTTAGAGTGATTGAGCCTTCAAGTGGCATACATTTTTATTTGAAAAGGGAAATCATTGCATTCCTTTGGTTGATATGGAAACTGTCCTGCTAAAACTCAATCACTCAAAATCTGAATTTAGCAATTCCTGTTTCCTACATCAAAATCATTCTCAGCGTAGCATGTTTTTCCCCGGCCTATTTCCTAGTGATGACATCTACGTAACACGATTGATTTATACTTCAACTTTCATCTTAATAAAGATTTCTTTCTCTCATTTCTTAAAGCAAATACAAACGAATTGCAGAAAAACACACCTGTCGTTCAGTGAGTTAGACAAACAAGTCAGTTCTGCATGGAACTGTATGATTCCTAGCTCTTGATCCCTTTCAGAGTTGGAAGATTTATCTAGATCATGAGGGTGTTGTTGGTACCTTGGAAAATTTGTATTTCTCTTCTATGTTGTGACTTCCCAAGAGGAAGTATGTGGCCTTGGTGTGTGTGCAAAGCAGGGCATTCTGATGCAGATGAAAAAATACGTCATTTCACTCTTAATGTCTTGTCAAGTACAAAGAAATGTGTGAAACAAACATTCTGATTCCTTTCGTGATGTCTTATTTTACCTCAGATCCTTAAAATGCTGGCAGTCACGAATGTAGCCAGGATGTGTATTTTACAGTACTTTTATTTAACATTAAATGACTTACTTTTATGGTTCCAAGCAAACTGCTACCAAGCCTCTTGCACCCTTTAGAATACTATTTTATCCTTCTACATGATACTCTGTCCCCCCGGGCCCAGCACTTTGTACCAAACAGGAAAGTGTTCAGTTAGTACTAGTAGCAGATCATAAAAATCTCTCCCTTTGGCTCTCCATCCACAATTTTATCATCCCTGCTCAAATGAGCTGAGTGCATATTTTTGCCTTATCACCACATACATATCATAGCATGTCTGCCTTGAAAAGGCCCCCTGGGCTGTCTCACTACATGCTGAGATTAAAAGGGTGTTTAAAACATACCTGGACAAATTCAGTCATCGCAATGATTCTGCTTTTGTTTTTGGCACAGTTTATATTTAGTAGGTGTGACTGGGAAGTGAAATTCATGAAAAGCATCCTTACCTGATAGATGGAGAGTATTTGTACTATTCAAGGAACTGAAAATATATTCTGTAAAATAGTCTGGGGACGGCAAGTTTCTTTGTCCCAGACAAACACCTTGGAGGGACAAAGCAATGATTGTCTCCGCCAACTGAGGAAGTGTATTTTCATCGGCACCATCACTGCTTGAGATACCAGATTTTTTCTGCAGCACTTTGGTTTCCATACACTGAAATCAGACACAAAGTAAAAAGAAAATTTTAATTACTGAAATTATTCTGATTAGAACATCTCTAGGATTTCCCAAAAAGACAAGGAATCATTCTTCTAAAAGAGGACTGAATTGTTTGTGGGAATGTGCCTACCATCATTCTCTAGTCTCAGATAGAGCTCTATCTGGAAAATACTTGTTTCTTTCATTTGCCATGATACTGAATTTTCTAACTCCCATCCCATTGATTCTTATTTGTCTAATCTTTCTCACTGTCCTACTGTACAGCACAGGGAACTATATTCAACATCTATGATAAAACATAATGGAAAAGAATATGAAAATGAATACACACATATATATGTATAACTGAGTCACTTTGCTGTACAGCAGAAATTAACACCACATTGTAAATCAACTACACTTCAATAAAATCTAAAAAATAAATTTCCCCTTAAGGCCCCAGAGAACCCACTGAATATTATAAACAAGAGAATCGTACAATAAGGTAGGTTACAGAAATGTCACTCAGGTGGCAAAGTAGTAAATGGATTGACAGAGTTAGAACTTGAGGGCAAGAAGCCTAGTTAAGAAGTTATTGATGAATCCAAAATATCTCGTGACCTAAGATGGTAGCACTAGACATGGAAAGAAGCAGATGCATTTGAAGAATATTAAGAAGTTAGCCTTGGAAGGACTTGGAAGAAAATGTGAAGGAGTGCAGAGTCAAAAATGACTCAGGTTTCTGAATTGACAACTGTATAATGGTAATACCTCCCACTATCCCACAAATTCTCCCCCCAAATACCCAGTATATATCTGGTGCTTCCCTAGGTACTGGAAGTGCAGTGGTGACCAAAACCAAAAGCAATCCCTGCCTGCCCTAGAGCTTAAAGTTCACTATTGTTAATAAAACAATAATGTAATCAAATGTAAGTTGATAACTTTGGCAACTGCTTTGAAGGAGAGGTACATGGTACAATGATGTAAAAATAGACAGCTATTTGACCCAGTCAGGCAGATCCAAGAAGGCTTCCTTGGGATTGTGGCGCACACACACACACACACACACACACACACACACACACACACACACACACTGATCTGAAGGAGTGGGAGAAAGGAATAGCCCAGGCAGGAGACACAGCATATGCAAAGTTTCTGTGGCAAGAAGAAGGATGGCAGATATGCACAGCTGGAAGGAGGGCAGTCACTGGAGTGGGTGAAGTAAGGGGAGCATGGTGAAAGTTGAAGGTCTATTGGCACTTAGCGGAGTTTGCCCTTTATCCTAAAATCAACTGGAAGCCAAAGGGGAATTTTGAGCAAGGTTTGGGAATGGGGGTTATGGGACTGGATGTGCGTTTTGACAAATTCGCTCTGGCTACCTGGTGGAGCACAAATAGACTGGAAAGAGAGTCAGTGCTTCCTAGTAGCACAGTAAGAAGGCTAGTACTGTAGTCCAGGTACAAGACAGTGATGATGATAATGGACTAAGTCTACAGGTTAGGGATCTCTTCAGGAGGTAATAGCAGTAGGACTTGGATTAGATATAAAGGGGGAAGAAATTTGGAAAATAAAATTTCTAGTTGGGCATTTGACTGGATAATGATGTTATTTGCTGACCTATGAAGTGATACATGAAGACTGGATCTCGTTGGGTTGATTTATGACCTTGATTTTGGATATTTTAAGTGTAAGGTACCTTTACCATATCCTTAAAGAAAAGATGTTGTATAGTCTATGTGGGTCTGGAGTGCAGGGAAGAGGTCTGGGATGGAGATACACTCTGGTGAGTCATCTTTAAGTATCGATGTGCTACCCCAGAGAAAGCATATAGAATGATGGGGGCTAAGACCATGCCTGAAAGAGCACTAATGCTTAAAATCTACACAGAGAAAGAGCCTGCAAAGGTGAAAATGGGGGTCAGAGAGAAAAAAAAACAGGAATGTGCAGCATATACAAGCCAAAGTAGAGACTATTTCAAGAGCTACATAAGCAACATCAAAGAAAGAACATGTTCAGGAATAGAAATATGACTTTTGATTTTAATATTGAGTTTCAAGTGCCGAGGAAATATACACATGGAGATTTTTAAAGATGGGTGTATATATGAGTCAAAGGAGAAATCTGGGCTGGCTTGCAACAGAATTGAAAGTCATCGGTGTTTAGGAGTACTTGACGTTGTGAGAGCATCTCACTCAACAAGAATATGTAGGGTGAGGAGAGGGAAAACCACAGTTGGGGCCAAGGAGGATGCCATGATTTAAGGGATGGCAGGTCAAGTGGATCCTTCAAAGGAACTTGACACAGAATAGCTGGACAAGTGAGAAGAAACCAGGAGATGGGGGTGATGAGAATGGGAAAAAAGCATGACGTATAGGCTGACAGAAATCAAAGAGCAAAAGAGAGCTTCATGGAGGCAAGACTTGACAAAAGTGAGAGAGCAAAGAGAAGGACAGAGATGGTTGAGAAATACAATGTACAGGAGTGTGGGAAGGAGGAAGTATGTTCATCCAATGAGGACTCAAGGGAAGGTTGCTATGTCAATGTTGCCTTCTTGTGACATAGGACAAGGTGGGAAAAGTGCGGATCAGATTTATTTATTTATCTATCTATCTATCTACCTACCTACCTATCTATCTATCTATTTATCTTATTGAAGTATAATTGACTTACAATGTTGTATTTAATTTCTGCTGTACAGCAAAGTCACTCAGCTATACATACGTGTATATATATACATATATATATATATGTATATATATATTCTGTTTCATACTCTTTTCCATTATGGTTTAGGGAGCTATATTCAATATCCTGGATTTATTTCTTTTTTAAGTTTGTAATGGGTGAGCTTGGCAAGAGCCTATTCATAGCTATGGTGGGGAGCAGCGGGGAAGGCAGAGAGGCAGTTACCAAAATTTTAACAAATTTGGAGAACTAGCCAGAAGATTCATGGATGACAATAACAAGTTAAAATAACAGAGACTGTGAACCTCATAGAAGTGTGAGTTTTTCATGGAGGGCGTGAAAGAGTAACGTCTCAATGTGCCACTGAGGACAAAGGAGGATTCTAACCATTGTTTCCAATCCCAAAGTCCTTAGGATGTGGTCACGAATACCCGTTCTCCATATAAGAGGCGGGACTAGTAGAGCACCATGTACATTTACCATGGAAACAGCAAAAGAGTGGAAAGAATGGAGAGAGGTGGTTGCATTAAGAGATTGAGTCAGGAAGATAAAACAGAGTAGGAAGAGAAGGAAAGAATAGAGGGATATTTAGATTCTGGACCATTAGGGAGGGTCGCTAGATCAGAATATGATGGTGTAAGGTTGTTTCTCTTAGTGAGCTGGTTAAGGCCCGCCTGGAGTTGCTGTTAGTGGCTTGACCTATGGAGGTTGAGTCCCATGAAAGCAAGACCTAGAAATGCTAGTCGTGGTGGGCCTGGACCGCCAGCATCTTCTGTGACCTTACACCCTCTAGTCAGAGACAGCAGCAGCCTGCAGTGAGGTGCCAAGAGGCCTCCTGCAAAAGTCTAGAATGACTGACTTCCTAGTGGAAGCCTACCCCAAGGGCATGGGCCACAGGACCCTTCCCAGGAACTGGTGACAGCGGTATCCTCCAGGAGATAGTTGTTCTAAGGCCTAGCACAGGGTTATGACTCATCAGTAGCTCACTTCTTCTTGACTGAATAGATGAATAAAGTGGGTCTACACATAATATTGAATTAGTTTATTCTGTTCTAGGAACGTTTAATCTCACATACTTTTGGAAGCCCAGGTATTTGCAGTATATGTTGGATAACCATAAATCTACATTAAATATATATACTCCATCTGCCTTTAAGTGCTGGATTTGCATTTGTATTTAACCTGTATCAAGACAGTAACACATAGGATGACTAAAATCCTAGTGGCTAGTTTGAACCGATCTTACATCACGCAGACGTTGAACTGAGGAAATTCTAGGTAGGCACGCCTCCCTATTTAAGCAGAAAACTGAATTCTATAAAGGAACCCCATTTTATCCCTTGGAAATAGAAAGAAAAAATATAACCAAAGTTTGAGAGCCACAAGATTAGAGTTACTGAAGTGATATCCACAAAGTCCTTAGTAAACAGTCTTTCCATTTGTTCTGCCAATTACAAGAGAAATTGAACCTATTTACAGCAAACTGGAGGATATGTCTGCTGGCATTAAGTTGCAGCATGATTGCACAGATACCTTTGAACTCCTAGAAACCAGAATTGGGCCAAGAATCAAATTTATCACTATATGTTGTTATAGAATGAATGTTTGTGTCACCCCCCAAAATTTGCATGTTGAAATCCTAATTATTAATGTGATGGTATTAGGAGGTGGGGCTTTTAGGAGGTGATTAGGTCATGAGGGTGGAGCTCTCATGAATGGAATTAGTGCCCTTGTATAAGGATCCCAAGAGCTCCCTTGCTCCTTCCACCAGGTGAGGACACAACAAAAAGATGACCATCTGTTAACCAAAAAGTAGCCTCTCACCAGACACCAAATCTGCCCAGCACCTTGATCTTGGACTTCCCAGCCTCCAGAACTATGAGAATAAATTTCTGTTGTTTATAAACCACCCAGTTTATGGCATTTATATCAGCCCAAACAGACTAAGACACATGTCAATGAACAATTCAAGAGAAAAAAAAAAACACGTTCTGCCACACTCTTCAAAATGTGCTGGTGACTCCTCAATTCATTCTTTAAGAAAATATAGCTTAAAAAAACCCATGTTCAGAGAACGTTATCAGCTCAAACTTCCCAACGCAAAGCAGAAAGCAAAAAGGTAATTGAAAGGCCAGCTTTTGCTGGAATAGTAATGAAGGCAACAAGACGCTCATTTCCTAAGAGTGGGAACTGTGAGAAAAGAAAAGCACTTGGGACCCCTGAACACATGCAGCACCACTTACAAGCCACAAAAGAGATAATGTCTGTGCCGTCATGAATAATGCTTTTTGCAAGCTGCATCCTCAGGGAACTAACTAATGATTAATTCATCTCTCGCCAACTCTTACTGCGTAATCCTTCCCTGGCCAGAAGGCAAGGCAAATAGACACACTGCTCTCACCGCTATAGTTCAGTCCTTGGAGACTGATCAAAAGCCATGAGTCACACTCACTTTAGTGCTCAGGGGGACTCGGAACAGAGCTGCCCTGTCACCTGGTCTGCCTGCCCGCCCACCCACCCACCCAGCTTCCGCCTAAAACTCATCTGACAACTGATTAGTCATTACATCCACCCCCCTTTCTTTTTTCTTTAAAAACAAAACAGCTTTGTTGAGGTTTATTCTGAATTATTTTAAACAAAATAAAAAATAAAGAAATATTTTTGTACAATCATGTGATTAGTCGTTACATTTCCCCCTTCAGACTCAGAATTTTAAATTACATCACTTAACATCCCATCACTAAAAACCACAATTACTTACCTCTCAGAAGTTTTTGAGTATCCTAGAAATGAATTAGTGACAAAAAATCATGCTTTGAGACTGTATCTTAGCAGCAGAGCTAGTTAGCAATTCTGACTTTCTTACCTGGCTTCTGGAAGTGCCAAAGTACTGCCTGGTGAAAGCCAGGATATCTTCTGTCTCATTCTGTGAAAGGAAATAGGAGTCTTCATCCTGCCTGAGGCTGAGAAGGCTGTGTAGGTAAAATGTATACTCCTTATTACTCATGTTGAGCTTGGAAGAGCAGATCTCTTCCTGATGAATGATGTAATAGAGGAGGAGAAGAGAAACTCTCTGGACCACTTCCTCTCTGAGCTGATCCTCGATATCTCCTCCAGCTATTAGTAACAGGGCATCTGGATCGAAGCACTGTGCAAAAAAACCCCACAAAATAATAATAAAAATTAAAAAACAGAAACAAAGCTTGACAAATAGTCCCAGAACATTAACAACCACAGAGTCTCGGTTGCTTATTATTTTATGAATAGGAGGGGAAAGTGGGCAGCCTCAATAGCCCAATTCAAGTAAGACAATCACGGTTGGACTTTTATATAAAAAGGATGTCCTCCCAGAAGCCCTTATTCCCTAAATGCAACCCTTCTATCTCCAACTATAGTAACGCAAGCTGTCACTTTGCTGCCTTGATTAATACCAGCTGACTCTGGTTTTTAAAGTGATGCCTCATTGCATTTAGAATGAAATCCAAGCTCCTTATAATGTTCTCCTCAGTCTGGCTTCTGCCCATCTTACCTCTCCTACCTTATCTTAGCCTCCCTCCACCTCTCTCACTCAACTTCTGCCCCTGTGATTTTCTGTCAGTTCCACCAGGCTCTTTCCCACCTGATTTCTCAGGTCTCAGTTTCAAGTGCCACTTCCTCAGGGATGCCTTCCCAGATACCATTTCCAAAGTCCAAAGTCCCCATCCCTGCCCCGTGTTCTCCGGCACAGCGCCGTTCAACGAAAATATCACACAGGCTACAAATGTGAGGCACATTTTAAATTCTCTAGTAGCCACATTTTAAACCGTAAAAAGAAACAGGTGAAATTAACGTGAATAATATATTTTCTTGAAATACATATGCACGATATGATCATTTCAACACATGATCAAAACTCTAAAAAAGTATTAATGAGCTATTTGATGTTCTTTTTGTCACACTAAGTCTTTGAAATCTGCTGTGCGTTTTATGCTTATCAGCATTTCTCAACTGGGATGAGCCACATATTAAGTGCCTAACAGCCACAGGCAGCTCTAGCATTATCATTTTTCCTTTTTTTCATAGAACTAGGATTCTAAGATTACTATGTCTCCTTGTTTCTTTTCTATTTCCTCTTGAAGACAACTGGCTCATTAAGGCTGGATTTTGTCTGCTTTGCGCACAGGTCTGTCCTCAGCCTCTAGCACCATGCCTGGCACTTAAGAAGAGTAAAAATGGAATGAACGAGTACCATCTGCTTCTCTCTTAGCCTACCTAAGAGAATTGATGTCAGCCCTTTCTGAGACGCAATCAGTTACCACATCCTGCTATTAACAGAAATGTTGGTGGTTCGAGAATTACTAAAAATGCTTCCATGATGCTTTGTTTCACAACCCACAGATAGACAGCTGGCTTGTCTAATCTGGGAAGTTTACATGGCAGAGGAAGGTGTTTGGGGTAATGTGTTGGGACAGTGAGAAAAAGAGAGACACAGGGGTTGTGGAAGAGAAGCTCTCCCAGCAAGATAAGAGCTGTGTTTCTTCAAAGACAGTTGGGTAGCTTCTGGGAATGCTCCCAGGATCTGAGAAGCAGCTCATGACATGGTACCAGCCTCAGAGTGAAGGTATCAAGAGATGCCTATCTGAAGGACTTCCCTGGCGGTCCTGTGGTTAAGAGTCTGCTCTTCCAATGCAGGGGACGCAGATTTGATCCCTGGTTGGGGAACTAGGATCCCACATGCTGCGTGGTCTGGCCAGTAAATAAATACATACATACATACATACATACATACATACATACATACATAAAATATGCCTGTCTTGAGCCCCAGGGGAGTTGTCTCACTGTGGGATAATCTACTATGAAATCTTTTCATCTGTTCTCTGAGGTGGAAGTTTCAGGGGTCCTAATTCCATGTCTGCTGTGTGTCCCACTGGGTAACATCTGGAAAATACCATCTGAGCCAGAAAGAAACATGTCATCCGTCTGTAAAGCAAAGCATTAATCACATTCTTCACAAGCCACACAGATTCCAGTTTCTCCCCAACTCAACTGCGAGAGGCCAAAAACTCAGCAAACAGATGCAGGCTTCCCAACAAGATCAGCTCTGAGTGTCAATATTAAACTCAACCACCAAAACCACAGCAGCCCTTTTCTGTTCCCTACTCAGCCCTAGAGAAAAGTCCATGGGTTGGTAGCTGTTAGATGGGACTGACAGCAGGACCCAGGGAGGTGAATCAGCTGAGTCAAGCTTTGTGCCAGATAACCTCCTGAAACTAAAGTATCGGGAAAACTATTGGTCATATCAGCTACCATTTATCGGAAGCCATGTGTCCAAGACAGTGTTAAGTATCTTCCGTATCAAGGCATCCCTCAGAGTATAAATCTAATTGGGTCTGGAAAAGGTGTCGGATGATCAATTTTTCAATGGGGGGAAACTTACTGCATTATTTTAAATGGAAAAACAAAAGCCCATATCATAATCCACCAAGTATTTCTGCACAATCAAAAGCATTCAGAATACCAATTACCCAATTACTTAATGCATAATGAATTAATTAATAGGTACATATATATGCAGTATGCAAAGATCCTGCACAGAATTAAGTATGAAGTATGTTTTCCTTCTATGAGGAAAATATACCCTGAGTATATGTGTAAGCCAAGTTTAAGAGAGGGTGAGTAACGTACCTAAAGCCACACAGTTAATAGTGGTTGCCCAGCCTTAATTCCTGCTCTGCCATTGATAGACTTTGTACTTGCTGTGCAGCCCCTCACCAGGTAACCTTCTCTCCCTCCTGTTTGCTAGGAAGAGATCTGGTCAATTAGGAGGCTAGGGGATTGGTAAGGTTATAATATCCATCAGTGAGGACATGATACAGCCAGCGGGTTGAGCAAGTTCACCTTCAGAGATTTCCAAGTGCTATTCAGGTCGTCTGATGGCGCCGGGTACGTGGGAATAAGAGCGCCAAGAACACGTAGGACCTCCGTGAGGCCACTAGACCACGTTTATGTGGCCCAGGTGTGGTTGTGTGCTGGTTGCGCACAGCAGTGTCTGTGGCCACCCTGTATCCCATCCAAGCAGCCCGAGACCCTTGTCCACTCGTAGCTCCTTCTCCAGGCTTTTGCTCTGTGCCTTTCTAGGGGTGAGGCAGGAGGTAGCAGAGAAGAGGGTAAGATAGAGTCCCCCCTCCTATCAGGCTAGATAGAATACCCTGAATACAATCAGGCAGATGTTCACTCCAGAATTTTTTTGTAAAATGCTTACACCTTGGAAGGTAAATCAGTTTCTGACTTGGAAAAGTTTAAATAAGTTGTGGAAGCAGCTCATTTTATCTCGCTAGAGATTTCGGTCATCTGGAATGAACAGAGGTAGCCTACCCCTTGCTGAAGTTTTTTGAGGCCTGCTGAAATGAAACTTAATGGTGAATCAGAGGAGCCTGTGGTGAAAACTCTGTGCTCTGATATTTGAGTCTTTGACAAGTTACCTTACTGCAGAAGGTGGTGGCTTGAGGACAGAGCGCTGCAGGGAGAATCGCAAGCGCTAACATAAGGTAAATTCTCTTCTGGGCGTGGACGTGTCAAAAATTGCTATGGGGGTTGGTGGGGGGACTTGGATTTTCAGTTCGTCACCACTAGATTTGTTTCAGTTGTTACAGTTTTCCGAAGGGGCTCAGTTGTGGTTTGGGAGAGGATGTTTAGCAAAATTTTGCAAATACTGGCGCCCCATAGGCATCAGATCGGTCCCGGGCTCTGACTCCAGTAAAGTGATTCTTTGTTGAAGAAGAATGGACGCATTCAGAAATAATCCTTTGACTTCCTGTGAATCTTGTCAGGTGGAGGCATAAGGTTTAAGAGGAAAAGAAAAACACAGATCCTGGGAATTAGTTTTTCAACTTCATAAGGAAATAAACTTTGGTAAAAAGACTAGTCAAGTTGTGAGAAGTCCTCTCTACTAAGCTAAATGGACTACTCAGATGTTTGGTAGTAATTTTCTATGACACCCTGGAGTCAAATCAGATCGCCTTTTCCCAGCTGCGTAATTCAGCTTTGTTTACTGCTTGTGTATTTCAGGCGAGAGCCTCAGCGACAGAGAGCTATATGAAATCTTCTGTGTTAATAAGGCAGTTGTCAGAACCCGCAGGATAAGCTTTAGGAAATTTAGACCAAGAGATGTTTAGAATTTGATTTTGGGTTATGGGTAAATCAACTGCCTTCTTCTAAGTTCTTAGATTTTTTAAGTTCTGTTTTAGGAGGGGGCAGGGTTGCTAACGATTGACTGTACGACACAAGAGGGAAATTATATTTCTTCCTTTTCCTCCCAAACAAAGACCTGGAAAGATGTCAGCTGATGACGGGCGCTAGCTTTCTGTGGGTCTGTACTAGACTTAGTGGCATTTCTAAGGGACAGAAAGGAAAGTCTTAACTGAGAAGAGTTCAGATAAACTTTCTCGATAAACAAGTTAAGATAAAGCTTGATGGTTTTCACACTTTATCCCATGACCATTATGACAACTCGGGGAAGGGGAGGGAATTAAATGCAGGACCTTAAAGCGTTGATTCTGAATGTGTCTGAGAATCGCCTGGAGATCTTGGTTAAAAACCCCAAACCTCTGGGGACAGTTGAGGTGGGCGGGGCCGGGGCACCAGCAGGAGGGGGCTGCAGAGGAAAGTCTTGTTTTCTCAGCAGCACTGAAGGTCCTTCACAAAAGCTGCTCCAGCGACCTGGAAAAGGGGAGACTGGACATTTCCGCTAACATAAGCAGGGGAAGAGAGCTTGAGCTCGTATGCATTCATAGATGGTCGTGTGACCTCACAGGGAGCCCCCTGAGAAGGGAATCAGCATCTCGGCATCCTAACAGCTAGACGGTGCCAGAACAAGGATACGGACCCAGTGCCGACTGACTCCAAACCAGATTCTTTTCCCTTCACCACGCCTGGAACCCATGCAGGCTCATGGTTCTCATCATTACTGAAGTGGAATTTATTCTTTTGGAGTTAATTAATCCCTCATTAAATGTATTAAAACCCCCTTCTCACCCTTCTCATTAAAAAAGAAAAAAAAGAAAAAGGAAAGCCATGATCAGGCAAGAGTATCCATATTCAAAGGCGGCAGCTTGAATGGATTTATTTTTAAACGTGCAGTGCTCTTAAAAACTTCAGATCAGTTGTTCTGAAAATTCAGTTTTTACCTAGATCCGAAATAAAATTGGGAACTTTTTTTTTCCTCCCCCCAAATTCAGGATACACACTGATCCCTTTTTTCAGACATTTTAAGGACCTGAACTCACTCCCTTGCCCTCTTTTTATCACAGAACTTCTGATAGGTACCCTGCCTCCTAGTGGACAAAGTCCCTAAGAAGACAAAAAAGGATTCAAGAACATGGTGAAGACTTCTGGTTTGCACCAGAATGTGGGTGTTTGTAAAACCAGGGTGTTTCTCCCTGGTTGTTGTGAATTGACACTGAGAGATTCCGTGGACTCCTTGCTTAGATTGTAGTGATTCGGGTAAATTGGAGACTTCTGAGCAGGTGAAGCTGAGATTAGCCTTTTTTTTAAACCTTAGTCTCTTAGAGAAAAAGAAACAGCAGCAGCAGGAGGGTGAAGTTATTACAGACAGTGTTTCACTTCCTAGGAATGGAACAGAAACTAAACTGGCCAAATACTTGTTAATGTCATAGAAATCAAAAAAAATGTACAAAACAACCCATTCCCCCCCAAAAAACGGAGAATAATCTTGCCTGTTTACACCCCCCTCCAAGCTAAACTAATATTCAACCAGCCTTAATAAGGCACTTCATGTCATTAGAGAACATTTCTCTGAAGCAAATTCTCAGAGGACATTAAAAAGATATGACTCCTAGTTATTTCCGGTGGGAAGTCTTCTGTTGCTATATATATAAATTAATGTCATCACAGATGAGTTGCCTTTACAACACATGTTTTCTCTGGGAACCCTTGGGAGTTTTACTAATTACTGAATTATTTACTGTTTGCACAGAGCAGAGAAAAATTCTGTTAGCAAGACCCTTCTGTGAAGAAAACAAAAACAAAAAACAAAACATTTGGCCAAGAAATGTTTCCCCCAGAACAAAGCGTGATTGAGAAGATCTGCTAAAATTTATTTTGGGGAGAAATGATTCGCTTCTCTTATTTAGTTAGTTATGTCTTCATTTATTTACTTATTTATTTGTGAGTGAGTTCATTCTGAAAAATCTCATCTCAGGAAAGGGATGTTCAGAGTGTTTTGGTCTGTTTTTTGTCTGAAGTCATTTTAAGACATGGGCTCTTACCTCTGGGGCTGCTCTGGTCATTACCCATCCCCCCACCCAATGGAGACATTCTGATTTTACATTAAATGTTGATTTTACAGTAATGCTGATTTTTACATTAAAGCGGCCCGCAGAGATTTTTAAAAATACCATCCAGGGCAAGTGAAATCTCAATCTCTGGAGAAGGAAGCTCCAGCCTGGGTATTTTGTGAAACCTGGCCAGGTGATGCTGATGGATAGCCAGGATTTGAGAGTCACTTGATAGACTAGGAAATGCCTGGAAAATGGGTTTCTGGGGCCCATTTCAGCCCCACTGGTAGCACTTCCCTTCCCCAGCTTAGATTCCTCATTTTTAAGAAGACGATAATCCAATTCCTTAACTCCCCACGATGCAAAATATTAGAACACACCTACCAATATCCGGGAGAAAGTATTTAAAAATTCAACATTAGACAAATATCAGGTTGTTATTATTATGCCTCAGAAAACAAATGGCATCTATCTAACCAATCATGTTCAAGGTCATTGCAAGCTCATAAAAAGGATTAGTCAATCAGAAAGAAAAGGGAAGTAGAAGTGCATACTTGCAAATAAATACCTCTAAACCTGCAGAAGCGTTGTAGAAAGACTTACAGAAGCATTACCATTTTAATAAAAACAAGTTCTCCCTGTCTCTAAATGCCATATGCAGAATGCTGTATGATGTGTCATATCCCAAATATGGGAGTTATTACACCATAATGCATTGCCCACTCGGATATTGGAAGGTTTGCAATGGATTTTCCTTTCCTAAAGTAAGCGGCTAAGGAATGCATGGGTCTCTTTGGAAAATGCCCTTGTCCCTGATCCCATTCTATGGCACTAACCAGATTGCAATCTCCTTGCCTTCCGTCTGTCCTCCGTGGGCACCCGGTTTTCTCTAGCAGAGTTCTGATGAGGCTTCTCGAGTGGTTCAGGGGGGTGGGCTCTTGTGCAGAGAGAACATGTAGAATTTCCGTCAGTTGCCCTGGACTCCAAGTGCCGCTGCTGTCTGGAGTTGAGGGTTTTTCTGTCTCAGTCAAGGGAATCAGGCTGAGTAGAAGGAACAATGGCACCCAGAATACAGAAAGCTT
Source organism: Balaenoptera physalus (assembly GCF_965194825.1). Classification (NCBI taxonomy): domain Eukaryota; kingdom Metazoa; phylum Chordata; class Mammalia; order Artiodactyla; family Balaenopteridae; genus Balaenoptera; species Balaenoptera physalus. The sequence goes on along the minus strand of NC_138883.1, from coordinate 175,518,134 downwards.
TCTCCAGAAGCACATTTCCACTCTTCCTTCAGCCCAAGTCTGCCTCTGATGGAGCTGGGTGGGTTGGTGTTCACGGTGTCAACTCGTAACTGGAGGAATGTCTGTGGAAAGAGGAAAAATAAAGCCCTTAATTACTGTGCCTGCAACAGGTTTGCAAGGATTCATTAATTGGGTGGCTAAGCTGATTGGCAATGACAAGCTGTTTCTGAACAACAGGGGGTCTATAGCTCGTTTATAACTCCCACCGGCAGGAAATTATGGTGGGTGTAGACTTTCAAACTGTACAACAGCCAAGAAGTGTGTTATATTGTCTGTCTCTGAAATAGAGTCAAAAATTAGGAAGAATGCATTTCACTGTTTATCCTGAAGGTGCTACAGGTCATAAGACCCGGGGCAGGAAACACCCTCATTTATCTTTTTTATTGAAGTAGAGTTGATTTACAATGTTGTGTTAGTTTCAAGTGTACAGCAAAGTGATTCGGTTATACATACATATATTTTTTTTTTCAGATTCTTTTCTATTATATAGTTTATTACAAGATATTGAGTATAGTTCCCTGTGCTATACCGTAGGTCCTTGCTGTTTACCTATTTTATGTATAGTGGTGTGTATACATTAAGCCCAAACTCCTAATTTATCTCTCCACACCCGCCAACAGGAAACGCCCTCATTTTATCCCATTGATTTATGGGCCTCATCAGTGAAGTAAGTAAATAAAAGTAAACAGAAAATAAATTTGAGTAAATTACAGCTATCATGTTGAGTTAGAAGATTTTTTGATAAGGAAGGGACTAAAAGAAAATAGTAACATCCAGAACATACTGGTTAGTTTTTAGTTTTCAGTTGATTAAAAGTATGAACTATCTTGGAAAAACAAGAGAGTTTCAAGGCCGCACAAGCCATGATAAATCCACATATTCAGGCCTCAGGAAAGAAGTGAAAGGACAGCTTGAGAACCAATCAGCTTTCTGGAAAAAAATTAATATCTTCAACCGATTGCTTAAGGAATGCAAAATGTTAACAGCATCTCATGGCAGATCTTGGCCCAGAGATGAGCTAATAATGACTGTGGGGTAGTTAGAAAAATACTAGGATTACTTTCATGGTTTAAAAAAAAAAGAGAGAGAGAGTTTAAGATTCTTATGTTAGCATCTAAAAAATGACAGACGATGATACAAACATTTCTAAACCCAGTGCTTACCTTCAGACGAAAGACAAATGATTATTTATCTGGAGCTCTGTGGCCTTTTAAATCTCAGAGAGTATTTCATGGTTACAAAGTCCTCTGTTTTTAAAATTCCTTGACTGTGCGCTGGGAGCTAGAGAGGATTATTTCAGCCCAGAACAGTTTTCAGTTGCTATGGAGAGTAACAATGAAGGTGGATAAAAGTGAGAACTTTCTGTCTGGCCGATTTTCAGGAAAACCAAATTAGTGTCGCTAATGAACCTGACTTTTTATATCACTATTGACCAATTGTCTTAGAATTCTGAGAAAAACCTTAGAATTTCTTACAGCCACTTGCCCTTTAAAGGACAGAGCTAGGTCAAACGAGTTCCCCTTGTAGAATGGAAAGGCTTTCCTGTTAGATCAAGACTTTTTTTTTCCCCAGAGGATTCTGTGATAATTGTTTTATCCACATCTCAAACCAACGATTTGTTGAAAAGATAGGCTCATTAGAATTTTATTTTATAAGGTGCAGAGGTTTAAACGATTTCAGGCATTCGTAAATTCATAAATAGATTTTTCAAACAAAAAGTGTTTGCTGGAGGAATAAAGTTCTTACCTGGGAGGCAAGTGGGAAACTTTAAGCAGCTGTATATATTCTGATCCCAGAGCCTGTGGTAGAGGTCATTGCATAAGGCCCTCGGGTCCTGTGAAAAGAGCTCTCACTAAGTTATTGGGGAATAAATGACTGAAAGAACAAATGAAGTGGTGAGTTTTATAGGAGGTAAGAGACGTCGAGACCCAAGATTTCAAAGTGGACAGTGTACGTGGAAACAGCACACAGGCTATAGACACACCAAGTGAATCCGAAGAGTGTAGGAAATGGGGAGAGGCTTGAGTCTGCTGCTAAGGTGGTAGCTGGGTAAGGAGGGAAAGGAAATACAGAGAGAATGAAGGCGGCATCATGAGTCTCCTCTGTTGCTCACTGGATATGAAAATTGGGAACAACAGGGTGAGACCATCCTAGGCCCACGCTGATAACCCTGTCAGAACTACGGAAGGCTGACACTCCCAGAAGATGCCCGGCTGCTCTGGATTACACAGCACGGAGCACTCGCGTTTACCTAAACCGTCAAGGGAAGGGCCTTGGCCCGTTTCTCACGAGCTCTGTGGGGAGATTACCTGGAGCTCGAGTCCAGAACCAGCAGCCCAACAGGAGAGCGAGGAGGCGGTCAAGCCCTTCCAGCCGTGGGTCCAGTGGACGTAGAGAAGCAAGCGGACTCAGGACCAGAGGGGGCACTGGCGACGCTCCCTGCAGGCTCCTGCTCCCGGCCTGTTGCCATCCCCCCCGCGGGGCCCACCTGAGCGTCATTCCAGGCGCCACCCTAGCTCAGTCTCGGGCACTTGGTTAGGAGGTAACTAAGGGAACGTAGCCCAAGACCCATTGCGCAAATTATCCAGTCCTGCCATCACCTGCTACTATTAAGAACCTCAGCTTTGCCTTATTTCTGGAACTAAGCCCTTGCTTCCTGGCCCACCTCCAATTAGCAGGTCCCCAAATGGGCCCTCCCTGCCCAAGTCCCACTACATAACCTTCTCGGTTTCGGCACAACTGGATCTTGATTGGCTGTGACCAGTGGTCGCAGGACAGCGCCCTCTGCTGGGACTTTGGTATCCTTTTCCTGATTCCCTGATGGACGTCCAGGCTGGAAGTCCCGTATTTCCTAGTCCTAGATGCCCTGTGCCTAGAGAGCCCCGCCTCCTAGGGCCCCAGCAAGTTATCTCCTGCAGAAATTCTTAAACACCCATAACTAGTGTCAGCTGATCCCAGCACCTCCGCCAGCCCAGCCACAAGCCAGGCGGCCCCCAACTACGCGAACTTCCCCCCCAGGGCACAGCCTGTATCATTTGCCCCCCAAGGCTTGCTCTCCCCTCACAGTCATACCTAAGTCAGCTAACAATCAGGTTCCTCGTCCTGTCCCAGGGTGAGACAGCCATTAGGAGCGGGTAAGGAGAAGCCTGGAAGGCAGGCAGATCCCAGGGAAGAAGGAGGAGGCACTTGGCTGAACACGGGGGTGTGGCTTCCTTGCCTGGTGTGGGTGGTAGCCGTAACTCTACATCCCCAGCCTGCCTGCTTCCCCAGCAAGCCTGAAATCAGCCTTCCTTAAACACCATTATACTTGCAATCCAAACCGACCTCTAGGGGTAATGAGCTTCATGTGTGAACTAACCCACTGTACAAAGAAGGAGCTCATTGACTCCTGATTGACATTTACAAGGATTTAACCCGCATTTGGGACCAGTCTCATCTGATGCAGTATCTCCTGATATACAGACCGTTTTTTTGTGCTAACGCAGGAAGATGTAGTGGATGGGAGGTGGGAGGGAAGCAGGAAGACTGATTAATCCATCCTTCCTTCAGCTCCGATTCTTTGCCTTTTGGGGTGGCCTGAGTTTCAAACTTCTACCTCATGTCAATATAATGTATTTACATGTGTACTCTGCCTTGACCTGGAAAGAATTTAAAGGGGCCCACCAGGTAGAAAGAAATACAAGATGGCAACTGCTTAAGAAGAGACTGAAACAAGAGTAGAACCATCGTGGATCGTTCAGGGCCGCCATGTACAGTTTTGCAGGTTGCGTACTGTACAACTCTAGGGCTCATCATTCACTTCTGTAATCGCCACAGATTTATTACAACACTTTTCCAGCAAATGTTCTGAGGAAAGGAGGCTCTGAGCTTGTGGTAGGACTGCGTGTGTTCCTCTTCCTCAGCATCCAGCCTACCGCTGGTGGGGCCATCTCTGGCTGTAAGATGAGGTCCTACAATCTGAGCTACCTCTGGGCCTTGCTTCTCCCCATGTCCTCCCTTTATGCTGTCTTCTTTCCTCTTTTCCAAGACTCTAACCTCTCTAAGTCATAATTATAATAATGTTTATTAACATTTTTGGAGTGTCTTTAATGCCTAGGCACTGGGCTAAGTAACCTTACATGTATTTTCTCATGTAATTTCAACTGAACCTAAAGAACTTCTCACTGTACATTTCAGAAATCCCCGGGGTCACACAGCTAGTAGATGCCACCAGAAATCCAGGCCTGTCCACATCAAACTTGGTGCTTATACCACCAGGCAACTGTCTGTTGCGATGTGATCCCATGTTTTTATTTGTAAGTCCAAGCTTCTTTTTACAATGAAACCTGGGATACACAAAAGAAGCAGGCAAGAGTTCATCATAAAGAAAAGAATCCTTTTCCATATACGTCATTACATAGTATTGAGTAGAGTTTTAAAAATTTTTTAATTAAAAAATTAAAATTTTTTATTTAAAAAAATTTTTTAATTAAAAAATTTTTTAAATAAAAAATTCATGTGATACAGATAGATTAGAAAAAATAATAATAATCTGCTACATTATGATTTTTGCATTCTCCCCAAACCCCCTTCAGCCCAAAAGTTCTCAGGAAAAAAATTTTTCAGAAAAAAAGTAGAACTTTAAAATAAATAGATCCTCAGGTTCTCCTTTTCTGTAATACTTCTTAACAGGACTACCCACTAGGCATTTGAAACAAATGCTACTCCTTCTTAAACTGTTTTCTCAGAGGAAAAACAGAATATTCAATTAACAAGGCAGCATCTACAGGGTAAATACTAGTTTTGTTCATGTCCTGATTCTACGACATCACTGTATTTCCAACAATTAGAAAATGTCAATTGTTTTAAATGTAGACATTTAGATTATCTTTGATTTGGAAACTGATAGTAAACATGATTTTTTAAAAAACACACATTTTATGTGCAACTCTCAAACAACATTTTTTTCTCCTTATGAAAACCATGTATGATTACTAATAAAAAAAAAACTGTATAAAATACCTAAGAGCATAAAAAAAAAGAGGGTGGCCTCTCCACCAGAGATAACAGATGGATTATGTTATATGAATGATTTTAAAGCTCATTGTTTGTATTCATTATACAGTGTCGGTCCTGCTAGAAATGGATTTATTAGTCATTTCAAAAACTCACCTTTCAGTTTGGTTTTGATGATCCTCATTATAGCTGGCTTTCCACATCATTAATTTCCACTCTTCTTATTTCCTCTCTTCTTTTTTTCCTGTCTTTCCATAGTTCTTTCTGTGGGAAAGGAGCTTTGAGTGCAGACGTTGCTAGAGGTCTACCCAATATCCATTCCTCCTGCTTTCATTTGTTGGGCAGCAAAGTGCCCAGCTAAAAACTCTCGCTTCTCCAGACTCTTTAGAAGAAGACACATGACACAGCTTGGAGATGATGTGAGTGGCAGGCTGCTGGGGGCGTCAGAGAGGCCCTCCTGCCTGAGATGCAGAAGTGACATCACACGTGGCCCCGGGTGAGGTAAGGAGCAGGAGAACAAGAGCCTCCCCCTTCAAGTTGAAGCAGGAGGACAGAAGAAGGCGAGCCTGGGCCCTAGAAGTATCACCCAGGTCACCCCAGGAGCCCTGGTTGCCTATCCTTGGGGTGTTGGTTGAGTGAGATCCATCAGCCCCTATCTGTGAAATCCTTTTTGTCCAATTCTCTGTTGATTTGCACCAAATGCAAACACTGGTACCCCTTGAGACAACAATGATATGTCTTGCCATCTTTTTCTGCTTCTGGAAATGACATTTGCAGACATGGAGAAAGCTCATGGAAATGGAGAGTTGGAATGAGGGGGCCTGGTGGCCGATTAATTTCCCAGCTACTTCCTGAGTCACTCTGGGTGAATCGGTGTGTGAACAGGTATATGAGGCATCGATTACCGCAGGTAACCACAAGCTTGGGCCATGAACAGGACACGCTTATTATCCCACAGTTGCTGCGGGTCAGGAGTCCAGGCGTGGTGCACGTGGGTCGTCCACTCCCAGCCTGGTTTCATCCGGCTGCAATCCAGGTGGCAGCCAGGGCTGGGGTTTCTTTTGAAGATCGGACTGCAGAGGATCCCCTTTCAAGCTCACGTGGTCCTTGGCAATCTAATGAATTCTAATCACAGGGTGACACCCCCCCATTGAACTGGTCAGAAGTAAATTACAGGTTCAGCCCATACTCGAGGGGAGGGGATACCCTAAGGGTGTGAATACCAAGAGGTGGGGATGACTGGGGGCCATGAAGTATCAAAGGGAGCAGAGTAGAATCACTGTGCTGTACGCCTGAAACTAACACAACATTGTAAATCAACTCTACTTCCATTTACAAAGCGAGAAGTTTGGGAGATGATGTGGGTGAATATGATAACTAACATTCCAGAAGCTGTGGTTTGCATCCGTATTCTTTTCTGAGGGGGTAGGGAAGATGGAACTTCTGACATCTTTCTTCATCTCCTAATCACTCTCCAACTGGTTTCAAAGTCCTCCTGGAGTTAGCTACAGATATTACCAATCAAAGGCTGTATTTAACATGTCATATTTACTCAGAATCTTGAGTACCAGTCTAAATCACTGGGAATTGTGTTGGTTTTATTTTAAATTTAACTTCACGTTTGTTTGATCCTAAAATTGAGAACTTATCCTTTGTCATTTGAGAAAGGATATTCGATAAAGTATATAACCATCAAACATATTTTTTTACTCCACACACTAAAAACATTGCAGTTTCTAGAATATTTTTAGGAAAACAGCAGAATCCTTATTGAACACGTTATTCTGCTTTTAAGATTGAGACTTTGGCATTCATTGTTAAATAGGTCAAATTATGTGACTTGGGCTGAAATTTCTATCTTTTGAATATCCTTTAACATGATGACTTTTAAAAAAAATTTCAACTCAAATATTGCCAAGAAAAAATGATTCAACATTTATGTTGATTAAACTCATGCCATTCAAGAGCATTTTGTAAACTAAATTGTTCAGTGCTTATTATTCAATGGATTTTAGTCTCAGCATGAAAAATATCTCATATTTCTAATATTTGTGCAATCTTTAGGCACATGATATAATTTTTAAAGTTATTATTTAAGCATTTATGTACAATATTATATAGATCACAACTATGTCAAATATATTCATGGCAAAAATATTGACTATAAAGTATTAATAGTAGTTCCCCACTGGTGGTAGGAATATAGGTGATTTTTCTTTCCATTTTCAATATTTTCCAAAGTTTCTATAATAAACATGTATAATTTTGCACAACAGGGAAAAAAAGAGTCATTTTTAACAGAGAGAATTTGACTAAATCCATGGTTTTCCTTTTTAAATTATTTGTTTTAGCAGCAAAACTCTTCTTTTAAAAGAAATTCTTAGAAGTAACCACATATGTAAATCTGAGAAGAGTGATGATTGTGTTTTGGAGGTGTTCTTTCTTGTTTCTGGAACTCCACAACATCCAAGGGTTCTTCAGAACACATTTTTAAAACCACTAGACCAGACAGTTTCTAGAATTCCTTAGAGCGGGCTGCAGTGGTAATAGGAGCCTGACAGACCTGGGGGAAAGGATACTGGCCCCAAGTAGGACTTCTTATGGGATCTCTGAGCCTTTTTCTCTTCATTTTTAAGATGGGCGTATCATCTGCCCTCAGGGCATTGGGTACATGGCACGTTTATGAGCTCAGTAAATAGACTATCATCGCACTGCAATCATTATATAAGCCCTCTGGTGTAATTCCATGAAAAGTCACTCTCCGGTCCCTGTCTCTTTGGCTCCTTCTCCAGGCCACTGAATTTCCCCAGGTTCTACTATTCATGATATTCTCTCAGGCTGAAATGGTCCTTTCTCCCCTCAGCTGATGAATCTGTAGTTAGTTTTGTTTTAAGACCCAACTCAAATACCACTGCTTTTGAAAAGCCTTCCATGGGTCCCATGTGTGGTAGAATGCCCATCATCTGTGCCTTGGGATACTCTTTTATCCTACTTGTCCAATGGCGTGTTAATTCACACGTCTATATCTTGTTTATGCCTTAGCTCACCCATTAATGGGGCTCAGGTCTTCACCATTTTTATATTGCTAGCATTACACACTGTATTTGATAAGTAGTGAGGACCTGTCAATAGAAAATAGTGGCCACAAGCAGTGAACAGTAATACAGCCATTTTACTCCACCAGATGTAAGATTATTAGCAGTTGAAAACAAAGAGAGCAATCTACTGATCAATGTAGTATCAGAGTATGTCTGTCTATGATTGAACGGACTTCTTACTGTCAGGGACAGGGCAGGAACTGGCAGTGGAAGATGCCAGGGTAGGCAAGATACAAAAGTACAGAAGTGCACTTGCGTCCTGAAGGTGGGCAAAAGTCCCAGCCTTTGGAAATACACCTCAAATCAATCCAGCGAGCAATTTTCCCCACAAGGTGTTAAAATGTAAGCCATCGAGGAATGAGAACATACTGTCCAGTTAATTTGTTAAGCTTACCTATCCAATATTGAGGAAAACCATTACTTTTCCAAATGGTTTAAATTGTTCAGTCGCTAATTACTCACAAAGCTATTGAAAGCCCGAGTAGTATACGTGCGTGTGAGAAATATGGCTTTTCTTTATCTTCTTATGTCAAATTCAGTCTGACTCTGAGCCTCCAGGTCGACTGGCTGCAGAGAAATTCTATCCTAAGCTGGGGCAAAAGTCCCAGGTCAAACACCCGGGAAACCCTCTAATCAGTGGTACACACTGGTAATTGTTAAGAATCTTCTCATCCTAATTCCTGTGGTCTGCTTTTGTTTACTGCCTCTCCTGTTTCCATTCTGCATCTGGGGCTCAGAATCTTTGCTGAGACTGAAACCTCTCTGTCTCAGTTTGACGCACTCCTCTGATGTCTTGTCACCCCAAGAGAGCAAATTCTCCCTTCCTTTGCCTTTTTGTCAACAGATTGAACGATGATCCCTACCCGCATTAAGGAGGGCAACCTGCTTAACTCAGCCTACTGATTCAAACGCTGATCTCATCCAGAAACATCTTCGCAGACACACCCAGAATAACGTTGAACCGATTATCTGGGTACCCTGCGGCCCTGTCAAGTTGAGGCATAATATAATAGTAACTACCATATCGACATCTGATAGTTTATTATTGAAACCCAGTTTCCTATTACGTTAGAACTTCTGGAAACTCAGCTTCTCTTGGGGGCTATGTAGCATTTCCCATGTGAACTTCTTTATACTTTAGAGTTTAAGAGAGTGTAAATCTCAATCTATTGAGGGCCTGAATAAAACGAAAAGGCAAAGGAAGGGAGAATTTGCTCTCTCTATGTGACAATCTCTGAGCTGGGCCATTGGCTCTTTGATATCCTGAGGCTTGGCACCGTGGAATACGCTTGGTTGAAGACAGTCCAAAAGAACACAGTGGCTTGGATTCTCTGAAGATCAGCTTCAGGAAAGGCTACCTGATACTGTCTGGCCTCCCCAGACTTGTATTCCTTGCTCCTCTCTGCCCGCATGGAAACCCCAGAGGATCGAGATTTTTGCTGCTTGTCAAGGAAGAGACGTGGCTTTGAAACATGAGCCAGGAGGAAGCAAAACAAGCCCAGTGACTCTACACATCTTGAAGATGAGCTCCGAGGCAAACAGCAGCTTCACAGGTTCCAGTTGGCCAAGGCCTCTCGGAGGCTGTCCCAGATTCTCTGTCGTCTGGCAGTGGAGTACGCATCAGCTGCTCAGGCTGAGGTCCCGAACTGGGTCTGCTTCCTTCATGCTCTGCAAGTCTGGCTTGGGTGTCCTCATTGGGTGGGGAGTGGCCCTGTGGATAGTCAAAGCAGGAGTCTCGGTTCCTGCTTTGTGATACATCCACCGTAGGTTCTTGAGACCAGAACAGGTGTATCTGGCCGGGCTGCAGTCCATATGGGGAGGTGGCTCACAGCACAGGTAGGGGGCTGGCGAGGTACCTAGGATATGGAAAAAGACTCCCGACAAAAGCAATTCTTACGTAATCCATCTCTAGTTACAGCCTACCGACACATGGCAGCAAAGGCCCAGACAGAAGCCCGGACATGCCCAGAGAAAATTGCAACTTTTTATTATAAGACCCAAGATCAATAACACAAACACAGAGAGACTGTAGAGGTTTAGCCCATCTTGCAAGCTGGTGTTTCCTGGATGGAGTCAAACCTTGCCAGGTAAAGGGAACACCATATGCAGAGAAGTAGGTCCCTGGAGACTATCAATCCCACACCCTCCTTTCTTCTTCATTGGATACTTCAAATTCCCCTCCTGTGTCCCCACCAGTTCAAGAGCCAGGGCCTTTGAGTTTTGGAATTAAGCCCCAGGGTGGCACATGGCAGTCAGCAGAACACATTCCAGGACAAGCTGGAATTCATTTGATTACCTGTCTCTGTGCCTGGCATTTGATAGGTACTTAATCAGTTTCCCTATTAGAGCCTTATTATTATTATTATTATTATTATTATTATTATTATTATTTCCTTTAGAGCCAAGTGTTACTCTGATTTCCAGAAAACTTGGGCAAAATAAGAGACAAAATCCTCTTTGAAAGATTTATGGCAATTTTTCTCAAAGAAGCAGATGAAGTTTCTTTCGCTCTTTCACTTCTCAAGAGAACAAAGCTGGATTACAGAGTTAAGATGGTCATGAGCATGAGAAGTTTCCCATTTACTTCCTTTCAGAAGTTGAGCAAACTCTGACCCAAGGAAACTGACATTTCCATGAGGTGAGAGTCTCTATGGTGAGAAAGAGTTTTCTGTTATCGCCAACAGTGTAGAGAAATGGTTCTTTCCACAAAGATCTAGGTTCTGCCCAGGACAACATAATGTCTGGCCTTTCCCTTCCTTGAGTTTATGTGCTAAGACTGGATAAGAGGGACAAATTGTCAACTCACACATATTCATTCATGGTGATTGTGAAGGGAATGTATAAACACTACAGCACTGGGAGAATGTCTTAACCCATTTGGGCTTCTATAACAAGATATATGGTGGTTTATAAACAACAGAAATTTATTTCTCACCATTCTGGAGGCTGGGAAGTCCAAGATCAAGGCACCAGCAGATTCAGTGTCTGCTGACAACCTGCTTCCTGGTTCATAGATGGCCATCTTCTCTCTGTGTCCGCACATGATGGAAGGGGCAGGAAGCTCTGTGGGGTCTCTTTTATTTTATTTTATTTTTAAATATTTATTTATTTATTTTGGCTGCTTTGGGTCTTTGTTGCTGCATGCAGGCTTTCTCTAGTTGAGGCGAGCAGGGGCTACTCTTCCTTGCAGAGCGCAGGCTTCTCCTTGCGGTGGCTTCTCTTGTTGCGGAGCACGGGCTCTAGGTGCACAGGCTTCAGTAGTTGCAGCACACAGGCTCAATAGTTGCAGCACGCAGGCCCTAGAGCACACGAGCTTCAGTAGTTGTGGCTCGCGGGCTTAGTTGCTCCATGGCATGTGGGATCTTCCTGCACCAGGGATCAAACCTGTGTCCCCTGCATTGGCAGGCGGATTCTTAACCACTGCACTACCAGGGAAGTCCCTGTGGGGTCTCTTTTACAAGGGCACTAATCCCATTCATGGGGGTTCCACTCTCATGACCTAATCACCTCCCAAAGACCTCACCCATACCATCACCTTGGGGGTTAGGTCTCACATATGGATTTTGGGGGAAACAAACATTCAGACAATAGCAGAGGATATAAGGGAGTTCAGAAAAGAAGTGAAGAAGTGGATTTTAGCTCCTACAGTTCCTGATTAAGTAACAGAAAGAATAGAAAAACTGCAGCTTTCGTTAACTCCCATGCTGTTTGGCTATAAGGCTTTGACCTCACAGATTATGTGAGATTTCTAATAGCTTTGGGGAAAATGAAACCTCAATGTAAAGTGATTCCAGAATAGAGGGCTCCTCAAAATCACAGCCTGAGGGCATCAGAATCCCTTGGGATGCTTGTTGAAATGCAGATTCCAGGATTGGACCCAGGTCTACTTAATCAGAATGGCAAGCATGGGCCCAGAGGAACTGGTACTTTGAATAAGCTCTCCGTGTGACTCTTATCCCCATCAAAGTTTGAGAACCCTGCCAAAACCCCAAATCAGGACCAAGCCCAGGCAGTCTTGAACTTTCTTGCCCTTAAAGAAAACAAATTAAGTCAACAGAAAAGAGAACATGGTAGCTTCGTAGGGTTCTTGAAAACGAGAGAACTGTATGTACCTGAGCTGTAACCAGACCCACAGGAGAAAGGTTTTCTCAACCCGCAGAGCGAGTTGAATGAGATCAGTAGTTTTTGCCAAAACCTAATCCTGCAGACCTGCCATGAATAACTTTAGTATTTTAAAGCCCTCACAGCACAGCCAGGATCCCCAACCAATTCGGAAAGCCTTTCCAATGTTAGTATCACCTTTTGCTGAAAGAAGTTGCCTGTCAGGGGTCCCTTCTAAATGAAAAACATTATTTACAGAATGCTAAAGAAATTCTAATACCAAAATATGTGCTCCTGGTATGTTGTTGAGAGGTTTGGGCAACGTTTCCAGTAGAAGAAGTCTTCTAAAACATTTTTATGATAACATTTAAAATCCAAAACAATGTTTTAAGGAAATTGTCTTATTTGATAGTTGGAGACAATAAGAAAAACCAGAAGTATGAAGAAACAAATTATAATGTTACTATTTGGGGTCATATCTTCTCTTTGGTAGCAAATTAAAAAGTAAATTAAAAAAATAAAATTATATTAAGGGTAGCTTTTCTACATCAGAAAATTCACCAACTGCTCTCCCAGAACTGTGAGTCATATTACTGTATTCATGGTCTCAAGAATTTTGACCTAATAAGGAATCCTGAATAATTAACCTTCTCAATAGTACTATTTAACATCATTTCTTCATCACCAAATTCATGGGAAGTTCTTATCTGTTTGCTCTGTTCTGTTTTGTTAGTCAAGCCAATGCCTGAGTACCACACCTAGATTCTAGTTTCATGGGTCTGGGGTGAGGTTCAGGTGATTACAATGTATAATCAATGTTGAGACACCCATTTATAGCCAATGCAATAGGTTTTCCTTAAGTTATTAGAAGACAAATTCTCAGCAATATAGGTGATTTACATTCCCAATAATACAAAGGTTTCTAAATTCAGATAGGACTCTCCACCTCCAATTTTGTTATGATGGAGACAAGCCAATAATTGTTCTATGCATCCCACAGTTATATGACCTAAGTCTCGGGGAGAGGTGGGTCTCTGAGCCTAATTCTTACCAAGTTTACCAGAGTAACTTAAAAGCTCCAAATTTGAGTGTCTCGGTAAAAAAGAGTGTTATTTCTGAGGGCCTCTCTAAATGAAGCCAAGTCACACATGCAGCTTTGATTTTGTGTGTTTTAAGGCAAAGAAGTAGTTAGACATGTCGTCAGGTCAAGTGGGCAGAGCCTGACGTGACATCAGGATGCTGTGAATGCAGGTCAAGCAGAGGCAGGACCAAACAGAAGATGACTTCCTGTCAGTAGTTGAGCCCGTTCCTAAACTCCAGCCCCTGCCCACATGCACCTCACTTTCCTCCCTAATGACAATGAGCTGTTTCTCATCTCAGTGGCTTTGCTCAAGTTTTTCCTCTCTCTGGCATCCATTCCTACCTTCCCTCCTTACCCCTCGAGATACTTTCTATCATCCCGTCAGACTCTGCTCAGTCTCTACTCAGATGCCACCTCTCAGCAGCTGTTCCTGACACTCAGAGTGGTTCCATAGGGAAGCGAATAAAACTTAAGCTTTGGGGCCCCTCACTCGCATGGGTCCCTTCCAAACCCCTGGGAGGGGCCCCAGAAGTGTTTTCATGTGGTCATGTTTCTTAAATAAAATCTGCAGAAGTAAGACATTTTAACCATAATTGTTTCAGACTCTCCACTTCAACTACACTTCTGTCAAACTTCCTCTTGTGTTAAGTCCTGTTAGAGTGACCATGAGAATTTTGAGACTCAGGGTAACCCCAAACTCCTACTCCATGCCTCTCCCATCTGGGGTTAGCAGATGCAAATTGTTACATATAGAATGGATAAACAACAAGGTCCTACTGTATAGCACAGCGAACTGTATTCAATATTCTGTGATAAACCATAATGGAAAAGAATATAAAAAAAGAATGTAGATATTCGTATAACTGAATCACTTTGCTGTATGGTAGAAATTAACACAACATTGTAAATCAACTATATTTCAATTAAAAAAATAATTTAAAAAAGAGAGAATCATGGTAAATGGACATTGAATTTGGAATACATGCAGTTTAGGTTTAGTGGAATAATATGTTTACTAATAATATAACTAGTGGTATCAGTATAAGAATGGCATGTCAGTCAGGATTCAGAGAAATAGAACCAGTAGAAAATATTAACACAGATAGATTGATGATACGTAATTGATAGATAGATAGATAGATAGATAGATAGATAGATAGATAGATAGAAAGATAGATAGTTAGAGGCAGGAAGATGTATATAGAGAAACTATAAGAAATTGCTTTATGCAATTGTGCCAGACTGGCCCAGCAAGTTCAGAGGGCAGGCCATCAGAAAGGGAAGGTCAGGAGCAAGCTGAAACCTCATGGGCCAAAGCTGTTAGCTACAGCAGTAGTCTCCCCCGCCAAAAAAAAAAAAAAAAGAAAAAGCTTAAGCCCAATTTTAAGACCATTTAACTAATTAAGTCGGGCCCACCCAGAATAATCTTCCTAATTTAAAGTCAGTTGATTAGGGATTTTAATTCCTTCTGCAAAATCCTTTCCCAGAGCTCCTCGATTCAGGTTTGATTAACTGAGTACTGTAGTTCAGCCTAGTGAAATTGACACACCAAAAAGTCACCTCACAAATAGCTTCTAGTAATATACCTAATCCACTGTACCAAATTATCCAGCCTTGACTGAAAGGTTGAGGACCAGGGTTTACACAGCAATATAAGTGCATTGTAATGTACACGGGACCAAAGTAAGTTGCAATTAGAGGAGAAACAATGAAGTACATGAAACCAGAAGCTAGTCTATAGAAATTCTTTCAATTTCCAGAGTGTAAAAAATGTAAGTAGAAATTTCAGTTATCATCAATGCCTAGTCAAAATGGAAGATCTAAGTAACATAGTATATACAATGATAAAAGAACTACACTTATTTTCTTTTTTGATAGAAATGTGGTATTGGAGCTTTACCAAATATACGACTTGGAATATGTAACTGGGAAAACATTTTTGGAACATTTCAATGAAACAGTTGACAAATTCTTCCATAGATACTGGTAGACTGCAGATTTGGATGTATAGAAAATATACTTTATTTTGTCATTTTAAAATTTATTTATTAAATAATTAGGAGAAAATGCAAGTTAATTAAAGGTAATATGAAATAAAGCAAAAATCTAGCCACAAAGCCAATAGAAATTATTCTGAGATCAGGATAGAAACAGGAACAAGAGAATTTTCAGATAACTCCAGAACAATAATTTATAAACAGGAAGAGCTAAATTTCAAATTGAAGTAGGGAAGAGACTCATAGGTTTTATGGCAACTTAGTTAATGAAGTGAACGAAGAAAAGTGAATCATATGAACATATTAGAAAAAGATTTCAATTTTTACTGATTTGACACAAAATACCAACCTCACCAAAACAATCAAAATATGCCATTAGAAAAATAATATCAACAAACTGATCAGTGAGTATCATCAAATTCAAAGGTATTTGAGATTACTCATTGCACAAAAAAGAAAAAAAAACTCAAAATGAGTGCCCTGAAATTTAGCATATGAATATTTAGAAATATTAGAAGATGTATATGTATATGAATGAAATTTAATAGAAATGTTCCCATATTTGACCATAATCCTAAAAATTTATGTCATGTTACCAATAGCAAGTTGTATGGTTAAAAGAACCTTTCTAAACTATCAAAGAGTTTTTAAAATTCTGATCGATTGTACTAAAGACTGCATCATCTTTCTTTTCCCTTTATAAAAAAAAATTACAAAACCATTGCCATATAAAGTGGTGTGATGGTTAATTTTATGTGTCACCTTGGCTGGGCCCTGGTGCCCAGATATTTGGTCAAGCATTATTCTGGTTGTTTCTGTGAGGGTGTGTGTTTGGATGAGATTCACATTTAAATAGGTGGACTTTTAGTAAAGCAGATTACCTTCCATAGTGTGGATGAGCCTCATCTAATCAGCTGAAGGCCTGAAGAGAATGAAGAGCCAGACGAATTCTGCTACCAGACTGCCTTTGGGCTCAAACTGTAACTCTTCCCTGGGTCTTCAACCTGCTGGCCTCTCCTGTATATTTGGGACTTAGCAAGCTCCACAGTTGCATGAGCCAATTCTTTAAATAAATCTATAGAGTATATAGGTAAGTAGATAAAAAGATGATAGATGATAGATAGATAGATAGATAGATAGATAGATAGATAGATAGATAGATAGATGATAGATAGATAGATGACAGATAGACACAGATAATTGATGGATAGATGTATAGATAGACCCTTTGGTTCCACTTCTCTGGAGAACCCTACAAATACAAGGGACAATCAAAAAAAGCACTATAGAAGTATGTTATGGGCTGAATTGTGTCCCCCCCAAAATTCATATGTTGAAGCCCTAACACATAGAACCTCAGAATGTGACTGTATTCAGAGATAGTGTCTTTAAAGACTACATTACATTAAAAATGAGGTTTTGGAAGCTCATATAACTCAACATCCAAAAAACAAACAACCTGATTAAAAAATGGGCAAAAGGCCTGAATAGACATTTTTCCAAAGAGGAAATACAGATGGCCAACAGGCATATGAAAAGATGTTCAATGTTGCTAATCATCAGGGAAATGCAAATCAAAACCACAATGAGCTATCACCTCACACCTGTCAGAATGGCCATGATCAAAAAGAACACAAATAGCAAATGTTGGTGAGGATGTGGAGAAAAGGGAATCCTTATACACTGTTGTTGGGAATGTAAACTGGTGCAGCCAGTGTGGAAAACAGTATGGAGGTTTCTCAAAAAACTGAAACAGAACTACCATATGACCCAGCAATTCCACTCCTGGGTATATATCCCAAAAAAGAGAGAAAACACTAATTCTGAAAGATACCTGCACCCCAATGTTCAAACCAGCATTATTTACAATTGCCAAGATACAGAAGCAACCTAAGTGCCTGTCAACAGATGAATTCATAAAGAAGATGTGGTATAAATACACAATGGAATATTATTCAGCCTTAAAAAAGAATGAAATTTTGCCATCTGCAACAATACAGATGGACTTGGAGAGCATTATTCTAAGTAATAAGTCAGATAGAGAATGAAAAATATTGTACGGTATTACTTACCAGTGGAATCTAAAATATACAACAAACTAGTGAACATAACAAAAAAGAAGCAGACTCACAGATATCGAGAACAAACTAGTGGTTACAGGCTGGGGGGCAATATAAGGGTAGGGGATTAAGAGGTACAAACAATTAGGTATAAAATAAGCTACAGGGATATACTGTACAACATTGGGAATATAGCCAACATTTTATAATAACTATAAATGGAGTATAATCTTTAAAAATTGTGAATCACTATATTGAACACCTGTAATTTATATAATAGTGTACATCAAGTATACATCAATAAAAAATCCCCCCAAAATGATCTTTTGTGTCTGGACCTGCACTAGACTGTGCACTTCTTGTGGACAAGCACTGCTTCTCACCCATATTTGAATCTCCAGGACCTAGTTCAACGCCTGGCATATGTACTAGATGCTCATGGAATACTTGATGAACTAATGGGTAAATGTACAAACAGATGGCTGAGTGAACACTGAAAATGGATGAAGCAAGAGATTACCAGTCTCTCGAGATATCATCTTTAATTTTAGAGTTCAAGTTACAGACTATTCACATTGTTTTGAGTTCACCTGGGAAAAAAATATCCTCAAGAATTTTCTGGCTGCGGAATTCTGATGAAAACAAGTGCAAAGCCACTGAGGAGAGCACTTAAACATTTAATCCCCAGAAAGAATTTCCGGTTAAAAAACAAAAACAGGGGCTTCCCTGGTGGCGCAGTGGTTAAGAATCCACCTGCCAATGTAGGGGACACGGGTTTGAGCCCTGGTCTGGGAAGATCCCACATGCTGCGAAGCAACTAAGCTCGTGCTCCGCAACTACTGAGCCTGCGCTCTACAGCCTGCGAGCCACAACTACTGAGCCCGTGTGCCACAACTACTGAAGCCTACGCACCTAGAGCCCGTGCTCCACAACAAGAGAAGCCACTGCAAAGAGAAGCCCGCGCACCCCAACAAAGAGTAGCTCCCGCTCGCCTCAACTAGAGAAAGCCCGCGTGCAGCAATGAAGACCCAACGCAGCCAAAAATAAATAAATAAAATAAATAAATTTATTTAAACAGAAACAAAAACAAATCAACTACAACAACCAAAACCAAAAAGAAATGCAAAAAAGCAAACAAAACAAAAACTGCTCTTCTCTGCTTTACAAAACTTCCCCCCCTCCAAAAAAAAATGCTTATTAATATGTTACTACTGAATTTGGGTACATATATAGATACAGATGACTTATCTATTTGATTGTATGTTTGAGTGGATAACGTGAGGGTGTGAAGCATAAAACTCAGCACCCTGCCGAATACAGTTTCTTGAAAGGATAAGACATTTAAGTCTGAGATATATGTTGCTTGAAGTCCAAAATATTTTCTGCAAAAACGCAGCTCTGAGTTATGATGAAAATGACTTGTGTAAAGAACTTGTAAATCGTGCCCACTCATACACTCCTCTTTCACAGTTCTAATTCTCTTCTGTATCTTTCTCTTGTATCTTAAAAGAAAAAAATATGTATATATGAAGATTTTTTTCAGTATAATTAACCACATTCTCCTTTGACACCATAGCCATTGTTTCCACTGGAACTTCCTCTAATGGAATATGTTGTGTTCTTACCAGGAAAATAAAAGCAATTTGTTTTCTATTGTCTGAAGCATGAGAGCTGTTTGTTCTCAGCAAGCTTTCCCACAATTGCCCACCTCTCTCATCCTGTTTCTTTCTACCTGTCACCTATCTAAGGTGGGGTATTGCAAACCTCACCTTACCTCCTACACAGTACACTACTTCTTAGTCCTTTCTGAATTACAGACTCTCTTGAAAATCTAGCTATTTTCTTCCCAGAAAGAAAAAAAAAAAAAAGCATAAACACAAATAGAGACATTTCGCATATAATTTGGGGGGCCTTCATAGACCCCTTAATGCCATCTAAGGAGTCCTGTTTAGGGACCTCAGGTAAGGAATTTCTGCCCGTGAGCAACCCCTTGGGAAAGGCAAGAATGAGCTGGGAGCATGGTACCTGTGTGAGATGTGACACCTCCAATGTATTTCACAATGTACATAAAGCTTTATCCAAGGCAAAACTTTTTAAGCAAAAAGGAATTGTTAAAGTGAGAAAATGATATTAGAGACCTAATTCCCAATAACAGTGCCTTTGATTGTTGAATTCTGAAATAAGTCAGTGTTACAGGGGAAAGATCCAGGGAAATTGGCCAAGTCATTATGGTAAAAAATTCATTTTATGCACAGTGTTTTAACAATCTTTTTTTTCCAAACAGATGAAGAGTTTAAAGAATTCCTCTACTAATAATATCATTTATTTTCAGAGTACAGTGAAGTGTAAAGTAAATGGATAAATAAATCTCAGTTAAAAGAAAATTTACACTTACCAAGATCACCAAAATACAAATCCATTAAAAATAGACCTTGTTTTTGATGTCTATTTCACATTATCTAAATACATCCAGTTATGCAAATTTACATTTTTATTTCACATCTTTGCATTCTTGATATACATAAAACAGGACAAAGAACACATATGCAGTATTCAGCCTGGAAAATCCTGCTTGGGGCAAACAAGATTCTCAGCTGCCTTATTCCTTCCGCACATGTAAAAATATAATTCTAAATCACTGGAGTAAAAATCAAGATCGGTATAAGAAAAAAAGTGACTAAATTTTTGTGTCACCTGTGGTTATTTGTACTTGGCTTTTAAAATGGTCGTCTAATTACTGAATAACTATTCAATGGGTAACAATTCTTTGGGCGCTCCTTAAATGATTTCAAGAAGCTTAGCTGGTTGTTTCTGGGGTTCTTGTAATCTGTATGCAGTTGACACTAGCTACACACCAATGCTGTATATTCACCGAAGATCTTTTTAAACATAGTAGTCAATGTTACTATCCCTCTTTTGTGAAAATATCTTGCCAGGCTAGAAAACGAACAATTATTTTTTCCATGAGGCAAAGGAAAAGGACAGACCAGTGTAATACGGTACTAATTTGAAAGGAAATAATCACATTGAATGAAAGACTTTACCATTTTAGTTATAATCTTATGAAATTCAGATATACCTAAATCACACCATGATTCTAGACGACTGCGTGTTCATTCTGTTCAATGTTGCCCATGAGATCTTTTGTATCACTAGTTCCTGGACTCGATCCACTGTTAAAATAGAGAGTGTTCTCAAAAGTGTCCTCTCGAGGGAAATGCACACGTCTTTTCTTATAAAAGAAATACGCAGCGAAGCCAGCACCCGTTATGATCAGGAGGATCACGATGACTACCGCTCCTGCCACGCTGGAAGATGGTTTGGAAGGGCCCATCTTCCTCGGGTCAGCTATGAATAAATAAACATATTAGGAAACGAGTCAAGGGGAGGCAGAGAGTAGAATGCTATGGAAACAATACAACTTTCTTCTTAGGAAAACTAAAATCCATAAATTTTCTTTCCAGTGACATTTGCCAAACAGAATGCAGGACATGAAAACAGAAGTCCATGTGACACAGAAGATTATTTTACAGATTATGTTAAGATGATTATGCAATTGCAAGAATATTTCATGTATCTATGTAGCCCTGAACTAGTATAATGTTTTATTTTATTTTATTTATTTTTTGTGTGTGTGTTCATGTGACCCTTATTTTATTTAATAATGGCCCCAAAGCCCAAGAGTAGTGACGCTGGCAACTCCAATATGCCTAAGAGAAGCCATAAAGTGTTTCCTTTAAGTGAAAAGGTAAAAGTTCTCAACTTAATAAGGAAAGAAAAAAAAGTTTGCTGAGGTTGCTGAGATCTACAGTGGGAATGAATCTTCCATCTACGAAATTGTGAAACAGTAAGAAAGTTGTGCTAGTTTTACAGTTGTGCCTCAAACTGCAAAAGCTACGACCACGGTGCAATATTTTAAAATTTTAAAATATTTACATCTGTTTCAAAATAATTCGGGAAAAAAGAAAGTGAGTGGTGGAAATTTGAACACATGAGTATTAGTTCACAAACAGCACTTATGAAGTTAATAAGGGGGCTTTAGGCAAGCTATAAATCTCACTCTGAGTTTTTTTAGCAGCAAACAACATGAGTGAAAGAGGATCAGTTCCTTATTCAAGCTGTCCATAAAATTAAAATTTAAAACATTGCTTAAAAAAAAAAAAGAAAAGAAAAAAATCACAGGATTCCTAAGAGAAATTTCCTCCATGGGTTCTCATAGGGCACCCCTTTGTAACAGAGCAATCAATGTCCTCAGTAAGATCTATAAAAACACCCACCTGCCTCCAAGGCCTGCTTTTCTAGGGCATCATTTAAGGAAGGTCGATGTCACAATGACAAAGGCTAGTATAGCTCAAGAAATGCGACTGAGCGTGCAGGGCGGGTAGGAAGGGATTATTGTGGTTTTTAAAACAAACAAATTTGATTGATATATTACTAATATGGAAATTAAAATTTCAAAATGGTTTTACCTTTTGTTGTAATTAATGTATGAGTAGGTTCAGCATCAACAACTGTTTGTAAAATAAGAAAATAATTAAATACTGTTTGTAAAATAAGAAAATAATTAAATACTTATTAAAAACCCATAATAATTGCATGTAGATAGTGAGCATTATTTGGTTTACAAATACATCAAATCATCCATGTTGGATTTATGGTGATATATGATATAGACAGACAATAAATAGATGATAGATAGATAGATAGATAGATGACGGATGATTGACTGATAGATAAAATCTGCTTATTTGCATAGATAGATTGATCTATCTATCTATCCTATAACAGCATCCTATAGCTGCATGATGAGTTTGAATACATTGGAAGATCTGAAAATATGATCTCCCCAGTTGCATTTGAGCCACTGATACTCACCCTCAAAATCTACCCAATCTACCCATAAATAATATATCGTAGGCTAGCAGTTTTGAAAATGGCTCACTGAAGCATAAGGTATTACAAGGCATTTGAATGAAAAATAAAATAAGATTCCAACATTGCACCAAAGGGTGTGGTATCTTAGAACAGACCTTTCAAAGAATGAAGAACTATGCAATTCTAAAATAAAATAAAATCTACTGGGGATGGAGTGTTAATTTATCCAACTCATTTATTTAAATCTCTTATCTAATTTATAATTTTGTCTCTTGGGAAAGATATTACATGAAGTAGAATGGCATAAAACATTATGGATGTCCAGAGAGTATCACAGCATGGGCATATAATATTATTAATTCCCCCAGCCCCTGTCCTGACATGGTCTGTCATTCAATCTCAGAAGGAAACTTAATTGGTCTTACGTGATTTATTCCTTAATAAATTCTCATTCCTCCCCACCGTCCACTCTGGTTTGGCCAGGGTAAGTATTTCACCCCTTTTTCTCTCACGCCATAGGGCTGGCTCTCCAAACTGCTCACAACTTCGCAAATCCATATGCATGGATATCCCATTATAAATGTATTGATATACCAAAATCATTATGTCAGTTAAGCAGAAAGAGAGTGCTTTGTGCTCACTCAAAACTGCAGACAGCAACTGATCACCACGGCAGATTGGATTTCTCACTTATAAGGAGGGAGAGGTTGCAAGGAACCTGTAATCGCATTATATTGATAATTACACACCTGATATCTTAATATTTGAAAGAGATGGGAGCCTGGAAACACACATACCATAGGACAAATTCTAACTCACATTTTGGCCTTTTACAAATGTATCCTTTGTAGGAAGAACAGTGAATATTACTCCAAAATCCAGAAGATGCATATAAAGCGACACAATCATTTCTTTCACCAGAGGGATCTCCTGTTTTCCAGTTGACAAAGGAGAGTGGGTTGTTGTTTATCCATAGCCACATTCCTGATTATCAGAGAAAGTCAATAAAAATAGAAGTTAAAAATAACTTGCCTTAAAATAAATTCAACTTATTCATGTAAAATTTCTAAGCATGTTATTTTATACCGCAATCAACAGTTGTTTACAACCAAACTTTTCACAGGCAAGATAATAGTAACTAGTTGTTACAAGGAAACTGAGAATGTGTTTCTCATGTAGTTTTAGTTGAAAATTTATTCCTAATTAGTATAAATATGTAAACTTATCTTCCCCTGATTGTTTTTTTCCTGGCAAAAGATAGAAAATATGTTTTAAAACTTCTTCAACTTAGCTACAGTAGATATTCTTTAATTAACAACTTTCAAGACAGCCTAATATGTGAGTCATTTAAATTTTCACTTCTTACCTCAAATGAAAATATGAGTCTGAATTTTCAAACTCTTCACAAATTAATCATTACTTAAGGCAAGACTTTCTAGGACTGAAAACTTCTTTTACCTACAACATTTTGAAATGTTTGTGATTCAATAATCATGCTGCAAAAATTACCTTCAACATTTCTATACAATCCTATCCAAAAGTTGGCTTTGCTTTGAAGTGGCTCAACTCGATATGACAGGAAACTCGATTCAGCAGCACTTTCAATGGTAACCAGAGAGGAACCTGCAGAGTACAAAAGAATAAATATGATGGCAGTATATTTAAGTAGTTGAAAATATTTTTATAATGATGATAGTATTGATATTAAGAGCAATAAAAATCATCCCACTATCTCCACTTAAGGAGAAGAATTTCAAAGAGTGGCCATTTGGCTTCTAAGAATTTGTTTCCATTCTGAAAATATTATTTTTTAAGCATCATTTGTGTACAAGCACTTAATGACTCACTGCAGGATATACAAAGATGAGTAGGACAGAATGTTTAAGAAGGTTATGGTTCAGTGGGTAGTAATGAGTTGAGAGTATAAAGAAATGTATTAGGAGAATATTTGTTTTAGGGGAAGCAACTAAACGGGAGCATGGAGGACACAGAATTTAAGATACATCTTAAATTCTGTGTCCTCCATGCTCCCGTTTAGTTGCTTGGATGTTGCTTGGATGGACAAATAAGGATGTTTTATAATGATTAAAGTTTTAATTCATCAAGAAGATATGACAAATATAGACATATATGCACCGAACAATAAAGCCTCGAAATACATGAAGCAAAAACTGACAAAGTAGACTTCTCCTGACTCAGAATTTAAAGTAAAAACTCATAGGGAGTTTTAAAACTCCCTGTGGCAACATAGAAGCCTCCTGAAATTCCCTTCTCCCACATACACACCAG
Organism: Balaenoptera physalus; assembly: GCF_965194825.1. NCBI lineage: Eukaryota > Metazoa > Chordata > Mammalia > Artiodactyla > Balaenopteridae > Balaenoptera > Balaenoptera physalus. Next base: position 175,493,599 of record NC_138883.1, on the reverse strand, counting down.
TGAACACCTACACCTGGAGCAATTCTCTCAGTAAAATCCAGAAACTCAGTGACTCCTACATATAGGGCAACTGAGAAAACACAAACATCTAAATGAGTAGGAAAGGCTGAGACACACTCTCTTCATAAACCCCACCCATGGCACAGTGCCGTATAATCAGGAGGGAGCCCCTAATTGCCAGCTTCTCCCTGAATAGAGAAGGGTTTCAACCATACATCTAGCACCCCAAATTTTTAGGCTCCTGTTCCTCTATTTGAAGGAATAGGCGCCCCAAATGCCTAACTCTGGAAGCTAATGGGGTTTGAAGCCACGAGACCCACAGGACCACAGAAAACAAAGCAGCAGTTCTTAATGGACACCAAACACTTGGCATGGCTATTCTCCCAGGGCTCAGCTAAGAGGGAACAGATAAAAATGCCCATCTCTCAGTCTTTCCCTAGAAGGGGACTGACTGCATACTTTACAACCTGCTGCCTGGGGGGTCCAGCTGCTAATTTGCATGCAGCAAGGGGCTAGCTGTGAACCTCCTGGGGGAGCTGGTGGGCCCTTCTGCCACCTTCTTCCTCCGACTTGCTGCAATGATAAAATCAGGTCACCAACAGGTCTCTGGAAGGAGCTTAGACACACACCTGGCTTATATACTCTCCCAGGTGCTGCCTGAGGGGCCAGCTTCTAATCAGTCTGCTTTTATGTGTTAACTGTGATCCTCTCCTTTGGGATGTCATCAGGTATTGGCACACCCTCAACCACTGGGAGCCACTAAAAACAAAGACGACAGCTTGTATAACCACAAAGTTTTGAGTGACAAACAGGAACTTGGGCTGGATTGACTGATGAGGTTCATCTCCCACACAAGACCACTCTCAAGACTGGGAGAGGTGTCTCTTTTATCTAATGTGCAGAAACCAACACAGAGAGTCAAGGAAAATAAAGAAAAAGCAAAATATTTTCCAAGCAAAAGAACAAGATACATCTCTAAACTGATATTAATAAAACAGACACAAGTTATTTACCCAATAGAGAGTTCAGAGTAACAGCTATCAAGATACTCAATGAGGTCAGGAAAGTAATGCATGAACAAAATAAGAATTTGAACAAAGAGAGAGAAAATATTAAAAAGTACCAAAGAGAAATCACAAAGCTGAAGAACACAATAACTTAAATGAAAAGTTCAATAGAGGTGTTCGACAGCAGACTAGAAAACTGGAAGAAAGAAACAGTAAACTCAAAGAAAGGGCAGTCAAATATATCCTGAGAAGCAAAAAGAAAAAAAGAATCAAAAAGAGGCAAGCTAGCTTAAAGGACTTATGAGACAACAGCAAGAGGATCAATCTACACATTATAGGAATTCAAGGAGAAGAGAGAGATGGGGGCAGAAAGCTTATTCAAGGAACTAATGGCTGATAATTTCCCTAACCTTGGGGAAAGAAACAGACATCTAGATCCAGGAAGCATAAGGAGTACCAAATATAATGAATATAAAGAGACAAACATTGAGACACATTATATTAAATTGTCAAAAATTAAAGACAAAGAGAGATTCTTAAAAACAGCAAAAGAAAAGCAACTTGTTACATAAAAGGGAACCCTTGTAAGACAAAACAAATTTTTCAGGAGAAACTTTGCAGGCTGGAAGGGAGTGAGAAGATATATTTAAAGTGCTTAGAGATAAAAGCTTCCAACCAAGAATACTCTACCTAGCAAAACTGTCATTCAGAATTAAATGAGAGATAAAGAGTTTTCCAGACAAACAAAAGCTGAAAGAGTTCATCACCAATAGACCAGCCTTATAAGAAATGTCAAGGGGAATTCTTCAAGCTAAAATGAAAGGACACTAATTAGTAATATGAAAATATTTGAAAATATAAAAATGGTAAATGTATAGGAAAATCCAGAATATTCTGATATTATAATGGTAGTAAGTAAATCACCTATAACTGTTGTATAAAGGTTAAAAGACAAAATTATTAAAAATAACTATAAATACAGTAATTTGTTAATGTATACACAATATAAAAAGATGTAAATTGTGACATCAAAAATATAAAAGGTCAGGGGAATGTAAAAATACAGACCGTTTGCATACATTCAAAGTTAAGTTGTTATCAGCTTTAAATACACTGTTATAACTATAAGATGTTTCACGTAATCTTCACAATAACCACACAACAAAACCTATAGTAGATACACAAAATAAAAGGAAAAGAATCTAAGTAATACTACTGAGAAACCATCAAATCACAAAGGAAGTGAGCAGAGAGGAAGAAAGGAACAAAGGAAGGTCAGGACAGACAGAAAACAATTAACAAAATGGCAATATTAAGTGCATACCTACCAAAAATTTCTATAAATATAAATGGACTAAATTCTCCAATCAAAAAACATAGAGTGGCTTAATAGATTAAAAAAGAAAAAGAAAAAGAAAAAGAAAAACAAGGCAACTATATGCTGTCTACAAGAGACTCATTCCAACTTTAGGACATACATAGGCTTAAAGTGAAGGGATTAAAAAAAATTATTCCATGCAAATGGTGTTGAGAAAACTAGACAGCCACATGCAATAGAATACAACTGGTCCACTATCTAACACTATACAGAAAAATCAACTCAAAATGCTTAAAGACTTGAATGAAAAACCTGAAATCATAAAAATCCTAGAAGAAAACACAGGCAATAAACTCCTCGACATTAATCTTTTTGTATTTGACACTAACAGCAAAGGGAAAAAAAGCAAAAATAAACAAATGGGATTACATCAACCTAAAAAGGTTCTGCATAGCAAAGGAAACCACCAGCAAAATGAAAATGCAACCTCCTGAATGGGAGAAAATTTCTGCAAACCACATGTCTTAATAGAGGTTTAATATCTAAAATATACAAGGAACTTATACAACTCAATAGCAAAAAAATAACCCAATTCAAAAAATGAGCAAAGGACCTGAATAGATTTTTTTTTCCAAAGAAGACTTACAAATGGCTAAGAAGTACATGAAAAGGTGCTCAACATCACTAATCATCAGGGAAATGCAAATCAAAACCGCAATGAGATATCACCTCACACTTGTTTAGGCTAGCTATTATTAAAAAGATAAGAGATAACAAATGATGCAGAGGATGAAGAGAAAAGGGAACCCTGCTAGTGTGAATGTAAATCGGTACAGCCCTTTTGGAAAACAGTGAGGAGGTTCCTCAAAAAATTAAAAATAGAACTACCATATGATCCAGCAATCCCACTTCTTGGTATATATCCAAAGGAAATGAAATCACTATCTCGAAAAGATAGCTGCACTCCATGTTCATTGCAGCATTATTTATTATAGCCAAGACATGGAAACAACCTAAGTGTCCATCAACAGATGAATGATTAAGAAAATGTAGTATGTATATACAATGGAATATTATTCAGCCTTTAAAAAGAGGGAAATTCTGCCATTTGCAACAGCATTGATTAACCTGGAGGGCATTATTCTAAGGAAATAAACCAGACAGAGACAGACAAGTACTACATGATATTACTTATAGGTGGAATTTAAAAGTCAAACTCACAGAAACAGAGGGTAGAATGGTGGTTGTCAGGGAGTTGGGGGGTGGGAGAAATAGAGAGATGCTGGTAAAAGGGTACAAACTTTCAGTTATATGATGAATAAGGTCTTAGGATCTAATGTTTAATATAGTGACTACAGTTGATAATACTGTATGGTATCACTGAAATTTGCTAAGAGATTAGAATTTAAGTGTTCCCACCTTAAAAAAAAAAAGGTAAATATGTGACGTGATGGTCATGTTAACTTGACGGTTAGGAATCCTTTCCCAACAAATATGTGTATCAAATCATCATCTCTTACACTTTAAATGTATTACAATTTTATGTCAACTACACCTCAATAAAACTGAAGAAAAAAACTAAACATAAAAGTAAAAAGAAGTGAAAACTCCAGACTGACTTTTGAATGAACCTGAAGGAAATCAGCATGTAACCCTTGCTCGCCACTGTTGAATGAAGAGCCCTGACTTAGGGCATAATCAAAATTTAGTCACAAAGTAATTCAGTGAAGTATTCAGTGGGATTTAATTAAGTAGATTTTTTAATGCACCCCGAAAAGTTCACTTTATTTGACATTTTTATTTCAGGAGGGAAATTGTTCATCTATGTCATGTCACTTGAGTTTTGTTTCGTATTTATTCACAAAGATAACCAGATCTAAATGCTTTTCTATTCATGGGAAAGCAAAATGGCTCCTGGGCACTTGTGAAGCCTGAGCCGATCAGTGATAAAAGATGAACACAACACTCTGAATAATAATCCTAACAATTTAGAATATTAGGGCAGAAAGACTTGTTCAGCGAGTCACTGCTTTCTGCCAGAATTCTTTCACCTTTTGAGGCTACAATGTTAGAAATTACATTTGGGGGGCATGATGTTGACCTTTCTGTTACAATATAAATTATTAAGACAAAGAAACAGGTATCTTTACTTTCCTTAGGTTTTTAATATACAGTGTTACTAGTATCCTGGTAATCTAAATAGATGATTGTGGGATTTTCTGACGGTAAATGTGGCACTTACCCATTCGAAGACATTCCAGAGAAGCTTGGCCCCAGTTCCTTGTATATGAAGACTCGATATAGTAGCAGTGACCATGGAAAGGAATCCACGCTGTGTGCTCTGACTCGGGGCATCTACCAGGCAGCTGTGGAGGTTCAGTGGCAGGGATTTCTGTTAATAAAAAGACATTTCAAATAAAGTAAGACCTGAAGTTTCTTTAGTAAATAGAATAATATATCAGCCATTAAGGAAATTTTCATCGCCTATCATTACTTTTTTTAAGCCCTAACCATTTGGATATGCCATTTCTATTATTGAGTATTCTTTTTACTTTATCATTTTTTTTCATTTAAAATGTATTTCCATAGTAGGTACTATGGTATAACAGCGGTCAATCACAGTCATAATTAAGCATGTAGATATATAGATACCTACGAAGACGTTAATAAGTTCCCCTAAAAGGTCAACCAGAAATAATTTGCAAAGGCAGTCTTCCTTCTAGACACTTTTCCTTTTCTAGGATCCTAGCCCCTATAAAACCTTCTTAGCTATGACTGACATTGATGTTATAACTAAATGGTATAGGGAGAATTCTAGGACTTTACCACTGTCGGACTCTATAACTGTATTCTAGGACTGTATCACTGTAATATCACTGACTCTGATGAACCTACACATATTCTGATAAAATTATTTTGATATAGCTGTGCTGTCTACATCAAAAGTAATCATCATTTCCTGAGGACTCTGACATCATAGATTCAGAGGCCTATCCCAATAATAAAAATTCAGAAACGTATAAAGAGGAAATAAGCTCTAGCAATGAAGAAAATTTTCTCTCTCTGTTATTTTGATCTATGTATATTTGTTTATTGCCAGGTCAGTCTTTGGTTAGGTGAAGGAATATGTTTTATCTTATCCTTAAGCTACCCCAAAACATGTGACTGTTTAAGAATATCAACTGTGGCTTGTATTAGCTTATTGAGAAAATTTCAAATCCCTTGATTGTTTTTGTGGATTCAATTACCGTCTGATCTTTTGCAGAGAAAATAAAAACTTTCATTGCAATGTGCTGTCTTCCAATAGCCGTCAAGATCCATATAAACACACGCTGACTTCAGTCTGGGCTCATCAGTGGCCCAATTAGTGTACCTCACCCTCCATTTATCGGTCCAAACATATTCATTATTGGTCTGCAAGAACAAAAACAACCATTAACATGGAGCCTGGCTTCGTTTAGAAAATACCAAAAGAACCCAGCAAGGAGTAAAAAGTATATTTAAGACTGTGATTTGACAAAGAATCTTCAACATTTGGGAATAAAAAGAACATTATAAATTATTTCTACCAACTCAAATTCAGGAAATGCAGCCTTTTTTTAAGAAAAAACTACGTCTTCAAGCTCCCCATGAAGACATCTCTGGAAGCTATTCTGAAAAACACAGACTTAAAAACCTATGTCTTATTCTAGAAAACTCTCTTTATTTGCAGGCCCTCAGTGCAAAAGAGGGGTTTTACCTTCGGAACAAATAAAACACATATTATATTATCATTGAAATGATAATAAAAACTAAGTCATTTTCATTGAACTCATGGACCCCTGAGAGAAACACTTATCTCTTCTAATCTTCTTACTGTTTGGCTGTTGAAACAGGGCCAACGACAAATGACTTATGCAAGGTGACATGGGTGGATTAGAGAGAAGCCTAGGTCTCTTACCTTCCAGTTAGGTGGTCTTTCAACCAAAATGAATCTGATGGCATCTTTTAAAGATAATTGTTTTATTCAATTTGCATACTTCTTATTAAATTTATTTGGGCAAATTTATGGTCACATACAAATTAATTGACAACATCAAAAAGATTACTTATCAATAATGTTCTTTTGACAGTCTAAAAGAAATTTTACAGGTAAAGCCTCACGATAGATGCTGTATAACTTTAGTCAGAGATAAGTGAATTTTTAAACCATTCAAACAGCTGTCCCCTTTTTAACTGCATTTTTTAATTTACCAAAGCAATTACCAAAGATTTAATGACAAAATCAAAAGCATGCATTATCTCAAGTTAGAATTTTGTAGTATTCTACCATATTTAATCAAATAATACTGGCATAATCATTAACTCCATAGATGTAATAAATATAACAGTATTGTTTTAGTTATAAATGTTGGGATAATGGAAAGCTATTTAATCTTTCTAACAATAAATAAAAGCCTATTTTAAACTCGTAAGAGAATTGGGACCATATTTGTGAGAAGAAAATATATGAATTATCAAGAGAATTAGTTACTAAAAATAGATTCAACATAGAAGTAAAAATGCCGTGCTTAAGTTTAAACACAGAAATCATTGTTTAACTACTTACTTTTAAATGTTCACTAACCTACTTAGGAAATACTCATTGCAAGAAGTGTAAATGTTGATCTCTGCATCATGGTAGAAGAAGTTCTACAAAGTCTGGCACCAGTCTACTTTCCAGCTATATCCCCTTATCTCCTTTTATTTCTTCTTGGTACTCCTTCCTTATGAGCCACCATCCTAGACCACATCTATAAAGTTTGACTTTCTCCAAGAAGCCCTGTTGGTCCTCTCCCCTTGCACAAATGATCACTTTTCTCTCCTCTCCCAGCACTTTGTGTATACCTCTCTTTGACACTCCATTATCTCTTAATTACTTGTTGACATCTCTATTTATTGTACTAGGAAGTTTGCTGATTGACTAGTTAGATGGATGTATGGATGGATGGAGGATAGATGGATCCCCTGGCATCAGAGAAGACTCATTTTAGGAAAATTTTGGCAACTCCCACACCGCTCTTAGTTCTGTGCCTCAACCCTCACTCTACACCATCTTTTGCCAACCTTCCTTCTCTGTTATGGAATACAGGGAATTGACCGCAATGAAATCTGTCACACACGATGGAAGCTGCACAGCTTCAGAACAGACAGCAACTCTAGAACGACTTTTCACAAAAAATAAGGAATATCCTCATCGCCCAGTAACTATGCCCCTGACGCTTTATTAATTCCTATGGCATAGTTGTAATCATGACACTAGAAAGAAATAAGTTAATAAATAAAACTGTTTAGATGCAGAACTTAATTTTCGTATTCAAAATATACAGTAACACTGTATATTAAAAACCTAAGGAAAGTAACAATAATAATATCACTTAGGTAAGTCTTAGTTTGATTTCTGACATAACATCACTAACTTGCTAGATCCTTCCACTGGGTCCTAGAGAGATTGGGTCTTGTACATGTCAGTATCATTTCCAAAGCCCAGCAGGTTTTTACACACAACAAGTATTCAACAGAATGAACAGAACAGAATCATATTCAATCACAATTTATCAATCATGTCAAGTCGCACATGTTTCCAGCATCTTACCAAGTTACTGTTCAGGGCGATCCACACAGGTTCATTCAGGGTTTGCATCTGCATCCATGCAAATGCATTACTATAGGGATGTAGAATGCTAGCAATCAGGGAAGTGTGAAGCTTGCAATAATCATCTGCTTCATGCCACTGCAGCTTTAATTTCATGAGTGAATAGCTACTTTCGCCGTATTTAATAAAGCCATCTGTTGGAATTGTTGTTGGAGACCTAGGCAAGGAAGGGTCTGGAATAAAACATTATTTCCATTAATATTAAACATTACCTGAGTGCCATCAGTACATGACTTCTATACCTCATACATCCTAAAAAGAATCTGAACAGCACAATTCAAACCGTCAGGTGTTAAACATATTTTCATGAGCCATTTCACACCAGAACACACAGTTCTATTTTTTAATCAGTATGCCTGATTGAATTAAGTCATTTCCAAACTCTATTTAGAATATTAAGGTAAATACAGGATCAAGTTTCTAAACTATAAAACCAAAAAGACTTGCAAATACTATGAGATCTAGTATCTGGATGAAAGACACGCCACAGTTTAATCCTATAAATTAAAGAACATCTATCATCCTGTCAACACGAATCTTTTTTTTTTTTTCCATATTGGTCAAATTTTAAGGTCAAGAACAGTCTTCCTCTCCTTCCCTTCCCCCCCGACCCTGTTCCATTCCACCCATGAATTTGCATCTATTTGTATCTATTTGACTTCACCTGTGAATCACGTACCTTCAAGAAATTGGTTTATGCTCTGGAATGAAGCCATATAACAGTTCCCACTTCATTTAACCTTGATCTCAGGATCAAGCTTTAATCTTATGATGATTTCCCATGTGAACGCCATATCTTATCCAAACTGAAGCCTTTGCAAGCTGGCGTCACTCTGGCTTTCTGATCTTTCCTCCTCAATCTCTCAGCATGCGTTTCTAATAACTACTCTAGACCTACCCATACTTTGGGCCACTTACTGTCAAGACCCAAAAAATCTTGTTTCTGGGCGCCTTATAGCTGATGCCTTAGGGCAGAACAGAGGTCAGCGGATGACAGCCAGAGGGTGAAATCTAGCCTGTTGTCTGTTTTTGTAGCCCATGAGTTTTTAAATGGTTGGGGAAAAACAAACAATGAAAAATATTTTGTGACATGTAAACAATACATGAAATTCAAATCTGTGTCCATAAATAAAGTTTCAGTGGAACTCGGCCATGTTCATTTGTTTACGTACTGTCTATGATTGTCTGTGATCACAGCAGAGTTAAGTCATTGCAACAAAAACTTTATGGTCTACAAAGCCTGCAATATTTATAATCTGTCTCTTACAGAAAAAGGTTGCCAACCCCTGGTCTAGGGTCCTAGATGTCCCTGCCTACCGATGCTGTCTTGGCCAATTCTCCAACCTGTTCCACTGTACACCAACCCAACCCACCATGTGCCTTGTTCTGTCACTCCAAGAATGCCAGACTTTCTTTTGAAGACTCTGGTAAGGCAACAATTTTAATTCAGCAAGGAGGGCAGCCTTCCCTTTCTTCTGCTGTTGCTGCCACCGTGTGTTGATAGAATAGCATTAAACCAAGAGACCCAGCCCCGGATCCTTCCATGTTACAGCCGGTAGGAAGTAGAGTCTCATCATTTCCCAGCTTGGAGAGAGCTGGGTTTGTCTTAACAAGACAGGAAAAGTTTTGGACTGCTAAAAGTGGCCAATGAAGCCTGAGATAAAGCTTTAAGAAGCTTCACCAAAGGCTATATGCAGCCAGGAAATTAGCTCATTTATCCAATTAGCTTGTTTATTAAAACACTCAGAAAAAATTATAAGGAAAAACTGAATTACTGAGAGGTTATTTTCAGGTGGTTAGATTTTGGGTAATTTTTTCTCTTTATGCTTTTCTGTATTTTCTAAAATTTCATCAAGGGACATGTGTTTCATCAAGGGATTGTTTTTAAGTGTTTTATATTCATATGTATTCATTCATGTTTTTATTTATGTATCTTTATATATTTACATGAATTCATATATACTCATTCATACATACTCATATATATGAATAAAAACAACACTGTTTTATTTCTTATTTATTTAATTTTATTTTTGGCCACGCTGCACAGATTGCGGGATCTTAGTTCCCCAACCAGGGATCAAACCCAGGCCCCGGCAGTGAAAGCCCTGAGTCCTAACCACTGGACCACCAGGGACTGCCTGAAAACAACACTGTTTTAAAAAAATACTGAACACACATTCTTTGTTGAAATTTTAGAAAATATAGAAAAGCATAAAAATGAGAAAAAAATTACTTAGAATCTAACCACCTCAATATTTTAGTGTTTCCTCATAATTGTTATAGAGAGATATATATAGATGTATAGACATATTATATATAATATAAATGCAAATATATATACATAGAGAGAGAGCATTAGAAAGAGACAGTTTTTGACAAATGAAGAAAAATACAATAGTACAATGAAGGAACTAAAGGTCTTAATCCCACGATGCAAACATATCCACTATTCCTACTTTGATGCATTTCCATGGGCTTCTTGTTCTTTTTTTTTAAGGGGGTTCAAAGTGTTTTTTGCATCATCAGTAGTCTATAAAATTTCATATTCTGCCTTTTTCACGTTAACACGGTCAACCTTTCCCGAAACCTAAGTCATTAAAAATTGTCAAAATATCTTTTGTCAGCAGCAAATATTCTATCCCTTGCGTTTACAGGAAGAAGAAAAAGAATTTTAAACAAGTGTAGGAATCATCATTCCCTCCTGGAAGGGGACTCCCTTCTTTCCCCAAAGATTGGAAGCACAGATGCATTACCAGTGGCCTAAGATTCTGGTGCTCGAAGGGTGTAGCAGAGAGAGAAAGGCGGCATGGCCTGGACCTTCTTTTGGATCAATAGGAGGTTAGAATTCCTGCCGGACTTTGCAGTCATCTGAAAATATCTTCAGTGATTTTCAGTCATTGTCATGAATTGATATCAGTTCCCTGATTCCCCAGAAAGTATAGAAAAATTTGTTAGATCCGGGAGATCAAGTAGCTTCTAATTCAAGCTCCTCTGAGAGCTCTGCTCAGGGTGACCGCAACCCACCTCATCTTCAACCCTCATCTCTAATCTATCTTTTATTTTCTGAACCTCTTCTTATGTAGCCAAACGTTTCTATTCTAATTTCACTCAAAACTAAAATGCACACGACCATAATCTTGATTCTTGGTCGATATCCACATATCTGTTTTATTTTCCTTGCACCATAGTTATTAGGCTTCCTAAGATGAAAAAAGGACCACAAATAAGACATCTACATTTTTAGAGACACAGAATACATAACAAGTAATGAGGCATATAGGGTGTTTTGGGGCAATGGTTCTCAAATTACACAAATTGAAGTGAGGTATCCCTACTCTGACATTTTTTTTTTTAAGGTTGAGGTAAGCAAACATCTCAAATTTCTAACAAAATTAGAAAAAGTTTCAACCTCTAGTTTAATCTGTGCAAACCTTCTGGTAATGGATGAGGGGGCACATTCATGAATAAATTACAGAAAATATCCTTCTTGTCTGTCACAGTCATCCATGGATGAAAGAGAGAATCAAATAAACATGTTGATGGGGACTTCCCTGGTGGTCCAGTGATTAAGACTCCGTGCTTCCACTGCAGGGGGCGCAGGTTCGATCCTTCATCGGGGAACTAATATCCCACATGCCACATGGCATGGCCCCCAAAAATTTTTAATTATTTAATTTAAAAAAATTTTTAAAAACAACGCGTTGATGTGCAAGGGAAGGGTCACTTTTTTAAAACAAAACTTAATTTTTTTAGAGCAGTTTAAGGCTCACAGCAAAATTGAGAAGAATGTCACTTTTTAAAAAGTACGGAAAAACCCCACCTCTTACAGCCCAGCGAGGTCCGGTAGGACTTACCGGGGAGTGTCTGGCATACGTAACCTCGCTTACTGTCACAGGTGTCATCCATCCATTTTCCTGCATCCCTTGACTTCCCTCCGATAATAAGAACACAGTCAGCCTGTATATTCATGGAGAAGAAAAAAAAAAGCCAAACGTGGATCGATAATTATTTAAACCAATTCATTAATAAGCAAAAAAAAAAATCCTTTATCCCTAACCTCCAACTTTTAGGATAGTCCTAATTCATTTACAGCATGTTTAATTCATCCCTACTTTCCACGCAACTGGCCAACTTCCATGCAGATCCCTCACTGAACCCTTGCTATTTTAATTGAAAATTAAGCAGAGTTGGATAAATTTTGGCGCTGGTTCTGAGAAACGCTGCTGTCAGAAATCTCATTAATTCCCTGAAAGCTACCACAGCTTTCACCAGGGCCAGAGTCGTATTCTCAGCCTCCAGCCTCAGTATCCCATGACCCTCAACTATCAGGAACCCCTAACCGTACATTTCAAAGATTCTCTGCTCAGCCCCATCTCCCTTCTTAGCTATTCTTACCTTTCATTATCCTGGCTCAGCATCTCCGCTCTAAACCAGGAAACCTACACAGAACAAGCATGTTTCCACTACACAATGCATGTGAACATTTCTCTCCCACTCTCTTTATCAAACTATATTTAACCCTCTTCATTTTACAAGTCCTGAAATTGTAACAACACAATATATGTGTTTTGATTCCAGTTTTGTGGAATACAAACTTTATATTTTTACACACGCTAAGAAAAAAATCTAGGAATAAAACCAACAAAACTTAACAGTGTTTTTTTTTTTCCTGGAAGGTGAGTTTACACATATTGTTTGTTTCTGTTGTTTCTCCTTTTCATTATGTTCTAAAAACAAAAAACTTGCGCAACAATGAATTTTTTTGTTTTAAATGAAATTTACCACTCATCCACGAAATCTTTCTAAGCAGACCTTATCTCACTCCAGTCTACTTTTCAGCCCTCATTTATGTAATAAGGATTGAAAGAATTTCTCCCCAGAAAGTCACTTACCCACAACCAGAATATATCTACCCTACACATAGCTACCAAACTAATTATCATAAAGATGCCACCTTGATGCGATGCTTTTTCTGCTCAAACCTTTTTTTTTTGCTGCCTATCTGACAAAGTCCAAACTCTTTCTTAGGGCATCTAAATTTCTCTGAATTCTGCTTTCCACGTTCTAAAGTTGACGCCTACTTCTTTTCTGCATGAAACTCCTACTATATCTAAAGCTCTTTACTTCCGCCCAAACCCATCTTGTGCCTTCTTCTTAAAGACTTTATTCACCTTTCCCACTTAACGCGACCTTCCCCATCCTCTTGCCATGATCCCCTAATCATGATGTTTTAAACTTCTTGGGAAGAAGACTCACAGATGATTCTTCTTCACATGCCCTCTTTCCATCAAATGAAGAGCTCCACAGAAACGTGCTGCCTGATTAGATCACTACATCCCATAGGAAGTTTCTTTCCTCCTAACTACTATCATGCTTTATAGCTGATCTTCTCATTACACACTTTCATTTTGTTCCTGTCGTCTTTCTTGTAGAAGACTTGGGATCTAGCTTAGGTATAAGCTTCTTCAAGGTAAGAATAAAATCTTATGTGCCTTTATGTATTCCACAATGCCTAGTATGGTGTTTAACACCGATTAGTTGGCTTCAATGATATAAGATTAAAAATAGTGAAATAAAGAAGCAATTGTCATGTACCACAATGTTGATTGCAGCTCTATTTACAACAGCCAGGACACGGAAGCAACCTAAGTGTCCATCGACAGACGAATGGATAAAGAAGATGCGGCACATATATACAATGGAATATTACTCAGCCATAAAAAGAAACGAAATTGAGTTATTTGTAGTGAGGTAGATGGACCTAGAGTCTGTCATACAGAGTGAAGTAAGTCAGAAAGAGAAAAACAAATACCGTATGCTAACACATATATATGGAATGTACAAAAAAAAACGGTCATGAAGAACCTAGGGGCAGGACGGGAACAAAGACACAGATCTACTAGAGAATGGACTTGAGGACATGGGGAGGGGAAGGGTAAGCTGGGACGAAGTGAGAGAGTGGCATGGACATATATACACTACCAAATGTAAAATGGATAGCTAGTGGGAAGCAGCCGCACAGCACAGGGAGATCAGCTCGGTGCTTTGTGACCACCTAGAGGGGTGGGATAGGGAGGGTGGGAGGGAGACGCAAGAGAGAGGAGATATGGGGATACATGTATATGTATAGCTGATTCACTTTGGTATACAGCAGAAACTAACACACCATTGTAAAGCAATTATACTCCAATAAAGATGTTTAAATAAATAAATAAATAAATAAAAAATTTTTTAAATTTTAAAAAAAAGAAGCAATTGTCTGTCTCTTAGGTTAATGCACTTAGCACCTAGCAGAGTGTTTGACACATAGTAAGCACTCTGCAAACAGTAGCTCAATCATGATGATGATGATGGCGACGATAACTTCAGAAGCAGTAGGAGCTTGCAGAACTGCACCCCAAATACTACAACAGTTTCAAGAGTTTAGGGGCAGCTGATGCAAAGAACATTGCTAACTCTGGGTTCAAGTGCACACGCTGAGTACAACATGCGCCCATACTGGAGCTGGCTTTCCCTATCCCTCACTACTACCACCATCTAGGTCCTCCCACCCCCAACCCAAAGACGAAGAGTTCTTAACTGAATGTGTACCCCTTCCTTCAAGGCTGGCTCAGTCTGAAACGGTTAAAATGTGCAAGAATGAATCAGAGCAAGGAGTACTCTGGCAGAATTTTTCACAGAAGATCAACCACTAATATGTTGACCTGAAGCCAACCGAGAGTGGAGGGAGAGGTGACCTGAAAGTGATACTTACATCTTCATAAGAAAGACTGCTCCTCCTCCCACCAGGGTAACCTTTCCCCCAGTTTGTGTAATGAACTCCTCGTCCATCCGTCCAGAGGAAGGTGTGCTCTGAATTGACATCATTCAGCCCGGTCCAGATGTTAAAAGTGGAGTTCTTCATATGATATGTAAGGAATGCTGAAAGAAAGTTTCACAAGATAATTGTGAACTTTGAGGGGAAAGACTCCAATATCAAAGATACTCAGAATACATTAATTTACAAATACCGAGCCTGTGATCAATGTCTTTATTATCATTTAAAAGCACTTACCATGAAAACAAACACATTCTAACCTGAGCAGCATGTTAGCACTTCAGCTTTGGACTTTGAAAAGTTCCTCATAATAAAAGTCTAGGTTTTACCTGGGTCACTGCAGATAGTTGCACAGGCTGTGCCCTACCCAAGGACACTGGGGTGCTGGGGAGGCTGAAGTCCACCCTATGCCCCACTCTCCTTTTTATACACCCAGATCTGGGTTGTGGCTGCCTACCATCCTGCAGGAAGAGGCACATTTTTCTGATTCACGCCCGGTCATCCTGTGAGTGAGCAGGTGTCCTGTGTCTATAGATAAGATAACCTGATTATACTGGGGTGGCCAAAAAGTTCGTTCGGGTTCTTCCATAAGATGTTATGGAAGAACCCGAACGAACTTTTTGGCCAACATAATAATAACTAGGGGCCAAAGAGAGCTCTTGATCTAAAAAAAGTTCTGAAACTAAAAACTATTTGTCAAAACGAAAACGCATTAGGCTGTCAAATGATCACCACCTTGGACTGCCAAACCAAAAGAGCTACCCAACTGGAACTCCTGCGGGGCAGCCAGTTCCTAGGGGTCAGCGGCCATCCACGTCCACTGCGCATGCTTGGACCCAGGCGGCATCCTGGTGCTAAGTGCTCACATCACTGGGAGAGAAATTCAGAGAAAGCAGGACAAATATGGCCTCTTGCCTCTTTATCAACTCTGTGGCAGAGAGGATGGTGGCAAATACCCAGAAACTGCAAAAGGCTTAAATGTACACGTTCCCCATCCGTTCTCCAGCAGCCCATCCCCATGCCTGCCACACCACGGCAGCTGCCTTCTGAGGCCAGCAACCTCACCTGCCAGGAGCTGTGGACACCAAGGACACTAGATGGACACCGAGTGAATGAGCACGGACTCTACGGGACAATTTCCAAACTCTGCTTAAACACGACTCCTGAATGCAAATAGGAAACCAAATGACTAAGCACTTGGGTTACTAATAGAAAATGTAAAATAGAAAGAAGGCCACAGAGATTATCTGTTTATTCATGAACAAACAGTTCCGCAGAAGGGTCATTGCTGCGTGCTTACTCTTCGGCAGAGTAATAGACGCCACTACACTGCTCAGAGATTTGCTTATTTCTCAATTAACTCAAAGTAAAAAAGAAAAGAAAAGAAAAGAAATTTCTTATAATATTTTTCAGAAAGAAAAGAGCATGGGTAGATATTTACTTTGTTTTCTTATTTATTTCCTAAATAAGATCATAACTCTTGCCATATCCCCAACTTGAAATGAAATGTGGAAAAGCTCTACCTGCCAATATTTCAACACTGACTTGTTTTCTGCCAAGAACCACAAAAAGAATTCAACAGTGTGTGCCTGTGTTGCCAGGAATAATGTTAGTTTATCTGAAAATTGTTCCCTTCTGCACATCTCTGTGACCCAGGTTCTAATTTTGTTATGGTAAGAATCAGCTCTTTGTGGTTAAGAGAGGGAATCAATTATTGTGTTTCTCTGCTGGGTAGCTAAGCCCAGAATGTGGTAGACCAGTCAGAGAAATGTGAGTATTATATTCCTGAATTTTTTTTATTGTGTGCTATGGTTTGACACTTTTCTTCCAGTGTCTGGCAAGCTGCTGAACTTGTCAAAGGTTCTCAGTGAAAGCTTGGTTGATTTACTGTAGAACGTGTTCCAAGAAAGCACATGGTAGCATTTAGGGAGTGAAATTAACATTTAGGAGAGTGCCACACAGCGTTCCAAGGTCTCTCTTCTTTCTTATCTTTTTTGAGGTATATCATTTTTTTCCAGTAAATGATTTTGGAAGTCAAAGAACCTCAGAACCAAAAGGGAACTTAGAAATCATCCAGTCTACATCTTTCCCCAACGACATCACATAAATTCCTACACACAACAAATATGTATTGAGCAACTTCCATGCTACATACCAATCAACATATGTGACTCTGCAGCACCCATTTCAGTACTTTCCAACAAAAGCATTTTCACAGCCCTTTAAAAAAACTCACGAAGCATCCCATCCAATTAGTTCTAATTGTTAGAATAACCTCCTAATTTTGAGCCTGAATTTGTTTCCCTGTAACTGCCACTCATGGGTTCTAAGTCTTCCTTCTTGAGTGGGACGATCCTTCAAAGTTCACATCCTCTTTTCCAGGCTGTGAAACCTACAGTCTTTCAAACCGTCCTCACTCGCTGCTGGCTGTGGTTTCCAAACCTTCATCAGTTTAGCTGCTGTCGTCTGAAAGGCCCGCAGTTGGTCAACATCATTTTTAAAGTAACTAATTTAACCTAATATCTACTTCAAGTAAGGTGGCCCCAAAAAGACCATGTGAAAGGGGTCAAGTACCTTTCTCTTGACCACAGTATAATGAATTTTACAACTTGCTATATGGAGATGGTGTGTTTCTTCATCCTGTTCTTCAAAGCTCTGGCTTATCCCTATATTTTATCAATTTTTTTTCTCAATTTGTTCCAAGTTCATATTGAAAAATTAGTTTTATTGCATTATAAATTCTATATCAAGTGACAAGAAGAGCAGTACATGGAAAATGAGCAATTTTTAATTTTATTCCTGGAACTACTCTTCTTCTTTGACTCTTTGGTGAGAAAACTGGTTTGGCAGAAACAGATGGAATTGAAGCTGGAAGACCCAGTTTGATTCCCAGTCCTACCCCTTACTCTCTAAGCTCCCTGATCTAAGTCTCCCTGAACACATTTCCTCATTCACAAGGGACTAATGATTCCTGCTTCACAGACTTGTTATGAAAATGGAAAGGCAATTTACATGTAAAACGCTCAGCATAAGGCCTACAACTAGTAAAATAGCTCCCAATATGTGCTTGCTTTCCCTTCCTAGTCTTTACTCTGGAACACCAAAAAGTCATTTACTATAAGCAACATTCTACCATTTTAGGGAAAAAAGTTACATATTTATTCGCATCACTGACTGTAAAACGGCCCACACACCTTGCTCTTTTTCATTGTGTATGGACGCCAGATTTCCTCCAAATCCTATGCAAGCTTTTCGTGCCTCTTGCCAATTTTTTCTTTCTTCTTCAACAAATCCAAAGATTTTGAAACACTCGGATGGAAGGAGAAAAAAATCATAGGGATTACGTAAAGATAACAGTATTTGCTCTAAAGAAATCAAAGTGATCCATGAAGATTAGAGCTAAATACACATTCGCTCACAACCAAATAGAAATGCAAAAAATTGTTAGTTTTATTACCCATCAGCTTTCTTTGCAAAGTTTTTTCTCCCTTGGGACAAAGGGCACAACTATTTGGGTAATACCGCCAAGTCTACTATCAATTCCCACAGAGAATTTAACATGGAATTTCCACGTATTCTTGCCTAAAATATTTTAAAGTGACGAGGCAAGCAAACATTAACTTGAAGCTGAAAGATTTGCATTGCCACTCTCCACACTAGTCAGCGACATGACTACAACTAAGTTTCCTTAGTACCTTGTAATTATAAAAATTCCAACCTTCCTTACAACCTCCTGGGACCGAGGGTGTAGTAGGGAGAGCCGTGGCATTGATACTACTGTTATGGCGTTGACAAATGAAGGCATTTGGAGAACCACAGTTAATGTCATTCCAGAACCCTGACAAAGAACAGAATAGTTAAATTAGATTTACACACTTAAAAACACTGTTTTTTAAAAACACTTTTTTGAAAACACTTTTTTTTAAAAACACCTTTGTATTGAAGTACAGTTGATTTACAATGTTGTGTTAGTTTTGGGTGTAAAGCACAGTGACTCAGTTATATATATCAGATTCTTTTCCATTATAGGTTATTACAAGATATTGAATACAGTTTTCTGTGCCATACAGTAGGTCCTTGTGGTTTATCTATTTTATATATAGGAGTTAAAAACACTTTTTAAAATGTATTTAGTTTATAATAGCCAAGACATGGAAGCAACCTAAATGTCCATCAACAGAGGAATGGACAAAGGAGTTGTGGTACATATATACAATGGAATATTACTCAGCCATGAAAAAGAATAAAATAATGCCATTTGCAGCAAACTGGATGGACCTAGAGACTGTCATACTGAGTAAAATAAGTCAGGCAGAGAAAGAGAAATATCATACGATACTGTTTATATGCAGAATCTAAAAAAAAAAATGATACAAACAAACTTATTTACAAAACAGAAACAGACTCACAGACTTAGAAAATGAACTTATGGTTACCAGGGGGGAAGGGGGAGGGGGATAGTTAGCGGGTTTGGTATTGATATGTACATACTGCTATATTTAAAATAAATAACCAACAAGGAAAAAAAAGATAATAAAAAGCTTACCCCCCCAAAAAAATAAAAATGTGTTTATATTTTATAAGGATTCTCAAAAATGGTTTATACTACAAACATCATTTTTACACAAGAGACAAGAAAGATCTATGTGACACCCTTTTGCGCTTTCACTTAAATAAATAATAGTTCAACTTCATAGAGAGTTTACTATGAGCAAAGCACATACCAGATGTTGCAGGTTATTATCTAAATAGCCAGTAATTGCTAATAATAATAATCTAATAAACTTTATATATGAAGCACTTGCTTAGTGTTTTCGATGTATTATCTCCTTAATCTTCTCGACAACTGATACATTCTGTTATTATTCCCATTTTACAGATAAAGACATAGAGATAAAGGAGATAGATAAACATTCTGGATATTTTCCTCATTCAGAACATGAAAAAATGTTTCATAAAATGAGAAGAAGTGAGAAGATTGTGTCATTTAATTAGAGTAAATGTTAAGCATCCATTCTCCTTACAAATTGAACAGTTATGTTGCTAAAATTAGAATTCTCCTTCATTCTCTCTCCTTTTCTTGTCTGATTTAAGCACACAACTTGCTACTTTTAGCCTAAGGATGTAGCAAATGACACATCACACCACAAGCCAGATTCAAGGAGATTGTGATCTTGTCTACCTGAATTTGAATACATGGTTACACAGTTTTCATCATCATTTGCAAAATTGGGTTCACCTGTGGCCCAAGCCACATAATCCACTTTGCTTCCGTCCATCCAACTGGAAAAGAAAATTCAGCCATTTAGCAAAAATCCAATCAGAAGAGTTGGCTACAGCCTAGTGGTGGGAACAGGCAAGTCAATCAAGATGAAGACAGCACAGCATCCGAAGCAAAGAGAAGAGAGGTTTCTAGAGAGAGCAGCTGGAAACCCCCAGAGGTCATCGGTGCTCCCCGGGGCACTGAGATCTCCTGCAGTAACTGGATGCCTGGCTAGTCTGCCTTCTTTTCTCTCCCTGGAAGAAGTACTTTTAGTCTTGATGTGAGAGAAGAAATGGAGATCCCAGTTACCCTGGAAGTGGACCAGAAGTAAACATCCTCCCATAGGACTTCTTAGGCATGAGTCCCACAAAACAAAACCACCCACAGAGAGACGGAGAATACAGAGTTTCTCATTGGGCCTGTTCTCTGATTTTCATGTTTACTCTGGTTTCTCCTAAGGTAGGTGAGCCAATACTCATTTTCATAAATTACGGAAATTCGGGGGCCGTTCATTAGCTGGAAGGAGACCAGGAGATCATCGAATTCGACCCTCTCATTTGGGGGGTGGTTAAAATAGATGCTTGTCCAAAGGAGCATCAGACATTTCTGATCTTTAAAAATAATGAGGGTGAGTTTGGGTCCTTCCTGCCAAAAATGGCAATAGCGGTCACATGGAACATATGTGGTTAATACATCTACGCAGGAGCCAGGAAGACATACTTGCTCTTCAAACTTAGAAGAACATGGGTACTAATGAACAAGGAAAGAAACCCCCCAAAATGTACTAATTTCCTCCCTCCTGCAGCTTTTGCTGGCCCCTGAACCTAATGAAAAACAGTACAGTCATTCCTTTGAAGGGAAAGCATTTCAGGCAGTTGAAAGAATACTTCAAAGCAGTGCTCCGAAAGCAGCAAGTGGGGCAACATGAAAGGCCCCTTTGGTTCTAGGCACCAAGGACAGTCCAAATGGGAATAATTTTTCAAATAAATTCAATATTCATATCTGTATAATACATCTTCCTAGCAGACGATTTACTAACAGTTGATGACCTCCTGAAACAAAGGGAGGTGACATTTTGCAAGGTTCAATCAGAGTCTGAGTTGTTTGAGATTTATAATGTCGAAATATTTAACAGGATTTTTAAAAATTGGTTTTTGTTTTAAAGATGTTTTGTAGACTGAGAGCCCAGCAGGATTTTTTTTACATTCATTCAGCAGAACCAAAGTCTGAAAATCACTTTTTGTTGCCCGTCAGAGCACTGCCCTAAGCAAAGTTGTTTTATTTTGATTTACTCACGTAAATTTTTTATCCAAGCTGATCAATAAACCAATAAAATATGCTGGCTGTGCATCATTCCTGTTTACCTAGAACATGGAAGTTTACATATAGTTCAATCTGTACTTACACAATAAGCAAATTCTTAAATAAAACCTACAGATTAATGAGGCAGGCTATTTGGGGACTTTTCTAAGGAGGCATTCAGACAGAAACTTTGTTGTATATTCAATGGTTTTCATAGAAATAAAAGGAAAAATATGCACATTATATAACAACATGCATTTATATAGCAAATACCTTAAGACATTCTCTGTAACATCAGATGCCATTAGTAATTAGACACTATTAAAGATGTTCTTTAAAACAAAGTAGCCATTTGGGATTATGTGTCTAAGGAAAGACTTCTCCACCCACATATATACTGGTGCAATATTAGGAAATATCTTGAGAATTTCAAACCATGGTATATCTACGAAGATGGAGATAAGTCATGCTACACTGCAATACCTTTGTGATCAAATGAATTTTTATTCTTTCGTTACTGTTGAACTTATTTTTTTCCTTCTCTCCCTCTTATCTCCTTTCTGGAAAACAATAAAGATGCCATGAAGATTTTTAAAGAGAAAGATCAAGCCAAGGACGCTTGGAAAAAAACCAATTATACCTTCACTGTTAGCTGACAATTTTGGTACAACCAAAAAAGAGTTTTATACGAATAATCAAGCTGTACTATCTATTAACCAAGAATCTGGTTACGATTAAGACATAAATTATAATCAACTTGCACTAAACACAAAGGGTCCAGGATTGATATATAACAACTAGTTAAGAATGAGAATTTTTGAAAATCAAATTAGTGAACTCAAAGCCATCAAGTCTGGATTCTCCCAAAGCCCAGGCTAAACACTGTTTCTGGGTTCTCTGATTCTCCACTGAATACTCCAGCAATCAGGTCATTCACTTCTGCGATGGCCAATACCCAGCACCCCTACCCTGACACTCACATCTTTACCCCTGACCTTAGGAGGTTCAAATTCAGCACATAATTGGAAATTGCACCATGGGGTAGCAATCGTAGACATTGTCTTTGCTTAGCACATGTCACTGTTCCATTCTTAAATTAATCATATTCTTACATATTTCCATAGAAACTTCTTTTCGCTTTCACTTCGGATAGAAACAAGATCACCAAAATTCCTCTTGCAAAATTCTCGTGCCTTGTCCATGGTTTCCTTCTCTTTGCTAAAATAATACTGGTAGTCTTTGTAAATAGCCCACCCATCGTCAGTGACTGGCGGATCTGAAAAATTAGTGAAAAAAAGGTAATGAATTTTATTTAGACAAATTCAAGAATCTGGTATGTGTGCTACACAAAAGTGAAAAGAGCAGAGTAGCCCTATCATAGGTACCTGCAACTCTGAGAACTCAGAAGGAGCAGGATGTTGATGCCAGTACAGACTGAACTACCTAAATCCAAATATCTACCTTCCACTAACTCTGTACAAACGAGTTACGTTTCTTCTCAGCTAAGTTCCATGTATCATCATTGGGTAAAAGAACTCCCAATGTTACATTCATCAATAGGAGCTGGAATGATTGACATACATGCACCCATGATGTTTTAGGTTCAAAGAGTGGAAACTGTGAGAAAGCAGCTTTCATCTTAATCTAACAAAGAACTTGTAAAAGATGGACTTGGGTGCTTCAATGTGTAATTGAAGAACCAAGGAATTCAGGGACCAGGAGGGCTCCGAAGGCTTTGTCCCAACTATGGAATTCTATGGTTCCGTGCTATAGTAGGCTGAGTAAAAGCCCCAAAGATGCCCAGGTCTTAATCTCTGGAATCTGTGACTGTTATATGGAAAAACGTACTTTGTAGACGTGATTAAGTTAAGAACCTTCAGATGGAGAGATTACCCTAAATTATCTGGGCGGGCCCTAAATGTAAATCCTAAGTATCCTTACAGAGGGAGATGTGAGTACAGAAGAAGGTGGTGATGTGACAAACGAAGGAAGATAGTACACTGCTGGTTTTGAAGATAAAGGGAGGGTCCATGAACCAACAAATGCAAGGAATGCAGCTCTAGAAGCTTGTGACAAGGAAGTAGATTCACCCTTAGAGGCTCTGGAGGGAGCATGGTCCTGCCTATCCCTTGACTTCAGCCCAGGGAAACTGAGCTCACATTTCTGACCTCCAGAACTGTAAGGGAATAAATGTGTGTAGCTTTAAGCCACCAAGTTTGTGGTAATTTGTTACAGCAGCCATAGGAAACGAAGACATGAGGGCCTTGGATTTGATTCATGAAAGCTGAGAAGTGATATTAACATGCCTTATGTTTGTGCATGGAAGTATATGTCTGGAGGAGTAGATCCAAACTTTCATGAGATTCTCGAAGATATTAAGAACCTCTTCTCTCCACCTTCTTAGGGTAAGGTTTTTTGTTTGTTTTTGTTTTTGTTTGTTTGTTTTTCCATTGAGAAAGGAAAGAGGAAGAAAAGGAATCTACTTTCTATTTCTATTAATATAGAAATCAGGAAAAAAGGAAACACCTACTGTCTTGAGGAGCTGGGGTTGGCTCAGGCTTTGGTGTTTGTCCTGGAAAACAAAAGAAAATTAGGTATAAACAGTGCTTGAACTTGTGCTATTACATATCCTTCTTGTTTCACTATTTTCACGGGTCAATAGAGCTAAAAACTTCATTGTTCTCTCTTTCTCTTCCTCCCTCCCAATCTTCAATTCTCCTATCAGTTGTGGGGAAGAAGAATAAAGAGAAACAGAATTATGAGTTAAGAGTTAAACAGATCAGGTCCAACAATACCACCAGAAATTGGAAGACAGTTTTTTAGGCCCAAAAAGTAACATCATAAAAAAGAAAGAAAAGAACATGAGTTTTGGAATCAGAAAGTCTAAGTTCAAATCCCCGTTTGGGGTTTAAATGTCTTACCCTTAACTTTCTCAACTGCAAAAAGGAGTTAGTCACATACGTAAAGAGATGGGGTAAAATATGAGAGTTACTTGTATTTAGAAAGTGCTCAATAGATGTTAGTTTTACAGTGGTGCATCTTTTAATGAGCTGTGAAAGTACTTCAATTTTCATTATTTGAAACCATTAAATACGAACTATTTATTTACAAAATATAGTTTCTTCAAAAAACTTATTGTTGGGGCTTCCCTGGTGGCACAGTGATTAAGAATCCACCTGCCAATGCAGGGGACACGGATTCGAGCCCTGGTCCGGGAAGATCCCACATGCCACGGAGCAACTAAGCCCGTGTGCCACAACTACTGAGCCTACGCTCTAGAGCCCGCAAGCCACAACTACTGAGCCCGTGAGCCACAACTACTGAGCCCACACACCACAACTACTGAAGCCCGTGCGCCTAGAGCCCGTGCTCCGCAACAAGAGAAGCCACCGCAATGAGAAGCCCGCGCACCGCAACGAAGAGTAGCCCCTGCTCGCAGCAACTAGAGAAAGCCCGCCTGCAGCAACGAAGACCCAACGCAGCCAAAAATAAATTAAAAAGAAAAAAACACTTATTCTTACTAAATGTTTGTTTTATGAAACATTACATAAAATATTTTTCTTTCCAAGTAGTTACTAATACTTGGACTTTGCTGGAATCCGATAAAAGAACTCAAGTTACGTAGCTTTTGGTTTAATGAATTTAACATCTGTAAGAACAGAGCTACTAATAATACAAAAGAAAATTAGTCTTTGGTAGCTAAGAGACTTTTAAAGAAAAACTGGCCACTATTTATTCCTCCATTCTGAAAACACTGTAAACACTCCTCTAAGCAAGAGTAAGGAAAATAAGCAGACAGACAGCAGGAGAGCAACACAGTATCTTTAGCGATGGAGCTGGAACAGTAGGCAAGGATCCCCGACAGCAGGGGGCGACGTGGTCCCATTTATCTGCCCACAGAGGAGGAAGTGATACATATGTTGGTTCAAGGGTGGACCTGTTTGTTTATCTGAAAAGAATCTGACTTGGACACATGGAACTTTCTGAGTCACGAATCATGATGGATAAGTATGCATTGATCATTTGGGGCCATCAATAACATGGTGGGTCTTACAGCATCAGGGGCCTCAAAATGGTGCCAGTTCTTTGATTGAACATTTCCTTGAGAAATCCATAAGCAGCATTTTCAGACTGAGGGAGACTTTCACCTATTGGATGACTAACGTGGGTCAGAGGGTGAAAATGCCCAAACGGAAACTGCACCCTCGTTCCTCTGCTTACAGAGTAGAACACCCACCCAGTGCCATGCCTATAGGACCTGAGCAGGAACTGCAGCTCGTGGGAGTTATTTTGGAGGACGTGACTCTGGTCCAGGATTCCCGGGTGGCCTTTTGATCTTCTGTTCCTTTGGAACATTTATCTGTGCTCAGCGACTTCATTCTTATCCTGTGAAATGATGGTCCCTGCCAATTCCCTTATTTTGTTATTTTGTTTGTTTGGTTCCGCAGATAAAGGGAAGATATTGGGATCACTGGAGCTTAGTTCTCCAATCTGAGATAAAGGAGAGGACAGATCATCATACCTTTTCGTATCTGGCAAATCCAGTTGTTAAGATGTTCACAGTTAATATCGTTCCAGGACATACCAGGGTCACCTTTCAACTCACCACAATACTCAACATTTTGATAATTATTAGGTTCTCCATAAGCCCAATTTTCATATGAAACCTATGTTAGAAACATTACATTACAACCATTAGCCATTTTTATCAGGCCAATGCCAATCAACCATCCAAACACAAAAGGAAAGATGTTTACATTTTTTAATTGCTTCAGTTTTTTTTCACAATAGGTTTGCTTTGCAAACAAGTTTTATGAACACAGCTGGGAAAGAAATAGCTTTCATTATATGGAAACTTTTGAAGTCAAATAGAGTATGCTATTAAGTATTAAAAAATTTTCTTTCCCCCTTATTAAATAGAATGGATCCAGGGCCATGAAAGTGGGATTTGTATACAGGAAAAACCTGGCAAAAAGTTCCACTTCTCAGTATTGGGAGTTCCTCAATTTATAACTCATTCTTAAGGGACAGTATTTCATTGTGATACTGGAAACTTTCTTTTTACTAGAGGGGTAGGAGAGAGAAATATAATTAGTTCTCCTTACAAAAGAAAAGACTTATGAAATGTTACTAAGGAAGCTACCAAACGTTGCCAAAGTGAACAGTGGAAATAAATGGAGGGCTGGGATTAGGTCCTCTACGGAGTTCTCAGAGTGGAATCATAGCCCACAAGGTTTTAGAATAAGCATCATGATCTATTTTCCAGAGATCTAAATATAAAATCCTTGTTATCAATGGAGCCATCAAGTAATCCACCCTACCGAGCACCTTGAAAAGTTGCTGATGGGTTGGGACAGGAGGTAGAACTGAAAGTACACAAAATCACTTCCTGTGATGACGGCCAGCACGTGCCACAGCCCCTCACTTCCCCGTTCCTGAGAATGGAGAAGTCTGACAAAGCCTAATGGTTTCTAATGGAATATCAAAAGTTGTTTCCATACCTCCTAGTCTATAAGAGGTCATAAAACACTCAATTTTTAAGAAGTTTAGCTACTTGCATACCAATTTGTCAGGAGAGAATGAAGACATTATTTTATATCAATTAGAGGAATGAGTTTCCTAATTTTTTTTCATCCATTCCACCATGTTCCACTTTGGGTGAACAGGAGAACTGTACTGGGACAGGGGCAGAATAATGGTCCTAAAATAGCATTCATTTTGCATATAAAAAGGTCTCCAGCTCTCATAATAACCCATCTTACCAAAAATTTGGAGTAAGCCAAAAGGTTAATATCAGAATAAATACATGATAAAGTAAGAAAATGATCTAAGTCAAATACTCACAGGAGATCCATCACTCCAAGTAAAGCCCTCAGAAGGACTTCCATATGTCAGTCCCAACCAAAACAGTTCGTGGTAGCTTCCACTAGCTCTGCAACATACAAGATATAAAGGTAGCTTATGAACCAAGTTCGGTTACCTATGAGTCCTAATCAAATTTGAAAATGACCCCCAAAACATAAATTAGTTAGTACAAAGGTAAAGGGATTCAATGACTAAATGTAAGCTTTATGCAACAATTGTGCATTTTGGTACAACCTGTAAATATCCTGAAAACAAGCTGCTGTTTGAAAGAATTGTAAAGCATTGGAAGGTACTCATTCATTTATTCATTTAACAATATGTACTGAGTATATTATACGTTTACAGAGCAATTCATCACAGGATTTATATCTATAAAATTAAAGCATTTAGAAGTGAAACTAGATCAAAAAGTGCCCACAGATTCAGGATATGATATATGTATCCAAAGCAGCATAAGGAGTCAACAATTTTGGAAATATGAGAATTTTCTCAACATCATTAACACCCAACGGGTCAAAGAAAGGAGAATTGTATAGAAAAGCTACTTACGTTATTAATCGCCATATTGTTTGCTGTTCCTCCTTATTATTGATACTAGCTAGATCTCCACCCAGAGCTCTACAAAAATCTCGAGATTCAAACCATGTTTTCTTCTCATGTTTTCCTTTTGTAAACAGCTAAAGGTGATACAGATTCAGAGTTTATTTTACAGTTCATAGCTTATCAAACCAAGAGAAATTATCTACTTTTGATGAGATTTCATTTATAGAAAAGCAAGACATTACAATGGCCCCAAACAATGTAATTCTCTTGGCTGAAAATCAATTTGTGAGTGAATATTTGGGTAACAAAATTTGGGGGATGATTTTGTTGAGAAAACCTTAGAAAATGAAATTATTTTATAGCACTGGAGAAGTTAGATTAAAAGCTTTAGGCGCATGGGTTTGGCATACAGCTTCTTGTAGAAGATAGGATTAATTTGGTTAAGTGTAAAAGGTGGCATTGAGATGGGAGAGAATGAAAGAAACCTGATATAGAGAAAGTAAACATGAATTTAAAAAAATTTAAGGGTAATAACCTCCCTAAGATTGCACCACAGTTTGTTATCCTGTTTAGCTTAAACAATGAATAACCCGGCAGCCTTCCAGCACTTTGTTGTTATGTTCTTAAAACTGCCTTTTCCTTTTTCCTTATGGATGTATATTTTAACAACGATTGGAGAACGTGTCATGACAGACACTTATCGGGGAGAGCATCTAAAAAGATGGGATATAAGCTAAACTAAAGCTAAGATTTATAGAATTTAGAGAATATGTCATATTATCCACAGTGATAGTATGGGAAATATCCATCAGTATGCAAACAGTAAAGGAGTTAATTGTATCCACCAACTTTTATAATTTTCATTCATTGTTTCTCATGAGACGTGGCCCCCACCATTGCAGGCTTGTAGAAAAAGGGATTTGCTTCCAGTGGACTATGGTTGCCCAGTTGTCATCGAGCAATCCAAGGCAATCTTCACCTTGACCTTACTTGAGTTATCTGGATACAGGTAACTTGAGCAACTTTCCACTGCAGTAATTCTCAAGACTCCTGTGAATATCTCAAGTTGTTAGATGGTGATATAAGATTTTATTTTCTTAAATCAATTTACTAACAGCTGAATTTTATTACTAATTCTCACATCTTAATGTGTACAAAGATGGTCTATATGTTTTCAAACAAACCCTACCCCAAGTACCTCTAAAACCATGATTTCTAGGGAAGCACATATTTGGATTCGTTGAACATCCACCTGGATAACATCTTCTGGAACCCCTGGTTCACTTCCCAGCTCTGGAGAATTCTGCTCCTTCTCTCAAAAATTCTGCAGCTAATCTCCATAGCCTGCCACCCTCAGGTGAATGGCTGTGCACAGGCCAAACCTGGCCTTTGTGCAATAACTCAAAAGTTTCCAGAGGCAGCAATCAAATACCTGATTGGCTTTGTATTAGTCCTCAATCCATTTGTAAAATCCTCTCCTGTCTTGGCTCAATATGTTTCCTTCTATGTAAATTATGCTTTTAGCTTTGACTGGCTAATCTGGATTGAACAGCTAATGAGTCTCTGTTGCTGCTAAGTGGAAGTTACCAGCTCAACTAGCCCTTGAGTTAGAGGAGACTAAACAACCTCATTCTGACACATGTTAGTAACTCAAGTTCATCAGCTTTGCCTAACTGTCTTACAAAACATGCCAGGGCCATATGCCTCAAAGGACTGAACAAAAGAAGTCCAGAGAACTGGCTTTTAGAGAATAATGTCATTAAGTGGTAGATAAGTACATTGCTATATTTGGCTAAACCCAACCTTCTCTAGAAAGAATATGATTTACAAGAGAGAAAAAAACCCCAAATGCTTAATTCATTGGGGTATGGGGTATGTTTTTTGTTTGGGTGAACTTGACTGCATACGGAGAAAATGGGTGGTCCAGTCTAGGAATGTACTGATTGATAGCAGGATATCAAATTATCAGTTATAGGTCACTCAACGGCCATGTGCCCCTACGGGAAGTCTTTCATCTCCCATCAGGCATAATAATCAGGGGTTAAATCAGAACAAGGGAGTATTCTCTCTAGAATCCCTGTGTGACATGATCGCAGATTTGTTTATCAGTTCACTTAGCCTAAAGCTTGGGCTCCAAGAACACAGCCAAAATGGGATGCAACAGGCTAGCATGAGGGGGAGCAGAAATTTTCATTAAGATAAAAAGAAGTGCGAGCTCATACTAGGGCAAGCAAGCATGGGAGAGAGGAAAGACACCAAGAGTGGGAGGTGAGGAAGGCAAAGCAGGCGAAGAAAGGCTGCCGCGAGTTGTGTTTGTGATATGGGTTGTGTTTGCTGGTCTAAAAGCAACTGGTCCTTAGCAATCCACCCAAGGAGAGCTCTTTAAAAACAGTGGATGCCCAAGCCCCCTGCCAGATCAATAAAATCAGAATTTCTACAGGTGGAGCCTGGGCATTGGTTTTGTTTTAATTCCTTAGGTGATTCTTTAGGCTGAAGCATATCCCAAATTCTTTAAGAACTTAGCAATTGAGACTTACCTTGAAACACAAGCTTGTTTTACTGGAGGTGCCCCAATCCTCTGGACACTTGGGTTCCGGGGTGGTTGTAGGCTCTGGTGGGCGAGTTACTCCTTCTGCCCAGTGTTTGCACACAAATTTTGCCTTTTCTTCACATCTCAAGACATCCCACAAGCCCCCTGCAACCCCAGTTCTCATGGCAACACACCCGGCTTTCCGTCCTGCAGGTAACAAAGCAGAATTCACTCAACAAGTGATTGTGAAAGCAGCTAGGTTCACAGAAGACAGTTCAAACCTGAGCCACAAGCTGTGGGATCAAATCTACATGTGATGAGAAAATGTAGAGGAGAGATCCTGCAGCATTTGGCAATTGAATTGTGCTATTTTTGAACCATTATTTACCTTTTATTTGTGTGGCCTGTATCCCCAACTGAATTATAATCTCAAATGTCAGGGTTTTGGTAACATTTTGTATTTCTAATAACTGGCAGGGAGCCCCCCTCAACACAGACATCTAACAGTACAATAGTTTTAGTATGATAAAATTTACCATAATGACAAAAATAATGTTTTGGGTTTTTTTTACCAAGGAAGTTGATTTTTTTAAATTTAATTTTTATTTTATATTGGAGTCTAGTTGATTTACAATGTTGTGTTAGTTTCAGATGTACAGCAAAGTGATTCAGTTATACACATATATATACCCAAAAATTATGGGTTTTTGATGTTTCTTTCTTTTTCTAAAAAAAAATTATTTAAGATCTGTTATTTTTCCCCCTGGGGTCCATGTAGATATCCGAGAACAGAAGTTCTTTGGACTTCAAAATGAGACACGCCTGAGCTAGAGATTTTAGATCAATTACTCAACTACTATGAACCCATTTCCTCGTCTTAAAATGCAAATACTGCTACCTACCTTACAGAGTTGTGATGCATGCCAGCTTTAATGGATAAAAAAGTACATAAAAGACAGTGTGGACTATACTAAGCTTCATGGTTTGAAGCTTTCTGTTTTACCGTCATGATTATTTCGAAATAGTAATTAAGACAGAGCTTTGCAAACATTAGGATTCCTTGCTGCTAAGATGAGATAGTCTTTGATTGCTGTCCTTTTAAAGGCAGTAAATGTTTAGAAGTAACTCTCAAAGTTCTGGGGAGGTATATTTTTCCCAAAATATTTTCTGTAAGATTGCTAATTCCCTATGACTCTGGTTTGATCCATTTTTATTCCCTAAGGATGTTCCAGGATTAATCTCTCAGAATCCTACTGCTAAATGATCAACACCAGTGAAATTAAGGAGTTTTGCCTGGAGAGTAAGAATTACCACCCTTCAAAAAAACAAAAATGTGCACACAGCTCTTAATATACTGCCCTGTTCTTTCAAAATAAACTGAAGTCTTACTATTTTTCAGAATGTTCAATAATTAAACAAAAAATCACACTATCCAAATTACTGATCTCTTTTCCTTATTGACAGCTGAGGATACAAATTTTTAAAACTTCTGAAGATTAGAACTTATTAGGCCAAGTAGTTAATTTGTGCCCTTAAGCTATATTATCCCTTCTTTAGCTTTTTATCCAGGCACAATGAAACACTTGCTATAAGGATGTTGAATTTCCTAAGTGCAGTCATACTGAATTATGTCATAGGCTACGACACCAGTGCATAAAGAAAGCAAAGAATCTCTCAGAGTCTACTTCAGAAACTTCTTATTAAAGAAGGCAAATCAAAATTTATAGGGAGGGAGAGTGCTCTTAGTGCAAACAGCCTGGATTTGGAAATTACAAAGATTAGTCTAAATCCGTGCTTATAAATTTTTCAAGTTCCAGTTTCCACCTCTTTACAATGAGGATACTTAAACTTACCTTGCAGGTTTCCTATAAGGATAAAATTAAATCCAATGCATATAAAGGGCTAAACGGAGTAGCCCATTCAAGATATTGAAATAATGAGTTCCACATAAGCACTAAATCTTGTTCCAGATTTAGCGCAGTCATAATTCTATTCATAGTTACATTGAAAAGTTTTATATCCCTTGAGGACAATTTTAAGTTCTCAGAAGTAAGTTAACCATTTGGTATCTTTATGACCATTTAGGATTTCATCACTATTTCATAAATACTTCAAATAGAGCGGTACCAGATAACCTAGGAGTTTTCTCTTCCTTTTTTTTTTTTTCTTTAGACCACTGCAAACTAATGGGAACATTTTTAAAAGAAAAAGTAAAAAGAGAATGAAATATAAGATAATAAAATCTAAAAAGCACAATTAATTTACATAAGTCTGTTTGGAAAGGTGCCGTGAAGGAATTACAGGCTTGGCCCGATGGACGTGTAGGGTAAATGGAAACCCAAGACCAAAGTGCTGGGACTTCACTGGTGGTCCAGTGGTTAAGAATCCATGCTTCCACTGCAGAGGGCAGGGGTTCCATCCCTGCTCGGGGAACTAAGATCCCTCATGCCACATGGTGCGGCCAAAAAAGAAGAAAAAAAACCACAGATTCTTGGTCCCCTCTCCAGACCACCTGAAACAAGACGGAAGCTCTGAACATACCTGGCATATCTGAATTCCAGTGGGTGAACTGAACCCCTTCCGCGATGGTCCACTGAAAAGTTCCTTTGTTTTGTACATCTGAAAGTCCTGTCCAAAAATATCTTTCAGGCCTCAATCCAACCAAACTAGTCAGAAAGGCTTGTTCGTATCTTAAAAAAAAAAAATTAACTAAATTGTAGAAAAATGTGAATTTTTCTAATTATCCACATGAAAAGTATCTCAATTGTATGCCTGAGCTATTCTTTAGTTGGCAAATCAAACCTATTGTGTTCTATTTACATGTCATTTAAATAATGCAAATTTTCACTAAGGAAATGTGATCTTATGAAGGAAAAATATCATACAGCTGATTGAATAAAATCATTCAAATGTACCCAAACCATTTTTCTCTATTGCTCCCCAGCCCCTCTGCTCCTGCTCAAAGTGAAAGAGAACTCCGAAAATGCAAAGGAGAAAACTATCGCCTTTTAAAATACATTGTTTGGAAATCAGTCCACTTTTCAAATATTTCAAATGCTCTACACAATTCTTGGTGAAGTAAATGGAGAGGTTGTAACATTATGGAGGACAATACAATTAGAAAATCTGTGTGGATTTTCCCCTCAATTTCATTCTCATTTCTCAGCTCTGAAACAAAAGAGAAAATTATCAAGAAATACAGAGAACTAGAGACTCAACCTCTAGAAAGAACTGGGAGCAGAATCACAAATTCCAGCGTTTGCTCTCCTCTGGATCCCATCCTTATATTTGGCGTAATCTGGTAATAATGCAATGTAGTTGGTAAGGCAAACAAAATTTGTCTTAATTGATAAACAGACAATGACTCAGCAACATATGCAAAAAAATATCTCTTTGGAGCAAAAGAAAAGTGATGTCCGAAGATTCCAGGAACAAAGGGAGCTGTAGCTAGCTCCAGCAAGAATAGAGAGGGAAATGGAGAGAAAGACACAATAACAGAACATTTGTTTGACCCTAGTCTGAATAATTTCATTCCCTAAACTGAACAAACCAAAAAAATTAAAAAGTAACAACTCAATTTTTCTTAAAGCCCCAAAACCAAATTGAACCACAGAGTTAGTGAGTTCCTGAACACAAGTATCACAGAAAACACATAAAGAAAAGCAAACTTAAAATAGAAAATCTAGGGAAATCTCTGTTCCAGTAGACCCAAAAACCAACAGTACAGATCAGAACATGCTCCCACAGTACTTAAAAATGTATAGCTCACTTCCAGGTCATAAGATAAAAAGTATCTATGTTCTTATTTTCAGAGGTTAGCATTGTATCAGGGTATTACAATGTATCAGACATTTAATTATACATAAAAAAAGAATGTTGAAAAACAAGCTCTTTTATAAAGACTATATGAATTCTATGACATCTTTCATTTTATCAAAAAATTTTAATATCAATAGCATCCTCTACATTTTATTGGGTCTGCCTTGAAAGGTCAACTGTATTAAAACTCAATAATTTTTACCTATTTACTTCCAATCAAATGGACATTTTTTAAAATTTCTTTTAAGTTTCTTCTGTGCCTGATCCAGTACTTTGCAAAAAGCAGGAGAAAAATAAATACTAAAACCTCAAAGAAGGATGGGACTCTAGATGTTAAAAGTTACATAAAATTCTCTGTGTCCACATCATTTTCTGGACTTATTAATCTAGTAAACCTAGCAAAGCAAAGCAAAACAAAGAATGGAAGACTGGAAAGAATGAATAAAATATTCAGTAAATCTCTCCGCCTTCCTTTTTGTTGGAGG
The DNA here is from genome assembly GCF_965194825.1 of Balaenoptera physalus. Lineage (NCBI taxonomy): Eukaryota > Metazoa > Chordata > Mammalia > Artiodactyla > Balaenopteridae > Balaenoptera > Balaenoptera physalus. Next base: position 175,458,973 of record NC_138883.1, on the reverse strand, counting down.
TGGTAGTAAAGATAGAAAGTTTGATTTTTGAGATGACAAATTTTACTTACTTTTTTTGCTTTAAAAAATTTGAGATCTGCTACATTTTTAAAAAGTTAGATCTCTCATGGAGCTCAATATCAAAAAAACAAACAACCCAATTAAAAAATGGGCAGAAGACCTAAATAGACATTTCCCCAAAGAAGACATACAGATGGCCAACAAGCACATGAAAAGCTGCTCAACATCACTAATTATTAGAGAAATGCAAATCAAAACTACAATGAGGTATCACCTCACACCAGTCAGAATGGCCATCATCAAAAAATCTACAAACAGTAAATGCTGGAGAGGGTGTGGAGAAAAGGGAACCCTTTTGCACTGTTGGTGGGAATGTAAATTGATACAGCCACTATGGAGAACAGTATGGAGGTTCCTTATAAAACTAAACATAGAACTATCAAATGACCCAGCAATCCCACTACTGGGCATATACCCTGAGAAAACCATAATTCAAAAGGACACATGCACCCCAATGTTCATTGCAGCTCTATTTACAATAGCCAGGACATGGAAACAACCTAAATGGCCATCGACAGAAAAATGGATAAAGAAGATGTGGTACATATATACAGTGGAATATTACTCAGCCATAAAAAGAACAAAATTTGGTCATTTGTAGAGACGTGGATGGTCCTAGAGTCTGTCATACAGAGTGAAATAAGCCAGAAAGAGAAAAACAAATATCATATATTAACGCATATATGTGGAATCTAGAAAAATGGTACAGATGAACCTATTTGTAGGGAAAGAATAGAGATGTAGAGGTAGAGAACGGACCTGTGGACATGGGGGGGAAGGGGAGGGTGGGACAAATTGGGAGATTAGGTTTGACATAAATACACTACCATGTGTAAAATAGCTAGCTAGTGGGAACCTGCTGTATAGCACGGGGAGCTCAGCTCAGTGCTCTGTAACGACCAAGACGGGTGGAATGGGGGGCGGTGGGAGAGAGGTCCAAGAGGGAGGGGATATAGGTATACATATAGCTGATTCACTTCCTTGTACAGCAGAAACTAACACAACATTGTAAAGCAATTATACTCCAATAAATAAATAAATAAATAAAGTTAGATCTATAAACAACATTTACCAGAGCATTAGCAAACTGTTCTGAACATTGTTTTATGGTACTAAAAGTAGCAAAATATTTTATTGTGTTTTCAATGAAGAATCCAAATAAAAATATGATTTTTAATGCTCCTATATTTACAAACCATACTTCAAGATTCAATGTAATTTACTCAGAAATTTAGAGCACATTGATATGCTTTTTTGGAAATGGTTCATTATTTGATACATTTTTTTAAAAACATGAAAATAGTTGCATACCTGTCTTCAATAGTTGTTAGGTAAGCCTTCTCATTCACACAGGTTTGGTTTGCTTCTGTAAATGTTGAAAGTGTGTGTCCAATCAAATAGCAGTAGAAGCCATGTCTTTTCCAGCCCTATTGATGTTATGAAGCAGATTATCATGCATATTTATTATATAATATTATTTTAATAATTCCTCTATGATGAAACACAAATTGATAAACAATAGAAGTGTGTAAAGAACACAAATATGAATAATTTGACATGCAATGAAAATTTATGTGAATTAGGAAAACAGGAGTGCATTGTTCCTCAAATGGCAATTATGATACAAAATGGGGGTGAGGGGAGTCATTCTCTCCACTTCTGATGCAACTTCCAACAAAAATGATTTGTGACATGTTTACCCAAGAAACTGAACAAAATGGCTAAGATCTCAGTTTTAGAATAGGTAACCACAGGAAATAATTTGCAGAATAACAAGCCTAGTCACCTATTGAAGCCAGTAGTAGATGGTGAGTATAAAGCTGTACCATCTGGTCACAGGATAGTACTTATCAAACTTTTGGCAATATGATTTGATGTGCTTCCTCTCCCACACTTCAAACACACAGAAATAAAAGCATGCTAAATAAAAACATAACAATAAACAGAAAATCCATACTAGAGTTTGGGAGAAAGAAGGGGAAATCTCCAGGTATCAAAAATAAATACTAGAAAACTAAAAAGCTGGAATGGAAAATGTACAAGCTGAGACTGTAGTTGCCCGGTTATGTATCAGACCAAGATTAAGGTCCTAGAGTCTAGGGGCTGGGGTATTAATGTCCATACAGATTAGGATATTTGGCCATCAGTCCACCTGAGGCAGGGAGATAGAACTGAAGTCCTTGCATAAAGATGATACCCTCTAAGGGTAGCCCCTCTTTGAAAGGAGAGCGAGAAAACTCCACCCACAGAAGGAGAAAATGACAGAGATTCTTGTCACCTGCCTGGGGTTCTGGGTGAAGGAAGAAAAAAATTCTTCTGTTTGAAAATAAATACCAAGTCTGTGCCATAGATGGGTGCCAGTCCCAACTTTACACTATCCACATTGTATGAGAATCTACAGCCCCCAAAATAAAAAATAAAATGTAGTCTACAGAAGGAGAATCTTGCAGGCACTTTGAGAAGTAAAATGTAAAACCACACGACAGAAATATTTCCACAATCCAGGTCAGGTAAGACCATGACATTTGAGGGTCAGGGTGGGGATGGGATGGGGATGAACTCACAATCAAAAATTATAAACCATGTGAGAAAAATGTCTCATTTTAAGGGAGAGTCAACAGTTTAACATAATAAAACAACCTGGAAAAAATATAAAAAGAAGCATGTTGAGATGATTTAAGTGACAAAAGAAGAAACAGAATCAATGATGAAAGATCAAAATACTATGAACAAAGAACAAGAAGATTCAAACACACACAAAAAAGAATTTCTAGAAAAGAAAACTCAATGGCCAGATTAAATATAGAAAATATGGTTTCAGAAAGATTAGTAAATTGACTGAATGTAGAAGAGAGATGAGAATATGAAAAGATGTTTTAAAAATCATATTGATAGAAAATATAAATGATAGAATGAGAAGGTTGAAAATCAACCTGAGAGAAGTTTCAGAAACACTGAATAAAATTAATGACTGCTAATTTTCAAGAATGGAAAGATACAAATCCTCAAAATGAAGAGTCACACTCAAGACCAAATGGAACCAATAAAATAAATCCAAAACTGAACACATTGTACTTACAGACAGAGAAAATGAGATCTTAAAATCAATCAGAGAGAAAATACAGAGTATCCACTTTTTAAAAGAAGAAGATTTAGTCTAGTAGGAACTCCAATGGCAAAAATAAAGGCCAGGAGAAAATGAAGTAATATGTAAAGTGCTGTCAGAAAACAGCTATCAATCTAGGATTCTAAAATGACCTACCTAAATTACTATGCAGGGTGAAGATGAATTCAAGAGATTTTCAAACAAAGACAGAGAGTTTTCCGCTCCCAAATCCCAGGGAAAGAACTTCGAAAAGATTTACTTTGGCAAGAAAGGAAAGCCAAGAGGAGTAAGTGGGCTAAAAGTCTACGCTGAGCAAAGAAGTCGATAAATGTCAGTAAATCCAGGTCTAACTGCCTGGACAAATAGCAAAGATACCTAATTGGCGGTGGGAAGTTAAAGAATGGAATAGTAATAAGATCTGTAGTTTGGTCAATAATATTGTATCCATGCCGACTACCTGTAGTGATCATGTACTCTGGTTAGAGAAGATGCTGTCATTGGCTGAAGTGGAGTGGATGATACAGGGGAATTCACGGTACTCTTTTTTTCAACTTCTTGTGAGTCTAACATTACTTCAAAATTTGAAAAATTTTGAATGTTTGAGTGGAATAATTAACATTCATTTTGTTCATGAGGCAGAGAGAGATATTGGTTAACTTCAAGTCAGGAATGCATGTTAAAAATATAAGGGTAAGCATTTTTTTTAAAAAAAGAGTAAGAATATATAACTTCCAAACCTGTACAGGAGGAAAATGGAATAAATATGTTCAATAGAACCAATGTCATGCACAAAAACTGGTGTTTACCAGTTAAAAGCCAGAGTTCCTCAAATTAGATTAAAAATGAAAATGTAGATATTTATTTATAAGAGCCATTCCTAAAATATAACAACACATTAATGATTAAAAGCAAGCAGCTGGAGAAAGAGGTTCCAGGGAAATACCAAGCAAAAGGTAGTTTCTGTGGCAATATTAATATTATTTAAAATTGACTTTATGATAAAAAAGCATTATGAATGAAGAAAATAATTACATAGTTGAAGGACTGATTCACCTAGAAGATATAATACAGATCAAAGTACATAAATCAAAACTTGATACAATTACAAGGAGAATATTTTGTCAAGCAGACAAAATATTAGAAATATAGAATATCTGGATGATATAATTGTTAAGTTTTATCTAGTCACCATATATAGACCCCTGAACCCCCAGATCAAAGATCATTCTGTTCAAGCACAGATGGAATATTTATAAAAACTGACTATGAACTAGATAATGAAGAAAATCTCAACAAATAACAACAAAAACTTTATATGAGCACAATGCAGTGAAATTTAAATCAACAGTAGCTCCCAATTATTTAGAAACTAAAACACAAACAAAACCCCATCACTACCAGCAAATTCTACCACTATGAAAACACACACACACACATTTCTAAATAATTCATGGGTCAAAAAGATCTTACTGGAAATAAAAAATATTTATAATTTAATCATGTGAAAACACCACATAAAACTTGGTGGCTGGTCCATGGTTTCAATTCCACCTTTTATTTCTGTAAGCATTTTAAAACACATTCACTTTAATGTCATATCCATTAATTCCACCACCTAAGCTCCTGGTGGTATGTTTTATAATTTTGGATTTCAAACTCATCTGTGGGATTCCCAATCAGCCTGGGAAGGAGGACTTCTGTATAAAGAGGATTTACATTTGCGTCTGTCAGACATCCAAGAATATTAGCAACTTGGGACCATTTCATGTTAATTTCTTAGATCAAGGTTTCCCATACAGGTAGCAATGAATTGAAAACTGAATCCCAGATCTTTATGACAGAAGGCCTGTAGTTTTGAATTCTCAGAAATACCCCTACACCACCAAGTACCCAGGCCCAGACAAAAAAAATGTTATCTTCCTTTGTTGACAAGTAGATCTTTTTTCTAGACTTTCCAGCAATTTGAGGAAAATCAGTGCCTAGAGCATGTGTTTTTAAACTGGCTAAATTAATATCTCTGAGTTCTTGTATCTTCTCCTGTCTAGTTAGAAATGTAATGTTTATCTTTTAAGATCATTGAAAGCATAATAACCACACTCAACAAACAGTTGGCTGATATTTCTTCTTTTTCTTATTTAACCTAATGATTAAATTGGATTTTATCATTGTAGACATGACAGTTCACAGAAAAAATATACACAAAATTTTGATTGTGTAGAAGTAATAAAATTTGAGGATTGGTTTATTACTTATAGAAGATTACAATAATACACAATCTCCTGTACCTGCATATGATTAGGCAAAGAATATGTAAGTGTACTGGTAGTGAAACCAGCAGTGAAAGTGTACTTGGCAGGCGACTTGGGTTCTAGCCTTACCTCTGTGTGACTCGTAAAAAGTTATCACTTCTCTGGGCTGAAATTTCCAGAACGCAAAAATTAAAAGGGGGTTTTCAAGCATCACTAAGATCCTTTCTATCTCTCACATTGTATGATTTTCTGTGTTTGCTCTATTTTTCTTTATGGTTTAATTGTTCAGTACTCAATTATGTTTCACGAATTCCGGTGTTTGTTATGATTTGATCACAACTTGACACCCTTGGCCAGAAAATCAGTTTCTACTTTATTTTTATCCAAGAGAAGTGAGAAAGGAAAAAAGAGGAAGATGGGCAACTCAGTGATCAAACAGGAAAATGATAACCATACGCCCCATATTTTGCAGCTTCTTTATGCTTTTAGAAACAGCTCCACAGAAATCACTTACTTTAACCTCAAAGAAAGATAAGACCTGCGGGGAGGTATCACTAACTGTGGTGCAGGTGAGAATAAAGCACGATAGGATTGCATGGTTTGACTTGGTTTAACTGAGTTACTACCTGGTACTACCAACTAGAGTCTAGACCTCCTGCCTCCCAGACCCTCAGGGATCTACTGAGAAGACTCCCCACCAGAAACAGGCTCACCAGAAATATTATAAATGGAAAAAATGACTAAGGATTGTTTGCTATCTGCAAATTAAGGTTATCCACTGGAAATGTCCTTGATGACCCTTGGCGTCATAGACTACCACTACCTGTAAGGTGAAGCAGTTGGCCCCTATTATTAAGTACCTTCACAGACAAAAATAAAGCTATCACATCATATTTGCTGATATGAAACCACTGCGTGCGTTCTGTACTCACTCTGCGGCAGCCTGTTTCCACTTCCACTATTCCTGGAGTTTGGGCTTGTGATTTCATCTTACAGATGTAGCCAAGAGACTGTTCACAGGCCCGATCTGCCCAGTACCCATCCTGCAGAAAGCAAAGGAAAAAAAAAAAAAAACTCAATGATCATCAGTTGTTTGGTGCTATTTCCTCATAACTGCACCTCTGAAAAGGGAAATAAAGATTCGAGGTTATTAAGAGAAAAAGGCATCTATGAAAAGGAAAGGTAAATGGACGTTTTACCAGGAAACTGCAAATTTGACTTTGGCTACAAAGATATAAAGAGATTGTAGCCCCAGTATGTTTTTTATATCTTCGCTGTCAAGCCACTCTGGAGGGGGATCTAGAGAGAAATGAAAAATGCTCATAAGCCCTTAAGAGATGGTCCCAACAGAAGGTTTGCCTCCTCATCCATCCCTATGGGCAGCTGTTTTCAAGTTAACTGAGTACGTTTAAAGCCACCCAGAAAGAAGGCCCCAAGCAACATGCCCAACCTGAAAACACACCTGAAACCAGTTTTCTTCCCTCTATTCTTCCCATTTCTATTGATGAGGGTCCCCCCGGAGCTAAGGTACCATATTTCACTCTACTTCAAATTCCACCCTTTCTGCCTTCCTTAGAGATTTCACGTTAAATGACTTCTCTTCTCCTTCCCTTAACTGCTAAACACCTTGAAAAATGTTTTCCGTACCCACTACAACCTGGTACTCAACCCTTCAGCCAGTGTAATATTTGCAAATTGCAGATTAGGTTTGGCTACCCCAGGCTAATGCATGTTTCATCATGGCCAGTATTTTCCCTACACACCCCTCTGCCTCTTACTCCATGCTTTCAGCCATACTGTCTTTTGAGTTCCCTACAAGTAGGATGCTCTCTGGTTTCCCCTTCCCAGGACACACTTCTGCCTATTCTTTCAATAATTAACACATACTCTTTTCTTAAGCTTTCAATTTATCACCATAATAACAACCACAATGATAAAAACAGTAGCTAATACTTATTGAACAGGAAGTTTGGGCCAGGCACAGTGCACGTTATACGCCTTAACCCATTTAATCCTTATATCCACCATATGAGCTGGGTACGATTATTATTATTATTTTACAAATGAGGAAATAAGCCATGCATCAAAACCAAGCCTCTTAACCACCATCTTCATTCTCTATTAACAAAAGATTACTTGAAGATATACTTCAGTCGCTAAAGTGATATTTAAGACATGGAAGCCATTTTTTCATATTTGGCACCTCTTTGTAACCTAAAAAAAAAGCTGTAGCTCTCCAAGCACAGACTCTAGGCTGTTGGACCCAGAGTAGATCTAGCTAGGTCTCCATCTACTCAGAGCAACCAGCTAAAAGTAGGACCAAAGCTCTGAGTTGATTAATCAAGCCATGTAAAAACATGTGCCACCACCTGTGGAGAAAAGGGAACCCTCCTACACCACTGGTGGGAATGTAAATTGGTGCAGCCACTATGGAGAACAGTACGGAGGTTCCTCCAAAAACCAAAAATAAAACTACCATATGACCCAGCAATCCCACTCCTAGGCATATACCCAAAGAAAACCATAATTTGATACATGCACCCCAATGTTCATTGCAGCACTATTTACAATGGCCACGACATGGAACCAACCTAAATGTCCATCGACAGAGGAATGGATAAAAAAGATGTGGTACATATATACAACAGAATATTAGCCATAAAAAAGAACAAAATAATGCCAATTGCAGCAACATGGATGGACCTAGAGATTGTCACACTGAGTGAAGTAAGTCAGACACAGAAAGACAAATATATATCACTTATACGTGGAATCTAAAAAAAGTGTACAAATAAACTTATTTACAAAACAGAAGCAGAGTCACAGATGTAGAAAACGTATGGTTATCGGGGGGAAAGGGGGAAGAGATAAATTGGTAGATTGGGATTGACATATACACACTACTATATATAAAATAGATAACTAATAAGGACCTGCTGTATAGCACAGGGAACTCTACTCAATACTCTGCAATGACCTATATGGGAATAGAATCTAAAAAAGAGCAGATAACTGATTCACTTTGCTGTACAGTAGACACTAACACAACACTGAAAATCAACTATACTCCAATAAAAATTAAAAAAAAAACAAACTTAGAACCAAGCATAGGAATGATATGAGTGGTCGTTATTGGTTAATTTCATCTTTGAAATGAAAGTTTCTGTCTGTTGCTTTTCTAGTCCTCTTGAGAATTTGGGTGTGCCAGACAACTGAGAGAGACTCAAAACACTGAATCTGAATTCTCCTTCAACTTTGATCTATGTCAATTAAGTAGAATAGAAACAATGGAAACAATCGTATGTAATAAGTGGGACAGAAGGAAAATTTCCCTGTGGCTTTTGCTAGATATCAGTAACTAAAGTTGCCTTACTTTGCCTTTCATCACCACACAGTCTTCCTGCCTATTGTTTTCATGACTTGGTTCTCCACGAAGCCATTTGGTAAATGTTACAGGGGCTCCATCACTCCATTCAAAGTACATTTGAATCTTGATGTCATTTAAGCCAATCCATAACTCATCACTTGGCTCTAAACAGGAAGAAAAACACAGAAGTCATTTACCCAAACTTTTCTTTCTAAACATCAGAAGGTTATCAGGAAAGGAAGACCCGTTCTTTATCAACAGCTCCCTTGATATTATCACTAGCATGAAAGACCATCCTCTTGAGCTTTAAAGGGATCTACCTCTGTAGACTGAGATGTCAACTACATTTTATGTTGTCAATTTTAGTTTAAAATGTGTAATGTATTCTTCACATTGTGAATGTGACTATATTCTTTTGTTGTGCTACTGCAAATTCTATCTCCTGGGAGTTGTTAAACGGAAACTGAAGTAGATCTATCATTACCCTCTATCTTGTGAAGCTGCTTTTTTGTTATAAATAATTTACCATACCAACCACACTCATGGTGCTGGAAATATGGTAGCTTATTTATACACAAATCTATTTGACTACTATTAAATCTTATGAATGTTTTAAAATAATAAAAATTAAAAACCACTCCTATTTTACTGACGATGTCATCAAGAACATTCTAGGTGTTTCTGTTAAAGTTTAATCACTGTAATAGGAGTGAAAATGAACCATACAGTGAGAAGATATATAAACTGAAGGGTTGGGCTGTCTTCTGGCATTTAGCACTTATTTATCAGTCTATGTATATGAATGAATCTGCCACCATTTTCACTATGAAACACCAGAAAAACCCAAATAACAAACAAAAGTTAAAACAACCAGGTATAGATATAAAAGATGATCATTCTGTTTTGAAAATTCTATGAAGAGCACTATTGATTTTATCAGTAGTTTTAATTCTAAGAATTCTAAATATCATAAGTAAAAATGGGACAAAATAGGCCTGAGGTCTCATGGCTAAAATCATACACATTTCCATATTGTAAAAATTGAAGGAATATACAATTCAATATCTATTTAAGTTTCATATGTTCTTTAAACAGTTAAATAAAATTACTTGCCAAAAGTTTATAAAGATGATGTTGTAGTAGAAAATGAGAAATATGCCGCATCGTATAGGAATTTCCCTAAATGGTTTAGTCTCTTCCTCCTAAAAGTAGTCACTCAACTTTGCTTTTGGAGAAGTCCCTGACTGGCCTGGTGCCAGTCCCAGCAGATGTTTCCAGCACCATGAAACATGAATGGCATTGCCAGGATGATCCCTTTTCCTTTCACTTAATCTGGCAGATCATGTTCTTTGGGCAGCAAATATAGACTCCAAAATGACCTCATGTACCCCTCAAGGTTTTTAGGTTCAAGACCAAAGAAAACCTAAACTCCCAAGTCCCACAATTATAATAAAGTATTAAGAGTTTCTGATAAACATTTTTGTCACTAAACTGTTCTCCCCCTCTAGCTTTTGTATGCACAAGCTTGATCCTCCAAAAATATATAAGATGTGAGCATAAAGTTGTTAGACGGACTTATCAATCTGTTAGGGAAGCTGTCTTTGTTGATGGAGTCATAACTTATATGTGTAGGTCCCAATTTATCCACTGTATTTCCATGATTAACATGAAAGATATCAACTCAACTAGCTAAAAAAAGGTTTTCTAGGCTTCTGACTTAGAAACAATGATTTTAATTTTATAACTTTCCTTTACCTTTATCAATATTATTTGTATTGTTTTAAATAAATAAATCTTTATCAATAATAAAAAAGAAAAAAAAAAAGAGAAGGTTTCCATCGTGAAAGTTTACTAATTCTCCAGCTGAGTTTAAAAGCAACCTTCGTCATCCAAACTCCTAAAATAACTATAGCAATAAATATATAAGGTTCTCCTATTACTAGACCATATTATATATAAAATAGAGCAAAATTTGCACGTTAGCCCTACAGCCTCTTAACTAATGTGTTTTCCACTGATTCACTTGCAAACTTTATTCCCTACTATAAGTATCATGCCATCTATGTCATGATATTATTCAAATACATTGGTTCTGATTACATTATTATCGTGTAGTCCAGATGCTCCAGGATAGGTAAATGTAGAATAATCAAGAAATTATTTATGGGCTGTAGCAGAATATCATCATCACGCTACCAAACTCAGTGAGGAGAGCGAAGGAGAAAGGATTCCATTCAGCACTGGCACTCACAGCAGCAGTGTTGGGGATATTTTCCATCTTTCTCTGAGACTGCTCTATTTTTCTCGTCTATTTGTTCATTGTTTTTTTCTTCTCCCCTATCCCCGCGCCTATCAGTTTTCAGACAGGAAGTGTCAGGAAGCAGTCCCCACCATCACCACCATCCATTTCCTCTTGTTTTGCTCTCTGGAAATGAAAAGCTCCAGCTATTCTGCAGTCTCATAAGTGGAAGCAGAAAATGGTCATCATTTAATCAGCAAGTACCACTGAGAGTGCCCGTCATCATTACTTCCTTCCTCGCCCTCCTCCTCTTCAGGATAAGCATTCCCAACTCGTTTTACTCACTTTTTAAGTGTTTTTGATAGGGCCAATCTTTTAAAACTTTACAATATTTAGTTACTACATTTTCTCTTTGTCTCTTATAGTCCTAAAATGGAGATGCAAATTTCTTTAAAAGCTTTAGGCCACCATCTAACCACTCCAGTCAAATAAATTCTTTCTTTCTCTGCTCATCATTCTAGCAGCCTTAGCTAGATTAATAAAGAAAATACAATTCAAAGAATGAGATGGTTCATTTAGAGACCTCTCCTGTGAGACAAAATATGGGCCTTAAAAGAGAAAATACGTCCATACACACAACTAATTCCAACTAGTGAAACACTGTTCACAAATTTAAGGTAGACTGCTCTGAATTCAGATTATACATAGAAACACAGGATTTTTAAAACTATGCATAAGTTGATTCCATATTAAAAAAACTCAAATGTTCTCTTAGTGGTAAAAATTCTTTAAATTGTTATATAATTTTAATATTTTAGGCATGATTAATATTTGTTACTAAATTGTCCATTGAATTGTTAACTTGAATTTATTAGATTATTAGATTGAACATTTATGATTAAATTTTCCAAAGATGGGTGGTAAGTCAGGAAGATGAGAATCAAGTGTATTACAGATGAAGTTCTTACCATAGCCCAGCTGGGAGATAATGAAGTCAAATTCCTCGATGCTGTGGATACTTGCTAGGTCACCGCCTTCCTTCCTACATGCAATCAAGGCATCTCTTTGGATTTTCTTCTCTTCTCTGTAAATCTTGTAACAGTGACCTGCATACGGCCACCACTGACTTGGACAGTTGGTAGGCACATCACTTTCTAGAAAAAAAAAAAAGAGTTTGGAAAACATTTAAAAGGAGCTTTTTTTTATTGTTTTCAAACTTTTTTAATTTAATAATATTTTCTATCATTCTCTATAGGAAACAGTTCATAGTCATAGGCAAATATAGCTAATATTTATTTTTCCATTTTTTGGCATAGGTATTCACAAAAGATAGACGAGATTGTGTTTGCTTTTAGACTAAAGATGATATGGAAGTCATCTTTCATTTTAAAATAAAGCCAGATGAGAAATCTGTTCTTATTTTCAACTGTACCTACAACAAGGCCACAGTAAGATACAATAGATTGTCTCATTTCGTCTGCATTTTATCATCGGCAGACCTGTCCTAAGCATGTTCTATAAATACTGGAAGCACGAGAGCTTTGTCATATAATGTATTCATTCCTCAAAAGATTTCAATTTACCTCTATTCTACGGACATTAGGAAGCCATCCATTCCTCAGAGGATGGGCAAGACTCACAAGGCAGGCAGGAGAAAGACGTGCTGACACAGGGCCTAGAATGGGTGGGGGGCAGGAGGGGGGGGTCACCGAGGAGCTTCTGAAACCATGGCAGTGTGAGCCGGACACCTGTGCCTTTGAACTAACCCATTGCCGTGGACTTGCTCCCAAAAGATGACACGTAACAGTGCAGAAATCACAGGGACTTCGATTCCAAAGTCTTTCAGGCAAAATCTGAATCTGCCACAAGCTGTGTGATGTTGGGCCAGTCACATCACATGAACCAAACTATCCATGTATGTAAAACATTGTAAATAGTATTAATACTAGTACTAATATTAAACTACCCCTCCTCACTGCGTTCTTCTGCACTTGAGAGAATACGACTGTAAATTACAAATACGACAACAATGTTTATTTAATCAAACGAGTAACAGTGACCAATGTCCTGATTATTGCTACTAGTAGTCAGGGCCAAAGTTCATGACCTTGACTATGCATCACAAACATGCACTGACAGTAATGAGCTAGGGGAAGTGACAGTAACAACGTTCGAAGGCAAGAGACTCGCTTTATTCATCCTCATATAGGCCCTGAAATGGCACAGGGCCTGGCACAGAGTAAGTGTCGTGAATCGTTGGTCAAGAAAAAGAATTGAAGTTATATTTACTATACAACAGCTTATTATGACTATTTTATGGATACTATTTCAAACAGCAATCGAGCAATATATCTTGCTTAAAGAGGGACTATATTGCCAAATGAATGTCAATTTCTATATTGAAGTTTGATACTAAATGTTCTCAAATGTGCTGCCTTAGTAAAGGTTCAGTATAGGGCACCTTTGTTATCCGTTTCATGTATCAGTTCCATAGTCTCTCAAAGTCTGGGACTGTCTGCCTCATCTCTGTATAAGCTCAAGATTCTGTGTACAGTCATTCAAGTAAATAGGCAGTCCTGAGATCCAAACACTGTATTATTATAACAGAAAAATGCATATTTTTAGAAAATCTATTCCTTCTATACAGTTCCAGTGGTTACCAAAAAAAAAAAAAAACGAAAAAACAGGTTAGTATCACTCTGGAGCCCTCTTGTGGGATATTTTAATTTTGCTGCTCAAGAAGCTGAAAATGATGCCAGCACATGCTGAGGGCTTCAAAAACTAAACAGATGCACTTTTAAAATATTTCAAAACATGAAAACAACCAATGAAGAGGCGTCCCCTGGGGCAGCCACAAAAAGTGGCTTATTCCTGTACAGCAACACTGTCTGACTGAAATATAACATAATCCACAAATGGGAGCCACGTATGGAATTATAAATGGGAGCCACGTATGGAATTACAAATGGGAGCCACGTATGGAATTATACATTTGCCAGTTGCCATGTTAAATACAAGTCTCAAGAGAGACAGGTAACTTTCATTATAACAATACATCATATTTAACCCAATATATCCAAAATATTATCATATCAATTAAAAAATAATGAGATCGTTTACTTTTGTTTTTCATGCTATGTCTTGTGAGTCCAGCGTGTATTTTACACTCACAGCAAATCTCTGTTGGAACTAGCCGCATTTCATGTGCTCAGTGGTCACATGTGGTTAGTGGCTACTGAACTGGACAGTGTAGCTCTAGCAACCTAGGGATCATTCATAATCCTAACTCTGATATGCTTTTCCACGCTCTGGTTTATTTGAGTTTATAGAAAAGATAGAATGATTAATCCAGGAAGTATAGAGAAATTCAAAAACCAATGGGAAGTGAAAGTTAGCAAGTGAAGCAAGTAAGGCATGTAACCGAGCAGGACACTAGGGGGCCTTCCTGGGACAGACCCCCTCCCCCATATCCTCTGCTTTAGCTCCTCTCTGAAGTACCCAGATAATAGTATCTGATGGACATTTCCTGAGTTGTTTTACAGATGCTAAAACCACCACCAAATGGAAGAAATTAACTACTTGATGATCATGAGCGTGTTGTCACCTAAGGATTGATAACATTAACCCCTGGGACACTGCCCTGTTCCCTCACCATCAACCAATCACAGAATTGTGCACAAGCTGATCACATACCCTGCAACCCACCTCCCTCACCTGGCCTTTACAAATGCTTTCCTGAAACCCATAGGGGAGTTCAGTGTTTCGAGCACTAGCTGCCCTGGACTCCTTGCTTCGCACCTGCAATAAACCCTGCAATTCCCTTCACCACAAGCCGGTGTCAGTAGATTGGCTTTACTGCACGCAGACCAGCAGACCCAAGTTTGGTTCAGTAACAGGCATAGCAGAGAAATAAGAATAAGGGACTGAGTGCTTGACAATATGAACAAACATTCACAGGAAGAACAAGTGTTAGTATCTCCACTTAATAGATAGGAAACTAAAACTGGGGGGTTAAGGAACAAGGCCAAGTTACAGAATTCTGTCTCCTTACCTCAGATATGATAAAACCACCATTCTCCTCATCCCCTAAGTGGTAATTCCAAATCTTCTGAAGAAGAATTATATGAGCTCTTCCAAGAGGGAAGGATTATATCAGTACCATTTCTCGTATGGGAGGAATAGAGGAGATGAAATACAAAAATGACTGAGGTCTCCCTGAGGCGTGCCCACAGCCATAAGGGTGACCCTGTAAAGTATAATCAAACCCAATAATGGGACCCTCATCTATATCCATTGGAGAGCTCTGCCATATTTGTATCCATTAAAATGGCAAACACACCCACTCTTTGATCTGGCAGTTCCACTTCTAGGAATAATCACACACATCAAATGACATATGTATAAAGTTACTCACTGTGGCATTGTTTGTAATAATAAAAAATTGGAAGTAAACTAAAGTTCCATTAATAGGGGACTGGTTAAAAAAAAATATGGTCTCTCCCTGCAATGGCTAATGTACAGCCATAAAAATGAACGCAGAAGCCACCTATGTACTGTATGGAATGATGCCCAAAATATTTATTAAGTGAAAAAAGTAGAGCAAAGTGTATCATATGCTGCCATTTGTATAAAACAGACAAAAAGAATTACAAACATATTTATTCATATATTCATAGAATAACTAGGTAAGGATATACACCCAGACACAGTTATTCAGAGAGGAACTGCAAATTTGCAGTAAGAACTGGAAGAAATTATTAATATTTATCATGTTGTACCTTGGACTTTCTAGCCATGTCGATCATATTTTAAAATAAATGAAATTGCTTTTAAAAGTCAAGGAGCAAAAAAAGAATGCCACGCTGTCAGATTTTCCAAGCAGAATATATATATACATACATAAATGACCTTTAAGTATTAAGTGTCTCTCCAAAAACAGCTGATGGTGAAAAAAATGTATCACTAGTTAGTTTGCTTTCTGTCAACTTGAAGAAAAAAATGCATTCTGGGCTTAGTAGCTTAATTCTTCTATAAAATTATAATAGAGAGCATAATTGCATTTTTTTCCCCCGCTGGTCTAGCCTATATATAAAATTCAGTGACTACTTCTGGGATGTTTTATTCCATTTTGGTGAAGACTTCAGTGTATATGTTAAACTAAATAACACTGGCGCCCAGATAGGCCATTAAATAGTGAGGACATAATAAAAACATCCCTTTCAGATACTGATTTCCTAGCTTGGATTCCAGTTTTGTCACATGTGCGAGTTTTTTATATCCTCTGAATATCTTTTTCCTCATCTAAAATGTGTGAATAATAATACCTACCTCATAGGGCAGCTGTGAAGATAAAATTTTTATTAATGCTGTGTCAAAGGCTTTGCTCATGCCCAAACACTCCAGAACACTCAGGAAAGGTTAGCAACCAACAAAAAGACATTCTGTAGGAATATCATTAAGTTGATACCATAAATGATCAACAAAACCTGTCATTGCCTACAGTTAGGACTAGACTATAATTTGATCTTTAAATTATAATATTTTATACACTTCAGATCAAATAGATCACTTACCTGAGGGGATAACAAAAGAATTCAAAGTTGTGTTGCCCTTTTTACAAATATAGCCTAGTTTCTGAACACATTGCAGATTTTCCCATTTAGCACTTTTCCCGGGATTTAGTGACACACAGCTTTTTCCTGGTTCTGCTGATGGACTTCCTTTGGGGAAAAGAAAAAATAAAAGTGGGACTATTATAGGAATTACAAGTAGATAGACCCCCCAGAGCCTCGTGTGTTTATCCTTGGCATTTAATGGATCCCCACCCCTTCTGCTACGCATTCACAAATAAATATTTACTGCCTGCAGAGCAAAAGACATGTTGCGTGTCTATTTGTTTTCTCATTGTTGGATCATTCCAATACCTGAAATGTTGATTATATAAGTTTACTTCTTTGAAATAACTTTTTCCCCACAATATCAAACGATAAAGCTAAACCTTAAACCCTGAACAATCTTCACAGTGGGTTATTTTATGTATGATAGGGGGGTAAATAACAAAAGAATACACGATGTTCCAAATCAGCCATATTCAACATTGTCGATACCGCCCCAAAAACCTAAGTCAAGCTAACTGTGAGGACCAGCCAGAGAATTTCTGGACATGGGAAAGCTTTCTCCAGTTAGAAAGAAGAGGCAGGAAAGAAGGCAATGGGAGGAGAAAGAGAAGGAACTCCCAGAGCTCAGACTCTCTCTCAAGATTTTCAACTCAGCCTACTGAAGAAAAGTTTTAGCAGCTAACCTCTCATCTCATTGCTTACTGGAAACTGATTAAAGAACCAGGTCAAGTCAACTTTCTTAATGCAATCGATACATGCATCGATACCCACATTTCTCATGCTTTTCCACCACTTTAATAAATGATTTTGAAACCAGTGCTCTAAAGACTTGCTCCATCTCACAAGAGAAGACAGGGTGATGAGTCACATTTTGCCAGTGATTCTGCTTTGTGACCTCTGACATGTTTACGACCTGGACCTGGACCACACTTTCCCTTCCCGAAAGATGGGAATCACATCACCTGCTCCATAAAGCCTTTGTCAAAAATTTTTGGAAGTTGCTTGAATAGCACACAAAGAAAAAATTGTTAGTGATAAGGATAAAGATGTTTTTTAAATGTGTTGATAGTATGACCAAACTTCCAGTATAACTGAACTAACAGATAAGGTACCAGTACTAGAAAGAAATTTTCGGAAACAATAATGTATTTTACAGCTAACGGTTATTATTTAATATATGAGCTGGTAAATCATAGTAATACAGTTATTTATCAACAGAACACCAATACCTACTTTAATATATCAACTCTTTGTCTTTAAATGGTTACTATAGTTATATATTTGAATTCACACTTCTATACCATTTGTGTAAAATATCCTCACTTCAAATGTAGATGTGTTTTAATAGATGCTTTACTTGGTAAGTACTCAATTGAAGGCTGATTGAACAATTTATACAATAACAACTTCTAATGTTCCACAAGCTTTCTATTTTTCATTTGAAGAAACTCTCATATTATTTCAGAAGGTGATTTAATTTTGCACCTACTTCTCAGGAATTGGTTTAATAAGGAAGGAGATTTCTTTTCCTTTCTCATTAATATTCCAATTGTATTCCTCACTTTCACAGAATCTAGACCTCTCAATTTTCTCACTGAACTCTCAGAATGCAATTGGTTAAATATTACAATAGGGCTTCCCTGGTGGCGCAGTGGTTGAGAATCTGCCTGCCAGTGCAGGGGACATGGGTTCGAGCCCTGGTCTGGGAAGATCCCACATGCCACGGAGCAACTGGGCCCGTGAGCCACAGTTGCTGAGCCTGCGCGTCTGGAGCCTGTGCTCCGCAACAAGAGAGGCCGCGATGGTGAGAGGCCCACGCACCGCGATGAAGAGTGGCCCCCGCTCGCCGCAACTAGAGAAAGCCCTTGCACAGAAACGAAGACCCAACACAGCCATAAATAAATAAATAAATAAATAAAAATTAAAAAAAAAAAAGCAACAGTCTTTAAAGATTATCTTTAAAAAAAAAAAATTACAATAATCATCCCTTAAAATTGAGTAACAAATAAAATGACCTGCCTACAATAATTAAGCAGCAAAGAATAAACTCTAATCCCCCAATAAATGATTATTGTTGTCTAATGATCTGACTAAGCCAACTGGCATTCTCCAATTTAGTGTGACTGAGTCAGTAAGCAGACAAATCAAATTCTCACTCATAAACAGCACACCTTATATTCCCTTGCAGCAGTGTTTACTTACCATATTCCAGAGGAAAGCAGAGCTGACTCTTAGTGACAGCCCTGTAAACATCATGCATTGAAGGGGTACATTGAAAGTCAAATTTCATAGTAAAATCGAATCAGTTTAAACCAACGTATATCCTCTAAAAATTCCCTCTCATGTTTTAGCATATTCCGAATATTATCTATTTATTTCAAAGTTTTTCTTTTTCTTTTTAATACCATAAGTCGGTAACATGGAAAATGGAGAGTTTAATTTTCTAAGGCAAATGCAAAAACCATTCAATGGCTTTAAAAAAGAAGTCTGACCATATGAAGAAACACCACACCAGTATTTTCCATAGCAGAACTGGTAAATGAAAATGTGACCCGTCCTTTCCCACACCCACGGCAGACATCACTAATCCTTACCTGTACGCTTTCCTAATAAATCAAGATTAGTACAGGATGGGGCCTGGGTTGGGAGTGAAGAATCGTACTCAGCAGAGTGCCTTAAGCAGCCACTAACAATGGTTGGTATTGGTGAATAAGATGAAGACTTTTTGTCATCATTGGTCCTTTTGTTTTCTCAGAATAATTTCTGTATACGTAAAACATCTTTATCATCTAGTCTCCTTTTATGTTCTGTTACCTCTATGTTACAACAATATAGAAATAATTAGCTCAGAGCATTTTCTGTCCTCCAAATAATGGGAAAGCCGTTGAAGGCTTGATCATCCCCTGTGTTTTTCTACAACGAAACTGCAAACTGTCAACAAAACTGCTCATGAAGGATGATGCTAGTACGGAGTATTACAATCTGTGGCTGGTATTATTTTTAATCCAACTCTAGTCGATTAAAAATAGGAGAAAATGGCGTCAATGTAGACCTTCAGATCATTATAACGATGACAGAAATATTGCAAATATCTCATGGCTCAAGATAATGAGAAATTCTCCAGCCCAAAACAATTTAAATTTCTTAAATTCATAGTGTGTGTGTAGATATAAATAAATATGTATAAAATCTTTGAATATACTATGTAGCATTATAATATTATATATATATATCATAAATATAAAATCAAATTTTTGAATATAATACCTAGCAAATCAAGGATGCTCTGAGAATATATACTTTAACAGAGTCCTCTATTGACGTGTGTGATTATCCTTCCAGACAAGTCCTTTTCCCAGAAATCTGGAATAACCTTTTAGTGTTAGAGTAGTCAAATCTAGTTGGCAGGTTTCAAAGCAAGGTGAGAAATAAACTGTACTTGATGAAATCTCCCAATTCTTCTCTTTGAGATCTACATGTGAGCTGATGAAGGTCTCCATGGTACCTAGCTAAGTTAAATGCAGACGAATTCAACCCGCTTAACCCCACCAAGTTAATCAGATGAGCTTAACCCTACCTGGTAACCAGTTCAAATATCGGAACGGACTGCCCCCGCTCCACTGCCATCCACTGTTGAAACTCAGACTGTTCAGTCCAATCCAGAGTCCTGAGGTCAAGGAACTGGTTAACCCTTTACGACAAAAGCAAAACAAAAACAAAACTGACATTCAGAAAAGATGGTGAAATCAAATTCAGAATCAGGTACTTGAATCAAAATGTACTAGAGAGAAGTAATGAAAATCATGCCAAGCATGTCTCCTTTGATCCTCCCATCAGCGGGAAGCAAGTACAACCATTACCTCCATCGGCATGTAAAGAAACTGAGATGAGAACACA
The DNA here is from genome assembly GCF_965194825.1 of Balaenoptera physalus. Classification (NCBI taxonomy): domain Eukaryota; kingdom Metazoa; phylum Chordata; class Mammalia; order Artiodactyla; family Balaenopteridae; genus Balaenoptera; species Balaenoptera physalus. Next base: position 175,438,437 of record NC_138883.1, on the reverse strand, counting down.
GATAAGCCAGGAATGGTCTTGCTAAAGGTCTAACCCAGATGTGACCAGGCTTCAGCCCCCAGCGTCCTGATAAGCCAGGAACGGTCTTGCTAAGGGTCTAACCCAGGTGTGACCAGGCTTCAGCCCCCAGCATCTTGATGACTTCTATAGGATCATGTGAATGTGCTTCTAATTTGGAGAAGACTCTCTTTGACTATCGTCAAACAAAAACATGTTTACTTCATTTTAGAGTAAAACTAAGATTTATTTTGTATCAAAGTCACCGATTTCTATCATGAAAAAGTTTAATACACATTTCAATCTGTATCACTCTCATAAGTTATTACCCTGACCTCATATTTTAGAGCTTACTCTCAGAATTTTATTCGATGACATTTTAAAAAATCCATTTTTTTCCTCATTAAGATGATGATTAAAATCTAAACACTAAGTGCTTGTGCTACTATGAATAACACTTTACTTAGGCAGCTAATAAATCGTAATTACAATGTTTCAAAGTCTGTCCTAGGCCTGAGATGCAATAAAAAACAAAACAGAAGCAACATGGATTTCAGCCCGCCCAGGTTAAACAACTCTAATGTGCTATTACCTATAACTTTAATAAACCACGGATTTGTTCTCTCTATATTCTTTTTAGTTGATTTAAAAGAATTAATGAAAAGGAAAACTATCCTTTGTCTTAAATAAAATACCAACCTGAAGTGTCTATAAACATAAAGAGGGCTTCCCTGGTGGTGCAGTGGTTGAGAATCTGCCTGCCAATGCAGGGGACACGGGTTTGAGCCCTGGTCTGGGAAGATCCCACATGCCACGGAGCAACTAGGCCCGTGAGCCACAACTACTGAGCCTGCGCGTCTGGAGCCTGTGCTCCGCAACAAGAGAGGCCGCGACAGTAAGAGGCCCGCGCACCGCGATGAAGAGTGGCCCCCACTTGCCACAACTAGAGAAAGCCCGTGCACAGAAATGAAGACCCAACACAGCCAAAAATAAATAAATTAATTTAAAAAATATATATATATATAAAAAAGAACATAAAGAGTAATCATAAGTGGACCACTTTATGTTTACTGTTCTCTAGAGGATATATTCCCCAGTCAGATCTTTTCAATGGTGAGAATAACCACTTACTATATTCAGGACACTGTTTTCGCTCGTTTTCAATCCTCACAAACTCTAATTAGGTACCGCCATCTCCATTGTACAGATTAGGAATTTGACACCCAAAGAGTTTAGATGTCATATGCAGAGTTGAAATTTAAACCTAGGTTCTTTTGGGGATTTAATTCCCCGACCAGGGACCAAACCCACGTCCCTGCATCGGAAGCACGGAGTCTTAACCACTGGACCGCCAGGGAAGTCCCTAAACCTGGGTTCTTATGACATCAAATCCCAGACCCTTTAGTTCTGATGCAACCAACTAAGCTATCCAAATTCACCGAAAGTTCCCCCAATTTTTCATTAGCTGATATAGACACACATTCATGTCACAAATTCAGATGAAAGGGGATTACAGTGACTCGATGCCCCAGAATCATATCTCACATTTTTTGCTCCCCAATCCCATAAAAGCACAGATCACATTCTTGGAGAAATGTGACCTGAATGCTGTTAGTTTATTCAGCATCTGGCAGAAAGGCACTGACAAAGGGAGAACCCACTTGAGGAGATTGACTAGGTTGATATTGATTAGGTAGGTTGATGCTTAATGAACTGAACTGAATCCAATACTGGAGTTACTGACTGAAAAGTAAACCTTATTGTGTAATTTCTTTCAATAAAGTAATAAAAACGGGATGAAATTAACTACTAGCATGTAAAAAGTCAGTGAAAATTAATTCAGATTCACTTATCTTTATCAAGTGTTCTAGAAAAAAAAGTCTGAGTTAGTACAGCTCTTGCCCTTAGGTACTTTATACACCTTGAGAGGTATCTCGTCCAGTGCCTTCATTTTACAGATGAAGACACTGAGGACAGAGAAGTTAAGAAACTTGTGGAGAGTGAAACAGAGGATTAGTAAATTAGGACTTGCACCCAGGGTTCACTTTGGTGTTTCCAGTGAATTCAACCCTTGTTTAAATTAAATTTGCCTGTGAGTTACTATTATTGATATAATACACTTTCCAGATAAGTTTAGATGTTAGAGCACCTTTAAGTAAAGAACCATGAACTAAAAAGATATTTCTGATAAATGTCATCCCTCCCCAAACAATAGCCCATGGCAGAACTCACTCTGGTTACCTGTGAAGACTCAGCATTTGGTTCTCCAAAGTTGGAATTTTACCAAAAAATAAAATACTTATTACAAGCTATGTCAAGGAAATGACATTATCAAAAGGGAAAATCTTAATATTTCTTTAGTCTTAAATCTCTGCAATGAGCATCATTGACTACGACTGCATTCATTAAAAAGAAAATACTGATAATGAAGTGATAGAAATTCATTCATAGTAAATCAATTTTATAGTTATTCATCTCATTGATGGTTTCCCTTTAGTTTATTAATTATTTTACATAGTTATTAAAACTCTTTTGAGTACTAAACTATTACTTATGTCTCTTTAGGGTAAATTAAAGAAACCAACAAAAACTGCCATCTCACCTCATTCATGTAAATAGATAACTTATAAGGTGTCAGGAGGAGATGCCTGTGTACTAGTCTGTACCTTAGAAATGTCATTCTGGGATCAGTGTCATGTTGATACTATATTTTATGTTAATAGTTATTCTATTAAATACCACTGGACATTGATTTTTTCATAAATTATTTTTCTTACTGAAATATAGTTGACATACAATATTACATTAGTTTCAGGTATACTACATAGCGATCTGACATTGCATACATTATGAAATGATCTCCACAATGTCTAGTAACCATCTGTGCCCATACAAAGTTATTACAATATAATTGACCATATTCCTTATGCTGTGTATTATATCCCCATGACTTTGTTATATAACTGGAAGGTTGTACCTCTTAATCCTCTAACTATTTCACCTACTCCCCAACCCGCCCTCCCTTCTGGCAGCCACCCATTTGTTCTCTGTATCTATGCATCTGTTTTCATTTTGTTTTGTTTTCTAGATTCCATACATAAGTGAGATCAAGAGGTATTCATTTGTCTCTGACTTATTTCACTTAGCATAATACCTTCTAGAGTCACCCATGTTGTCACAAATGGCAAAATTTCATTTTTTTCTGGTTGAGTAATATTCCATTGTGTGTATGTATATATATACCACATCTTCTTTATCCATTTGTCTATCAATGGACACTTATGTTGTATCCATATCTTGGCTATTGTAAATAATGCTGCAATGAACACTGGAATGCATATGTCTTTTTGAATTAGTGTTTTTGGTTTTTTTCAGGTAAATAATCAGAAGTAAAATTGCTGGATCACATGGTAGCTCTATTTCTAATTTTCTGAGGACCCTCTATACGGTTCTCCATAGTGGCTGCACCAGTTCACATCCCCACTGACAGCACAAGAGGGTTCTCTTTTCTCCACATCTTTGCCAACACTTGTTATTTGTTCTCTTTTTGATAATAGCCACTCTAAGCGGTGTGAAGTGGTATCTCACAGTGGTTGTGATTTGCATTTCCCTGATGATTAATGATGTTGAGCATCTTTTCACGTGTATGTTTTCTTTGAGAAAATGTCTCTTCAAGTGTTTTTGGTTTTTCTCAGGCTTTGGGGGTCTATTTTTGATGTTGGGTTGTATGAGTTCCTTGTATATGTTGGATATAGCTATTCCCCAAAATCAAATATTCTGGTATGTTTTAAAACTTATAATAAAATATGCATATCTAAGTTTTCAAAACTATGAAGTTTTGAACAGAACTGTAGGAATAAATAAATTAGATTTTGCCTGAGATTGCTTAATTAAATTACTATGTTTGGCATGATGAGAAAAGATGATCACTCTTTAAGGAAATTGTCCTTTGAGACTCTCCTTATCTACTCTAGGTACTCCTAGGCTTGTTTTGAAGAATTAAATTAAGTAATACTTCTTAAAACAGGGCCTAATACACAGTATATGCCCAATAAATGTAAGCTATTGCTAGTATTAATATTATTATTATTGTTATTACTCCATGTTGAATTCAGGTTGGCAAAAAGTGTGATTTACAAACAAATTTCAAGCTTTGTGTTAAATATATCACTTAAAGCTGATGAGTGTCGTCCACAATTTTTTCTCTAATGTGTTTGTAATTTTATAAAGAAGATGACCAAATTTTTTTAGTATTATTACACAAAGCATCAATTCCACATGCTAAACTTTTTAATGTTGTAATTTTCCTGCATGTATCGTCTGAAACAGTTTATACCTACTTTTGAACTTAGCTGTAATAGAAGACGTATTACTGTCCAGTAGTACACTGTATTGTTCTTTTCTATACCGTGGTCCAATTTGTTCTCCACCCAGCACCATATGGAAACTGGCAAAAACAATCAAAGTAACTAGCCAATTTCACTTCCTATATCTTATTTCAGTTCTATAAATCCTAATCCTGCACATATGTAGTTATAAATCTGATTCAGGAACTAAGGATTCAATAGGGTGTCCCAATCTTTTTGAGGGTAGAAGAAGAAGAGATGATGAAATGACTCTGGGTGATATAAGAATTGGCCGCTGGGTAGAAGCCGTTAACCCAGCAGATAATGTGAAATCAGATTGCCAGTTTAGAATAAATTTACTGGAGCAAGGAGCTGCTGACATCTAAATTAAAGGTTCTCTTTAGTGCTTTGGGGGCCACCAGATCCTTGCTTATTTTTAAGTGAGACCCAGGCAGAGCGTAATGGAAAGACAGTGCTGAATTCCAATTCAGTCATTTTCTGAACATGCGGCATTAGGCACAGTTCCTAACTTCTCCCTCCTAATCTGTTATCTATAAAGTGGGGACAATATTACTCATTTACAAGGTTGGTGTCAGCTTTAGAAATAAAGCTCAGTGTCTGACACACAACAGCTGTTTAATAAATAACAGCTAATTTGATCTCAAAGTCATAAGAGGCTTATACCTTTTTGAAAAATGAAATTTACTACTCAAAATTCTCACATAAAAGAAATCATATTTTAAAAGGGTAACTATAGATAACTAGTGGGAAGCAGCCGCATAGCACAGGGAGATCAGCTCGGTGCTTTGTGACCACCTAGAGGGGTGGGATGGGGAGGGTGGGAGGGAGGGAGATGCAAGAGGGAAGAGAAATGGGAACATATTGTATATGTATAACTGATTCACTTTGTTATAAAGCAGAAGCTAACACACCATTGTAAGGCAATTATACTTCAATAAAGATGTTTAAAGAAAAAAAAAAAAAAAGGGTAACTATGTGTGGTTTTTAAAAAATGTTAGCACCCTATTTTCCAGAATGGAGTAGATGACAATCCTTCACTCACACCAGGATTTTCTAGTCTTCCCCAATATACGCCATTAAATCCCAAATGTCATGAATATCTTCCCTCTAGAAAACAAAAGTCTGGTTTATTTTTTAAATTCCCCGTCAGACTTTTTTTGTCCCCTAATGCATGACATTTTTGACTTAAAGAAAAGCAGGAAATATTACAAATCTCATTCGAGAAGTCATTCCTACCCGGATTTCAGTTAAAATTTGCTGACTGAAATTCCGGAGGCTTGGATAAGATTCAAATGAGTATCTGAGGTGAACTCAGCCTCCCAATCTCTTAGGGCTTGTTTGCGCTCCTGGGGACACAGTAATAGCCCTTGCTGATTAGAGAAGCATTTCCTGCAGCCAGAAGCCTGATAGCGGAGCCAGGAATGAGGAAGTGAGTGGAGGGCCCAGAGATGCTGTCCTGCTCACATAGCCCCTTTCCCCTAGCAACTGGGGAAGAGTTCACAAGTGAACTGTGCTCTGTCCCTTGGCTTCCAGAAAGCCAGAAAACAAGCAAAACTCAGAACAGTCAAGATAACACAACCCGCAAACAGATTCCTTCAAAAAAAAAAAAGCCAAGTGAAACCATGTCAACTCTGAGTTTTCTCTAAACCGTGCAAGCCAGCACAAATCACACCAGGATTGTCTCAACTCATTCTCTCTCTTCCTTAATCACCTACATAAATTTTATCTTATCTCTGTCTCTGTTTTCCTCTCTTTCTCCTTATTTTTACACATGGCTGCAAATATTGGTCCCTCTGTACTTTGCCCCAATACTGCATACAAAGGTCCCAAGGACCAACACAAAACAGAATCACTGGGCAGATGGAGACATAATCCCATCTCTGAGTTCACGAATGCCCATAGTGAGGTCGTATTGCTTTTCTATTGTCAATCTCTTTAATGATGGCCGAAAGAAAATGGTGGCTTGCAGCCTATACTGAAAGCGGAAAATTTTTAAATGTTATACTTGGTACAAGAAAGATTTCATTACAGTGGAGCTAGTATTCATGATGTAGTCCTCAGAAATGGCCTAGAAGTAGAAAAATCTTTCTTACCTAATAACGCTTTGTGTATTTCACAAGGTGGTGCTAAAAAAAATTCATGTTACATTTTTTTCTGCCCAAAATAGAACGCAATCAACATCTTCAAATTCAATGACAAAATAATAACTTATAGGAGAAGTGTGTTCCAATTAATGGAGAGGATCATCCGAAAAGAGCTGGAGAAAGGGAATCCCAGGTGATGAGACAAGGCTGGGGGCGGCTCTGTCCCTGGTACCAGTTCACACACACTCTCCCACTGCAGCGTAGCAGCCTCGGGTAATCGCCCCCAGGTCCCCCGGCTTCACAGAGCTGGGGCCCTGGCAGTCAGGCTCCTGAGTCTATGCTCCTCACTCCTGAGCTCTGCTGCCTGCTGTCCCGGCAGATGCAATCTGTAGGCATTGCTGATACAGCAGGTACTGTACACAGTGCTTTGCCAAGTGTGGTCCCCATCCACTTGCCCTAGAATCACCTGGAAACTTGATAACATGCAGATTCCAGGACCCCACATCATACCTACTGATCTACAGTCTCTGGGGTTTGCACCCAGGCAGCTTTGCTTTAACAAAGTTCCCTGGTGATTGATAAGCAACTTCACACTTAAGAACCACTGTCTTCTCGCCATGAACTGACCACGGGTCCAAACGTGAGGCTGAATTTCTAAATAATGGTTTTTCTTGTGTTGCATCCTCATTTGTCAGTCAGCAAACATTCCTTGAGACCGTCTTCCCGGAAGGTTCTGTGTGAACCTCGTTAGGGGTGGGGAGGACATACATATTCACAAGACAGTCCTCACTTTCAGCCATCTGCCCTCAAATCCATCCTCCACACAGCCTTCAATTTGCTTTTCTCATGGCACTTAACCGTAATTTGTATTTATTTGCTCGTTTTCTTGTCTATGTGTTTTCCCCACTGGACTTTAAGCTCCACGTGGACAGGACAGGGCAGGCTTTGGTCACCGCTGTGTCCCCAGGAGCTAGCACGATGCCCCACACAGAGAAACCACCCATCTTGTAGAATGAATGAATGAATGGATAAAAAACGAATGTATTTACAGTCTTGTAGGGGAAGTGGGACACATGTAAGTAACCACTGTAAAAGTGGTAAACAAACAAGAGAAAGGCAGATGGAAAGAGAGAAGACTGCATTTCAACTGTATAAAATGTGGGGAATTCCAGGTACAAGAAATGCCACGGGGACAGATGTGGAGGAGAGAAAGTATGAGACATAGATGAGGAACCCAAAAGTTTTCTTTTGTCAAGACTGCGAAATGCACAAAGGGGAAGAGCAGTCAGTGGACAGGTGAGAGCCCTTGCATGTCAGGCAAAGGTGTGCTGTTAATTATTTGATAGGAAGTGAGAAGCCACTAAGAGTCTTGCAACATGGTGGTCGCTGGATCAGAGATACTTTCAGCTAGTAGCAGGGTCGGGGTGAACTGCAGGCAGGGATTAGAGCAGGGAACTGAGGATGCTCTTTCTCCCACACTCGTTTCTGGTCTTGATCTCTCTGTTCCTCAAGTGTGGACTGCAGACGCTAAAACAGACCCTCTCATCTCAAGCAAACATTAGCTCTTTTCATCGTCACAGCCTTATAAGAACAAATGCTAAAAAAACAAACATTGTAGAAAGAGTATCAATAAGACCTGAAAACCATTAGAGTCTAGGGATTTGAAAGACAGGAGGCAAAAGGACAGCCCTTCACCTGTCCCTGCTTGTGGTGGCAGCTCTTCAGTTTATCACGTTAAATTCTCCCATGCTAATGGAAAACCAATGATTTCAAGTTAGACCTCGAATATTTGACCAGTATGGCACCCGTGTCTTGTGTCCAAGAACGGCATCGCTAATTGATTGTAGCATCTTCTACTCTGAGTCCAAATAAATCCGCCGAATCATTCTCAGCACAAGTTCTAGACACTGACACAACTGATAGAAGAAAGTTGGCTCATGAGGTGAAAACTATTTGCCATCCCAGGTGCCTTTTTCAGGATGCACATTTGTCAAACCCTCTGCACCATCTGTTTAGGACTGACTCTATCATGATGTTAGATAGAGTTAGATAGATCATCTAGATAGATAATTCTATCTAGAATTATTCGTGTTGTATGCTTTTAAGTTAAACTATACAGAAATAAAATAATCATGATTTCACAACTTTGTTTTCTTTTCACATCTTTACCTGTCAGGTATGTCTGCTCATGTATCTCTGTGACGCTCAGGAGTTCAGCATTCTGTTGTTGGCAGCTCTTCCTCGCCTGGTGCCAAGTTAAAGCAGATTTGGAATTTATCTGGTAGGAAATGCTGGTCAACGGATCTTTATTCCATAAGCTTTCACTGCCCTCAACTGTAAAAGAAGTCAAAAGGAATTGACTACATTATGCATGGAAAGAATTTTCAGTGAACAATATTTTTAAAACAATCTTGGTAGCATTATTGCCTAAAGCATTATCTTTTCCTTTTTTTCTTTCTTTTAATCAGTTTTAAAGTGACTATGAGATTTTCTTTACTCCTGAAATGAAGAGGGGGAGTTTTCAAAGATCGACCGCATTCCATCTCCTTCATGTGCCTCCAGAAAGACAGGGACTCACCATCTCTATTTTTCCATTAGGACATTTGAGATCAGATGAGTTGGGAAGTGAGGCAAATACACAGACTAAGAATAGAGATGCCAGCCCAACTTCCTTAATCTAGAAAAACAATAATAAAGGGAGAAGAGAAAATAAATATGTCTTCTCTCAGCAACGGATATTTCACCTGCACATTCTAGTTTGGTCTTTTTAGACCAAAGACACAGGCATTAGAGGGGAAGGTCATAGATTCCACAGGCAGACTGACCAGGACCTGCCTCCAGACTCTGTCACTCACTGGTGATTCAACCTTAGTTAAATTGTTAACCACCTCTGGAGTCTCATGTTCTTATCTCTAGCATGTATTAAACATAGGTAGCTCCTGGCAATAGTTGATTGTTAGTTTTTCTTCCCTCAGAGTAAAACACTTTTTAATTTAAATTTTTTTTTTAATTTTTTAAATTTTTACCTTATTTTTTCCTTTGCTATTTTATGACTCCCAATATACTCTATAAACTTGGCTATAGTCTATGAAAGGCCAATAATATAGATGGATAAATATTATTGATTGCATTTTACACATAAGATGTTTGAGAAATGAGTCAACAAATGAAATATTTTTGTGTGCTTCATGATATAAAAACTTCTCTTTTGTCTTTTTAATAACATAAAATTCTACTTACAAGTCATGTGAAGTCATAATCCTTTCATTTATTTATAAGGAAGAGAAAAGATTATGTAAATTCTCAAATTTTCTGAGGAGTATTCAACTGGCTACCAAATTGGACAGTTGTCCGTGTGTATAGAGCCTACACCATATATATGCATACAGCCAACATTATATATACACATATAGCCCACACTTTATATATGCATGTAATTGTGATTCTTTGTATCTGACAAGGAAGTGACCTTTTTCATATACTTACCACACACTATGATATGAAATTTGTGGTTCATGAAACACCAAAGAGGAAGAAAAATATATCAACATTTCATCTGGGCAACAGCATAGACATTTCTAAGATGTTTTAACTACAAAATTATTATATATTCACATAAAAAATATATTTGAATTAGTAATGTTAAATTTAAATTACCACAGTCTGAGGTCTTACTAGTTTAATGTGCAAATGGGTTCTTCACCATGTAAGTGAGATCACTCAAATGAGACTGGTTTGAGGTTTATTTGAAGACGGAGCTATTTTAAATAAATAGTTTTAGAAATTTGGAGGTTTTGCTTGTAAAGTGTGAGATATAAAAAGAAGGGGGGGATGATTTTCTCATCCAGAAATGAAGGAAAGGGCTACAGATGACCAAAGAAAGAAATGCAATTTGATGCTTCTCTTCATTTAAATAAAGTATATTTTGCATTTTAAATCAAGGAATTAAGACCTATTTCTCAATGCATGCATAGGTTTGCTGACTCTATATCTCTCCAAATTGTTCAAATTCCCACAGTAAACCAGCACAACTGACGCTGAAAGCTAAAATTGCAAGCTATGGGGAATTGAGAGAAAGGAGTCTTTTCCTTTTCCTGTTCTCCTGATGCTTGAAAATAAATGTCTAAATAGAAGGAAAACATTACAATAAACAATACAAAGCACAATGAGGAGCATATACTAAGTGTCACTAGGTCAATAGCTGGGACCTCATCTTCCTGTATTGAATCTGCTAGTTTAAGGCTAACATAAAATAAAGTGTTCTTTTGAAAAAAACACAAAGCAAAGACAATGAAAGAGTTTGGGAAACTGCAAAGCCCTTCAAGAAAGGCATGGAATGTATAAAATGTGCTTTAAAATTGTAATGCATATTGAAATCAAAAGTGTTTTAAATTTCCAGTTATTTTACTTTTACAATTAACTGGGCCAAATATATAATTTGCTTTGGAAGACATAAATTGGAACCAATGAGACTAAAAGCTTATTCTAGAGCCTACCCAGTTTATCCCTAAAACACATGTCTAGCCAAGGTGTTGTTTTTTTCATGATTAGTGGCTGGCCATTTGTCCTCCATTTAATGATTCATTAAATCATACATGCAGCCAACAACGTCCCTGTCAACACCATGTAAGTGCAGGATGTTATAGCTGGACCCATGAGATCTGTAGCCCCAAGACACTGCATGATAACGGATTTAGAAAATACCATTCCTACAAAGTCCAGAGGAAGATGTGCCTCAATCACTGAAAAATAAGTCTTGCTTTATCTTGTGAGGAAAAAGTTCAGTTTTGTTTTCAGACAAAAAGCCTTCTAATATAGAGATCAGACATCAATCAACCTTTCATGGGAATCAAACCTTTAAAAGTTGTTATAAAACAGAAATGCATTTACCTCACCCAAGACTGGGAGAGCAATTCCACCATGAACACAGGAAGACTGAGTTTTTGTGGGTATTCACACAGAACTGAGGGACTGGACCCAGAGGGGACTTACAATAATCTATGGGGCTGAGAAATCAAATTAATTTTTAGTAAGATGTTTAGGGATTAAAAATCAAAAGAGATAAATAAGCACAATTCTTGGAATTCTGTCTTTAACTTGACAAACTAAGATATGTTTGTAAATTGGACTGTTTTTTACAATAACGCTTGGAATACCGTGATGGTATGTGGATGTGTGATCCTGAAAGTTTAGTGGGGTAAGCAGCACTATTGCAATGCAGGTGGTCTCACAATCAGCCCAGACTGTATCTGAGGCTCTGCCCCAGCGTCCGCCCCTTGGCAGCACAGCAGGAAACAGGAGCCCTGATCCACAGAGTCTGAAGTAGCAAGAGGTTGGGGGTAAGAAGTTCAGGGGAAGAAAAGGAAGGCAGGTGCTGGCAGCAAGAGGAGGATGTGGGGTGATGGGGAGAGGGAAGCGAAGAACTCTTCCTTCTCTGTTTTCTTCAGCCCCATCCCTGCCTTCCAACACGTATGCCCTCCTCCACCCCACCCAAAACCTACTGCCCTGCTTCTTTATAAATTCTTGAGCATGGAAAGGACACCAAGAATTTTTATGGCCCCCTCACTTCAATACAATGCAATGTCACTTATTTTGCATCATTGCAATAAGACTTACATTTTCATTTTAAAACCCCTTCAAGCATAGACATAACTCACTTCCATTGAAGCTATGTTAAATTAAATAATACTCTTCTTAAACTTAATTTAAGAAGAGTAGCATTACTATCATTTTCACAGTGAGGAACCCTTTTCATTACATTGGCACAAAATTCAGGAGCCACTCACATCTCTCTCTCTCTCTCTCTCTCTCCATCAAAACCAATGCTGTGGCATTGCTTAAATTCTGTTTTTGATCTATAGTTTAATAAAGGTAGATCATTGGGGGGGTTGGAAAATGGGATGCCCACCTGTGGCATTAAGTATATATTGCATCATATACAGTATAATTTGCCCTAAAGTCTTAGAAAATAACTGCCAGTAACAGTGGAATTTGAGGAGAAGTAGTAGTTAGTGAAAATAAAGGGGTCATTTGATGCAGCCTAGGGCTGAGAGTCAGAAGATCTGTGTTCTTGTCTTTAGCCAATACGGATCACTCCCTCCATTATAAAATGGGGACAATGACATCTGCAGAGGGTTGTGGTGGAGTATGATGAGAGAGTAAATGAGAAATCACTTGGAGGAAGAAATGTTCTCGATAAACACAAAGTCTTATCACTAGGTTGCCATACTAAACGCGCCAAAATTGTCTTGATGATAAAGTCACTTACATTTCAATGGACAATATCCAAATAGCCGATCCATGTCATAATCTGTAGTGGTTCCACACCAGAGCCATCCGTCTGATCGCCCAGCAGTTGTGCAATCCGCATACCACTTGTTTTCGAACTTGAATGGAAATGCACAGGTTGCCCCGTTGGCATTGCCCAGGAGCGTGTACATGGCTAGAAGAGACACATTGACTTGTGCTTAGAATGGATGTGAATCTCCTGAACGATCACTGTCCAATCAGAAGGTTACTGCGAGGATCGGTCTTACGCTTCTAATCACACCTCTTACACTAACACAGGGAACGCCTTTGTATTTCCCTTCTCTGGCAACCCCTGTCTTTTGCTGGATACATGTGTCCTCGGGAAAAACTCTAGCACCACTTCTGTTCTGCTGTCTTTTGCAATAGATTTTCCTCTTTGCTCTCATGAGCCAAAAGCAGTCAGCTCTACTGACAACAACTTTGACTTCTGCATTTCCTCCAAATAGAGAAAAGGCCATTCTTCCCCTTGGTTGGAATCAGAGAATTACTGAATCTCTAAATTGAAAAATAACCTTATAGCTGTGTAACCCAAACACACAGTCAAAACTTCAATCCCCTCCAACCACTCCTGTCAAGCCAGACTCCACTTGAGTCCCTCAACAATGGCTACGAGAAAGGGTAGGAACGTTAGCATAAATCTCTAATTCACATCATAGAAAGAAATCACTTAAAACCCTTAGATACTATCTATAATCAGTATTTGTCTTTTTTTTAAAAAACGAGTCCAAACAGATCAAAATGTGAAGCTCTAGGTTCACCTAGAAAGGAAAGTTGAGACAAATATAGAATTGTGGACTTCCCTGGTGGCGCAATGGTTAAGAATCCGCCTGCCAATGCAGGAGACATGGGTTCAAGCACTGGTCCGGGAAGATCCCACATGCCATGGAGCAACTAAGACCATGCGCCACAACTACTGAGCCTGCGAGCCACAACTACTGAAGCCCTCGCGCCTAGAGCGTGTGCTCCGCAACAAGGGAAGCCACCACAATGAGAAGCCTGTGCACCACAACAGGCAAGAGCAGCCCCTGCTCGCCGCAACTAGAGAAAGCCCGCACGCAGCAATAAAGACCCAACGCAGCCCAAATAAATTAATTAATTAATTTAAAAAGAAATAGAGAGAATCGTTATGGATCACGGTTTGGCTTAAGTCAAAAGGAAGCTCATATCTCCATTGACAACCAAACCGCTCAAGTAGCTAAATGCTCCAGTATGTTCAGTCTACCTTTGTAGAGATGCCTCTTTGGGAGATAATAATCCTCTATATTGAAATATTCAGTCTCTTGCAACAAGTTTATATTCAGAATTTTTTCTAGGTAGGAATACTCTTTTCCTAATTAAGTTTCATAGATTCTATGACTTCAAAAAGTTCTTTAAAGACAGCTTGAAAGTCATTAAGATAATATAACATTTGTAAAACACATAGCACAGCATCTAACATATGTAAAGAGCACACTTACCTCCTTTCCTTTTCCTTTGCTCGTACTTATTTTGTCCACCTTAAGAGCTAGGTTTATTCTCAATTCCCTCAAAATGACTCTTTTGCCAATTGCCTAGCTGTTAGTAACTTTAAAATGTGATTCTAGCTTTTGTTGCACTAAGTTACAGGACTAGTTTTCCGAATCATAGATTGTATAAAGAACACGCTGGATTTGTAATAATTACACCATTGTTCCTTCATATGGAGAAAACGTGATAAGACCACCTAGGGCTAGTGGTACTGTTCATTCAGCTAGCGAAGGAATTCTCTCAGTGCTCGATTTACAGATGTCAATCAGAAATGGCTTTTTAAGAACTAACTTGATTTACTAAACAAAGCACTGATGAGGCCAATTTGACTAACAAATCATGTCACTGCATTCAACTGACTCTTCCTCTTGTGGGCCACACTTCCAGACAATCCTCAGATCCGTCCAAGTCTACAAAATCTGAGTTGATCACTCAAAATTAAATCCTTGGCCTCAGACAGTTTTCTTCCCCAAGTTTTCTTTAGAGAGACAAAGACTCTGCATACATCCTCTCTGCATTGTCTTTACTTCTAATGCATATTCCAATGAATCAATTCCAAGATCACTCTGAAGGGCTAGATCTTCTAGCAGGAATATCTTAAGTATTGGGAGAGAGTTAGGGAGTATGCAAAGTGTGGTCAATGGACCATCTGCATCCAACGACACAGTATTGATAAAAATAATTCAATAGATCCCTAGGCCCTTCCCCCAATATGCTAATTTAGAATCTAGGTGAGGGGGGACCTTGGGATCTGTATTTTTAACAAGCTCTCCAGACGATTATTAAGCATATTAAAGTTTGAGAACCACTATCCTAAATCCTATGCATATTTTTCTCAAAGCAAACAGAAGACCAGAAAGTAGAGGCAGGGGGTAGGGAGAGGACTACAGAACTTCAGCGATATCTTTTAAAATAAAATGAGAATTCTGATCTCTTAGCACCAAACTTCCTTGTGTTGGATTCCTCAATTAGAACTATTGTCCCACCTGTGGAATTTGACTCAGTCAAGTTTGGTTTACCCTTGTCCTGCCCTATAATTTTCCGACAAGTTTCTCCTGAAATGCTGTGCTACTTAGGTTGCCTCTTAGGTAATTTCTAAACCTACATTATGTTCAATAAAAGCCTTGGGATAACTTCTTTCTGAGCCCTCCTTCTCTTCTTCAGTTCCTACTCTCTTCTGCTCTTTATAGAACATAGAAGGAAAATAGAAAGCTGACAAATCATCACCTTGCAAAGAGCTGAACTCCGATGATCTGCGTACCTGCCATAAGCTAAGTTCAACCAACCTTTGCAGCCTCAGTAACATAGTAATTTTGCAAACAGCTAGCTAAGTTCAACCAACCTTTGCAGCCTCAATAACAAAGTAATTTTGCAAACAGCTTAATCTCTTGCCCCAAGAGGCAGGCTCTTTCTCTGACCTTGAGGTCGGTTCTAGATAACACTTCACAGAAATCAAGTGTCCAAACCTGGAAAGTGGTTACAACATCATCTGACTCAAGAAGCCTTTGTAAAGGGCTTCAAGTTCTTTTTTTGTTTTTTGTTTTATCTTTTTTCTGTGCAGCCACTAGAGAATGAAATTTGACCAAGATGAGATAAGACTAGATACTCTGATTTTATTTAACCTTCAAGAGCTGAAGGAACCAACTACATATACAATTATTTTCTGCCCCACAGGTGCTACCACTTTCTATAACAGCGGACTAAAGACGCTGAAGGTTAGATTATAAGCTAATTCCTTAGCTTTTCTAATTTGCTGATTATTACATAATGTCTCTAAATACCCATAAGGTAACAAATTAGAAACATTTAGAAACCAAAATTGTCAAGATTTCATTTTACACAGTCTGAATTGGTAAAGAATGTTGTTCCACAGGTCATTGGTTTAGAGGTAATGTAAACCAAAGGAAAAGAAACATTTCGTCAAACTCTTTTATCACGACAGTCATACAATGTAAAATGGAAGACACTGGGTCAACGACTACAGTGAAAAGTAATTTCTAAAAACGGTAACCCACTGTTAAAAAAAAATCTTAGCAAAAGTTACAAGAAATGTCTTCCCATTAATTACAGATAGCTAAAGTATCATTTAGGACTTTGTACCACATTTACTCATTCACAGAACACAGAATAGTTCCAAACACAAAAGTAATCAATTAATACTTCTAGTACAGACTAAACAAGAATATGCTTATTTTCTTGAATTAGTTTCCAACTAAGAGGATGAGAAAGACTTGACAGAAAGGAAAAAAAAAAAAAATTCCAAGCTTCTTACCTTCATAACCTCTAGAGCATAGATCATCTGTGGTTCCATAAACTTTCCATCTGCTCCATAAACCTGATCCCTTGTAAAGCATAATGTTCTTTTCTTGTCTGTTGCCGTAGTTAAAAAATAAATCTTCTCCCTTGATTCCCAAAAGCGTGTCGTTTTTGCACTCCCACTTCTGAAATTCACTCTTGGCGTCACAGGCATACAGAGTGACAACAACCCAGTCAGTTTTTGATGGCACCCCTAAGCATAACTTAAAGGCAACACTCATGATCTGCGATTCAGACACCCATAGGAATTTCTGAGCCTCGTTGTCTTGGTTGCAAACTGCAGTTTGAACTGCACTGGGAGTTAATGCTTCCACGCAGCGCTTGTGATCTTCATTGTATATTAAAAATTGCCTAGTGTCTGTTAAAAGAAAAGAAAGAAAGGATGCTTAAGTGGATACATAGGACAAAGACAATATTTTAGGTCAAAAGTTCTCAATGTTTCCATTTCCGGAAAGAACTGTGATCACAGGAAAAGGGTTGAAATTGACTCAGCCTGGGCCAGCTCTGCTCCTTCCGTGGGTCCCTGAAGCTGGAGAGAGACTGGGTTGAGGGGCCTCTTGGGAGCATGTGGCTGGAAACCTTCAAGATGTCCTAGTTCAGACAAGGAACCTTATGAAAAGACTTAAATGCCTTAAATGCACACAAATTGTAGTGGAGTAAACATAAAAGGTAGGTAAAAGAGGAAGAAATAATACTCATCTGAGAAAAGCAAATTTGGGGATGAATACAATAAGCTGTAAAATTAAATACTTGTGTATCCTGGAATAGAATTTTGAAGTCCAACTATCCGTACCCTTTTTGAGATAGATGAAACCTATATACAATGATTCTAACTATAACATTAGGAAGGTTTTTTGTATTTAAAAAAAAAACTTTATTTTAGGAAATTTTACATTCATTTACTGTCCAGCAAATTTGTGAGCTAAGTGTCTTCTGGGAAGCCCAGAGGTCTGGACAACTAGAGAAGTTTTTTTGTTTTCTTTCCCATCCAACAATAGGTAACTTGGGGATCTAGTGTCCTTCATTTCATTGGCATATTCAACCTAACCTTTGCATAAACAAAAAGATACAAAAATGCATTTGATAGTGTTATAATTTGTGAAGTTTGCAGTAAAGGTTGAATAAATGTAGGTATATCATTTAAGGTAGTATTTATGAGAGTAACTTTATAAATAACAGTTTTTTTATACTTGTAATTTGGGGCTGGTACTTTAAATAAGTATGTATAGATAATTTTTGCTTATAGTACATAGCTGCTAGCTGGCAAAACTCAACTTCCTCTTGACAAAAAGAAAAAAGGAATAAAAAGATCTGGTAAGCATATTTTTGTCCTTTAAATCAAAATCGAATTCATGTTTCATCATGTAAAGTTTTCTTCTTTTTTGTCTATTTTTTAATAGACAAATGAGAGGAACTGACTCTATTTTTGTGGCACAAATATAAATTAAACACTTTTTGTGAAGTTTGACTAAATTCTTTCTACTTAAGAGGTTCTTTCAAAATGAGCTGGTATAGTATTACAGATGTTTGAGTGTCTGGCTGAATGAGCTTGGTATTTTTTTTACACTTGATTTCAACTTCGATTTATTTTTTTTTAATTGATTTTATGGAAGTATAAGTTGATTTACAATGTTGTGCTACTTTCTGCTGTACAGCAAAGTGACTCAGTTATACATATATATACATTCTTTTTCATATTCTTTTCCATGATGGTTTATCCCAGGATGTTGAATATGGTTCCCTGTGCTCTACAGTAGGACCTTGTTGTTGATCCATCCTGTGTACACTAGTCTGCATCTGCTCATCCCGATTTCAGTCAGGTCATCCCAGTGAAATTATCAAGTAATCACAGCGCCACTGAGAGGCCTTGGCTTCTACAAGCCAAATTCTGTCTGCTGTCCTCGGCACCCCGTGGGGCTGGCTCCACTTACACCCGGAGATCAGTCTTGGACTATCAACTTCAAGGTCATAATGGATCTTTGCCTCAAAAGAATATGTTCTCCGGCTGTATCTGCTCTTGTCTACACTTGTTAGAGACCTCTTGCCTCTGTCTTGCCTGGGTTCCTAATTCAGTGCTACTTCGAACCTCTGCCTAGATTCCTTGGCTGGGTTCCTCACGTCTGCTGGTTCGATTTCTTGGAATCGGGACTCACTAGAGCCTGAATTCAGAACATCTGCTTCTGCTGGCATCTTTGGAATTGACGCCTGTCAACAGAACATGCAGTGTCGACCCAATCTCCTCCCATCTAACTGAAGGCCCTCCCAAGCTTGATCTTTGTGAGGCAAAATGAGTAACTCTGTGCGTTGGTAATAAAATTACAATGTTAATAATATTTTGTTTTATTCACGGTAAAACCCAGGAAATAAGAAGATAAAATGTTCTTTAGAAACAGTTATAGGATAATTTACCATACACAAATGTAAATCTGCTAATCTGAAAAGGTACTGAACTCTGAAAATGTTACCATAGATATCTGTAGACTCAGCTATATTGCCCTTTACATTTCATTTGTGTTGGCTATTCCACCTGTTATTTTCCTATCTAGACTTACCTTCCACATTTCACAGTTTTTCTCAGTACCATCCCAACAATAAATCTATCTTCCACCTCCTACTTCAGCCATTTGATTTTACTGTTGAGCGGCCAACACTTAGTAACTGTCTAAATTCAGTCAACCAACCAGTTGGTAACCAACCATTTAAGGTAAGGTGCTTGGAAGTCTTATTGCATGAACAGTGTTCCTCTTTCAGAATTTTTATACTTACCTGACTGTTATTTCAGGTACTTAATTTTTGTCTGTAGTTCCATCTTAATTTCACTCTAAATATGATGGTATTTAATGAGCAAACATCCAATATTCTCTTTTTCGTTAATGGCACCATCATCTACCTAGATCCATAAGCCAAAAACCTAGGAGTCATCTAGATTTCCAGCTTTCCTTCACTTTCTAGGACAAAAGTAGAATCTGTTGGCTCTACCCCAACACATACCATGATGGTTGCTTTTATGTGTCAAATTGGCTAGGACATGGAATGCAAACATTTGGTCAAATACCAGGTCTGGATGTTGCTGTGAGGTTGTTTTGGGAGGTTTTTGGTGTTTTGTTCTTGTTCTAGATAAGGTTAACATATAAAGCAGTAGACTTTTAGTAAAGCAGATTACAGTCCATAATGTAGGTGGGCCTCATCCAATCAGTTGGAGGCCTTCAGAGGAAACAGACTGAGGTCCCCTCAAGAAGAGGAAATTCTATCTCTAGATTGTCTTTGGACCTTAACTGCAGTATCAACTCTTTCTTGAGTTACCAGCCTGCCAGCCTCCACCACTGCATGAGGCAGTTCCTTAAAATAAATCTCTCCAAAAAGATATTGGTAGATAGATGACAGATAGATGATAGATGACAGACAGACAGAAAGATGATAGATAGATGATAGATAGATAGATAAATAGGTAGATAGATAGATGATAGGTAGAGAGAAAGAGACACAGAGATACACACACACACACACACACACACTCACACACACACCCTACTGGTTCTGTTTCTCCAGAGAAACTTGACTAATACAAATATCCTAATCCATTCTTTTCTCTTCATCTCCACTGCCACACCCCAGACTAAGTCACAATTCTTCCTCTGATCTTCCTCGCTTTGAAACGGAATCATCAGAGATAATGCCTGATCTCCCAGTTTCCTGGTTGAGATGGGCTTAACATGTCACCTGACTCCAAATTGTAAACCCTACCTAAAGTCATGGAATGTTTCTACTTAGCCATATAAAAGAGTCAGATTTCTCTCTGTTTTGCAATCTCTTTAGCAGATCGACGGTGCATATCACAGTCTGCTTGAATAGTTATTCAATAATAAAATTATTTTCTTTTTCTTCTACTTTCAGGGAGAGGTTTTCTAGGTTGGCAGAGATTTTGCTTTTTACCATATCTCTTCCCAAATTTAAACCCTTCAAGAGGACCACTGCACACGTGGGAACAAAACCCTCCAGTCTCCAGGTCACAGCTTACTAGATGGGGCTCGATCCAGCCCTGCTGACCCTCTGCTCTCACCTCCTCCCACCCTTGTTCTCACTCACCACCTTCCAGCCACAAAGCCTTTCTGCTCCTCAAGAACTTTAAGCTCATTTTCACTGTAGAGACTTTGTATTTCAAGTTCCCTCTTCTTGAAATACTCATTAAGGTTCCAACTCAAGTGCCAAAGCCTTAGTGAGCTAACAATACAAATTTTACTCTCTTATTTTCTATATACTATTCATAACCATCTTAAAATATATATTTTTAAAAATTTGTTTACTTGTGTTTTGTCTGTGCCCCTACTGGAATGTAAATTCGCTGAGTAGAAAGACTTATCTTTCCAATCCAGTGCTGTATTCTCTCTTTTTGGAGCATAATAGTCCCTCAACAAATATCAGTTGAATGAATAAAAGAATAGTTATTAAATCTGAAGCATCTCCTGACTGTTAACCCAGTTACATTCTTTTATTTAATAGTTGATTAATGATGATGGGTCTATTTCATATGACTTTTTCCCTTGAAATTTTATTTTTACAGAAGAGTGATTTATAAATGTTTATACTTATAAAAGGAGTACTTGGGGACTTCCCTGGTGCCACAACTAAAGAGCTGGAGAGGCACAACTAAGGAACCCACAAGCCGCAACTAAGGAGGCCAACGCAACCAAATAAATAAATAAATAATTTTTTTTTAAAAAAAGGAGTACTTGGAAATGAAAAGCTTCTATTTCAATACAAACTTATCTCCTCTTGTTTCCTTTATTTATCTTTGACATTAGGAAGCAGTGCAAGTTTGATATTGCCTTTGCCAGACAATACAAGGAAATGTAAAATCATCGCTTTATGATCCTGCATTCATACATTATTCTTCTCCTCAACTAGTCAACATGTAAGTTTGGCTTTTATCACTGTCTCTGTGCAATGTCTCTGAGTTAAAATGTCATACTTCTTCCTCTGAAAGTGATTCAAGACCTTGACCAAAAGACAGCTTGTGGCATTTTTGTCACTATTAACCAGACCAATGTTTCATTTGGATAAACATTCAATTTTTGTTTTCTATACTAATTATGTTTTTGTAACAGAAGTATTGCAAAGCCGAACAAATGATAACAGATGATACTTACACATCAGAAATGTATTTACAGGATTGAAGAGACCCGCCATCCATCTTAACTCAGTCTTACTAACCTCACATTTATTTTTCAACAAATAGGTGCCAGGCACCACGCTAGCGACAATGCAAAGACAAACCAGACACAAATTCCCTGCCACAAGGAGCCCACACTTCAAGGGGAGAAACATCGAAGGTCAAAATACATTTAGGAAAGAAGCAAGAAGTTTCCACACCATGCCTCAGGTTAAAAATGGCTGAAACCTAGATATCCAATAGCACAGGTACAAATTTTCTTTTAAGCACATTTTAACCATTTTAAAATGATAACATTGAGCAAGTCATTAAATTTCCAAACTTACTGGCAAAGAAAGTTAGGTTACTAAAGGTGACAAGTTAGAGATATTAACTATTATATGCTGTACTTCCTTATATATTTTTAGGCTTTCCCCACCATCAATACATAAAATGCTGACATGAAAGCATAAAAGCTAATAACTTCTGGAAGACAGAGAAGCTGGATAAGAGGAGAATAAGTGGGTATTCTGTAGCAGGTGCTACCAGAACCATTTCTTCCTGCCTTTTGCCATTTCAGTGAGCGCCAGCCCCACTCCCCAATGACATCACCACACCTCTGGGCCCGGGGGCATTTTCTGGCCATCAGAGAATGCTTCACACACTGCGAAGATCAGTAGGGTCAGAGAACGAACGCCTCCTAGGAGTAGCCCTTTACCAGTGACCAATGGCTAGAGACGAATTAACAGCCCCAATCTTTGCACCGTGGGCAGGATGATTCTGGGGCGCACATCCTACATTGTCACCCAGGGCACCTAGCAAGGCTGAGCTACAGCTGTCCACAGGGGTCACTGGCTCCTGGACCCACCATGGACCAGCGGCCTTTCTTCTGGTCTCACGTCTGCACCCTTCAGCTAGTCTTTCCCAGGACTGGCTCTCAAATAAACTACTTCACTCAAATCATTGTCAGAGGTCACCACCTTGAGCCATCCAAACTAAGAATCTATCCATTAGCCCCTATAAGTGAATGTACACCCACAGATGTGTCTCCAAAGAACTGAAATTAAGTTAATAGATAAATATTTATTTTTATAAAGTTATAATGTTTATAAGTTAAAAATAAATATCTATTATGCACCTAGTATATGCAAAAAAAAAAAAAAGAAACTACAACAAGTGCTGGGGGCAGGGGAGAAAACTAAGGATCACACTATTAGGTTTAGCGATGTTGAACAAAAGGATAAAGGAAAAATTGAGAATGATTTTATTTACCACTTCAATCCTTCATTCATTCATCAAATCTCCAGAGAACCTACTAATTTAAGTCACTGCATTTGGCTATCTGGGGAGGTCCAAGTATGAATCCAATATGGGTTGTGACCTCAAGGAAAGAACAGAGGCTGGGATAAGGAACTCTGCCAACTTCCTGCCTCCCCTCCTAAAGACAGGAGTATCTACACCCTCCCTGGGTTCGTTCACTCCCATCTCAGTAGCTCTCCCTCAGCCTGCTAATCCCCTTACCTGTGTCCTGGATTCCATCCCCTCCTGAGGCTCTACTCACTATCCTTCCCTTTCTCCCCTATATCCTCTACCTCAGAATGCCAGCCTCTCCCCCAATTTCAAGACAAACAAACAAAACCTGTAGGTAAGATGCTGACACTACACAACTTTTTCTTCTTCCACTCACAACCACACTAATTAATCATTATGTATCATGTCCACCTGATTGTGACATAATCACAGCTCTACTGCTCACTGGCTGTGTGACCTTGGTCAAGTTTCTAAACTACTCTGTGCTGCTTTTTCCCCCCAAAGAATAAGGAGGAAAGCACAGGACCGGCTAGTTGTTGTGAGAATTAAATGAGATCATCTAAATAAAGCGCTGAGAACAGTTCCTGACACAGAAATTGCTTGATACATGTAAGTGTATTCTTATCACTAACTTGGGAAAATCAGTCTTAAAGGCAACGTGAAATGGTCCAGAACAGGATGAAACTGGAGAAACAGAGAACCGTTGCAGCAGCCCAAAGAGAAGGACAGAAGGACACAGACAATGGAGACCCCCAGAGTTTCCAGGTGATGTGGTGGAGAGAGGTATATTCTTCCAGGTCAGCAAACTTGCAGGCAAATGCTGGTTCCACCATTCACTAGCTGTGTTGCCTTAGTTAAATTAATCATTCTAGTCTCAACTCCTGATCTGTAAAATGAGGATAATAATGTTCTCTGAGAGAGTTGCTGTGAACTTTCTAAATGAGATAATTTAAGCAAAGCACCCAGCATATCATTTTGCAGACAGTAAACCTTCAAATGTTAGTGTCCTCTTTCCCATCTCCAAGTGAAAAGTCTAAACAATTGATACAAAGAGAGGGACTAAGTCCTTCTTTGACATACTGCTGTCTTGAAGCACGTTTATGTCTTTCCTGATGGACACACTCCAGCTGGTAAATTACACCTACTTCTTAGCCTCAGAGCCAGAAGACCATGGTCAAGAATTAGCTCTGGTCCTTAATGGCTAGCTGACTTCCAAGCCTCAGTTTCCTCCTGTAGTAAAATGTGGATTGTAACACCCACCCAACCCATCTCACTGGGTTGTTCTAAGGATCTGATTAAGGATCTGAAAGCAATTACTTAAAGTGATTAAAGATCTGAAAGGGCTCTGTGACCTTAACTTGGTCTGTAATTAGAAGAATCTGTCCAACAGTGCTTACTTCTCGTCATTTTCAATTCTTTTTGAAAGGGCACTTGCCTTCCTATCTCCTTCTACTTTCACTTTTACTCTACCTGATTTCCACTAGTTCCCTCTATGGGCCAATGTAACCATACGGTATTTCCATTCAACAATGCTTGATGGTCGCCAAGAGGCAAGAGGACACTGCCGTTCTCACATCAACATCAGTTTCCCTCTCTCTCTGCCATGCAGATAACAAGCCACTTCGGAAGCTACTTTCCTGTGCAACTCCCCTTGTGATCTGTGATCTCCTGGTTCTCCCTTAGCTGCTCAAGATTCAGTCTCAGACCAGGTTTCAGGATCAGTGTCATCACTGTAATCTCCAGGTCCCTTTGAAGACAAGGGTCTTTGTCTTAACTGAGGTTGACTGTATTTGATTCTTTTTTTTTTTTTTTGACAGGTTACCTTCTGTATTTTCTTATTTTAAAACTTATTGAAGTCTAGTTGATTTGCAATGTTGTGCTAATTTCTGCTGCACACAGTAATTCAGTTATACATATATATATATATTCTTTTTCATATTCTTTTCCATTATGGTTTATCACAGGATATTGAATATAGTTCCCTGTGCTAGACAGTAGGACCTTGTTGTTTATCCATTCTCTATATACTAGTTTGCATCTGCTAATCCCAAACTCCCAATCCCTCCCTCCCCCATCCCCCCTCCCCCTTGGCAACCACAAGTCTGTTCTCTATGTCTGTGAGTCTGTTTCTGTTTCATAGATAAGTTCATTTGTGTCATATTTTAGATTCCACATATAAGTGCTATCATCTGGTATTAGTCTTTCTCTTTCTGACTTATTTCAAGCGTATTTGATTCTTGAAAGCTCACATTTAACCAGTGGTGACTCTTCCTACCTAGAAATTAGGTCCAACACCCTCAGAAGGCACTGAAATGTCACTCAACAAAGCAATTGTCTTCTTTACCTGTATCTGGAATATCCTACATCCACAGATCTTCATATCTGAATTATAGAAAGATCAGAGGTCATTTGGGACAACAACATGAAAAATAGACAACTATAAGAGCAATTGAAAAAAGAAAGACGACAAAAACTTGGTTTTGGTCAACAGTGTCAGAAAGTATGTCTTAAATCTGGTATCCAAAACAAGTCATAGGTATGAAGGAAGAAATGAGAGACTAGAAATAAAGAAAAGAAAAGAAAGAAAGAAAGAAAAGAAAGAAAGAAAGAAAGAAAGAAAGAAAGAAAGAAAGAAAGAAAGGGAGAAAGAGACAAAGAAAGAAAGAAAGAAAGAGGGAGGGAGAGAGAAGGGAGGGAGGAAAGAAAGAAAGAAAGAAAGAAAGAAAGAAAGAAAGAAAGAAAGAAAGAAAGAAAGAAAGAAAGAAAGAAAGAAAGGAAGAAAGGAAGGAAGAAAGAAAAAAAAGGAAGGAAGGAAGGAAGGGAGAAAGAAAAGAAGAAAAATAGAAATATTATAAGGAAAATTTTATGAAAATGAAAACTAGTAAGGGAACAGGCAGTGGGCAACTGTTCCTTGAAGACGTCCAAGATTGGTGTTAAACCAATCATTTGCTGAGCAAAAACTCATTGCTTCTGTTTAATAGGAAGAACATGGCCCTGGGAGTCAGCAGTCCTGAGCATTCAGCAGGTTGTGCCACTAACCAGTGAGACCCTGGAAAGATCACTCAACCTGTCAGGACCTCAGTTTTCTTACCCACAAACGAGGAGGTTGGACGCAGCACAGCAGTGTGCTAGACGTCACATTCACCGTTTGGTTTTGCTTTTTTTCACCCTCACGGGCCAGTGAGAGCCTCTTACTGACACCTCTTCCCAGCTCTGCTTCCAGTGGCATCACGCTGGTAGTTTGAAATCAACCACGGTGGGAGTCTCACACCATGGAAATCACTCCATGCCACAAATCAGTGCTTTTTCTCTCCTGAGAACCAACTGTTAAGTTTACCGCCACTGCACTGCCTGTGAGCCAAACCGTCCCAACTTCAAGCTAAACCTCTGTGCCTGAGCAACTCTCACTGTATCTCTACCACGGTTAAATCCCCATTGAGGTCTAAACGTTGGCACTGAATGCAGTTCTTCCTGCTAAAGAGATAGCAGGGCAAGAGCAAGAAGTCACTCTCCCTCTGCTGTGCTTGGCCACCCCGGCCCCGTCCAGGTACAACGAGGGGTCTCGTGGCGTTGATGATGCGGGATGTTCTCAGGGAAGTGGGAGAAAGGGGTCTGGGTTGGAAAGAAACCACAGGAAGCAGGGAGATCTTTTTTGTGGGTTATATAAATGGGAAGGGAGTCCAGAGGAGGGGGTACGGAGAGTTCGCATATTCTTTATTCTACTGCTAACTAAGTAGGTGCTCTGTTTTTATCCAGACACCTCTGTTCATGTGCCACTTGGCCCAAGAAAAGGTCAAATAAGAATTAAAGGCTCTCAAGTTAATAAAAAATTTTCTGGAAAGAGCTCCCTTATACGTGTTTTTGTTTTTGTTTTGCTTTTATTCTTTAAGTAAAGATTCTTCAGCACCCTCCTGCTTCTCCCATAGTTGTGTCTATGAAGAGGAAGACATTCATCACAGCAAGGCATCCTGCCGTCTCCAGGAGGGAAAACTTCCTAAGCAAAGTGAGAAAGACTTTTTGCCCCCAAAACATTAAGAGCAAGTTTAAGGAAACTTCAGGAATTCCCTGGCGGTCCAGCGGTTAGGACTCTGCACTCTCACTGCCAAGGGCCCTGGTTCAACCCCTGGTCTGGGAACTGAGATCCCACAAGCCACGCAGTGTGGTCAAAAAAAAAAAAGAAGAAGAAGAAGAAAAAAATAAATGTAGGGGCTGTATCTGTGGTATCTGTGCTGCCCAGTATGGTAGCTATTAGCCCCAAGGGTCTATTGTACACTTGAAATGAAGCCAGTCTGAATTGAGATGCCCTGTAAGTATAAAATGCACATTGGATGTTGAAATTTTAATTTTAAAAAATGAACGTAAAAATATCCCAGTAAGTTTTATATTGATGAATGTTGACTAATAATATTTTAGATACATTGGGTTAAACAAAACATATTCATAAAATCAATGTTTCTTTTTACTTTTTTAAAGGTGGCTGCATAATGTGGCCGATGATGCACCTATTGGACGGCGCTGGGTTAGGGTCCAGGTCCCATCCAGTGTCTGTCTGAAGACGTTTAGTGACACAGAACTTACCCCTACGCAGAACATTCTATTTGAGACAGCGCAACCGTTAGAAGATTTCCACTGCTCTTAGTTTTAACCTTCGGGATCACAAAGAATATAGTAATCCTCTTGCACAAGACAGTTTTTCAAGATGAAGACTGGGGTGATGTGGGGCTCACCCTGCCATCCTGTCACACCCCTCCTTACTCTCTGAGGGATGCACTCTGTAGCCAGGACTCAGGTACAATGTCTCCTCGGACTCCAGGACTCTTTCCTCGCCATTGTTTTTTGGGAAACCTCTCCTTTAAATGCTAACTCTACTGCTTGTATTGAACAACTGATTGCTATCATGGGAAAAAAAAAAAAAAGTCACTGTTATTGATAGCTGACACTTAGGACGCAACCACTCTGGGTCATATTATGTTCTAAATATTTTACACAGTTCAACTCATTGAATCATTGCAACAACTGATGAGGCAAGTAATACAGTGCTCCTTACTTTACACACAGAAAAATTCAAGCACCAAGAAATTAAGCAGCTTCCTGGCAGGGGCCAGGTGCAAACCATACTGCCTTTGCTTGTGTGTTTATAATCCCCACTACTTCAGGCTCATGGTGAGTTAATGCTTTCTGTGCTGGAACACTCTCCCTGGGAGGCTTCCTGGGGGTGGGGAGTTTCCGTCTCCTCCGTGGCCCCTACTCCCACCCGCCTCCAACTCAACAGGGCATGGAGTGCCCTTTCGCACAGGCTGGGCGCAGACAGCGTTTGCTGATTTGAGAGGAATGATGGGGGATCGGGGAGACAACATTTCAAAGTGGAAATCCCGTTCATCTCATGTCAAAAGAGACCTGGAAATAAAAATTCCTACAGGCACTCTCATTCCAAGGGTAAAGCAGGTTAAGACTGAAGAAACAGAAGAGAGAGACTCCGTAATGTCTTTGGGCTTCTGAAAAGCTCTGAATCTATGCCTCATGAGTAATCATCAATCTCCAGGAAAAAAAAAAAGGGTGAGGGTGGAGAGGAATAAATCAGTTTGAAGAACTTAGAACAGAGATAAGGATCAACGTAGAACATAGATAAGGATGAACTCTCTAGCAGTAAAAGCTAGAGCAAACGGTTCATTCACTACTGAGGGAAGTAAGTCAGAGAAAGACAAATAGCAAATGACATCGTTTATATATGGCATCTAAAAACAGGGTACAAATGAACTCATCTACAAAACAGAAATAGAGTTACAGATGTAGAAAACAAAAGTATGGCTAACAGGGGGTAAAGTGGGGGAGGGATAAATTGGGAGACTGGGACCGACATAAGCACACTGCTGTATATAGGAGAGATAACTAATAAGGACCTACTGGATAGCACAGGGAACTCTACTCTGTAATGGCCCATATGGGAAAAGAATCTAAAGAAGAGTGGATCTATGTAGATGTAAAACTGATTCACTTTGCTGTACACCTGAAACTAACACAACATTGTAAATCAACTATAATCCAATTTAAAAAAAAATTAATGGCTCATTCACAGAAAAAAAGATGAGTTATAAAACTCCCATGGAATCTTTGGGCGGGGGGACGATCTGCGATCCATCCTTAGACCTACCATGAAGAGAGACGCCAGTGCCGCCTTCCTTTTGGCCAAAAACACTCAGAAGTTGTTGGTTGGGGGTTAGGTAGAAACTGTGAACTAGAATCGGCCAACCACAGAGGAAATCGCTCTAAGAATAAAGCAGGGAAGAGGCGACGGCAGATGAGAGAAGAGGTAAGAGGAAGATGGGGCTCCGTGGCGCTCAGGTCAGGCGGCCCCTCTGACCTGCCAAGCGGCCGCCTCCTCCGGGTGCCCGGCTTCCAGGCCTGGGGACCAGGCGGAGGTTTGCCGCAGAGCTGGTGGTGCGGAAGCCCTGTTTTCTCTTCCCCGCAGGTGTGGAAGAAATCCCTCAACCCTGACCCAGAGGGGAGGGGGTACCCCAGGCCCCAAGTCAGAAAGCTTCCAGGTCAGAGCCGACTTACCCAGGAGCTGCACGGCAACCGGAAGGAGAGAGAGGAAAGCCAGGAGCGCGGACAGCTTCATGGCCCAGAGTTGATCCTCTTCTTGCAAGGATGGAGAGGAGAGAGCCGGGAGAACCAAGACAGTGAGGGCGCCGGCTCGCCCTGCCCCTCCTCCCAGCTCTGAACGCCCGGCTGAAAAGACGTTTGGAGGGAGGGCCCACTTTTAAAGGGCTTCTGAAATTAGGGAAAACCTCCAATAAGGAGATATCCTGTCACATGAGGGCAGTTGGAAAAACAGGAATTCAAAGTTACAGCTTTGCTTTGTAAGCTAACTTCTGAGAAGAGCAGACACAGGGGAAGGGGAGAGAGGGACACGTGGGGGGAGAGGGATGAGGAAGAGGGGGGAGGCGAGAGGGGGCCGGTGAGAAGTGAGGAGCCGGGCCGGCCTGCAGGGAAGTGGGAAGTGAAACAGCTCCGGACCTCCTGGCCCTCCATGGAGGATGGGGCCATGGGGAGGGCAAGCTGGAGGCCACTACCTGGCCTGGAAAAGTCAGGTTTCCTCTGGGAAGCCGCTGAATCAGGGGACCCTCGGCAGACAGATCCCACCGGAACATGGTAGAGAGGGCAGGCACTAAAAAGGACAGTTTTCTGGGGGAAACATCCTCTTAAGAGCTGAAACGGACCCACCTCTTTCTCCATATTCGGTGCTTAGAGCCTCCTTTTTCCTTAGAAATCTTCAAAAGAAACTTCACGTGGAGCTTTCTTCCTTTTGGCTAGAAGAAAAGTGAAATAGAGACTAAGCCTAGGAAAGAATCTCAGTCATAACAGGAGGGAGAAAGTTCTAGAAGTCTTTTTCTAGAAACTTCTCTAGAGAGCCAGAGAAAACAGTGACAGGATTTGCAGTAAAGCCTCGCTGCCCATCCTCGACCATAGTGATCTTCTTCAGGTTCACAAGGGTCCTCTTGCTGGGAGAAAACCTGCTCATTTGGTCAAAAAGATGTATATTCATTACAAGATAGGCAGAATACTTTCTTTTAAAAAAATGGAAACAGGTATTTCATTAAGCACCATATTAACCCTAAACATCTATTTTGTTATTTTTTCAGAAGTAAAATATGAATTAAGAACATTTTGAAGCAGATATTAGTAATTAGATAGCCAACCCACAACTGGCGTGTGGGAAATGTTAGCCAGTCAGAAAGAAGCTACTGGAAACATTGTATTCTTTGAAATTTTAAAAGAATAGTTTGTCTTCAAGTGGAAAGCTCCAAGATTCATACCTCTGTGATAATGTTATAAACTTTGCTTCCTAATGAAAAATGTGACATCGTTCTCTTACTGATTTTTTTTTAGCATTCTAAATTTAAGATTATTCTGACAGGATGAAAAAGATGGTAAAAATGTAGGGCACAAGAAAAATGTTTCTTTTCTCGTTAAGCTAACGCTACACTGACATAAAAAAGTTGGTTACAAAACAGAGCAGATGAAACAAAATGTTGTTTTCTAAAACAGTACTTCACTGATTTATCATGAGAAAAACAAATATTTTAAATGAGGCATTCATGGTTTTCAAATGTAAATCAATTCTATAAATTAAAAAAGTTTGGCCTAATATGGATTTCTATTAATTTTAGAAACAAATAAAACTTAACTGAATTCTCTCTACACTCACATTCAGGGTTTTTAAAATTACACAAGTGTGTCATATGGCCAACCAGGATCAGTGGTAGAATCTGTGACTTTGAAACAAAAGAAGGCCAATTGTCCCACAAAGAATTTATCCCATGACATTGACCTTACTGAAACAAAGATTTAACAGGCTAAAAGAAAAAGAAATCCAGCTCTTGGGGGAGTGAAGGTGGAATTGGAAGCTCTAGAAATCCATCATTCTACCTCGACAGCTACTGAATTGGCAGAAAGTGTCTGGAGGAACTATTTTGGAACTCTAGACTCTAGTGGAAACCTGGGAGCATCCAGTGGAGAGCTTGGTGGAGAGGCTGCTAAACATCAGTGAGTTTCAACCTCTCCCCTGTGGTAGTGGCCACCATCCTCCACTCCCCCATCTTTGTGGCAGGTGACAGTGAGGGTGGCAGACTGTTTGGTGCAGCTTGCCGGAACCAGGACAGACTGTCAGGAACTTGTCCTCCAAATATCAGACTTGTGTGTTCTGAAGGCTGACTGCGCTCTTCATTGCTTTCACCACTTCTGTTCAACATAGTACTGAAAGTTCCAGCCAGAGCAATTAAGCAAGAAAAAATAAATAAAAGCATCCAAGAAGATGTGGCACATATGTACAATGGAATATTACTCAGCCATAAAAAGGAACGGAATTGAGTTATTTGTAGTGAGGTGGATGGACCTAGAGTCTGTCATACAGAGTGAAGTAAGTCAGAAAGAGAAAAACAAATACTGTATGCTAACACATATATATGGAGTCTAAAAAAGAAAATGGTTCTAAAGAACCTAGGGGCAGGACAGGAATAAAGATGCAGATGTAGGGAATGGACTTAAGGATGCAGGGAGGGGGAAGGGTAAGCTGGGATGAAGTGAGAGAGTGGCATGGACATATATATACTACCAAATGTAAAATAGATAAGCCCGTGGGA
Organism: Balaenoptera physalus; assembly: GCF_965194825.1. Lineage (NCBI taxonomy): Eukaryota > Metazoa > Chordata > Mammalia > Artiodactyla > Balaenopteridae > Balaenoptera > Balaenoptera physalus. The sequence continues at coordinate 175,406,255 of NC_138883.1, read as the reverse complement.
AGCAGCCACATAGCACAGGGAGATCAGCTCGGTGCTTTGTGACCACCTAGAGTGGTGGGATAGGGAGGGTGGAAGGGAAAGCAAGAGAGAGGGGATATGGGGATATGCGTATGCATATAACTGATTCACCTTGTTATACAGCAGAAACTAACACACCATTGTAAAGCAATTATACTCCAATAAAGATGTTAAAAATAAAAAAATAAAAATAAAAGCATCCAAATTGGAAAGAAAGGAGAAAAAGTATCTCTCTTCACAGATGGCATTATTTTATGTGTGGAAAACCCTAAAGCTTCTACAAAAAACAAAAACAAAAAAAACCCGCTAAAGCTAATAATCAAATACAACAAAGTTGAAGAATATAAAATCAAAACACAAAAATCAGTTATGTTTCTATACACTATTAATGAAAAACCTGAAAAGTAAATTAAGAAAACAATTCTATTTACAATAGCATCAAAAAGAATAAAGTACTCAGGAATAAATTTCACCAAGGAGACAAAAGACTTATACAATGAAAACTACAAAACATTGCTGAAAGAAATTAAAGAAGACCTAAATAAATGGAAAGCTATCCCATGTTCATAGAACGGTAAACAAAGTACTGTTAAGATGACAATACTACCTTATCTCTTAGAATACTATCTCTTACAATACTATCTCTTAGAATACTACCCTAAGAGATCTACAGGTTCAATGCAATCCCTATCAAAATCCCAATGATTTTTTTTGCAGAAATAGAAAAACCCATCTTAAAATTCATAAGAAATCCCATTTAGCCAAAACAGTTTTGAGAAAGAACAAAATTGGAGATTTCACACTTCTGATTTCAAAACTTACTACAAAGCTACAGTAATCAAATAGTGTGGTACTGGCATAAATGAGTCATAACGACTAATAGAATAGAAAAGAGAGGCCAGAAATAAACCCTCATATATGCATTCAATTGATTTTTTTACAAAGGTACCAAGACCATTCAATGCAGAAAGGATTCAAAATGGATCAAAACCTAAAGTTAAGAGCTAAACTATAAAATTTTTATAAGAAAACGTCAGGAAAAAAACTTCATGACATTAGATTTGGCAAATGATTTTTTCTTTTTGGACACGACACCAAAAGCAGAGCAACAAAAGAAAAAAGTAGATAAATTGGGCTTCATCAAAATTAAAAACTTGTGTATCAAAGGATACTATCAAAAGAGTGAAAAGCCGACTCACAGAATGAGAGAAAATATTTGCAAATCATACGCCTAATAAGGGATTAAGATCCAGAATATATAAAGAAATACAACTCAACAGCAACAGCAAAGCAACTTATTATTAAAATGGGCAATGGACTTGAATAGACATTCCTCCAAAGAAAATATACAAGTAGCCAATAAGCATGTGAACAGATGCTCAATATCATTAGTCATCAGAAAAGTGCAAACAAAACCACAATGGTATAACGCTTCGCATCCGTTAGGATAGCTATTATCAAAAAACAAAAACAGAAAATAACAAGCATTGATGAAGATGTGGAGAAACTGGAACACTTGTGTATTGCTGGTGGGAATGTAAAATGGTATAGCCACTGTGGAAAACAGTTTGGCAGGTCCTTAAAAAGTTAAATGTGGAATTGCCCTATCATCCAGCAATTCCACTTCTAGGTATATACACAAAAGAATTAAAACCACAGACTCAAACAAATATTTGTACACCAATGTTTATTGCAGCATTATTCATAGTAGCCAAAAGGTGAAAGCAATACAAGTGTCTAACAGTAGACGAATGAATAAACAAAATGTGGTATATATATACAATGGAATATTATTCAGCCATAAAAAGGAATTCTGATACGTGCTACAGTGTGTACAATCTTGAAGTAATACAGACACAAGAGGACCAATATTGCACGATTCCACTTCTATGATGAACATAGAATAGGCAAATTCATAGAGACAGGAAAAATAGAGGTTACTGGGGACTGGTGTGGGAGGGGAGAATGAGTGCTATTGTTTAATGGGTTCAGAGGTTCTCTTTGGGATGATGAAAAGTTCTGAAAATAGTGGTGATAGTTGCACAACATTGTGAATATACTTGCAACCACTGAATTGTACATGAAAAATGATAAATTTTACGTTATGTATATTTTACCACATTAAAATGAAATCCAACTCTTACCATCCTCTTTATACCCTTCTACTAAGTTTTGGTTCTGGTTTTTGGTTTGCTATTGATGACAGTGGTTGTTTTCAACTAGTACTTCCTTCAAGCTAAAGAAGGATTTCTATAAAATAAAGGAAATCCTCATTTTTTCTAATTGGTAAGACAATTGCTGAACTATTTCATTTCCTCTTAGACTTTCTCTTCACACCCACTCAATTCCATATAAGATGAACTTAGTGACTCCTTTCTTCTGAAACAATTTCAAGAAAATTAGCTCCACAAATTATTTGGTAACCTGTTCTACCATTTCTCCTAGTTAAAACTGGTGATTGATGCAGAAGTTCGTTTTGTTTAACCATCTCTATCTTTTAATGGGCAAATTTGCTCAAATGATAACAAGATAATTTCAACTCAGAAGGAAAAAAGAAGATACAATGACGCAGTTAAGTAAAAACTTAAAAAATGTAAAGACAGAAAACTGGTTTTTTATGTTCTTATTCCTCGATTTTCCAATCCTATCAAAATACATCAAAACACCAATAATGCATCTGCAATTTAATAGAAAATAAGTACCTTATAGAAATCAAAAAATCTTTGTATTGGATTATTTATCTAAAATTTGACTTTAATTTGTAATTCTCTTCAGATGGTATATTTAGATTCACTGTAATCTACAGTATATGCAGACTATTTGAAGAGCCTGTGAGTTTTATAGTTTTGCAATCAATGTGTGGTTTTGTATTGTTTGGCATGGCATACATCTTTATAATATATTGGGTGGGCCAAAAAGCCTTCAGTTTTTTAAGTAAAAATAAAAGACACATTTTTCATTTTCACCACGAACTTTATTGAACAACGTATTCACCCTTTTGTTCCACTACTTTCTGCCATTTTTCAGGCAACTTCATAATTCCATCTTCCCAAAACTTTTAATCTTTTTGAGCAAAGAACTGTTCCAGGTGCCTTTTACAGTCTTCCAGGCAATTGAAATTTTTTCCACTAAGAGAATTTTGTAAAGACTGAAATAAATGGAAATCTGAAGGTGCAATGTCTGGTGAGTACAGCAGATGAATCATAACTTCCCAGCCAAGGTGTAACAGTTTTTGCCTCGTCATCAAAGAAACATGCAGTCTTGCGTTATCCTGATGGAAGATTATGTGTTTTCTCTTGACTAATTCTGGATGCTTTTCGTCGAGTGCCACTTTCATTTGGTCTAATTGGGAGCCGTACTTGTTGGAATTAATGTTTGGTTTTCTGGAAGGAGCTCATAATAGATAACTCCCTTCCAATCCCACCATATACACAACATCACCTTCTTTGGATGAAGACCGGCCTTTGGTGTGGTTGGTGGTGGTTCATTTCGCTTGCCCCACGATCACTTCCATTCCACACTGTTGTACAGTATCCACTTTCCATTGCCCGTCACAATTTGTTTTAAAAACAGAACATTTTCATTACATTTAAGTAGAGAATTGCATGTGGAAATATGGTCAAGAAGGTTTTTTTCACTTAGCTTCTGTGGAATCCAAACATCAAAGCAATTCACATAACCAAGCTGGTGCAAATGATCTTCAACGCTTGATTTGGATATTTTGAGTATGTCGGCTATCTCCCGCGTGGTATAATGTTGATTGTCCGCAATTATTGTTTCGATTGATCGCTATCAACTTCAACTGGTCAACCCGACAGTGGAGCATCGTCCAGCGAGAAATCTCCAGCACGAAACTTCGCACACCACTTTTGACATGTTCTATCAGTCACAGCACCTTCTCCATACACTGCACAAATCTTTTTGTGCGTTTCAGTTGCATTTTCACCTTTCTTGAAATAATAAAGCATAATATGCCAAAAACGTTGCTTTTTATCTTCCATCTTCAATATTAAAATGGCTACACAAAAATTCACCAATTTTGATAAGTCTTTTTTTAAATGCACGCTAACAAACTTGTTTCCAATGAAGTTAAAGACAACTAAGTGCTACCAGAGCCATCTTACAGAAAAAACCGAATGAACATTTTGGTCCACCCAATACTTATTTAACATTACAAAAAAATTTAAGTATAAGACTATGTGACCCATTTAATATTTGAAAAAAATTTAAGAATAAGACAAAAAATGTATTTTTATGATCTAAAAATGACCCAAATTTTATAGATGGAAATCAAGACCAATAATAGTAGGCATCTTCTTCAGAATTTCACCAAATATGTAACACTACCTATAATTTTTAGCTATTTAGAAGGTAATATTTTTTATTTATTCATTAAAATATTCTGGAAAATCTATTCCCTCAGGTATCTACATCTTTAAAAAGAAATATAAAGAAATGCATTGTAGAGAAAGAAGGCTTTTCTGAAAAATCCATTAATATTCCAATTTCAATGCAAGGAAAATTATGAGATTTTTAATAGGCTCATTCTGGAAAATTAAGATTTGTGAATGTGTAAATGCAAATTTTCACAGCAAATAGTACTATAGTAATTATACCTAAAACATATAAAATCATTTTTTATATATTTACGACTACACTACTTTTTTAAAACATCTTTATGGAAGTATAATTGCTTTACATTGTTGTGTTAGTTTCTGCTGTATAGCAAAGTGAATCAGCTATACGTATACATATATCCCCATATCCCCTCCCTCTTGCTTTTCTCTCCCACCCTCCCTATCCCACCCCTCTAGGTGGTCACAAAGCACCTAGCTGATCTCCCTGTGCTATGCGGCTGCTTCCCACTAGCTATCTATTTTACATTTGACTACTTTTTTAAAAAAGACTATTTTTTTAGAGCAGTTTTAGGTTTACAATAAAATTGAGAGGAAGTTACAAGACTTCCCATCTCCTCCCCTGCTCCCACACATGACAGCCTCCCTCATTTTCAACATCCTCTGAACTCTTCCTGTTCATCTCTTTTCCCTCCCCACCCCACCCCAACTACTGATTTTTTTTATTGTCTCTACAGTTTCACCTTTTCCAGAATGTCACATAGTTTTGAACCATATAGTAGGTAGTCTTCTCCAATTGGCTTCTTTCACTTACTAGTATACAGTTAAACTTCCTCCATGTTTTTTCAAGGCCTTATAGCTGATTCTTGTCTAGAACTGAATGATATTCCATTGTCTGGATGTACCAAAGTTGATTTATCTATTCCCCTACCGAAGGACATCTTGGTTGTTTCTAAGTTTGGGGAATTAAGAATAAAGCAGCTAAAAACATCCACATTCAGGTTTTTGCATGGACATAAGCTCCCAACTGCTTTGGGTAAATGTTTAAGGAGCATGACTGCTGGATCAGATGGTAACAGCATGTTTAGTTTTGTAAGAAACCATCAAATTGTCTTCCAAAGTAGCTGCACCATTTTGCATTCCCACCAACAATGAATGAAAGTTCCTGTTGCTCCACATCCTTACTGGCGTTTGGTGTTGTCAGTACTTTGATTTTGGCCATTCTAATTGGTATGTAGTGGCATCTCATTGTTGGTTTAATTTGCATTTCCCTGATGACATATGATTTGGAGCATCTTTTCATATGCTAATTTCCCATCTGTATATCTTCTTTGATGAGGTGTCTGTTCAGGTCTTTTTTCCATTTTTAAATTGGATTGCTTGTTTTCTTATTGTTGAAATTCAAGTGTTATTTGTATACTTTGGATAACAGTCTTTATCGATTTGTCTTCTGTAAATATTTTCTCCCAGTCTGTGGTTTGTTTTCTACTTCTTTTGATATTGTTTTTCACTGAGCAGATGGTTTTTAATATTAATGAAGTCCAGCTTATTGATTATGCCTGTCATGGATCATATCTTTGGTGTTATATTTTAAAAGGCATCACTATATCCAAGGTTACTAGGTTTTCTCCTATGTTTTCTTCTAGAAGTTCTATAGTTTTGTGTTTTCCACCAGGCTTGCACACCTGGGATAAATCCCACTAAATTATGGTGTGTAATTCTTTTTATAGCTTTTTTTTAAATTGGAGTATAATTGCTTTAAAATGTTGTGTTAGTTTCTGCTGTACAGTGAAGTGAATCAGCTATATGTATAACTATATCCCCTCCATCTTGGACCTCCCTCCCACCCACCCCCATCCCACCAATCTAGGTCATCACCGAGCACTGAGCTGAGCTCCCCATGCTATACAGCATGTTCCCACCAGCTATCTATTTCACACATGGTAGTGAATTTATGTCAAACTTAATCTCCCAGTTGGTCTCACTCTCCCCTTCCCCCCCCCGTGTCCACATGTCCATTCTCTACATCTACGTCTCTATTCCTGTCCTGCAAATAGGTTCGTCTGTACCATTTATCTAGATTCCACATATACGCATTAATATACGATATTAGTTTTTCTCTTTCTGGCTTACTTCACTCTGTATGACAGATGCTAGGTCTATCCACATCTCTACAAATTACCCAATTTCGTTCCTTTTATGGCTGAGTAATAGTCCATTGTATATATGTATCACATCTTCTGTATCAATTCATCTGCCGTTGGATATTTAGGTTTTTTCCATATCCTGGCTATTGTAAATAGTGGTGCAATGAACATTGGGGTACATGTGTCCTTTTGAATTATGGTTTTCTCAGGGTATATGTCCAGTAGTGGGATTGCTGGGTCATATGGTAGTTCTATTTTAGTTTTTTAAGGAACCTCCATACTGTTCTCCATAGTGGCTGTATCAATTTACATTCCCACCAACAGTGCAAAAGGGTTCCCTTTTCTCCACACCCTCTCCAACGTTTACTGTTTGTTGATTTTTTGATGATGGCCATTCTGACCGCTTTGAGGTAATACCTTACTGTAGTTTTGATTTGCATTTCTCTAATAATTAGTGATGTTAAGCATCTTTTCATGTGCCTCTTGGCCATCTGTATGTCTTCTTTGGCGAAATGTCTTTTTAGGTCTTCTGCCCATTTTTTGATTGGGTTGTTTTTTTGATAATTAGCTCCATGAGCTGTTTGTATATTTTAGAGATTAACCCTTTGTCCGTTGCTTCATTTGCAAATATTTTCTCCCATTCTGAGGGTTGTCCTTTTGTCTTGTTTATGGTTTCCTTTGTTGTGCAAAAGCTTTTAAGTTTCATTAGGTCCCATTTGTTTATTTTTGTTTTTATTTTCATAACTCTAGGAGGTGGGTCAAAAAAGATCTTGCTGTGATTTATGTCAAAGAGTGCTCTGCCTATGTTTTCCTCTAAGAGTTTTATAGTGTCTGGTCTTACATTTAGGTCTTTAATCCACTTTGAGTTTATTTTTGTGTATGGTGTTAGGGAGTGTTCTAATTTCATTCTTTTACATGTAGCTGTCCAGTTTTCCCAGCACCACTTATGGAAGAGGCTGTCTTTTCTCCATTGTATATTCTTGCCTCCTTTATCAAAAATAAGGTGACCATATGTGCGTGGGTTTATCTCTGGGCTTTCTATCCTGTTCCATTGATCTATATTTCTGTTTTTGTGCCAGTACCATACTGTCTTGATTACTGTAGCTTTGTAGTATAGTTTGAAGTTGGGGAGCCTGATTCCTCCAGCTCCGTTTTTCCTTCTCAAGATTGCTTTGGCTATTCGGGGTCCTTTGTGTTTCCATACGAATTGTAAAATTTTTTGTTCTAATTCTGTGAGGAATGCCATTGGTAGTTTGATAGGGATTGCATTGAATCTGTAGATTGCTTTGGGTAGTAGAGTCATTTTCACAATATTTATTTTGCAATCCAAGGACATGGTATATTTCTCCATCTGTTTATGTCATCTTTGATATCTTTCATCAGTGTTTTATAGTTTTCTGAGTACAAGTCTTTTGCCTCCTTAGGTAGGTTTATTCCTAGGTATTTTATTATTTTTGTTGCAATGGTAAATAGTATTGTTTCCTTAATTTCTCTTTCTGATTTTTCGTTGTTAGTATATAGGAATGCAAGAGATTTCTGTGCATTAATTTTGTAACCTGCAACCTTACCAATTTCATTGATTAGTTCTAGTAGTTTTCTGCTGGCATCTTTAGGATTTTCTATGTATAGTATCATGTCATCTGCAAACAGTGACAGTTTTACTTCTTCTTTTCCAATTTGTATTCCTTTTATTTCTTTTTCTTCTCTGATTGCCATGGCTAGGACTTCCAAAACTATGTTGAATAAGAGTGGTGAGAGTGGACATCCTTGTCTTGTTCCTGATCTGAGTTGATATGCTTTCAGTTTTTCACCATTAACATTTGCTGTGGGTTTGTCATATACGGCCTTTACTATGTTGAGGTAGGTTACCTCTATGCCCTTTTTCTGGAAAGTTTTTATCATAAATGGGTGTTGAATTTTGTCAAAAGATTTTTCTGCATCTATTGAGATGATCGTATGGTTTTTATTCCTTAATTTGTTAATATGGTTTATCACACTGATCGATTTGCATATATTGAAGAATTCTTGCATTCCTGGGATAAACCCCCCTTGATCATGGTGTATGATCCTTCTAATGTGTTGTTGGATTCTGTTTGCTAGTATTTTGTTGAGGACTTTTGCATCTATGTTCATCAGTGATACTAGTCTGTAAATTTCTTTTTTGGGATATCTTTGTCTGGTTTTGGTATCACAGTGATGGTAGCCTCATAGAACAAATTTGGGAGTGTTCCTCCCTCTGCAATTTTTTGGAACAGTTTGAGAAGGATGGGTGTTAGCTCTTCTCTAAATGTTTGATAGAATTCTCCTGTGAAGCCATCTGTTTGAGGACATTTGTTTCTTGGAAGATTTTTAATTACAGTTTCAATGTCATTACTTGTGGTAGGTCAGTTTATATTTTCTAATTCTTCCTGGTTCAGTCTTGGAAAATTGTACCTTTCCAAGAATTTGTCCATTTCTTCCCGGTTGTCCATTTTATTGGCATACAGTTGTTTGTAATGGTCTCTTAAAATCCTTTCTATTTCTGCTGTGTCAGTTGTGATTTCTCCTTTTTCATTTCTAATTTTACTGATTGAGTCCTCTCCCTTTTTTTCTTGATGAGTCTGGCTAAAGGTTTATCAATCAATTTTGTTTATCTTCTCAAAGAACCAACTTTTAGTTTTATTGATGTTTGCTATTGTTTTCTTCGTTTCTATTTCATTATTTCTGCTCTGATCTTTATGATTTCTTTCCTTCTACTGACTTTGTGTTTTCTTTGTTCTTCTTTCTCTAGTTGCTTTAGGTGTAAGGATAGATTGTTTATTTGAGATTTTTCTTGTTTCTTGAGGTAGGATTGAATTGCTATAAACTTCCCTCTTAGAACTGCTTTTGCTGCATCCCATAGGTTTTGGGTCATTGTGTTTTCATTGCCATTTCTTTCTAGGTATTTTAAAATTTCTTCTTTGACTTCTTCAGTGATCTCTTGGTTATTTAGTAGTGCACTGTTTAGCTTCCATATATTTGTGTTTTTTACATTTTTTTTCCTGTAATCAATTTCTAATCTCATAGCATTGTGGTCAGAAAAGATGCTTGATATGATTTTAATTTTCTTAAATTTTCTGATGCTTGATTTGTGGCCCAAGATGTGATCTATCCTGGAGAATGTTCTATGTGCACTTGAGAAGAAAGTGTATTCTGCCACTTTTGAGTGGAACGTTCTATAAACATCAATTAAATCTATCTGGTCTATTGTGTCATTTAAAGCTTATGTTTCCTTATTTATTTTCTGTTTGGATGATCTGTCCATTGGCGTAAGTGGGGTGTTAAAGTCCCCTACCATTATTGTGTTACTGTCAATTTCCCCTTTCATGGTTGTAAGCATTTGCCTTATGTATTAAGGTGCTCCTATGTTGGGTGCATAAATATTTACAATTGTTATATCTTCTTCTTGGATTGATCCCTTGATCATTATGTAGTGTCCTTCTTTGTCTCCTGTAATAGTCTTTATTTTAATGTCTATTTTGTCTGATATGGCAATTGCTACTCCAGCCTTCTTTTGATTTCCATTTGCATGGAATATGTTTTTCCATCCCCTCACTTTCAGTCTGTATGTGTCCCTAGGTCTGAAGTGGGTCTCTTGTAGACAGCATATATACGGGTCTTGTTTATGTATCCATTCAGCCAGTCTGTGTCTTTTGGTTGGAGCATTTAATCCAATTACATTCAAGGTTATTATTGATATGTATGTTCCTATTACCATTTTCTTAATTGTTTTGGCTTTGTTTTTGTGGGTCTTTTTCTTCTCTTGTGTTTCCCACCTAGAGAAATTCCTTTAGCATTTGTTGTAAAGCTGGTTTGGTGGTGCTCCATTCTCTTAGCTTTTGCTTGTCTGTAAAGCTTCTGATTTCTCCATCGAATCTGAGTGAGATCCTTGCTGGGTAGAATAATCTTGGTTGTAGGTTTTTCTTTTTCATCACTTTAAGTATGTCCTGCCACTCCCTTCTGGCCTGCAGAATTTCTGCTGAAAAATCAGCTGATAACCTTACAGGGATTCCATTGTATGTTATTTTTTGCTTTTCCCTTGCTACTTTTAATATTTTTTCTTTGAATTTAATGTTTGTTAGTTTGATTAATATGTGTCTTGGTATGTTCCTCCTAGGGTATATCCTGTATGAGACTCTCTGTGCTTCCTGGACTTGGGTGACTATTTCTTTTCCCATGTTAGGGAAGTTTTCTACTATAATCTCTTTGAAAATTTTCTCAGACCCTTTCTTTTTCTCTTCTTCTTCTGGGACCCGTATGATTCGAATGTTGGTGCATTTAGGGTTGTCCCAGAGGTCTCTGAGATTGTCTTCAATTTTTTTCATTCTTTTGTCTTTTTCTGCTCCTCAGCAGTTATTTCCACCATTCTGTCTTCCAGTTCACTTATTCGTTTTTCTGCCTCAGGTATTTTGTTATTGATTCCTTCTAGTGTATTTTTCATTTCAGTTATTGTCTTGTTCATCTCTGTTTGTTTGTTCTTTAGTTCTTCTAGACCTTTTTAAAACATTTTTTGTACTTTCTCGAGCCGTGCCTCTATTCTGTTTCTGAGATTCTGGATCATCTTTACTGTCATTACTCTAAATTCTTTTTCAGGTAGATTGCTTATTTCCTCTTCATTTATTTGGTCTTATAGGTTTTACCTTGTTCCTTCATCTGTAACCCTTTTTTTGTGGTCTCTCTTTTTTTTTTTTTTTTGATGGGTGGGTTTGTGTTCCTGTCTTACTGGTTGTTTGGCCTGAGGCTTCCAGCACTGGAGTTTGTAGGCTGTTGGGTAGAGCTCAGTCTTGGTGCCGAGATGAGGACCTCCAGGAGACCTCACTCCAATGAATATTCCCTGGGGTCTGAGGTTCTCTGCTAGTCCAGAGGTCCTGACTTGGAGCTCACACCAGAGGAGCTCAGGCCTGACCCCTTGCTTGTGGACCAAGATCCTGCAAATAGTACAGGGCAGCAAAAAAAAAAAAAAAAAAAAAAAGGAGCAAAACAATAACAAAGGGAAAAAAATAAAATTAGAAAACTAACAGATATGTTAGAAAAAATAAAAATATAGATTAAACAACTACTGGAAGGTAAAACAGAATCACAATAGGAAAAAAGAGGGAAAAAAAAGAAAGCTGAATAAGGCCTTGGCTGTGGGGGGCGGGGCTTAGGCAGGGGCGAGGTTTAGGCAGTGGGCGGGGCCTATGTTTAGGACCCACGGGGCCAGAAAAGGCCCTGGGGGCTCGGGGGGGTGGGGCTTAGTCTCAATGTGCAGGAAGGGCCCAGGAGTGCCTCTGGCCTTGGAGGGTGAAGGACCAGGTCTGGGACCCCAGAAGGCTCCCTGGGCCCGAGTGGGCAGGGGAGACGCCCTCTGCACCTCCCCTGATCCTCCAATCCTGGAGGGCCCCTCTCCAACCACCTCTCCTCTGCTCCCCCACCCCCATCTCCCTCCTAGGCCCCAAGGACCCAGGCAGCCCATAGTGGGCCCTCAGAGGGTGGAGGACCTGGCCCAGGAGCCCAGCAGGCTTCCCAGAGATGATTGGGCAGGGGACATACTAGGCACACTCCTCCCTTATCCTCCGAGCTCCCCCAGGGTCCCTTCAGACATGGGAAACCCTTCCCTCTCCCAGCCACCCCTCAGGGCACCAGTCCCGTACAGCCTCCACTTCTCCTCCTCCCTCACTTCCCCCCATGTCCTACCCAGTCTCTCGGGGGTTCCTCCCATCTCCTTGGGTGCTGAGGTCCCCCACCAGCAACCGGCAGGTGCCCTACTTGTGGGAAGACAGGAACTCTGCCTCCTTCCATGCAGCCATCTTGACTCCGCCTCCCTCTTTTTATATCTTTTTGTATTTGATTTGCTAATATTTCATTGAGGATTTTTGCCTCAATGTTCATGAGAGATATTGTTCTGTAGTTTTCTTGTAATATTTTTGTCTGGTTTTAGTATTAGGATAATGCTGGCTGCATGGAATGAGTTAGGAAATATTCCTTCCTCTTCTGTCCTCTTAAAAGAGATTGCAGAGAATTGGTATAATTTCTTCCTTAAAAGTTAAGTAGAATTCACCAGTGAACCCATCTGTACCTGTTGCTTTCTGTTTTGGAAGGATATTAATTATTGATTCAATTTCTTTAATTGGTATAGGCCTATTCAGATCATCTATTTCTTCCTGTGTGAGTTTTGACAGATTGTTTCTTTCAAGGAGTTGATCCATTTTGTCTAGGTCATCTAATTTGTGGACACAGAATTGTTCATAGCATTCCTTTGTTATCCTTCTAATTTCAGTGAGATCTGTAGTGATGTCCTCTCTTTAATTTCTGATGTTGCTAATTTGTGTCTTCTCTTTTTTTCTTAGTTTGCATGGCTAGAGGCATAACAGTTTTATCAATCTTTTCAAAGAGCCAGGTTGTAGTTTTATTGATTTCTCTATTGATTTTCTGTTTTCAATTTCACTGATTTCTGCTCTAATTCTTATTATTTCTTTTCCTCCCCTTACATGGCATTTCATTTGCTCTCCTTTTTCTAGTTTCCCAAGGTAGAAACTTAATTTATTGACTGTAGATCTTTCTTTTCTAATATGTGCATTCAATATTATAAGTTTCCATCTAAGCACTGCTTATGCTACATTCTACACATTTTGATGTTTTGTTTTCATTTTTATTTACTCTAAAATATATTTTAATTTCTCTTGGGATTTCTTCTTTGACCCACGTGTTATTTAGAAATGTTTAATATCCACATAATTGGAGATTTTTCTATTACCTGTCTGTTACTGATTTTTAATTTAATTCCATTATGAGAACAGACATTATATTATTTCTATTCTTTTAAATTTGTTAGTTTCTGTTATGCCCCAGAATGTGGTTTATTTTGGTAAATGTTTCTTGTGAGCTTGAGAAGAATGTGTATTCTGCTTTTGTCAGATGAAGTAGACTGTAGATGTCAATTATATCCAGTTGATCGATAGTGTCATTGAGTTCAACTATGTCTTTACTGATTTTCTGACTGCTGGAACTGTCCATTTCTGAGAGAGGGGTGTTGAAATTTCCAACTATAATAGTGGTTTCATCTATTTCTCTGCATTTCTATCAGTTTTTGCCTTATGTGGTTTGATGCTCTGTTGGTAGGTGTATACACATTAAGGATTATGTCTCCTTGGAGAACTGACTCCTTTATTATTATGTAATGATGCCTTTCTTAACCCTTGAAAAATTTCCTTACTTTGAAATCTGGTCTGTCTGAAATGAATATAAGTACTTCTACTTTCTTCTGATTAATATTAGCATGGTATATTTTTCTCCATCCATTTAATTTTAATCTATATGTAAAGTTAACTTCATAACTTTTTATAAGGACACAAAAGCTACATGGGTCTTAATACCAAAATCCATTAGAAGCAATGAGAATTACAATATAATTTTAATAGCATAACGTTTAATCACACAGTGTAGAACTACCAATGTTTCATTAGCATAATTTGCTGCAATGCCTATTAAATACCATAGACTTGAACTTTATAAACATGTGTACACCCTTAGTAAACTATTAAATTAAATTACATACTCAATAATTTTCCTCCTACATGGAGCCTTTTGTACACTCCTTCATTATTTATACAAAGTGTTGCAACTTTCCAAAATATCAGGCGTATTCATATTCAAATATTAGATACAAAATGCATTCTAAACTCAAATAAGTAATACTTTTCAGCTTATCTGAGCATTGTTCACTCTATAAATTCTAATATAAAGATAAATATAAATGTATGTAAAATATTTTCATATTTAAGAATATTAGAGTCAACTACTTGGTTATAAATTCTTCTTCATAAAGATTATCATGGTATTACTTGAAAGAAATTATTTATATGATAATATTTTTAGAATTATAAGTATTGTAAGTTTCTATAGGATTGACAGAAGAAGATAAAGATACATTGTTAAACAAGATATCCTCCGGCCTTTCTTTAAGGGATTTAAAGATTAATGGGGAACTCAGAAAAGTAAACACATAATGAAAGTCTTTAAAAAGTGCTATAGTTAGGGTTCTATGAGAACTCATAAGAGGGACACTCCAATGCCTGATGAATGGATACTTATATACTTCAACTTTAATGTGTATATTCAGTAGATTACTCACTTCTGGACATAATACTACTTGATGAAAAATTATAGTCTGAGGTAATCTGAAGATTTTGTATTTTACTTTTCACAAATGCATGATTTAAATTATTATTCCCAGAGGGTAAGTAGAACAGAAAAGAATAAAACAGGAAAATTTAAACAATGCTTTAAGCTACCTGTTTCTCTATAGGGTACAATTAAAATACTTAGTATTCATCGGGTTATTATAGTTTGCCAGACAATGTAATGAGAACATTCCCTATCTTGGTTAATCCTCTCAACCTTATAAAGTACTATTTAACCCTATTAAAGTATTAGTAATATGCTCATCTTTTAGATGTGGAAACTGGGGTTTACAGTAGTCAAAGAATTTGCCCCAAGTCATAAAGCCAGAAGCTAAGCTTTCAACAACTGTGAATAGACCTCCTCTTATGGTGTAAGCAAAAACCATAAAGCATAGGGGGAGAGTGAGATTGGGGGATTTGGTGGAGTGGCAGGCAAGTTCAGTTATCCATTCTTTAGGCTATTTGTTATCACAGATCACTGCAGAGAATGCCTATGTTAAACATTGCTCTGCACACATAAGCCACTCAGAAATCTTTCTAGCATCTGAAAATGTATGCAGAATGGAGAGCCCCTGCTATGAGTATCTGAGAGCATCCCAACATATGAAAGCAAATCACATAATTCTGTATCTAATTATTTAACATCAGGATAACCATTATTTACTATCACATAAGACACTAATGCATTTGCTTTTATATTTGTAAGTTGAACTTCTAATTTTCAACAGGGCTTGTACCTGACTGTTTTCATGATGGTATCCAATTCCGCAAATAAGATATTCTTTTACTTTGAAATCTCCCTCTTCAATTAATGGCTTCCTATTACAAAACTTTATCTAGGTCTTACTGGTGTACCTTGACTTCATTATATTAAACTGAGTCAAATGTCTGAAACTAAATTTACTGCTTTCTATGCTGAAATCAATTGATTACATAAAAGTCGCTTGCCACAGCGGAATAAAGAGCATAATTCCATATTTGAAGGAGACCCTAAAACTACAATTCAAATGTTTTTAAAGAATCTAAACATTATTCCATAATTACAAGTGTATTTCCTAAAATTAATTTTAACTAATTAATTCTTGTGATGTACTTTATATAAACAATAAAAAAATTTCACTCTTGGACTAACTTAGTGGGAAAACATGTTCTAATTTTTAAGAGGCTTTATTGAAGGGTGCTTTTAGAAAAAGTGCAGAATATGTAACTAAAATTAACTATTAACATTTTCTGGAGATCAAGGGGAACCAACTTAGAAGACTATAACTTTGCTTAAATTTAGCACCATTTGTATACATTTTAAAAATTGACATGCTACAGTTTTTAAAAATAGTTTTTTTCTCTAGCATCTATTCTTCATTTCTTCCTATAGTGCAAAAACTTATCCCTGCCCCCAAAAAAGATTACAAACGCGCACATGTGCGTAACAAAGAGGTTTGACTATGGGACATTTCCTTGTTAAAAAGATGTCTCAAAGGTAGAGAAAATCCTGAATTTGGTTAAGTGATTGAAGTAAACATAAGAGAGAGTCACGAGTACATTTTTACAAAGGCCCAAGACGGGTGTGATCGTTCCCAGGACAATGATTAAACTAAGTCTAACAAAGATAAAGGGTAGATCCTGGAGCACGATGCCCAGGGAATTCAGAAGCGGGTTCTGGGGAGTCAGTATCATTCGAAGAAGAGAAATGAAACTGAAGATGTAGACGGGGTAGACCCAGCCTGACTTGTACACGTCGTGGTGCCCGGCCACCCGCACCATCTCTATGGTGTCGGACCACAGCAGAAAGCTCCAGAGGAAGATCTCAGAGCGCACGTCCCGCTGTGACATCGTTCTCAGGACTCCCTGCTCGAAGGTGGGCTCCTGGGGTCCCTCCAGCTCAGGAGTGGAGCCCCCTGTGGTGGCTCCTGGCAGCCGCGGCAGGCGGGTGCTCCCGGCTGGCTGCGAAGGTGTCAGGTTTTCTTCATTTCGCCTCAATTCAAGCGTAACAGTTTTTATTTGCCACAAACTGGTCATGTGGATGTGCCTGTCTTCGTTACCTGCAATAAATTGATTTATTTACATTTTAACTTTAAATTTTTATTTAGAATTTAACTTTTCTTCTAATTTTATTTACATTTAAATTTTAAATTTTTTATTTAAATTTTTATTTAGAATTTAACTTTTCTTTCAATTTCATTAAAATGTAAAATTTTAATTGTTATTTAAATTAAATCTTAATTGTTATTTAAGTTTAAATTTAAATTTCATTAAAATGTAAAATTTTAATTATTTAAATTAAAATTTAATTGTTATTTAAATTAAATTTTAAATTTTATTTAACTGTGAGTTTTAAAATTTTTATTTAAAGTGAGATATTTAAATTGTTTATGTAAATTTAAATTTTTATTTAAATTTAAAAATGAAATTTAAGTGTTCTCTTATTTGAGGTCTGTTTCACACATGGAATTTCAAGATAGCAATGAGTAGCACAGCGCAAAAAATACAGAGGCGGAGAAGGCTCTTTGTGTCTTTGTACTTCCCTGGGTATGGATCCTAAGTCATTTTTACCATTTCAGAATAACAGCCATTACTGGTTACTGAGTTAAGTAAGCACTTTCACACATTATCTCATTTAATCCTCAGAAAAAAAGTTGAGAGATAGGGATTACTATCCCATTCGATAAATATGAAATTGGAGTACAAGAGGTGAAATGATGCCCAAATTCAAATACACAGTTAGGAAGGGGCAGAGCTGGAATTCACACTCAGACTTGTTTGACCCCAGTTGACAATCCCTTAACTTTATGGCTGCTAGCACTTTCTAGAGGCAATACATCACATGCTAATTATAAAACAGACACATATCATAAAATCAAATGAATCAAAAGTTCAATGGTCCAATCTTATTTTATAAGACGCCCACAGAGATCACTACAACCCAGATCGCCAAGCTTAGAGTCTGGTGCTAAGAGGGTCTTTTTTGAGCATGAGAGAGTCTTAGTGAAGGGTAACATTCTGTATCCAAGATTCTTAAGCTGTTCTTTCCCCCAGAGGTTTTGAACTCATCAGTGCGATGGGTTAGACTAAAGTATCTCATTTGTGACCGTGAAGCTGTGGCTGGTCAACATGTCAGTAATCTGAATGAGTAGGGTGTTTCCTCATGAACATCATAGAGTGAGTGTGTGGTTTGTGTGTGTGTGTGTGTGTGTGTGTGTGTGTGTGAGAGAGAGAGAGAGAAAGAGAAAGGGAGAGAGAGAGAGAGAGAACGTGTGTGTCTCTCCGTATACACATGGGTGTTGAGGTTGGGGTTATGAAGGAAGCTCAAATCTCAGAACTTACTAATTGTTGATGGTATGATTTTTCTACACGAAAGGACTAGCACATTATTTTCCAAATATTTGAACACTTAAGCACCGTTTTCGTTGCAAAGAATTTCTCAGGTCTTGACAAAGTTTACTCAGCAAATGTGCTGAGCTGCCACATTACTTGATAAGACAAAATTTAAAGGGAGTCATTAGATGGAATAGCTCTAAAGGTTAAAGACACAAAGTCAATAAAAGTTGTTGAGATGTATTGAGCTGAAGTGAAAACATTTTAAAACAAATAAGTTATTATGATTAATGACTAATAAAAGGCTTGATTACTATAAGTAGGAGTTGTTTAAAGGACAAACCTCAGTTTTCTTTCTATACAATTATTTTTAAATTTTAAGTGTGAATTGAGTACATTTATCAACTAAAAAAATAATTAAATTCTTGATGAGATATTATTTACTTCTGGTATGAATCATTCATAAATAAATGTTAGGAACCATGACCCTTAGAAACTTCCTTATCAAACTTAGATGTCACAGTGGCATGAGTAGGAATCATTTTTTTAATTGGAATATAGTTGATTTATAATGTTTTGTCAGTTCAGGTGTACAGCAAAGTGATTCAGTTATATATATATATATATATATATATATATATATATATATATATTCATTCCTTTTCAGATTCTTTTCCCATATAGGTTATTACAGAATATTGAGTAGACTTCCCTGTGCTCTAGTAGGTCCCTGTGCTCAGTAGGTCCTTGTTAGTTATCTATTTTATATACAGTAGTGTGTATCTGTTAATCCCAATTTCATAATTTATCCCTTTCCCCTACATTTCCCTTTTGGTAACCATAAGTTTGACTTTGAGATCTGTGAGTCTGTTTCTGTTTTGTAAATAAGTTCATTTGTGTCATTTTTAAAATTAGATTCCACACATAAGTGATATCATATGACAACAGAATATTACTCAGCCATAAAAAATAAATTAAAAAAAAGAAAAAAATAATGCCATTTGCAGCAACATGGATGGACCTAGAGATTATCATACTTAATGAATTAAGTCAGACAGAGAAAGGAATCATTCTGATAATTACATTCAAGAGAGAAAAATGTATGCTAATTACTATTATTTTAACAATCATAATATCATCTGTTTTAAAACTCAGATGCTCACTTGCATCAATTGTATCTCTTATTTTACCAAAAAAAAAATCAATATAGAAAATATGTTTCTTAGAGTGTGTCATGTCTTAGAGCACTCTCCTTCACCTCTCGTAGCAGATCAAGGTGTTCAAATGAAAATCCAAATTCCTTTGTCGATATGAGGAACAAAGCATATAATTTGGGCTCTTGAGGATGATTGCAAATTCAGCATTGTTTCAAAGCCAGGAAGTGCAATCTAAGAAGTGACACATTAACATTTTTTAAACAGTCATTGAGAGTCGCAATATCTGAGGATAAGAGCTGTTGGTACAAACAACGAATTCTTAGCTAGGGTTCATTTTTAATGAAATACAAAAGCCCTAATCCACGTGTATTTGGTAAAATAATCCTCATATTTCTCCACGGCTCATTAAGGACTAGTTTAGATTTGGGGACTAGTTTAGGGTTTCTGCTGTCCTCTTTCCAAGTAAGAAGCATTATAACTATGAGCTGGAAAGCTCTCCTGGCCTCCCAAAGGGCAGGGTAGAGCTGAGGATGTCA
The DNA here is from genome assembly GCF_965194825.1 of Balaenoptera physalus. NCBI lineage: Eukaryota > Metazoa > Chordata > Mammalia > Artiodactyla > Balaenopteridae > Balaenoptera > Balaenoptera physalus. The sequence goes on along the minus strand of NC_138883.1, from coordinate 175,386,550 downwards.
AGAATTCATTTGGTCATTAGAACAGACCAGCAAGTTTATCCTACAGTCACATAAACCTTCATGTATTCAATACTATTTCCTTCGGCTCCATGATGAGTTTCCCTCCAAATTATTATTTTTAAAATTTCCACTTATAGCTGGAATTCTTTTTATTGCTGCTGTTAGTTGTCAGGGTTCTATTTGAGGAAAATTATATTTATTTGTGCAAAATCTGTAAAAGATATTAACACAAAGAGCGCAATCTACTCACTTCCTTAAAGGCTCACGTTGCCCTGTAAAAAGTAAAGGACTTCCCTGGTCCGCCTGCCAATGCAGGGGACACAGGTTCAAACCCTGGACCGGGAAGATCCCACATGCCATGGAGCAACTAAGCCCGTGCGCCACAACTACTGAGCCTACTCTCTAGAGTCTGAGAGCCACAAGTACTGAGCTGGCGTGCCACAACTACTGAAGCCCGTGTGCCTAGAAGCCCGTGCTCCGCAACAAGAGAAGCCACTGCAATGAGAAGCCCACGCACCGCAACGAAAAGCAGTCCCCACTCGCCACAACTAGAGAAAGCCCGTGCACAGCAATGAAGACCCAACACAGCCAAAAAATTAATTAATTAATTAATTAAAAAAGAAAGAAATACAACACATACAAAATAAAAAGTAAAAATAGCAGGGCTGCTGCGTAGTTCCCCACGGCTGATGCCAGCTGCCAAAACAACTTTTTATCCTCACCGTGCACGCCAAATAATTAAGGAAATGCAATTTTGATAACAGATAAATGTTTAAGTAGGTAACTCACACCTCTTTTGCTTTATTATTTCTTCATACTGATGTATTTCTATCTCTAACTTGTTCCCCAAAAGTTTTAGATCACTTACAGGGAAAATGTAAGTACAACATAACAAATCAGTAGTGAGGAATTTTCTAGAGTGAGCATGTAATCCTCTTGCAAAAAGAAAAAGAAAGCAATAAAAGTTATTTAAATAAAAAGAGAGCAAAAAGAGAGAGGAGAACCACAAAAAAGGGTACCTAAAAACAAGACAGGAATGACGCTGCTACTAAAAATGCACTTTTTAAATGAAATCAACATTGTAATTTTATTCATTCAAAAATTTCACCGTATAAAGGCAACTTGGAAAAGGGAAATCTCAGCTTAGGGGTAAAATAGCCTTTTTGAGGGGGAAGAGGGCTGGACTCAAGTGCCAACAGCAGGCGAGTGCTAGGTAGCGCTGTTAGTAGGGGGACAGGCTTCAGAACTGCCTCTCCAAACAACAGCTTCAAAACCGCTCCTGACGGGGGCTTCCCTGGTGGTCCAGTGGTTAAGACTTCACCTTCCACTGCAGGGGGCACAGGTTCGATCCCTGGTTGGGGAGCTAAGATCCCCGCATGGCGCAGCCAAAAGACTGCTCCTGATGTTGGTTAAGGGCTAGAACACTTGGACACCCAAGCTGTCTGCTGTTAGCAGACACACTGTAGAGTGCTGTTCCAAGCTTAGGCTGGGCATTGAGAATGATGCAGCGGATAATGTCTCCGCCTTCACCACTCCATCCCCTGGATCTGGGAAGTGACAGTTAAGCAGAGACTGAAGAATAAATAGGAATGAATTATGTGAGAATGAAGAAAGGAACTTTCCAGGTGGTAGGGAGAGTAGGTGTAAAGCTCCTTCAGCTAAAATGAGCTGAAAGGAGGAGAGTGTGGTGAGGGGCTGGGGGTGGGGCAAGAGAGGGAAGAAGAGGAGAGAAGCTAAGACTTACTAAGTGTCTTCTCCATATCAGGTGCTGTTCTAAGCCCTTTCTAGGCATCCATTCACTTCATCCTTAGAAAAACTCTATGATGTGGCTAACAAAGGGGAAAGGTGTGGGGGGAGATAAATTAGGAATATGAGATTAACAGATACAAACTACTATATATAAAATAGATAAGCAGTAAGGATTTACCATAGAGCACAGGGAACTATATTCAACATCTTATAATAACCTATTACAGAAAAGAATCTGAAATATATACAATATATATAACTGAATCACTTTGCTATACACCTGAAACTAACACAATATTATAAATCAACTATACTTCAATATAATAATAATAATAAAAAACCTCTATGATGTAGATACTATTATGTTCCCATTTTAAAGATGAGTAAACTAAGGCAGAGGGAGATTTAAGGATTGTTTCCAGGGTCACACAGCGAGCAAGGAGAGGGATGGAGCGTGAACCTCAGACCCTTAAGCACTAGACAACACTGTCCGTGGCAAAGCCAGATGATGTAGAGCTTATGGGCCAAAGTTTTGGACTTGATTCTAAGTTGACTCTAAGTTCACCAAAGATGAGGACAATGCAGGGCACGGGAGCTAGAGAGGACCTGGGGATTCATCAAAGAGGCTCTTGAGGCTGTCAAGGCAGCTGATGTGAAATGAGGTTGTTACTCAACTCACAGCAACCAGAAGATCAAATTAAAGACTCATTCAGAAAAAGTATGACTAGTCTTGATGCACAGTCCCCAAAATCAATTTTTCCCTGAGAGGAAAATGGTCTAGAGAAAGAAAAATGCTAATGATTTAAATATAACATGCTGAGAGAAAAAAAAAAATCTGGAATAGAAGACAAGTCACAGTCTTATGAAAAATTTTTAAAAAGCATATGAAGCACACAAAGCACTTTCAGTCATAGTACTTTTAGAGATTAAAAAAATAATAAGGAGGACCTTCAATATGGCAGAGGAGTAAACCGTGGAAATCACCTTCCTCCACAAAAATACATCTACATGTGGAACAATGCCTACAGAACACATACTGAAGACTGGCAGAAGACCTCAGACTCCCCAAAAGGCAAGAAACTCCCCACGTACCTGGGTAGGGCAAAAGAAAAAAGAAAAAACAAGGACAAAAGAATAGGGATGGGACCTGCCCCTCTGGGAGGGAGCTGGGAAGGAGGAAAGGTTACCACACACTAGAATAGAAGCCCCTGCACTGGTGGAGATGGGGGGTGGGCGAGGGGGGGAAGCTTCGGAGCCACGGAGGAGAGCTCAGCAACAGGGGTGTGGAGGGCAAAGCGGAGAGGTTCCCGCACGGAGGATCAGTGCCGACCAGCACTCACCAGCCCGAGAGGCTTGTCTGCTCACCCGCCGGGACGGGCGGGGGCTGGGAGCTGAGGCTCGGGCTTCGGCCGGATCGCAGGGAGAGGACTGGGGTTGGCTGTGTGAACACAGCCTGGAGGGGGCTAGTGCGCCACGGCTAGCCGGGAGGGAGTCCGGGGAAAAGTCTGGAGCTGCCAAACAGGCAAGAAACCATTGTTTCGGGGTGCGTGAGGAGAGGGGATTCAGAGTGCTGCCTAAATGAGCTCCAGAGACGGGCGTGAGCCGCGGCTATCAGCGCGGACCCCAGAGACGGGCATGGGACGCTAAGGCTGCTGCTGCCGCCACCAGGAAGCCTGTGTGCGAGCCCAGGTCACTCTCCACACCTCCCCTCCCGGGAGCCGGTGCAGCCTGCCACTGCCAGGGTCCCATGATCCAGGGACAACTTCCCTGGGAGAACGCACGGCACGCCTCAGGCTGGTGCAACATCACACCGGCCTCTGCTGCTGCAGGCTCGCCCCGCATCCGTACCCCTCCCTCCCCCCGGCCTGAGTGAGTCAGAGCCCCCGAATAAGCTGCTCCTTTAACCCCGTCCTGTCTGAGCGAAGAACAGATGCCCTCAGGCAACCTACATGCCGAGGCGGGTCCAAATCCAAAGGTGAACCCCAGGAGCTGTGTGAACAAAGAAGAGAAAGGGAAATTCCTCCCAGCAGCCTCAGGAGCAGCGGATTAAATCTCCACAGTCAACCTGATGTACCCTGCATATGTGGAATACCTGAATAGACAACGAATCATCCCAAATTGAGGAGGTGGACTTTGGGAGTAACTGTAGACATGGGGTTTGCTGTATGCGACTGACTAGTTTCTGATTTATATGTTTATCTTAGTTTTTAGCGCTTGTTATCATTGGTGGATTTGTTTATTGGTTTGCTTGCTCTCTTATTATTTTAATTGCTTTTTTATTTTTTATTTTAATAACTTTTATTTTATTTATTTCTTTTTTTTTTCCCCCTTTTCTTCTGAGCCATGTGGCTGACAGGGTCTTGGTGCTTCAGCGGGGTGTCAGGCCTAGGCCCTGGAGATGGGAGAGCCGAGTTCAGGATATTGGTCCACCAGAGACCTCCCAGCCCCACGTAATACCAATCGGCGAGAGCTCTCCCAGAGATCTCCATCTCAACGTTAAGATCCAGCTCCACTCAATGACCAGCAGGCTACAGTGCTGGACACCCCATGCCAAGCAACTAGCAACACAGGAACACAACCCCACCCATTACCAGAGAGGATGCCTAAAATCATAATAAGGTCAGAGACACCCCAAAACACACCACCAAACTCGGACCTGCCCAGCAGAAAAACAAGCTCCAGCCTCATCCACCAGAACACAGGCACTGGTCCCCTCCACCAGGGAGCCTACACAACCCACTGAACCAACCTTACCCACTGGGGGCAGACACCAAAAACAACAGGAACTATGAACCTGCAGGCAGTGAAAAGGAGACCCCAAACACAGTAAGTTAAGCAAAATGGGAAGACAGAGAAACATGCAGCAGATGAAGGAGCAAGGTAAAAACCCACCAGACCAAACAAATGAAGAGGAAATAGGCAGTCTACCTGAAAAAGAATTCAGAGTAATGATAGTAAAGATGATCCAAAATCTTGGAAATAGAATGGAGAAAATACAAGAAGCGTTTAACAAGGACCTAGAAGAATTAAAGAGCAAACAATGATGAACAACACAATAAATGAAATTAAAAATTCTCTAGAAGGAATCAATAGCAGAATAACTGAGGCAGAAGAACGGATAAGTGACCTGGAAGATAAAATAGTGGAAATAACTACCACAGAGCAGAATAAAGAAAAAAGAATGAAAAGAATTGAGGACACTCTCAGAGACCTCTGGGACAACATTAAATGCACCAGCATTCAAATTATAGGGGTCCCAGAAGAAGAAGAGAAAAAGAAGGGGACTGAGAAAATATTTGAAGAGATTACAGTTGAAAACTTCTCTAATATGGGAGAGGAAATAGTCAATCAAGTCCAGGAAGTGCAGAGAGTTCCATACAGGATAAATCCAAGGAGAAGCACGCCAAGACACATATTAATCAAACTATCAAAAATTAAACACAAAGAAAAATATTAAAAGCAACACAGGAAAAGCAACAAATAACATACAAGGGAATCCCCATAAGGTGAACAGCACATCTTTCAGCAGAAGCTTTGCAAGCCAGAAGGGAGTGGCAGGACATACTTAAAGTGATGAAAGGGAAAAAGCTACAACCCAGATTACTGTACCAAGCAAGGATCTCATTCAGATTTGACAGAGAAATTAAAACCTTTACAGACAAGCAAAAGAAGAGAATTCAGCACCACCAAACCAGCTTTAAAACAAATGCTAACAGAACTTCTCTAGGCAGGAAACACAAGAGAAGGAAAAGACCTACAATAACAAACCCAAAACTATTAAGAAAACGGTAATAGGAACATAACATATCGATAATTACCTTAAATGTAAATGCATTAAATACTCCAACCAAAAGACATAGAGTGGCTGAATGGATCCAAAAACAAGACCCATATATATGCTGTTTACAAGAGACACACTTGAGACCTAGGGACACATACAGACTGAAAATGAGGGGATGGAAAAAGATATTCCATGCAAATAGAAATCAAAAGAAGGCTGGAGTAGCAATTCTCATATCAGACAAAATAGACTTTAAAATAAAGACTATTACAAGAGACAAAGAAGGACACTACATAATGATCAAGGGATCAATCCAAGAAGACATAACAATTGTAAATATTTATGCACCCAACATAGGAGCACCTCAATACATAAGGCAAATGCTAACAGCCGTAAAAGGGGAAATCGACAGTAACACAAGCATAGTAGGGGACTTTAACACCCCACTTTCACCAATGGACAGATCAAACAAAATGAAAATAAATAAGGAAACACAAGCTTTAAATGATACATTAAACAAGATGGACTTAATTGATATTTATAGGACATTCCATCCAAAAACACCAGAATACACTTTCTTCTCAAGGGCTCATGGAACATTCTACAGGATAGATCATAGCTTGGGTCACAAATAAAGCCTTGGTAAATTTAAGAAAACTGAAATCGTATCAAGTATCTTTTCTGACCACAATGTTATGACACTAGGTATCAATTACAGGAAAAAAACCTGTAAAAAATACAAACACATGGAAGCTAAACAATACGCTACTAAATAACCAGGAGATCACTGAAGAAATCAAAGAGGAAATCAAAAAATACCTAGAAACAGATGACAGTGAAAACACGATGGCCTAAAACCTATGGGATGCAGCAAAAGCAGTTCTAAGAGGGAACTTTATAGCAATAAAATCCTACCTCAAGAAACAAGAAACATCTCAAATAAACAACCTAATCTTACACCTAAAGCAATTAGAGACAGGAGAACAAAAAACCCCCAAAGTTAGCAGAAGGAAAGAAATCATAAAGATCAGATCAGAAATAAATGTAAAAGAAATGAAGGAAATGATAGCAAAGATCAATAAAACTAAAACCTGGTTCTTTGAGAAGATAAACAAAATTGATAAACCACTGGCCAGACTCATCAAGAAAAAAAGGGAGAAGACTGAAGTCAACAGAATTAGAAATGAAAACGGAGGAGTAACAACAAACACTGCAGAAATACAAAGGATCATAAGAGATTACTACAAGCAACTCTATGACAATAAAATGGACAACCTGGAAGAAATGGACAAATTCTTAGAAAAGCACAACCTTCTAAGACTGAACCAGGAAGAAATAGAAAATATAAACAGAACAATCACAAGCACTGAAATTGAAACTGTGATTAAAAATCTTCCAACAAACAAAAGCCCAGGTCCAGATGGCTTCACAGGCGAATTCTATCAAACATTTAGAGAAGAGCTAATACCCATCCTTCTCAAACTCTTCCAAAATATAGCAGAGGGAGGAACATTCCCAAACTCATTCTACGAGGCCACCATCACCCTGATACCAAAACCAGACAAAGATGTCACAAAGAAAGCAAACTACAGGCCAATATCACTGATGAACATAGATGCGAAAAACCTCAACAAAATACTAGCAAACAGAATCCAGCAGCACATTAAAAGGATCATACACCATGATCGAGTGGGGTTTATCCCAGGAATGCAAGGATTCTTCAGTATACGCAAATTAATCAATATGATACACCATATTAATAAATTGAAGGAGCAAAACCATATGATCATCTCAATAGATGCAGAAAAAGCTTTCAACAAAATTCAACACCCATTTATGATAAAAACTCTCCAGAAAGTAGGCATAGAGGGAACTTACCTCAACATAATAAAGGCCATATATGACAAACCCACAGCCAACATTGTCCTCAATGGTGAAAAACTGAAACCATTTCCACTAAGATCAGGAACAAGACAAGGTTGCCCACTCACTATTATTCAACATAGTTTTGGAAGTGTTAGCCACAGCAATCAGAGAAGAAAAAGAAATAAAAGGAATCCAAATCAGAAAAGAAGAAGTAAAGCTGTCACTGTTTGCAGGTGACATGATACTATACATAGAGAGTCCTAAAGATGCTACCAGAAAACTACTAGAGCTAATCAATGAATTTGGTAAAGTAGCAGGATACAAAATTAATGCACAGAAATCTCTTGCATTCCTATATACTAATGATGAAAAATCTGAAAGTGAAATTAAGAAAACACTCCCGTTTACCACTGCAACAAAAAGAATAAAATATCTAGGAATAAACCTACCTAAGGAGACAAAAGACCTGTATGCAGAAAACTATGAGACACTGATGAAAGAAATTAAAGATGATACAAATAGATGGAGAGATATACCATGTTCTTGGATTGGAAGAATCAACATTATGAAAATGACTCTACTACCCAAAGCAATCTACAGATTCAATGCAATCCCTATCAAACTACCAATGGCATTTTTCACAGAACTAGAACAAAAAATTTCACAATTTGTATGGAAACACAAAGGACCCCGAATAGCCAAAGCAATCTTGAGAACGAAAAATGGAGCTGGAGGAATCAGGCTCCCTGACTTCAGACTATATTACAAAGCTACAGTAATCAAGATAGTTTGGTACTGGCACAAAAACAGAAATATAGATCGATGGAACAGGACAGAAAGCCCAGAGATAAACCCACGCACATATGGTCACCTTATCTTTGATAAAGGAGGCAAGCATATAAAGTGGAGAAAAGACAGCCTCTTCAATAAGTGGTGCTGGGAAAACTGGACAGGTACATGTAAAAGTACGAAATTAGAACACTCCCTGACACCATACACAAAAATAAACTCAAAATGGATTAAAGACCTAAGTGTAAGGGCAGACACTATCAAACTCTTAGAGGAAAACATAGGCAGAACACTCTATGACATAAATCACAGCAAGATCCTTTTTGACCCAGCTCCTAGAGAAATGGAAATAAAAACACAAATAAACAAATGGGACCTAATGAAACTTAAAAGCTTTTGCACAGCAAAGGAAACCATAAACAAGACCAAAAGACAACCCTCAGAATGGGAGAAAATATTTGCAAATGAAGCAACTGACAAAGGATTAATCTCCAAGATTTACAAGCAGCTCATGCAGCTCAATAACAAAAAAACAAACAACCCAATCCAAAAATGGGCAGAAGACCTAAATAGACATTTCTCCAAAGAAGATATACAGATTGCCAACAAACACATGAAAGAATGCTCAACATCATTAATCATTAGAGAAATGCAAATCAAAACTACAATGAGATATCATCTCACACCGGTCAGAATGGCCAGCATCAAAAAATCTAGAAACAATAAATGCTGGAGAGGGTGTGGAGAAAAGGGAACACTCTTGCACTGTTGGTGGGAATGTAAATTGATACAGCCACTATGGAGAACAGTATGGAGGTTCCTTAGAAAACTAAAAATAGAACTACCATATGACCCAGCAATCCCACTACTGGGCATATACCCTGAGAAAACCATAATTCAAAAAGAGTCATGTACCACAATGTTCATGGCAGCTCTATTTACAATAGCCAGGACATGGAAGCAACCTAAGTGTCCATCATCAGATGAATGGATAAAGAAGATGTGGCACGTATATACAATGGAATATTACTCAGCCATAAAAAGAAATGAAATGGAGGTATTTGTAGTGAGGTGGATGGAGTTAGAGCCTGTCCTACAGAGTGAAGTAAGTCAGAAAGAGAAAAACAAATACCGTATGCTAACACATATATATGGAATCTAAGGAAAAAAAAAAAAAAGGTCATGAAGAACCTAGTGGCAAGACGGGAATACAGACACAGACCTACTAGAGAATGGACTTGAGGATATGGGGAGGCGGAGGAGTGAGATGTGACAGGGTGAGAGAGTGGCATGGACATATATACACTACCAAATGTAAAATAGATAGCTAGTGGGAAGCAGCCGCATAGCACAGGGAGATCAGCTCGGTGCTTTGTGACCACCTAGAGGGGTGGGATAGGGAGGGTGGGAGGGAGGGAGATGCAAGAGGGAAGAGATATGGGAACATATGTATATGTATAACTGATTCACTTTGTTATAAAGCAGAAACTAACACACCATTGTAAAGCAATTATACTCCAATAAAGACGTTTAAAAAAAAAAACAAAAAAAAACTGTCAAATGCTACTAATCAGGGCTTCCCCAGCTCCCCCACCAGGAGAGACAGTTGTTTAAACACTGACCAGCATACTATTCTCTGTGCTCAAAACTGTATGCAAGCTTTCACCAAATAATAATAATCAGTAATACTAATGAATTCAACCTATCATCAGTTCTGCAGGACCTCTTGGGCATACATTCTCAGCTGTGAGACAACTGTGACAACTTCCTTTAAAAAAGGCGTTGTATTGTGATCCGGTAAATCCAAAAGCCCTCAGATTCAGTTCCAGTTCCCTGCTAGGCATTGCATAAATCTGACAAGAAATAAATTCATTTCTGAATTTTAGGCAATGTGAAATTCTAAGAGAATTCTTTTGTCTGAGGACACGGCAGGAAGGCTTGGTAGTTTAAAGACCATCTTTCCCTCTATAGATTCATCTAATACTGGACAAGAATTGCTAAAAACTGACAATTTTATCTATTCTTAAAAATTCCATTTGTTAAGGTTGAGAAAACTTTCTTCATTTTCTAATCTTCAGCTTTTCATTTGGGATATTCTGGTCCTTCTCCTCTTTGATATGTGTTTATATCAGAGAATGTAATTAATTTATTTTTTTAATTTATCTTTTTACCCTTTTTTTAACATCTTTATTGGAGTATAATTGCTTTACATTGTTGTGTTAGTTTCTGCTGTATAACAAAGTGAATCAGCTATACGTATACATCTATCCCCATATCCCCGCTCTCTTGTGTCTCCCTCCCACCCTCCCTATTCCACCCCTCTAGGTGGTCACAAAGCCCTGAGCTGATTTCCCTGTGCTATGGGGCTGCTTCCCACTAGCTATCTATTTTACATTTGGTAGTGTGTACATGTCAATGCCACTCTCCCACTTCGTCCCAGCTTACCCTTCCCCCTCCCTGTGTCCTCAAGTCCATTCTCTACCTCTGCATCTTTATTCCTGTCCTGCCCCTAGGTTCTTCAGAACCATTTTTTATTTTTTGTAGATTCCATATATATGTGTTAGCATACGGTATTTATTTTTGAGAGAATGTAATTTAATTTACAGTACATAAGTAGAAAATTTATTTTTCTACATTTATATTAATATAGTATGTATACTATAATAATGATAATATGAATTATGCTAACAATGTAATAAGTATATAATATATAATATGTGTATATTAATATATACAATAAATAATTCTAGATTTCGAAGTGGTTTGAAATTCCTCTAGTAGTTAAGTGCTTGGATATAGACCAGAGCCAGAAACCCCAGCGTGAGCCCAATCAGGGTGACAAAAATGGACACATGTGGGAATGAGCCTGATTTGTTGCCTTCAGAGCCCTTACCTCAGCTTTAATTATAGGTATTTGTTAGTGTCGTTCAGAAACGTGGTACCACACCCACTAGACGGTGAGCTCCATGCAATGGGGGCTCTGCTTGTTTTCACCCACCATTTCACCCCCAGAGCCTAGTGGAGTGTCTGGTACGGAACAGATCCTCCATAAAGATTTGCTGCAAAAAAGATGGGAGGAATTCCTGTTCCGGAGACTATGAGCATGATGGAGCCATGCGCATTCTGGAGAAAAAAAAAAAATCTGCACTAAGGCAAGTAAGCCAAAGCGTCAAAACAAGGCTGAATAATACCCGCCCTCCCCCCAAACCTGGCCCCCATGCTCTCAATCCCCTCCCATCACAGGAAGACTTGGGAATCCTGCATAGACTATCCTCTGGCCTGGGTCCTAGATGGAGCCCTTTAAGCGAGACCACGGACTGATCTGGTAAAGAAGCCCTGAAAGGCATTTGGAGCTCCTGGCAGCGCAGCCTGGGGACCGTGCAGCTCAACGGTAAGGGAAGACCACTGGCTGTGGGCCCAGCCGAGTGCGCGCATGCGCGGCGCGGCGCCTGCACAGCCCCTGGGCTCGGGCCGGCATCCCCAGGCGTGGCTCAAGGGATTCAAAAGCCTCCCGGGCCCTGGCAGCAGTAGGAGGCACCAGGCAGGGGACGAAAGCGCCGATGCGTGGTTCCCAGAAGAAAGCGTTCGTGAGTTCACAGGAAGCATGCTTTGGAACGGGGATCCGCAACACCCGGGCCACAGACGAGTCCAGGTCCTCGGCCTGTTGGGAACCGGGCCACCCAGCAGGAGGTGAGCAGCGGGCGAGCGAGGGAAGCTTCCTCTGCCGCTCCCCACGGGGCCGTGGAAAAACTGTCTTCCACCAAACCGGTCCCTGGTGCCAAAAAGGTTGGGGACCGCTGCTTTACAACACCCATCCCACCTGAAATGGGGGGACTTGGGGGCCTAAAATCTCCCGTGAAAGCAGAGTCTGAGCACACTGGGGTCCCTATGCACTGTACGGTACCACTAATGTATACACGATGTAAACAAAAGGCTGTCTGGCCGTCAGCTCAGCAACCTGTGTCACTCTCTTCAATCCTGCGCAAGGAAATCAAGATACTGAAAATCAGTGACCTATGCCTTTAATTTCTTGCTGGGGCCATAAAATTTTGTTGCTATTATAAAGTAATGCATGCTGAATTCTTTAGGTTCCCTTACTCTTAGAGTCCTTGAAAATATTTATTTTGAAAATATCTTGCAATTCTCAAAAATCTCACTTTATATATTAAAATTGTTCATACATTTTATTTCCTCCCTAGGAAAAAATTAACAATGAAATGCCAAATTGTTACAATCATGGAAAGCTGTCCTAATTAAAGGGAGTCCTAACTCAGTTCTGGCAGCACCTGATGCCCCATGCCTTTTGACACAGGGACCCACTGCAGTCTAGTTTCTGGCCCGGTCTACACTGTCCTAATCCTGACAGCTGGTCCCTCTTTAGAAGGTATAAATCAGAAATTCTACCCTTTTCTCACTCCCAGTCTGGTAACTGGCTACTTGTTTCCTGAGAAGGGGAAAAAATCCTAGAGCTGACATACTTTCCTGAAACTTCCTTCTTCTAAATAGCAAAGGGAGGGTTTAAAAGGAAATGCTCCCCCTTCTTGGCGTGGCCGCGAACACTGTTCCTCACACGTACTCTCTAACCACAGTGCAAAACACATTATGGAAACCCAGCTCACATACTGGGTTCAGATTGTATGATAAGCTTTTTCTGAAAAAGAAGCAAAGGGGGACTCAAAATGCCATTCATTTTATTCAGAGAAAAGTAGTGTCTCCCCTTTTTTTTTTTCTTTTACCTTCTGTGACGTCTCTTACACTCTATTTGGTTACAGAGTGATGAGTTCCATTCCAAGGAAATCTGGAAAGGAGGTTCCTTTAGGAATTTGGATTTCATCTCTCGGCTTTTAACTTGCTTTCGTCTCAGTTCCTAATGTATAATTAAAGGCTCTCAATCAAGGTGGGCATCAGAATTGCTTAGAGAACTTTAAAAAAATTACAGATGCCAGCCTTAAAACCTTGCATATCCTTTGAGCCCGAAGTCGCACACGGAGGCATTTCACCTAAAGAAATAATCACCTGTGCTGCCGGAGTCCCTGCAGCACTTGGTTCAAGTCTCTGAGGCTACACAGAAGGAACTGGAGTTCCTTCAGGGCCACTGAGAGCAGATTTAGTTGAAAACCTTACGCTGCACCTGTTACTGATGTGACGATGGAAACCGCCTCCTCTGCAGAGCTATGACGGTTTCCACTCAAACAGCCTGTCGATCTCACTTCTAGCCAGTCACGTCTGACTATGCAGATAGCCCTAATGTCGCCAAACCATCTTGCCACCCCCTTGGTACGACCCCCTGCGACCCCCTCTGTGTTTGTCCTCGTGAGCAGCCAGTCCGTAATTGTCCCTTTCTTCTGGCAAGCGTTGTTGCCAAGGAGTCTGGGCATGTGCGGATACTCAGGGTCTCCTGAGGACACTGTCTGTGGTCATCATCCTGACATCATTCGGCTGCCGTCCAGCAGCAGTTAACTCTGTCCCCAGCCTCTGCTTGGCTAGTTACCTCGCACAGTGGCTGATGACTCCCACACACAGCTCAGGGTCCCTGTAAACACAGACCCCCTGCACCATCCACACTTGTGTCCTCTAACCTGGCTTGTCTCCCCTGCCCAACTCAAACAAACACCACCTTACTCATCTTAACCACATCCTTGTCCTTTTCTTCTCAACCCTTCTCACTTCCGAACAAGTCATTAACAGTCGTGTTTACAATAGCTCAAAACTAGGGGGAAAATCTAGTTGTCCAACAATAAGTTAATAAGTCATGGCTCATTAATACACGGAAATATTTTTCAGCCAACAAAAATGATGCAGTGGAAGATGTAATAATAAGAAATATCCACCAATTTTTAACAAGAATGATACCCACCACATATTGTTGAGAAAAAAAAGTTATAAAGTAGGTTTTCTTAAGTAAAGAACACCCATCAAGATGCTATCAGTTATAGATCTCTAGTGTGTAGAACTCTGGTTGATTTCCATTTTCTTCTTTTTTGTTTATGTCTGTTTGATGATCCTTAAATAAATATGTATTATTTTGGAGAAACAGAAAACATTGGCCATTTTAAAAATTCAAAAGTGGAATGTTAAAAATGTTATCTGGTTTTTGTATGTGTTGGGCCTCAAACCTGTGTGCACTCCACCGGGATGTTCCAGCTCTGTCTGCAAAGCTGAATTGCACTGTATTAGATGCAACTGGATTGCGTTGCATCGTCTCATACCCCAGAGCAGCAACAGTCACAAGACCTTGGAGGGGGTCACATTTTTCTCTAGACCGTGCAGTGTCATCATGGGATTAATGGCTGGAGATGCTGAGAATTGGCTGGATATAGGTACAGCCAACAACTCTAAATGAGGTCCTACGTTGATTTGCAGACATTTAGAAGAAGCATTTTTTTCCAGTGAAATCTTACATAAAACACTAACTCCTAAGCAAACAAAAGTTGTGTTTCTCTGGTTGAAGAGTAGGAATTGGGGCATCCAGAGACCCCAGTTCAGCCTCCCCCTCCTGCTCTCCCCACCTCCAGAAGATCTTTACAGTAGCTCTTGGAGCAGCTTTGGAGGTTTCCAAATTGACTATTTGAAAAGCAAACAGGAGCTGGTCTTAAGAAGGCAACTTCCGTTCCAGCGCTAGGTTTGCCCAGTCAGGGTGAGAAATGCAGCCAAAGTTATTTTTGCTTCCCAAACATGCCCATTTATTACATGGACACCTGAGTTTCTAGAGACCCAACCTTCCTTCTGTGGAGAAAGCTTTCTTCACCATGTCTGCCTACAAACTCCTACAAATTCCAGGTATTCCCCTTAGTCTTTTCTGACCTCCAGCACCTTAGATAAAATGAAGTTTGCCGTCACCTGGGGCCCTATAGTCCTTTAACCACGATACGCTATTACAGCGCTTTGCAATATGGCGCCCAAGCTGGGTTCACGCTACTCTAATGAGTCCTGCGGGGAGGACTGAAAACTCACTTCCTAGCCACAGACTCCCTTAGCTGTCTGTCTGCAGTCACTGGTTTATACGGGAGTTAAGGAATCTTGGCGGGGGCAGGGAGGAGAATCTAACGGTGACCATGATTTGGGGTTCAGACAATAAAGGCGAGGCTGATGTAAGGAGAAACGATGAGGCTCCTCAGAAAAAAAGCCACTCCCAAAGAAGAAGGAGTCCAGCTCTACCAGAATCAGACATAAGATCTAGTGGTAGGAGAGGAAACTGGTTTCCAGTGGATTGAACGGCCATTACCTGAAATCATTAAAGCCCAGACAGTCTGTGATTCCATATACATTCTGGGGATAAAAGGGTTGTGTTTCTAAGTGAAAATAGCTATTCCATGACTCTATGTGGGACTTTTCTAGGAACGTAGAACTCAGGGGAGGGAAGTCAGTACTCCAATGGCAGAGGAAAGGTAATCAATTCAAAACACCAGCAGAACATCAAGCAATATCCCAGAGGCAAGAAACAGCAGTACTAAGGGTGCCTGGAGCAGAGTCGAGCAGGGGTGGTGGGAAAATAGCACACCAAGTTGTTGGAACATGAGAAAGACAGCTGAGAGGAAAGCAGGGGCAAGAGGATATTCAACAGTCTAGACCAACAAATGAGACCACGGGAGACCCATCTAGGGTCTCATTTAAAAATGGGAGAGAGGGGCTTCCCTGGTGGTGCAGTGGTTAAGAATCCGCCTGCCAATGCAGGGGACACGGGTTCGAGCCCTGGTCCGGGAAGATCCCACATGCCGCGGAGCAACTAAGCCTGTGCGCCACAACTACTGAGCCTGCGCTCTAGAGCCTGCAAGCCACAACCACTGAGCCCATGAGCCACAACTACTGGAGCCCGTGTTCTGCAATGAGAGGCCACCGCAATGAGAAGCCCGCACACCACAACTAAGAGTAGCCCCTGCTTGCTGCAACTAGAGAGAGCGCACGCGCAGCAACGAAGACCCAAAACGCTGCCAAAAAAATTTAAAAATGGGAGAGAGAACAATATGGGAGAGGAAGAGAAATGGAGGTCCAGTCACTAACAGGCTGGAATTGAGCTAGCAAAATTCAGATGGAAATGTAAAAGTGTGTTCATTTGTACCCACATACTAGTAAGAGCAGGGGACATGCAGGCTATATATTGTATTCTTATTATTTGTTCTCATGACCGGGATTTGACACTATTAGGTGCTATGTGCATCTGTGAGATTGCCATGCCTCAGAGATCCTTGTTCCAAAAAATATTCCCAAGTGAGCCCCAGTCTACAGAAAATGATCCGCTTAAACGTTACGGCTTGGTAATCACTTGATACTTAGGTATTTCAGCTGGTAGTATGAAGTTAGCAGAAAGGATTCTTTGGGCCAGGAAAGATTGCTTTAAGCATATGTCAAATATAGAACTTTTATTTTTAAATTTAGAAGAACAAAAGCTACACAAAGATCAAACTTTGGTAGCTTGGAATTAAGATAGTATAGTTAGGAGGGGGTGTGGGTGAGGATGGACTGGGAGTGTGGGGTTAGCAGATGCAAACTATTATATATAGAGAATGGATAAACAACAAGGTCTTACTGTACAGCACAGGGAACTCTATTCAATATGCTGTAATAAACCATCATGGAAAAGAATATATAAAAAAAGAATGTTTATATATGTACAACTGAACCCCTTTGCTGTACAGCAGAAATTAACACAGCATTGTAAATCAACTGTACTTCCCTTAAGATTTTTTTTTTAATATATTGATGCAACAACAACAACAAAAGGTAGGGTAGTGCAAGTGTGTCCATAAATCCAAGCATTGTAGAGTACCTTAGTTTCATCTAGTATAAAGTGAAAACTGCTATAAGTTGACTAGTGTGGATGCATGTCAAACTATCTGGATAGCAAAGAAGAGAAGGTATTTCTTTCTGAACATTTTCTAAAGGGAGACAAATTATTCTAAACTTTGCTGTCACACACCCCTACCCTACTGCTTTGATTCTGAGGTAGCACATGCAGTGAAACTGTATTTATAGCATACTTGCTTATATTCAGATTTATGTATTATAATTTATGTTTATGAGTTTATGTATTAATTTACGTTCCAGAGGATAAATGAGAATACCCCATCGGTTAAAAATTCACAGAATTGATTTTATTAGTATGCCTGTTAAAATGAGTATAGGAGACTAACTGAGTTCAAAGTTTGCACAAAAATTAAATACACATATAATTAATATTTACAAAGGTATTTTGAATGAATGCTAGTGTTTTAAAGTGTGATTTTAGTAAATGGTGGCGCTATTTAACCAGACATTAACCTTCCTAAGTTTGAGCAGAGACGAGCTCAAGAAGGAGGCACTTCAACTAAGAAGCAGCAATTGAACAAGATGTTCTAGAGTCTTCTCCCCAAGACTGACTTCTTCCTTGTGATTCCCAAGAATATACATGTGCATTTTTTAAAAGAGAACTTTCACAAAAAACTTAGCAACTTCATATTAACATGGAAAATACAGACTCATTAAAAACAGTCCAATTTCAAAATGGGCTTGTGTCATTAAGGAGTCTACAGAAGTAGTAAAGGGTTTGGCGATTCCCAAATATCCTCAGTTTAAGACAAACACACTTGTCTGTGGAGGGCAGATGTACCTTGGGAGTACCTTTTCTTCAACAGACTCATTGGCTGCCATCTTCTCTACCTTGTCACCTGTGTTATGTTAGACTTAACAGTCTATCATCCGCCACCCAAGGGCAAAGTGCAAAATATGAAGCTCAGAGTCTCAGGTTTCCTGGTGGCCTCCAACTCAGTTTTGCTTTTCAATCTGAGGAGCAAGAGTGACTGGAGGGGTGATGGCTCATAAGAAATGAGTCTAGCGTTTTCCTTCCTGGTTGTAGTAGTCGCCCTATTACCCCAAAGCGTTCTCCTATGACTCACTCAATTTATCCCATCCACTCTGTCAGGGAATGATTAACAAAACCTACACATTTCAAAGACAAAATCTTTGCCATACAATAACCATACCATGCAAATACTGTAAATCAAACACAGATACCATCACATAAAATTAAATGAATGTTGAGGGAATTTTTGACTGACCAAACAAAATATTCAATTAACAAAATAGTTTTTTTAAAGGCCAACCAATATTTAGTTTCAACTGCTCCCTTTGGAAGAATGTGGCATATCTTGGTTTTGAGTGTGATCTTTAGCTTTTTGACAATCCATGATTAAAAACACAGAAATCTCTAGGACATATCTGCAGCAGTCATATTAATCCCTGTATCAAAGGTATCCAGACTAAACTCTCTATTTATTCATCTCAACTTAAGGTTTTGAGAGAGTTCCTAAAAATACAAATCTATAATAATTTACTTAGGTAATTTTCATGTTAGAGTAAACATTAAAGATTTAGTATTAAATATTTAGTAACTTTATTCATTTGTCAGTACTATCAAAATCAAAAAAGAAATAAGAATAACTGTATAGCTATCAAAGTAGCTATAATTATATTTGGATATCTTCATTTGTAATCTTCTATCTGTAATGTTAGCTCTTAAAAAATATCATTAAGCATGTCAACAGACAAGAGTGGGAGAAAGGTGAACTCTATGTGAAACTTTAAAAAGTATTTGTATTTAAAAGAATACTTACTCTTTTGCCTCCCTCTAAGAGGATATGTCCTGAGTTTCTCAATAATATCAACCACGATCAAGCAGGTCAGAACCAAAGAGACTGGCAGGTCAGGTAACGTATTCGGTAAGATATCAGTGGAACCATTAATATTCTTTTGAACCTGTTTTCAGAAGACCATTTAGAAGCATTAAATTTTTGTACTTTCTTTGTTCACAATTCTTTGAGGAGTTTGAAAGCAGTGTTAAATTAATTATACATACATTTACTAAAAGACTAGAAGCTTGGCTTTCAGCTTTTTAGGTGTTCAACCCCACAAGGTTGTGAACCATTTCTAAAGATGTAATACGGATTCATATCAATGGAAGAGCTTTCAGTTAAAGACAGAGCTTGGTAAATGTGCGTAAAAAGTTAACAGTAGGCTCCTGGAATAGTGGAATGGGGAATCTCTCCCAATCCAACTGCTAAGCAGAGCCTCTGAGAGTCCTAGCTCAAAGAGCTAGGGGGACAAACATTAGAGTGTTGGGTCTTCCAAGAAGAGAGAGCTGGGTAAACCCAGCTCGGCTTTGGAGCACTTCCTTCATCTGTTTAAGGTATCTACAAAAAAGGCTATGGCAAACATCATGTTAATGGTGATATGTTAAGAGTTTTCCCTCTGAGATCAACAATAAGACAAAGGTTACATCATGACCACTTCTATTCAACACTGTACTGGAGGTCCTAGCCAGTGTAATAAGGCAAGAGAAAGAAATAAAATGTAAGTATTGAAAAGAAAATCAAACTGTCATTATTCACAGACTATATGATTATAAATGGGACAATCTCCCCAAAATGGATAAATTATTCCTACATACCAAAAACAAAGAGTAAGAAAATAAGATTTTTTAAAATGATACAATTTGATACAACCTCAATCAAAATTCCAACTTTTCTGTGGAAAATGACATGCTGATTCTAAGATGAATATGAGAATACCAAGTGCAAGTCATTCTAGAAGAAAAAGAAGATAGGAATGTTTACTTTTCTGGATATAAAGAGCTATTATAAAGCTACAAGAATTAAGACAGTGTGGTGTTGGCACAGGAATAGAAAAGTAGGCAGTACAGAACAGAAAGCTCAGAATAGACCAGGTATACACACATCTGATTTATAACAAAGGCAGCACTGCAGATAAATGTGGCAAGGGCAGACTTTTTAATAAATGGTACTCGGTTCATTAGATATTATTTGGGGAAATATGCTTGATTCCCTACTGCACAACATATACAAAAATTAGTTCCAGGTGGATTGTGAATCTAAAAGAGAATGGCAAAATAATATAGCCTCCAAAATATAATATAGGGGAGTATCTTCAGGACCTCAAGGTTCAGATTCACAATATGACAAAATGGTCTCAAACAAGTAACCAAAAGAACTATCCATAAAGAAAAGAAATTGATGCATTGGACTCTTTTAAAATTAAGAGCTTCTCTCCATCAAAAGATACCATGAAGACTACGAAGTCACAGAGTGAGAAGGTATTTGCAATACATATAATCAAAAAAGGGCTTGAAATCTGAATATACAAATAATTCTTCCAAATCAATTTTTAAAGATAAGCAAGACATTAGGAAAAAATGGGCAAGATGAAGAATATGCTCAATCTCATTAATTATTGGGGAAATGCAATTGAAAACTACAATGAAATTCAAGAATATACTCACCAGAACGGTTAAAATTAAAAAGACTTAAAATGCAACTGCTGCTGAGGATGAGGAACACCAAGACTGCTCATTCTCTGCTAGTGGAAGTCTAAATTAGTATACTCTCTTTGAAGAACTGACATTGTCAGTTACAATTGAGTACTTGAACATCTTGTGACCCATCAGTTCTACTCCTACACATTTAACCAACTGAAATGCTTGCGCATGGGCACCAAGAGACATGTTCAAGGATATTCACAGCAGCAAAAACTGGAAACTGAAATGGCCATTAAGAGCAGAACTGATGATGTATATGTACAGCTGATTCACTTTGCTGGACAGTAGCAACTAACATAACATTGTAAAGAAACTATACTCCAATAAAAATTAATTTAAAAAAAAACAAAAACAACAAAAAAATTTTAACCACTCTTGTGGGTATGTAGTAGTATCACACTGTGTTTTACCTTAATTTTTCTGATGACCAATAATGTTCAGCATATTTTTATGTGCTTGTTTGCTATTTGTAGATCTTCTTTGTGAAAAGTCTATTAAACTATTTTGCCCATTTAACAAAAAGGAGTAGAACTGATGAATAAAGTGTGATATATTCATAAAATGAACTACTGTATAGGAATGAAAATGAATGAACTACAGCTAACCAGAAAAACATGAATGAATCATACTTTTGAATCAAAGGAGCCAGATACAAATTAGATAGATAGATAGACAGATAGATAGATAGATAGATAGATAGATAGATAGATAGATAGATAATTTGATTTCCCTTTATAAAACTTTCAAAAACAGATAAACTAACCTGTGGTACCTGTGGTATTAGGAGTTAAGATAGAAGTTACCTTTGGGTTGGAAGGAAAGGTAGTCACTGGAAGTGGCTTTTAGGGAGTTGACAAAGTTTTATTTTTTGACCTGAGTAGTGTTTCCATGGGGGTTTGCTTTGTGGTATTCCACTGACATTGTGTATTTATGTTGTGTGAACTTTTCTGTTCGTGTGTTGCACTTCAGTGAAAAATAAGAAAAAAGGAAAGAAAAATATGCAACAGTGGGTGAGACATAACGGGAAAGAATCCCAAAAAGGGCAATCAAACTGTAGATAGAGCATCATCTGCGATAGTGGTGTTCCCTGAAAGTGTTGTACACTGAATTTTCAAAGCTCTTGGGAACCTCCCGAGTGCTTTACAAGGTCTTTGGGGAGGAAGGAGAAAATGATAAATCTAGATTAAAATATTTGTGTGTTGCAATTTGATGCAAAGTTCATCTGTATGGCTTTCTGAGGTTATTCTGTGTGTTCATACATTGTCCTAATGCTACATGTAGGACATCTCCCAACAGTCATGTAATTTCTAATGATGTCATCCACTACCTGGTACTCACCTCTCTCACAGAACTGATCATACCTATTCTAACTGCCTGTTTATTTTTCTCTCTACTGTCAATAAAAAATTATTGAAGGCCAGAGACTGTCAAATTTTCTAAGTGCTCTATCCTCAGTTTCTAACACAGTACCTGGCAATGTAATAAGCACTTAATGACTACCTACTCAACATGTAAATGAAAATCTTATAAATAAATAAATAAATAAAATGACATCTTTCACAGCACCTTGAAAATTAATAAGATTAGCAGGGCATTCTGCTTTGAACTCTCTGGGTAATAGCGTTCTCACAGGCCGAAAGTTCTGCCTACAGTATTCCTGCCCTGCAGATGTCCATTCATCAGAGTCCCTTTGTAGCTGCATTTATTGAAACATAAACTCAAATTTATTTTCAAATAAACATCGTGTACAAATTATTTGTCAATGGAATCTTATCAAAGCTTTAGCATGTGAGTGGTTGTTCCCTTGGATATTGATTGGAGGGTCCATTTAGAGCCGAGGACACTCATGAAAAACATCAGGTTAGAGGAAACACATGTGGATCTACTCTCAAATTCCTTGCTTTTTTATTATTTTCAAATAACATTCCTTTCTCACACATACAAACACAGAAGCAATTTTTTTAATTGGCTGCTATACTTTCCTCCACAATCACAGAGGTAACAATGATCTTAGTACCTTAAATATATATATTGCAACTTAGAATAAGACTGGAGATAATAAACTTCGGGAAATTTGCTTGGGCACACCACTGTATGAAATTTTAATAACCGAGGACGTTTTAAAAACTCACAATCTTGCAGGACAGGAAATCAAAATTCCATACCTTGGTCACTGCTATAGAAAAGCTGAAGCTGGGAAGCGTGGTGAGGATTACACACATCATCATAACAGGTCTCCTAGCAAAGGAGAAAAAATAAGCAAAAGCAACAATGTACAAGATCAACAGTTCCTGTTACATTTTGCCAATTTTGCAGTTCCTGTTCCATTCATCTATAGTTTTTCTAAGAAGCTACTACTTCCCTATTTCCATTTCCCAAATGTTTGAGTATGGCAAAGGGGAACACACACAAAAGCCAGAATGCTTTTCTAGAACAAAGGGGTGAGAGGTTTCCAAATAATTAGCAAACCATCGACTGCTAAAAGCATCACAGTACAAGACAAATGACATTCAATATTTTCAAAATTCATTCATCAGAATCCTGTCCAAGAGTTCAGGGTCTGGTGACCAACTGAAAAAAAGCACAGCATGACCTTCTCAAGTGATACTATACCCCATGTTGTAAAACTGATTTTTCAAAAAATATATTTAGAAACAATATATTGTTAGATAGTTAAAGATGACTTAGAGTGAAAACACCTCGATTTTTTTACTTGAACCACTCCCCCAAAAAAATCATATAGACATAAAAATCACATAGTTTTTAAATTTGTTTTTGGACCACTTTTTAAGCCTTGTATGATCAAGCAATCAAATAGTTATTGAGATATAATATATAATAGTCTATCATGACAGAGAGAATTAAAATATATATTTAACATCACTAATTTATGGGAAGATAAAACATATTCAGAGGTTTTCTATAGTGAAATATTTACCCTCTCTTTCCTTAGTTAAATACGTATTATACGAATTACATATATAGGATAGTATGTGTTTAAGTTCAAAAAGTATTGTTGGAGTCTTACAAATGACTAAGAATTCTTCTTAGTCCCACCATTTCACTCTACCCCAGTCCCATCCTAGATGTTCTAGGTATAGACATAAGATAGGGCGTTGGCTAGCCCATCTCTCATAGCCAGACTCAGTACAACCTGCTAAAACCAGAGGTAAGATGGCATTTTAAATTGGTAGCTTTGCCTCCTTCTCTGAGCCCAGATCCAGATTCCTGCAGCACTCAGCTCTCTGAGGCTAGCTGGGGCATTCACACAGTCCTCTTCTCAGCTTGACCTCTAAAAAATAAGAGTGCCCCAGGGATTATTCCTGCACCCCTTATTTATCTATATTATCTCCCTTGATGATCTCGGCCAATCCCATCGCTTTAAACACCACCCACTTGCCCATGACTCACAAACAGATTATAGTATATATACACTGGCCTCTATCCTGAGCTCTGGACTTGGACACCCAACTATCTATTTGGCACCTCCACTCAGATGTCTAATAGGCAACTCAGACTTAACACGCCTAAAAAAGAACCCATACCCATTCCAATCATCGTCAAATGCTGCCTGATGATTTAATGCCAAAATGCATTTTGAACCAACTTCTGCTAACACCTTGGTTCGCTCACTATCATATCTCATCTGCAGTGTTTCGTTACCAGTTTCCTGTTCGTGTCCCTCTTCTTGCCTAGCACTATGTTCTCCATAGAGCAAACGTCTGATTTTTCAAATGTAAAACACCTCTTGTTACTGCCCTGCTCAAAAATCACCAAAGCTGGGAGGAGCGGGGAATGGGGAGTTACTGTTTAATGGCTACAGAGGTTCAGTTTTGCCAGATGAAGAGGGTTCTGTGGATGGATGGTGGCGATGGTAGCACACCAATGTGCATGTACTTAATGCCAATGAGCTGTGCACTTAAAAATGGTTAAGATGGTAAATTTTATGCCAGGTGTATTTTACCACAAAATACACTTATTTGTATATTTTAGAGATTTTTAAGATATTTTCAATGTATGACTAATGTAATTAGAATAAAATTGAAACCTATCACTGTTGCCTAAGTGTTCTACGTGATGTGGTTTCTCTTATTTCTCCTACTCTCTTCACTTAGAATGACCTGCCTCTTCCCCACCATCCACTTAATCCTGCCATACTAGCACTCTGGTTATTCTGTGATCACACCAAGCTTGCCCCACCTTCGAGGCTTACACTGGCTCTTCCTTTTTTGCCAGGGCATCTCTAGATCGTAGACCTAAATCTAGATCATAGATCTTCCATGTCTGGCTCCTGTGTGCTTATCCCCAAGGTAAGTTCCACGGGACTACGTACCTTATCTGAATTGTTCATTACTTTAGCTCCAGCATTTAGAACAATGTTTCTAAATCTTTTTTGTACAATAAACTTTCTGGGAATCTGCTAAATCCTATGGACCCTTCTCAGAATAGAATTTTTAAATGCACAAAATACATAGACTTACAAAACAAAGCAATTATACTGAAATACAGTTATCCACATTCTTTTAAAATTTTGATTTAGTAATATATACACTTATCTAAGAATACAGTGTCTTCTTATTTTCTTTGGAGCATTCAAGATCTAGTGGAAACTGTAGTCTCTCATAATTTCAAGGTAGTGAAAATCATAAACCGTAATCTGAAGTATCTGCAACAATTGTAATGTGATATGAAGAAAAATCTATGTAATAAAATTACAGGTCCTGCTAATACTACTGTGGTTTGTTACCAACATTCATAATGGAAAGAGATGCCATCTTTCAAACAGAGGTTATCGAAAATAGAGATGTAACTTGTTTCTCATCCAAGTTCAAGAACCCCATAACCCTGGAGAATGTCTGGCACAGAGCAGGAATTCAATAAATGCTAAATGAATGAACAGAATAGTTAATAAGTGAATACTAATCCAAATCTGTGTTTTATCTAAGCAGAAATAATGATAACCTGTATTTGAAAATCTTGACTTACTGCTAACATATGCTTCTAATTTATTAATGAGTGGTATGGGTTGCATTGTGTCCTCCCTAAAAGACATGCTGAAGTTCCAACCCCCAGGACCTCAGAATATAACCTTATTTGGAAATAGGGTCTTTACAGAGGTAATAAGTTAAAATGAGGTCATTAGGTCAGGCCCCCATCCAATAAGACCAGTGGCCGTATATAAAAGGAAATTTGGAGACAGATATGTACAGAAGGAAGATTACATGAAGAAACACAGGAAGACACCATGTGAAGATGAAGACAGAAATCAGGGTGATGCATCTATAAGCCAAGGAATGCCGAAGATTGCCAGCACACCATCAGAAGCTAGAAGAGAGACTTCCCTGGTGGCACAGTGGATAAGAATCTGCCTGCCAATGCAGGAGACACGTATTCGATCCCTGGTTCAGGAAGATCCCACATGCTGTGGAGCAACTAAGCCTGTGCGTCACAACTACTGATCCTGTGCTTGAGAGCCCACAAGCCACAACTACTGAGCCTGCGTGCTGCAACTACTGAAGCCCACATGCCTAGAGCCCATGCTCTGCAACAAGACAAGCCACCGCAGTGAGAAGCCCGCGCACTGCAATGAAGAGTAGCCCCCTCTCGCCGCAACTAGAGAAAGTTCACACACAGCAGCGAAGACCCAACACAGCCAAAAATAAATTTTTTAAAAAAATGTTAAAAAAAAAAAAAAAAGAGGCTGGAAGAGAGGCTTGGACTGGATTCTCCCTCATAGCCCTCAGAAGGAACCAAGCCTTCCAACACTTTAATCTCGAACTTCTAGCTTCCAGAACTGTGACACAATAAATTTCTGTTGTTTAAACCACCCAGTTAGAAGTACTTCGTTATGGCAGTCTTAGGAAACTAACACAGATTTTGCTATAGGGAAGTGAGATACTGCTGTAACAAATACCCAAAATGTGGAAGTGGCTTTGGAATTGGGTAATAGATAGTCTGGAAGAGTCTGAAGATGCAGGATAGAAAAAGGCTAGATTACCCAGAAGAGAATGTTAGTGGAAATATGGAAGTTAAAGGAGATTCTGGGGAGAGCTCAGAAAGAGGAGAGCTGTGCAGAAAGCCTCTACCATTCTAGAGAATACATATATTATTATGAACAGAATGTTGCTAAAAATATGAATATTAAAAGTCCTTTTGGTGAGGTCTCTGACAGAAATGAAGACTGTGTTACTGGAAACTGGAGGAGCGGTGATCCTTTTTATACAGTGACAGAGAACTTGGCTGAAATGTGTTCTGTTGAGTAGAAAGGCGAACTTGTAAGCAATGAGCTCAGACACTTAGCTAAGCGGATTTCTAAGCAAAGTGTTGAAGGCACTGCCTGGTTTCTCCTTGTTGACTAGAGTAAAACGCAAGAGGAGAGAGATATATTGAAGAAGGAATTGTTAAACAAAAAGAAGCCCCATCTTGAAGATTCAGAAAATTCTCACCCTATCCATATTGCAA
Source organism: Balaenoptera physalus (assembly GCF_965194825.1). Lineage (NCBI taxonomy): Eukaryota > Metazoa > Chordata > Mammalia > Artiodactyla > Balaenopteridae > Balaenoptera > Balaenoptera physalus. The sequence goes on along the minus strand of NC_138883.1, from coordinate 175,359,596 downwards.
AAGATGCAAAAAATGAGAAAGCATGTTCTGGAGAGAACAGCAAGGGTGTGGCTTGTGAATCCAATGAACCATCTCAGCAGAAACCCTGACAGCTTGCACTGAAGGGGGACAGAGATGGGACAAAATGAAGAAAGGCTGTGAGACTTCTGGGTGCGATCGGCAGGAAACAGGCTAAAACAGAGCTGTGTGGCTGCAAATACGTCCTGTCCTGTCCTTCAAGAAAAGGGAACAGTGACTCTGATGGTGCTTCAGAGGCCAGGGAAGCTGCCGCTGTCACCACGGGCCCAGGGGTGCCCTCCTCAGATCCAGAGCGCAGGGCTGCTGCCCAAGGCCAGGAGGGTGGAGCCACCACCGTGATGAGCCCTGAGGACAGAGTGTCCAGACACAGAGGTTTATCGTCAAGCCTTAAAACTTAGACCTGTTGGCTAAAACCAATATACAGGCAGACCTTGTTTTGCCACGTTTCGCGTTATTGTGCTTTGTAATAAATTGAAGGTGTGTGGTATCAGTGAGACCCCACTCAGACATTAACAAGCCAGGCAGCATCCCAAGGAGGCATCCCAAAGAGTAGAGGGTCCAGAAATCGTAAGACAAGAAATACTGATGGAGCCTGGCCACTGGAGAAGAGAAGATGTAGCAGACTGGATGGGATGTGGCTGAGATGGCAGCGATGAGGCCATCTTCAAATATGTGAAAAGCTTCAGTGTCGACCCAGTGAGCTCAGAGAAGAGGTCACCCCTAGAGACACAACGTGGGGAGTCGTCATTGTACAAGTGACAGTTTCTGAGAGCCGACGAGCGTGCTCGAAAAGCAATAAAGAGGGACATATGTATATGTAGAGTTGATGCACTTTGCTGTACGCCTGAAACTAACACAACACTGTACATCAACTAGACTCCCATAAAATTTTTTTAAAAAAAGAAAGAAATGTGCTCATGCTACTGAGAGTGACCATTATATGGGGCTAATTAATTGCTTGTAGCCATGCTAGTGTAATTTCATAACAAGGACAGTACTCTGAAATTGGTAAGTGTTGAATCACTGAAAATTGATTGATTGATTGATAAGGCCAAATTTTTCTATGCAAGTTGAAGTATGCAACTTCCGAATTAAAATGCTTGACACATCTTGGGGGGTGGGGGGTAAGGGGGTGGGGGGGTGTGATGAACTGGGAGAATTGGACTGACATATATACACGAATATGTATAAAATAGATAACTAATAAGAACCTGCTGTATAGCACAGGGAACTCCACTTTGCTGTACAGTAGAAACTAACACAACATTGTAAAAGAACTATACCCCAATTTTAAAAAAATTCAAAAAAAAATTCAAAAAAATAAACTAAAATACTTGATGCATCTTATAAAAAAAAAAAAAGGAAAGCAATAAAAAGGGGAAATCCGGGGGCGATGGGTAGAGCTCCCGGCCACGGCCAAATTCACTGGCATATAAAGGGGGGCAGAGGATGTGACATGTACAAGGAAGATTGGAAGGAAGCTACATGGTGGCAGAGTTTATTTCAATTCAAGGAAATAAGGAAGGCTCTTCTCATAATTAGAGACGCAAAAAGTCGTAAATTCCCTTTAAAATCAGAGGCAGACTGTCTTGTGAGAAATAGTGCCCTAGATGAACGCTAAGGTGCCTTCCAGCTGCAGAATGATGCCAACACTGAATTCTACAAGCAAGGGGAAGCGTAGAGTTTTAAAGGTGGAACTGACATGCAGACACCATTTTTCAAGAAGATTATGACTCTGTCAACAAGGACTGGGAGGGAATGAGGGGGACAGAGAGGCCAAAGGCAAGGACAGCAGCTGGTGAAGGCTGCCAGAGCACCGGCAGGTTAATAAAATGCTCTTCATGCCTCCTTTTGAACACAAGCGACCAGAACAAGGGATCTGACGCTGGACCTGAATAGGTGAAAAGTTGGGGAACTATGCCAGAACCTCAAGTGTACACCTCCAGGTGGCCCTGGAAATCGGCGCCTGACTGGGGAGAGGAAAACAGCCACGGAGGGCAAGGTCCTGAATGAAAGAGAAAGAGATGAAAGAGAAAGAACTCATGGAATCTGGCGACATTGCATATGCAGCAGAGAAAAGCAAAAGTGAATCCACTCACGCCGCTTTACTGGAGATGGTGGGACAAGCAGAGAAAGCCTGTAATCAAGGAGGAGAAAATGATCAGTCCTGAGTGTTTCAGAAGATGACAGACAGACTGAAAGAAAGGGGATGCTCTGGGAAGAGGTAACTGTTAAGCACCAGGGTTTAGTTCGTGGTAACTCGCCGATGACCTTCTCAGAGGTGCTGAGAAGAGCGAGCCCTCCCTCCTCGGGTTAGCCTGTCACTCCTGTGTGTCCCTGTGGACCATTCAGGGGCTCTGACCCCAGACACCCTGGGGTTGGTCTTGGCTCCCTACTCACTGGCTGGGTCGTCTTGTAACCTCTGTGCCCCAATTTCCTCACTTGTTAAATGCGCACTGTAAGTGTTCTTCTTCAAAAAGCTTAGAGAATTAACTAAAATAATACAGGCAATGTGTTTACAACGCTACTTGGTACATAGTAATTGTTCAGTCAGTATTTGCTCTTATTTTACTATGGTGACAGCTATAACTATTACTGCTGCTACTACCACTGCCACCTGAAACAAATCAACAGCAAATCTGGGGGCATATGTTAAGGATGTAAACAAGGTAAAATGTTCCAAAATGTTGGAGTCTTTCTAACTTAGCACTGTCCGGGATAGCCCTGACTTTCAAAGCAGTCTGGGAATCCCCAAAAGTCCTCCAGGATTATTTTGCCCCAAGGTACCCTCTCTGAGGAAATCTGCTTCAGTTTCCGGCTAGTTTGTCAATGTTTTCACCTATTCACTGATATCCCAGGCAAAGATTCCTCTTATTTACTGGGATATAAAATTTGGTGTGGATATAAATAGCTTTTCTTCGTTCCTCAAACCAGCTCCCTAGTCTATTATAAATTATGACAGGCAACCCTAAAAAGGAACAATCATTCCAAAAGAATGAGGAAGTGTTTAACAAGAATAAAGGAAAGAACACCGGATAAAAGTTCAGACTACTTTTGGTTTAGTGTGTGTCTTAAGCTCTCTGACATTGTTTCTTGCCTTATAAAATGGCAATTATATCCATTCCCTCAACTTTACAATGCAGGTCAAGCGAGAAAATGAAAAATAAAACACACACTGTAGAGAACAGACTTGTGGTTGCCGAGGAGGAGATGGGGGAGGGTAAGGGATGGACTGGGAGTTTGGGGTGAGCAGATGCAAACTATTACCTACAGAATGGATCAACAATGAGGTCCTACTGTAGAGCACAGGGAACTATATTCAGTATCCTGAGATAAACCATCATGGAAAAGAATATTAAAAAATGTATATATATATGTATAACTGAATCACTTCACCATGTGGCAGAAATTAACACACATGATAAATCAACTATACTTCAATTTAAAAAAAGTAAAAAATAAATAAAAGCATGTTATGTATATATGCAAAATACTTTATAAGATATTCATGATACCACTTTATTGACCCTCATTACTCTCAGAGGATAAAAGAGACCAACAAGATTCTCCAGATATGCAGAGTATCACTTATAACATAGAATTTTCTTCAGTTTTATCACTTTTATCATCACTTTTACCACTTCTCAGAGTCATTCTGAGGATTACCCCAGATCATGTTTTCAATGGAAACATGATTCACTCTTAGGTAACAACACTAATATTCACTGGGTCCTTACTATGTGCCAGGCACTGTGCTCGGAACTTTACATGCATAATCTTATTCAGTTTCTTAAAACAACCCAGTAAAGAAACTAGGTCGTCCCTGTTCTGCTCATGAGAAAACTAAAATTTAAAAAATTTAAAGAACTCACACACGGTCTCCCAATCAGGGTCAATGCTGGGATTTGAACTCAGGTCTGCAACTCTCAGCCATATTGTCAGGGCTTCACTAGCTGGCTGACTCACTCTCTCCTGAATACCAGCCTCACAGGGCCCATGACGCCAACGTGGACATACAGAGAGGTTCTCAAATAGGCCCATCAACAGTGTATCTGTGAATGCTAAGAATCTATGAAATCTCACATAAACAACTATTTATCTAAGTATTCTTCAAAAATAATTCATACTTTCAATCCCTACTTTCTATAGTAGCAATAATTTTTGCATCATCTTCATCTAGGAATCAGGTTATATGACACACGCATGCTATGTTACCACATATATTAAAATATCCTATACACGTTTTTGGGACTCATATATAACATCCAAATATACATCTTTAGGGGAAATGTATCCTAATGACACTAGAAGAATTGCATTTTTCTTGAAACACACTTAGCATTCAAAGTCAGAAAAAATACAGGAGCAGTTGCATAAGTTAGAAGAAACAGCACACAATAAGATCAGTCTGGGCTCACCAATCCCAGCTCCACCAGTTATAAGCTTTATCACTAGACAAAGTTAATCACATGTTCAAGTTTCCATTTCTTCATCTATAAAACAAGAATACTAGTGCATACCTACTAGGTTGTCATAAAGTTTAAGTTTAACAGTACGGAATGTGTAAGGCTCCTAGACTAGTACTCAGTAACAATTTCTTCTTTTCTAGCCAGTAAGAGATAATAATGGCTCATAAAAGAGGTCATGAGGGAACAGTTTCACAGTTTCACTGAAATCATAGATAACCTGTCCTCTATCAAAAACTATTTAGAACACTCATGGCCGGCCACACCCACAAATAGAAACAAAAGACTGGAAGAGGATTTCCCAAAAGAAATCACTGGAAGATGTAATTGTTGTGACAGCCGAAGACAACTTAGCACAAGGGGAGTAGCTGGACCAGATGTACAGACAAAAACAGCAAACAAACACAAACACAAACACTAGGGGGTAGAAATGAAAGACTACTCTCTTCCTTACTTTCAATTGCCCCCAGAGACTGGGACCTCATCCTTCAAAGAAGCAGTTTCGGGTAGTGGTTAGAAGTACCGATTACAGAATCAGATGGACCTAGGTCCAAAGTATAGTCCTTTCACTCACTTGTCAATTGACCGGGTAAGTTTCTTAACCTCTCTAATCATCAGTTTCGTCTTGGGAATAATAATGATAAGCTCATAAAAAATACATACTTCACAAGGTGGTATGGGATGAAATGAAATTCATACATAAATTTTATAGTACATAATAAGTGATCAGTAAAGAAGCAATTATAGCTTAATCACAATAACAATAATAGTATATTAATAATAGTAAGCAACATGGGAAGGTTTGCTGCCTGAATGATATTCAGACCTAAGGTCCTAGGGATTGAGCCAATGTAAAAAAACCTCAAAGAGCACCTTCCTGGGCATGACCAGCTTGCCACTGATTTACTCCTGTACTCATTTACACATTCCCCAGCCTGGCCAGGAGTCTTCAACAGTCGAAGCCACACCTAGCGGGTGTGAGGGGTGGAGGGCCCAGCTCAGCTTCAGACCCAACCCTTAGTTGATGCTGAGGATTTGGGTCAAGTGTTGGAAAACACCTAAACCCCATTGATGCTAGCCACATGATTTATTTTTGGAAACCTCACAGGAGCTCTGCCCTCGGGGAACTGAAAGTCCCCTGGTGAGATTGGGGGTGACACCCAGTGTCAGCACCTAAGGAGCCCTTCCTGCGCCCCACGCTTCATGCCTCCCCTGCCACACCCTCCCAATAGGATTTGTCACTATACTGCTGTGTCTATTACTTTTACATTTCTGCCTTTGCTTGGGTTAAAATTCCCGACTCCTTGCTTTTCAAATGTGTTCTATGTTGTCCAACTTTATTTTTCTTGGCCACACCGTGTGGCTTGTGGAATCTTAGTTCCCTGACCAGGGATCAAACCCAGGCCCCCTGCAGTGGAAGCACAGAGTCCTAACCACGGAATCGCCAGGGAAGTCCTATGTTGTTCAACTACTATGTTGCCACAACTACTGAGCCTGCACTCTAGAGCCTGCGAGCCACAACTACTGAGCCCATGTGCCACAGCTACTGAAGCCCATGCGCCTAGAGTCTGTGCTCCGCAACAAGAGAAGCCACCGCAATGAGAAGCCCACGCACCGCAACAAAGAGTAGCCCCTGCTCGCTGCAACTAGAGAAAGCCCGTGCGCAGCAACGAAGACCAATGCAGCCAAAAAAAAAAAAAAAAAAAATCAGTATGAAAGAAAAATTTAACTTATCAAAGAAAACAAAGAAATCCCAGATGGCAAGAACCAGATCTGAAGATTTAAAAGGAAAAATATATGAGGATCAGAGATTATATGTTCTCATTACCTTTACTTGGATCAATACAGTCATTAGTTAAACTGAGTTCAATCCATATTAAACCTTGATTTATTTAAAATATTTCTGTGTTATTATTTGAAGTACTTACCCCTCCCCTCACCAAGGTAATAGAATTTACCAACATAGCAAAGTATTATTTTTTTTAAATCTAAGTAAAGGAACCAATTTGCTTAAAAATCTCAGTTGGTTAATGCTCAAAGGATGCCTTAGAGCTACAAAATAATGCAATGTAAACATTTTAACATAGACATTGCTTTCAGTTTTACACAAAAGAAAAAATTCTATATTAGAACCTTACAATTATGATTTCTGTAAATTAACTGTGATAACTTTGTGCGGTTCAGTGTACAGAGGAATTAGTACAACAACAATTACTACTCAAGAGTATCAGAGATTCATGCTAACTCTTAGGAACACATGTCAGTAAAAAAATGACCCGATAAAAAATATGGAAGATACCATAATAGGAACACATTTATATAAAGTGATTATTACTTCTCCTTAATCTCACATTATGTACCTGTGTGCTACACTAACATCCTTACCCAGGGTACATGAGAAAATCTCTTTGAAAGCATCCCAGGGGTTCCCTGCTAAAGAATTCTTTTACTTACCATCCTTTGATTTTTTGGTAAAGGTGACGTTTCCTGTACAAGAGAACTTTCACGGGAACCCAAATCAAAAGAGTCACTGAAGATACGTAGGCGATGGAACAGGAAACAACCAGCCAATAACGCGTTTTGTCGGGTGTACCACCTGAGCTTTGGTAGGCGTCAGCAAACTGTTCCATTATCACCAGCGTGGGGACACAGAAAGCAGCAAGCTCAAGCAGCTCAAAAACCAGCAGCTTCACGAGCCTTCCGGAAGCCATCCTGGAAGGGGCGAGCGCCTGGGGCAAAGGCTCCCTCTCTGACTGCGAGCAGCATATGGGCACACAGACACTGAACTGGGATCAAGTTCCTTGTACTCGAATCACTAACCGGTGACTTTTTATTCTTTTATTGACCCTCATATGGTTCAGTGAACTTCCAACTTAACAACCGAGGTCTCTTAAAGAAACAGAGGAGTTGTGGAAGTGATCACTTAATGTGTTTGCACATCCGTTACTAGAAGTCAAATGAATTTCGGAATATGCTTTGGAGCATCGGTGAAAGCGGGGTCTTTTAATGTAGTCTTTATTGTGAATTTGAGCACAAAAAAACATTTATGTAATATTTAACACCTGTTAAGTAGAACCATTGCAATAATATAATTTTAGAGTTAAAGGGGAAGAAGAGACATAATCCAATCCCCTATTTTTATATCTAAGCAAATTCAGGCAAAGAGAAATACCCAAAATCTGAGACTTCATCTAGGAGAAGGACCCCTCATTTTTCTTCAAAGTGCTTGAAGAGGGAGTTTGGATTCACTTTGCCAGTTTCCTAACCAGACTTCTTCCTGCTACTTGAAATATTTATTTGTTCTTGCACATTAATTGCTATGCGACGCAGACCAGCATTATTTTTACTTTGCAGGTCAGGAAGCTAACATGGCGATAACGAGGAACCGGTTATCAGGATCGACACACGAAGAGTTATCTATATCCAGTCCAAAAGCAAATACTGAAAAGACAACAGAGGTCCCCGTGAATATCCCTCCTTTGCAAACCGCTTTGGAGCAGCCGCGACGAGAACCCTGCTGGGTGGGGGTGTGACAACGGACGAGGGGCAAAGGTTCCTGCCCTGAACACGCTCACGGTCCACGGAGGAAACAAACCTACGGGCAACGAAAAATTAACCGAGGTCAGAAGTACAGCCTAATGCCGCGGTACCCCAGAGAACTTCCTCTTTGGGCTGCGGGAAGGGGAGGGAAAGATGAGGAGGAGGCCCGAAGGTGGGTGTTGGGGTGTCAGTGACATTTCAGGCAGGCAAAGAAGCAAGGAGGGAGGAATGGTGGTGAGAGCCTGGTGTGTATGGCAGGACCCAGGGGAAAGTGATGCTAGAAAAATCGGCTGGGGTCAGAACTCCACGTCCCATGAAGGATTTGGGGCGTGTGTGTGCGCATGCGTGTCTGTGTCAAAAAGCATTTTCTGAACAGAGGAGTCACTGGAACACCTGGAAAGGAGGGGCGGTGCTGATGCGAAGGCAGGGCAGGAGTGGTATTAACCTAGAGACAGGGAAGCCACCTGGGCGCCACAGAGGAGCCTGATACATCAAGTGCAGGAGTGACGAGGAGAGTCCAGCACCCACACACGCTGACCCAGCCCCTCCTACCTGCTGGCTTTGTCAGATGCCACCCCACCTCACCACCCGACCCCTGCGTGCATTTCTCTCAGCTTCTCTCCCCCGAGGCCCTTCGCAGAAGGGACCCCAGGGCTGCCTGGCTCTCGGGATGCACCTAGGATTCTGGGGGCAGCCCCGAGGATTCACACCTCCTGCCTTCCCACTGCAGGATAATCAGACAGGCGGCTCCTCTAGCGGTCAAGTTACTCTCTCTGACCTCGGATCCACTGACGTGTAGCAGAAGCCCTCACAAATGAAAGACGAGACTTGGAAGAAGGACAGCAAGAATACGAAAGGATGGGGCAGAAAACCGTCTGAGCAGCGGTTCTGGTAAGACAACTATTTCTAATAGCATACCATTGACATCAATTCTCTGTATCATCCCTGACAAAATTTCTGTTTAAATGATACTAGATACAAACTAGATTTTAACCTCCTAACCCTCGGTCTTGAGTCATCTAGTGCTACAATGTATTATAATTTCTTCCACAAATTTTGTGTATTAATAGAAATTGTGATCTGAGCGTTTGAAGACAGGTGTCGAGTAAAAACAGTCTGGCTCTTACCTGGACTGTAATTCCATTTATTTCCATGTACGGGAATTTAAAACTGAGACTCACTTTATATTTCTCGCCTCTAATCTTCCTCCGGTTCCTATTCTCTCTTCACTTTTACCTTCAAAGATAAGACCAAGAGTGTTACATTCACGTGATGGGACCAGCTGTTCTCCACCACAGGGAACGCCCTGATACTAGCTGTGCTTTCCTTGAGTGGCAGGGAGTTTATGACTGTCGTCCTCTGCCCACAACGAGCCCAACTCCATGTAAAGGAAAGACTGATTGTGTTACCCTTGTAACATCATGGTAGATCATGGTAGAGGCTTAGTGAGTGACTTACGCTTTGGTAGGGAGATGACACAGACACACAGGTAGGACCTAAGAAGGTGTACGGAGTGAGCTGGACAGCCCTACCCTGCCCAGGCCTCCACCACCCTCCTCTAGCCACATCTGGACGAACAGGCACGGGGCCACAGAAGGTCCAGCCGTCTAAACGTGGCCTGGCATAACCTAGGCCAATCACTTTCTCACCCTTAGGAATTTGAACTAAAAAACGTGGAGAATTTGACAAGTGGAGTTAAAGGAGGCCATGATTTTGAGTCAGGATCAGAGCGGCTCAAACTGTATGTGCTAGAACCACCCCTGACATGTGGTCAAACTCAGTAATTAGCTGAATGAATGAGTGAGTGAGTGAATGAATGAATGAGTGAATGAATGAATGAACAAATGGAAGCCAAATGGTGAGGGAACAGGAGGTCAATCCAGAGAGTGAGCTGACTGGGACAGATGGATGGGGCGATGCAAGCACACAAAGAAAGACCAGTCCCCCAGCTGCTCGACTCTCCAGGTCACCTGTATTCTAACAAAACAGGGCCTTCATTCTTTGCAACCAAAGGGCTTGAGTATAAGACAAAAGAAAAGAAAAATGTGTTCATGAGCAGGGGCCAGACAGAAACAATATGTAAAACTACTGGATGATTCAGAGGAGAGGACTGAAAAAAAATCAAAGTCGAGTTGATTAGAGAAGGTGAATTTTGGCCTGTATTGATTTTTCTTTTCTTTTCTTTTCTTTTTTTTTTTGGTTTCACAGGGGAATTTTAAGAAACCTTTATTTTTAAAAAAATTTTTATTGGAGGATACTTGATTTACAATGTTGTGTTACTTTCTGCTGTACAGCAAAGTGAATCAGTTACGCATATACATACATCCACTCTTTTTTAGATTCTTTCCCATGATATCGCTTATATATGGAATCTAAAAAAAAAAATGGTACAAATGAACGTATGTATCGATTTTTCTATTGACTCAAAGCAAGATCTATATATTGTTACAGCAATCTTCTCCATATAGTATAATTATATTTTCTTTGAAAAATAATTTTAAGAATTTTCATGATGCAGTGAGGTGGGGAGAGGGGTGGGAGAGAGAAGAATTGGATGTTTGTTCTGAAATACTATAGTTGTAGATTTAAATGTAAATTTAAGATCCAGAAAGATAATCCACCAAACTGTTAAGAGTGCTATCCCTGGGGAATGGGTGAGTTGGGGCAGAGGGGGTTTTTGTGTTTTTTTAAAATTAATATTTGCATAGTTGTAATATTTCACAAGCATAAAAATTAGAAAATAATTTTAGACTAATAAAAGTCAATTGAACAAAGAAATTCCAGCTTAATAAAAATGTTGTGCTCTTTTATAATCTTCCCTCCACAAATTTGTTTTCCCTCACTTCCAAGCAGAAGCAAAATGAACAAATTTCACTCCCACTTATCCCTGCAGTGGCTGTACTGAACAGCAGTGAAATAGCCAAGAGGCAAGCAGGAGATGGGGGAATGCCCTGAAGAACTGTTTCCTTGCTGGGCAGTTAGGGTTGTATTTGAATGTCTTCTCCTGACCTCAAAGGAGAGTGTGAATAAGTGTAGTCTTCACCCTTCAGCCCCAGATTAAGGGTTTTAGCTTCTGTGAAACCTTTCCTTACTCTCCTTCTCCAAGTAGAAGCGAGTATTTCCTCCTGTATGTAAAACAGCTTTCAAATACTACCACTGAAGCACTTGTCTCCCTACAATGTTTGCACACTGGTTTCCCTACAAAACCGCAAGCTCCTTGAAGGCAGAGAACGTCTGCTTTCATCCTTGTACCATCATTTCTCAGCACAATGCCTGGCACATAATAGGCCCTTAGTACATACTTGGGAAAGGAAGGAATGAACAGATGAAAGGTAAGAGAAGTGGTGGGCAGCAGGGAGAACGTGCGAGGCTGTGAAAATGGCTAACTCGTCTTTTATTCCAAGAGAATGCAGTTCCTACACTGACCCTTCAGAAGGAGAAGTCATGTACTACCTGTCCCAATACAATCTGTTCACTCAGCTCATGAGTTTCAATGTCCTTGAGTGGTCCCAATGACAGCCGCCATGTCTCCTTCCTAGATAGCCATGGCTCCAAGGACAAAGCCCCTGGGGATTGCAGAGCTTGTTAATCTCATGATGCGTGTTCGGAAAAGACTATGCCCCTTGCAAGCATTCACAAAGACTTTATAGGTCCCAATGTTACAATGCCTTTCCCAACATTTTCCAACCCACATGCCCTCAAGAATGCATATCCATGATGGATTTGCATCGTTAATGAAGGAGGTTGGAGAGGACTGTCTGGTAATTGTCTGGTCCGAGGCACAGCCTTTAATCATTTCAGGGTCCTCAGTCCTTTCAAAGTATCATTTGTCTAAATTTTCCAGAACAGATTGGGAGGCAGGGAAGTTTCCTTCATGAGGGATAGAGTAACCAGCAAGTTTACCAAAGAAAAAGCAAGCCATGATGCCAGCATTAAGCTACTGGGGAAAAAATAATGCCACACCCCTGACTCGGAGACAAAGACAAAGGGATACAAGAGAGGGTTTACGATCACCTACCCCTTCAGCAGGGACCAGTTTATGCCAATCCTGATTCTTTCCCTTCTAAGTCCCCTGATGAGTCCGCCATGCAATTGCACTGCCAGTAATTAGAAGGACACGGAGGGGGACATTTTCAAACCACCCAAACTCTTTACTTGGATTTTTGTCCAAGACTGATCTGAAGAACTCTGTCCCTGGGTCTGCTCTTTAAGGCTGGCTTTAACAACTTCCTGGTAGGAAACAGATTTGGTTTTCTGAAGCTGGGTCTGTGGTGGAAAGACTGAGTCTTGTGGTTAGAACTCACTTCCACACAGGAGTGTTGATGCAGTGTTTTTTATTTTAGTAAGCAGAAGATATCATGCTGTCCAGGGTAGCACCTGTTCTCCACACTTCCAACTGTCATTTCCTTCCTGCAGGCAGGAAGCCAAAAGTTGAAAGTCTCTTAAATTGTTTGTAAGATCATTTGTAATCTCAAGTTTTGCTCATTGTTTTCGGCATTTCATTCTGTGAAACAAAATGTACAAACTGCCAGGAATGTTCTGGCATATCCGTGGCTTGTTTCCTGTGATCATGTGGTGTTGATACGCAAAAAGGCAGGATCTGGTGGCAGTGAAACTGCTCTCGGGATCAAGCTGGATCTACGAAGAGCCCAGGGAAGAGGCAAAAGTGTGTCCCTATGCCAAATTTACTGATTATTTATCATTTCCAAAGAGTATTTCCAAAATACATTACTGATCCTCATAAGACGATGTCATCAAATAAATCACCTGAAGTAAACTCAGTAAGATTATGTTACCATGTGATATAAGCCCCTTTACTAATGTTATGCTGTCATAGTCCAGACTATACAAATTCATATTATAGGGAAAGGATTAATTTCATCTCTCTGGCTATTTATAAATAAACAACTTTGTAAGAACAAAGATGACAGCGTATTCACTCTTGTAACCCTTTTAATATCTGGTATCTAGTGACTTTATTCTTCAAATTAACAAATTGTATAGAATGTCCTTACTTTTTTTTTTTAAATGAATTTATTTATTTATTTTTGGCTTCGTTGGGTCTTTGTTGCTGCACGCGGGCTTTCTCTAGTTGCGGTGAGCGGGGGCTGCTCTTCATTGCAGTGCACGGGCTTCTCATTGCAGCGGAGCACAGGCTCTAGGCATGCGGGCTTCAGTAGTTATGGTGTGTGGGATCAGTAGTTGTGGCGCACAGGCTTAGTTGCTCCGCAGCATGTGGGATCTTCCCGGACCAGGGCTTGAACCTGTGTCCCCTGCGTTGGCAGGCAGGTTCTTAACCACTGCGCCACCAGGGAAACCCTAGAATGTCCTTACTTTTTAAAAGTAATGGTGCTCTCTTGTAAAATGTTTTCTATCATAATCGTCCAGATCTCAAAACAGCAAGAAAGCAGGAAGGAAAGGAAGAACTAAAACTTCCCACTCCTGGTATATAAACATCACACAAATTGTGTGGAGTGGTATATAAATGGGACCTAAGTATTAGAAATAGAATATTAAAGAGGGGCAGGAAGTCACTTCATTCTTTACAATAATTCTCAGCTTTTATTTTTTAAGGGACTACAGTAATCTAGTTGACCTTTGAGTATTCCAAAGTGACAAATTTAAGCAAAGAAATAAAATCCATTTGAGTGTAGATGCAGCCCTAATTAATTACCGTATATTCATCCCAAAGTTCACAAGAATGATTTAACCTAAATTTCCCAAATCTTCATGGTTAAGGATATGATGGTAAGTTTGCAGCGCTCCAATTGTTCCTTACTTAAGATAAAATAACTTGAGAACAATGTTAGTAGATATACCCATATCTTCAGAAAGTATGCAGAAGTGACGATTATCTAGTTATTTTGGTTAATCTAGCTAGATCAAAATCTCTAAGTGGTTGGCCTAAATGCAATGTTCCCTAACTCCACTGCACGGTGCAGGTTTGTTTTGGTTTGTTTTAAGGGGATAGTTTTAAAGATATTGTGGGTTTGGAATCTTCTAACCTAAATTACCATTTAGACTATAAATGTACATAATTAATATGTCTTCTTGGACTATTTAGTTTGATAAACATTTAATGAAGTAAGTCAGCTGATCTCTTCACTGTCAAAAGCCCCCCATTGGCTTCCCATCTCATTTAGAGTAAAAGCCCAAGGCTTTACCAGAATTTTCAAGGCCCTACCACTCAGCACATTTCTCTCTGACTTCATTTCCCATTACTCTCTCTCAATATTCTTCAAACACACCAGGCATCAAGGCTTCCCCCAGCCTTCCTCCTTGCTGTTGTCTCCTACAGAAGACAAAGAGCCAACTACCTCACTTTCTTTAGGCCTTTACTTAAATGACACTTTCTCAGCGAGACTGCTTATCCAAAATTCCAATATTCTCCCTCTTCAATTTCTTATCCTTCTCCCTACTTTTTCTTTTTACTTATTAATAGCATAATGTTTATTTGACTTATTTATTACGTTAATTGTCTGTTCCCCCAACTAGAAGGGTAGGGCAGGAATTTTTACCAATTTTGCTCTCTGTTATATACTCATACTAGGCTAGTGCTTAGCACATAGTAAGATCTCAATAATTATTCGTTGAATGAGTGACAGAATGAATTCACAAATGAACTGAGTGGACTCTCTATGCTAGCTACTATGCTAATGCAAGGGTACAAAGATGACCAAGACATGATGCCCTCTGCCCTTACAGGCTTACGGTCTGGTTGAAGAGACGGATAGGGCCATGAATCATTTCAGTACAAGTGCAATGAGAGATGCGTGTCCGAGTCATCTCCAGTGCAGAGAGGAAGAGGACATGGTCAACCCAGAGGTTCAGGTAAAGTTTCCTGAATAAAAGCAGGCACATTCTCGAGCTCAAGAAACTAGTCTAGCTAGAGAAATAGAATGCTCCTTCAAAGAAAGGTCTTAATGGAATAGACTCTTAAGTCTGCTCCAAGGTGTGACATCTGCAAGATGGCGGAATGGGAAGTCCCCAGCCCTAGTCTCCCAACAGAAACACCAGTTTAGCAACTATCCATGGACAAGAATGCCTTTGTGAGAATTCCAGAGCCCAGGGAAGAGGCTACAGCACCCCAGTAGAGCATGAAAACTAAGAAAGATCACATTTAAAAGGAATGTTCTTATAAGAACTGTTCTTATAAGAAGAACAGTTTCACTTTGTCTGCATTGCCCCCCAATGCCCCCCAAGCCGGCACATCAGCACCGAGAAGGATCCCCTTTGGCCCATTTCTCTAGTGGAGAAAAGAGAGACCAAGGTGCATATCCAACGTTCCCAGCGTTTCAGGGCACTCCTCAAGAGGCCCACTTCTGTCTCACCTCATGCAGAAAGCTGAAGAAACTGGCACAGCTAGACCACCTGGAGACGGTTAAGAAGTTAACAAGAGGTCGGGGTTTTCAGTGGCTAGTGCACACAGATCTCAGAGACGGCATCGCAGCCACACAGACAACCCCACCTGACCACAGAGCTCCGCCAGCCGGCCCCACTCAACTAGCCAGTCCTGCCCAATCACAAACCCCACAAGCACTTTTGAACTACAGACCCCAAGGACCCTGGAAGTGAACCCCCCCTGCCTGTGGATGCCACCAAAATCCAGAATCCCAGGATCCCAGGCCAGGCTGAGTCATACTGATGAAGTCCTGTCCCTTTTGGAGCCAGCCTGTTGAGACGGTCTTGAAATTCACAGACACCAACAAAGGAAACAAACATCACAAGGAATCAGGGAAACATAACACCACCAAAGGAAACATTTACTTCTAGTTACTGACCCTAAAGAAATGGAGTTCCACAAACTGACAAAGAATTCAAACTAATCATCTTAAAAAGCCCAATGGACTACAAGAGAACACAGATAAACAACTAAGCAAAATCAGGAAAACACAGGAACCAAATGGAATGGACTAACGTCAGCAAGATGGCAGTATTAGAATCTCCAGTGCCCATCCTTTCCCAGAAACATCCGCTGGAACAACTGTCCACATGTAAAAATACCTTCAGAAGAGCTAAGAGTTCCAGGTGAGGGATTACAGCACCTGGATGGAGCACAGAAATAAGAAAAGAGCCACTGAAGACGGCAGGAAAGATAATCACATTATGTGACGTTATCCAAACTTGGGCAGCCCCCTGGGGAAACAGACACCCTTCCCGTGGCAGGAGAATGAAGTGGGCACCCAGCTTCACTGCAGACCCCAGCACTGCCAGCTTCCACAGCCCCAGGTGGCTCCTGTGGCGTCAGGCTTCCGCTGGGCTCCTGTAAACCCAGGATCCCAGCCCATCCCAGCACTGGCACCAGACTGGCCCCCATGAACCCAGGCTCCCAGCCGGGCCCAGTGCCAGGTCTGCTATCACAGACCCAGGCTCCCAACCCACCCCAGCACCACGTTAGCTCCATGAAGCCAGGTGCCCAGCCTAGCAGCAAGCCAGCACTTGCAGACCCAGACACTGGGCTCACCCCAGGTTCACAGCACTTAGCTGGCTCTGTGGAGCCAGGATCCAGGCTTGACCACAAGGACTCAGGCACCAAGCCTGCCCATCTGCTGACCCAGGCACCAGAGCTGCCAGCCCAGGGTCCTCATCAGCAAGGCCAACCGCAGACACCACCAGATGGGTCACCTGGAATGTCTCACTAGCAGCTTTCCCTGCTGAAGCCAATCTGTAAAGACCGGAAGAGGTGCCTACTTCCTCAAATGCACAGAAACCAACACAAAGCCACAGGATCACTAATAATCAAGGTAACATGATTAGCTCCAGTGACTGACCCTAAAGATAGGGAGCTCTATGAACTGTCTCACAAAGAATTCAAAATAACCCTCTTAAAGCAGGGACAACTAAAGGACACTAGGAAAACAGTGCATGAACAATATAAGAAGTTCAACAAAGAAACAGAAACTATTAAAAAAAAATCCTAGAGTTGAAGAATAAAATGAACTGAATAACTCAATAGAGAGCTTTGATAGCAGACTTGACCACACAATAGAAAAAATTAGTAAACTAGAATTTAGATCATTTGAAATCCTTCAGTCAGAGCAGCATAAGAAAAAAGAATGAAAAAGAGTGAACAAATCCTCCAAGAACTGTGGGACACCATTGAGAGAAACGATCTACACATTATTGGAGTCCCAGAAGAAAAGAGGGAGAAATGGCAGAAAGCTCATTAAAAGAAATAATGGCTGAGAACTTCTCAATCTGGAGGGAGATTTGGACACCCAAGTTCATGAAGCTAACAGGTCATCCCGAAATTTCAATTCAAAAAGATTTTCTCCAAGATACATTATAATAAGACAGCCTAAAATCAAAGACAAAGAGACAATTAAAAAAAAAAAAAGATAAATAAATTCCTCACATATAAGGGGCCCACATAAGTCCATCAGCAAATTTCTCAGCAGAAACCTTGCCGGCCAAGAGAGGGTCAGATGATATATTCAGTGTGTTGGGGAAAGAAACAAACAAACAAACAAAAAAACCCTGCCAAACAAGAACACTTTACCCAACAAAGTTGTCTTTCAGAAATGAAGGAAAGATCAAGACTTCCTCAAAAAACAAAATCTGAAAGATTTCATCACCATTAGATCTGCCCTATAAGAAATACTAAAAGTAGTTCTTCCAAGTTTTTTTTTCATCAAGGAAAGGATGCTAATCAGCAACTTGAAAACATGAAAATATAAAACACTGGTAAAGTATATAATCCAATTTGAAATACTCTTAATACTGTAATATGGTAGTGTGTTAATCATTTTTGCTAGTATAAAGGTTAAAGCATAAGAGTATTAAAAAGACAGAGAATTCCCTGGCAGTTCAGTGGTTAGGATGCTGCGCTTTCACTGCCATGGCCCGGGTTTGATCCCTGGTCAGGAACTAAGATCCGCAAGCTGCACGGCACAGCCAAAAAAAAAAAAACCAAAAAAAAATTGTAGACACAATAATTTGTTAATGTATATACAATATTAAAAGAGATAAACAGTGACATCAAAAACATAAAGTGGGGGGAAGTAAAAGGGTAGAATTTCTATAAGTCATCAAACTTATCAGCTTAAAATAGACTTTTATATTTTTAAGATGTTTTACCTCATGGTAACCACAAAGCAAAATCTAACAGTAGATACAAAAAAGATAAAGAAGAGGGAAATCAAAGCATACCACTATGGAAAATCATCAGTTCACAAAGAAATACATCAAGACATATCATGACAGCAAAACAATAATAGTAGGAGACTATGATACTGCATTTTCAACAATGGATGTATCTTTCAGATGGCAGATGAATAATTAAACAGCAGACCTGCACAACACTATAAACCAATTTGACTTAACAGCATATACAGAATATTCCAAACCAAGAGCAGTGGAATATATACTCTTTTCAAGCATACATGGAACATTTTCTGGGATAGATCACATGCTAAGTCACAAAACAAGTCACTGCAAATTTAAGAAGACTGAAATCTTTTTTACTTTATTTTATTGCATTCTTCCATGAAATAAAACTAGAAATCAATAACAAAAGGAAATCAGGAAAACACACAAATACATGGAAATTAACTCTTGAACAACCACTAGGTCAAAGAAGAAGTCAAAAGGGAAATTTAAAAATATCTTGATACAAATGAAAAAAAAGAACAGAATATACCAAAGCTTAGGGGATACAGCAAAAGCAGTACTGAGAAGGAAGCTTTTAGTGACAAACACCTACATTAAGAAAGAAGAAAGATCTCATACAACCTAACTTTATACCTCAAGTAAATAGAAGAACAAACTAAGCTCAAAATTAGCATAAAGAAGGAGATAATAAGGACTAGAGCAGAAACTGATGAAATGAAATAAAGAATAGAAAACAATACAAAAAACAGATAAAACTAAGTTCGTTTTTTGAAAAGATAAACATATCAACAAACCATCAGCTGAAATAACTGAAAAAAAGGAGAGAAGACTCAAAATCAGAAATAAAAGAGGAGGCATTACAACTGATGTCACAGAAATTTAAAAAAAAAAATAAGGGACTACTATGAACAATTATATATCAACAAGTTGGATAACTTAGAAGAAACGTTAAAAACTACCACAACTGAGTCAAGAAGAAATAGAAAGACTGAACAGATCAATAACAAATAATGAGATTGGATCAATAATCAAGAATCTCCCAACAACTGAAAAAAAGCCCAGGACCAGACAGCTTCATAGGTAAATTCTATCATCAAGATTTAAGAAGAATTAGTAACAGTCCTTCTCAAACTCTTCTAAAAATAGAAGAGAGAACACATCCAAACTCCTTTTATTAGGCCAGCATCATCTTAATAGGAGAGCCAGACAAAAACACCACAAGAGAAAAACAAAAAACTACAGGCTAATATTCCTGATGAACATGGATATAAAAAGTCCTCAACAAAATATTAGCAAACTTAATTCAACAGCACATTAAAAGGATCATAAACCATGACCAAGTGGGACTTATCCCGAGGGTGTAAGGATGGTTCAACATATGCAAATCAATGAGACAACATCACATTAACAGAATGAAGGACCAAAAAATCATGTGATTATTTCAATACATGCAGAAAAAAGTATTTGACAATATTCAGCGCTTTTTCATGGCACTCTAAAAATTATATCAAGTATAGAAGAACTTACTTCAACACAATAGAGGCTATTATATATGAAAAGCCCACAGCTAACATCATACTCAATGTGAAAAAGCAAAATTTTTCCTCTAAAATTTGGAACAAGACAACACCTGTTGAGATGTCTATTACCCAAAAAAAAAAAAAAAAAAGAGTAAGTGTTGGCGAGGAGAGACATTGAAAAATTGGAATTTTTGTTGTACACCGTTGGTGGGAATGTAAGATGGTATAGCTGCTATGGAAAATAGTATGGGGCATCCTCAAAATATTAAAAATACATCTACCAGATGATCCAGCAATCCCACTTCTGGGATGGAACTGAAATCAGGATCTTGAAGAGGCATCTTCACTCCTGCATTCACTGCAGCCTTATTCGTAACAGCCAAGAAATGAAAATAACCCAAATGTCCACTAGCAAGAATGGATATGGAAATCGTGGTATATACATACAACGGAATATTATTCTGCCTTAAAAAAATGAAGGAAACCCTACTCTTTGCAACAACACTGAAGACATGATAAGTGAAATAAGTCAGTCACAGAAGGACAAATGTCGTGTGATTCCTTTTATGTGAGGCATCTAATATAGCCAGACACATAGAAGTAGACAATATAATGGTGGTACCAGGAGATGGAGAAATGGGAAGTTGTTGTTCAATGGGCATAAAGCTAGTTATACGAGATGGGTAAGTTCCAGAGATGGGCTCTAAAACGTTGTGCCAGTAGTTAATAATAAAGTATTATGCACTTAAAAGTTTAAGAGGGTAAATCTCACATTAAGTGTTTTTACCACAAAAACAAAACCAAGGGACACAAGGACAACTTGGAGATGATGGATATAGTTATCACCTTGATTGTGGTGATGGTAACATGAGTATATACATACGTCCAAACTCACAAAAGGGTGTACGTTAATTACGTGGGGTTTTTTGTGTACCGATTATTACCACAATAAAATTGAAGAAAAAATTTTGCTCCAGAACAGAAATGACTAAAGCCTGTACCTAACTCCCCAGTTGCAATATTAGCCCTTATCTCTTCTTATAGTACTGAATGCCTTACTAAATTCTACCTCGTGCTGTAGTTTTAAATGTACATGTTTTCTTTCCTTACACATTCATGACCTCCTTTAAGGCAGTGACAGGATCTTGTTGTGTTGTAGGGACCCCAATGCCACCCGCAGTTCTGATGATTCACTAGGAGGCCTCTCGGAGCTCAGCATACTGTACCCATGGCCGTAATTTATTGCACTGAAAGGACTTGAAGCAAAACCAGCAAGGGGAAAAGGCACGTAGGGGGACGTCCAGGGAAACCAGGTACAAGCTTCTGAGAGTCCTCGGTCCAGAGTCACACAGGACGAGTTTAATTCCCCCAGCAACAAGCTGTGACAACACATGTGAAATGTTGCCAACCAGGAAAGCTCTCTAGACTCAGTGCCTGGGGTTTTTACTGGGGCTGATCATGTAGGTACTCTCTACCTGACATGTCCCCAAATTCCAGACTCCCAGAAGGAAAGCAGGTGTTCAGCATAAACCACATCATTTGTGCAAATAGTTTAGGCCCAGTGAGCCACTCTTATCTGTTGTGAGAATGGTGGTAACCCTCCTCAAATCCAAGTTCCCAAATGCCAGCCAAGGGCCAACCTTGGAAACAGGACTTTCAAAAAAATGGCAGTCAGGCCCGCTATGCCAATTTTTTTTCTGTCCACTTAGTAGCTGTTAGAACCCGCTGGTGCTCAAACATCTGCTGAATTCCATCTTCAACTTTACACTATTGTTAAAATGAGATGATGGGAAATAAGTAAATGAAAATTTCATATATACAAAGAACTATGTTTACATTTTAAAACTCTGCATGTGTTTTTAAAAACTTTGTCTTGCCACTCAACATGAGTTTTGTTTTTTTTTCCCCTATATTATTTAAGTTTGGATAAACCAATTTTACATAAACAGCTAGCTAATCATTATAATAAATATAGAAGTGAACACAATGTAGTGGTTAAATCACCATCACAGAGGTAATGGCCCAGATATGATTTCTATTTTTAATATCTATTTGGGATCTGACCTAAGGTATTGGAATTAGTCTATAGACCTTCCTCTGTAATGATAACAATACTTTGAACTTATATTACAGTCAGTAGTAAACGGCTAAGTTGATTCAGACTAGCAACAAACCTATTAGTCTCAATAATAAAAAGAAAACTTTGAGTGACTTGACAGCTCTGCTGGTAGAATCCAGGCCTGGTGATGCCAAAGGATGTTTTGGTAAAAGACTGGAGAAGCCTGACCTGAGCCTTCATGCTTCACCACGGTGCTGCCAGAATACCTTTCCCTGTGGTACACCATGGCCCTAAAATTATGCTCAAAATAAAAGGCTTGTCTTTGAGTCTAGAAAAAAGTGGCTTAACAGGTCAACGCAATCTCCTTTACCATTTTTTTTTTTTCCTAGAAGATCCCAATGATGCAAAATATGAAATCCTGCCTAGATCATTTCCTCAATAGACTGTATTCTGTAGTATGAAGAACTCACATAGGCTGTACAGAAACCATACGGGTTCTTTGATTTCAATTTTTCCATTATGGTCAAGAACATAATCTATAAAATCTGTTCATCTTCACACCTCCTGAGTTATGATGGAAATAATGGGGCAAAAGGGTCCATCAGTGGGGTGGGCCGAGGTTAGGGGAAGCCTCGATATCTAGACTGAGGAGTTTTAAACTGATTCTATAGGACAGGGGTTCATAAAATAGCCTATATAGATGGACTCTAAATATCTATGAGGGACTTCCCTGGCGGTCCAGTGGTTAAGACTTCGCCTTCCAATGCAGGGGGTGCGGGTTCGATCCCTGTTCAGGGAGCTAAGATCCCACATGCCTCGCGGCCAAAAAACCAAAACATAAAACAGAAGCAATATTGTAACAAATTCAATAAAGACTTTAAAAAAAATAGTCCACATCAAATAAATAAATAAATAAAAATAAATCTCTCTGAAGCACCTGAAATTATATGTAACACTCTAGGTGGGAGAATTTTTCTGGGGAGAAGACCCATAGCTTTCTTCACCTTTTCAAAGGTGACTGTGTCCCCAGAATGTTTGTGAAAGCTCAGGCCAAGTGTATAAGGAAACTTAGGCCAGAAGAAGAAGGCTGCATATTGTCAGCATTTTCCAAACCAGTGTGACCACAAGGATTGCTTGGGGCACTTGTTAAATTGCATCTAATTCTCTTCTCCAGGAAATTAAAACTGAACCATTTAAAAAATCTTGATGCACATTTTGATTCATTGCTTATATCTCAAAGCAATGAATCAAGAAGGCAATAGTTAATCCCCAGTATAGCATGTCAGAAAATGATCTATAACATGCCTATCCTTCAGATTCTGTGGAGACACATCCATTGCTGCTCCTTTGTTGGGCAAATCCAGAATATTCCACATATTAAGTAAATCATAATTCTAAAAATCAATGCTTTTCAGATGTCATGAAAAACAACAAATCAGAAATTGACGGCTCTGTCACATTCTTTCCCACATAACCTGTGTGAATCCTAATCTTTCAGTTAAGTGTCTGGATTCAATCTCAGCAGCACCACCTACTGATAATTTATTTTATTTATTTTTGGCTACATTGGGTCTTCGTTGCTGCGTGTGGGCTTTTTCTAGTTGCAGCAAGCAGGGGGAGCGGGGGCTACTCTTCGTTGCGGTGTGCAGGCTTCTCATTGCGGTGGCTTCTCTTGTTGCGAAGCACGGGCTCTAGGCACGTGGGCTTCAGCAGTTGTGGCTCACAGGCTCAGTAGTTGTGGCTCGCGGGCTTAGTTGTTCCACAGCATGTGGGATCTTCCCGGACCAGGGCTCGAACCCGTGTCCCCTGCGTTGGCAGGTGGATTCTTAAACCATTGTGCCACCAGGGAAGCCCCACCTACTGATAATTTAAATTCAGTACTTTATGTAAACTCTTAGCAATATGAATATTAAACGATTAACTGGAAAACACCTAGAACATGTTTGGCTTTTCATAAAATATGTGATAATATAATTGATAGAGGAAAATTTTTAATATTTTTGCAAGCAGTGAATCAAATTGCTTTCAATGACAATGCACGCTTCAATCATGCTATAGATCGAATGCCTACGTCCCCGCAAAATTCATGTTGAAATTCGAAGCCCCAGTGTGATGGTGTCTGGAGGTGGGGTCTTTGGGAGGCGATTAGGTCATGAGAGCAGAGCTCTCATGAATGGGATTAGTGCCCTTATAAGAGAGACCCCAAGGAGCTGCCTACCTCCTTCCTTCTGCCGTTAGAGGTTATAGTGAGAAGACAGCTATGAACCAGGAAGCAGGCCCTCACAAACTGAATCTGCCAGCGTCTTGACCTTGGACTTCCCAGCTTCCAGAACTGTGAGAAATAAATTTCTGTTACTTATAAGGCACCCGGTCTACGGCATTCTGTGATAGCAGCCTGAATGGACTAAGACACATCCAGATATGTTTCTCCCATGCTGGCTGCTCTCCATTTGTCCCCCCACACGGATGTCCCCATCATTCTGTATTCCAGTTGGGTTCAGCCAATGAGAGGCCCAGCAGGAGATCAGAGGGCAGCAGCGGACACTAGGGTATTCACTCCCCTTGCGCCTCTTTCCTGCCTGCTGTGCCAGTCACAGCTCTGTCCGTCTGTCCCTCCTCCAATTAGTCCAGCTCTCACTGGGCTCCGTGCATTGCTATGGAGCACTTACCCCTTTTGACTCAGGGGTCCTGACGGTAGAGGATGCCTCAACTTCCCTTCCTCGTTCCCTTAGTCTTCAGTAAGTAGTTCTTTCACGAAAGCTTGTGCAGTTGACCTCCTGAGTGTAATTCGACCTCCTGGCAGGTCCCTGACAGACACAGAGCCCTCTGCAGAATCATCTTGCACACTGTAAAACTGAATTGATCATTCACTCAACACTTAAGTGAATACAGTGGGAAAAATATTATTTTACGTACAGTACAGATAAAAAGATGAAAAAGATTCCATTCTGATCCTCAAGAAGCTCATATTAACATACATACAGGGGATTTGGTTTGACTAAGAACTTTTAAGGTAAATGATTCAGCATAACTATTTTAATTTCTACACATATCATTAATCTTAGGTATCAATTAAGTAGGCCTTTTGACTATCGTGTCCCCATAGTCCCCTGAAAGAATCTCACCTAGTTTACCACCATTAGATTAGAACCCTGTGGTTTATTTAAACCATCTTAAATAAACCAGTTAGAAACGTGGACCCAATTACTTAACCTGAAAATGTATATTTTTACATTCTAATGTGGTAGTCTCACAAATATCTACCTTGGAGTCCTTCTGTGGGATACACACACTCACTCACACACACATGAGTACAAAATCCTCCCTTAGTGAGAAGATTCTGGAGAGCAGGGGCCTGCCTCATTCTCCACTGCTGCATCCAGAGTTTCCACACAGTACAGAGTGAATCAACGTTTCAATGACAAACTGATGGACAAGAGTGCAACCTTTACCTAGGTTTGAGCCCCAGCTTCGCCTTCATCTGGCTGGATGACCTTGAGCAAATGACCAAACTCTCTGCCTCAGTTTCCTCACCTCCAGCATCACCCTAGTTTAAATGAGTTATCTGAAAAGCACTTAGAGTGGTACCCACCCCACAGTAAGAACGACGCAAGTGCTTGCTAAATAAATAAAATTAAAGTGATGCTGTTTTTCACATCACCTGGAGGAAGTGCAGCTGGAACAGAACTTAAGAGACATAACTCACTTTATAGATGATAAAACTGAGGACCAGGAAAAGTGAATGCAATAAGCCAGTGTAGATGTGACCGACACAGATAACCTCACCCCTAGGAAGACTCGCTCATTTACACAGCATGCTTTAGAAATAAATGGAGGAATTTTGTCCAACAAAACAAAAATCTGTTGATGTCAAAATGAACGTGTAAATAACCTGTATTTATAGTTTCTGATTTGTAAAAGTACGTAAATATTTAAATAAATATCTACTATATGTAGTGCTGCGAAATAGGTAAAAATTTAGAAATCAGTTAGTAAACCTTGAAAACCTGGTACACATTCAAAAGTCAGCCAACTGAAGGACAAATTAATAGTTAATTTTTAAAAATCAATGGAAATAATGGCATGATGGCTATGCCCACTTAACTCAGAATATAATGGTTTTCCTTAATTTTCCTCTTTCTTTTTTGGAAGGAGAGGGCAAGATTGTAGGGCATATATTCTCACTATAATTAAGCAAAACGCATAATTCTTTGAATTTGAATGTGCTCACATGCTCAACTGGGATCCTTTCTGATCTAGTAGGGGGAAAGAAAGCTTTGTGTCCTAGATATCCATAATTCTTATCAATCGCTTAAAAGTATAAAAGGTATTTTTTTTAAGTTAGAAATTAATAGTGACTAGCCACTCATTCTCCATCTCTAAATGACTTTGAGAGTCAGTTTTGATATAACGACTGTTTGGAAAACAAAAGCTTGTTGCAGGAGATGACACTAGGGAACAATGTGAGCAAAATGCAAATTTCAGTTTGCGTGGCTTTGTCCAGGAGAAACGGTAGGACATGTAGAAAACTGCACCCAGCTAAACTGAGCACAGGAACACACAAAACACACGCAGGAATAGGCAAAACACACACGCGTGCACACCTCACACCACCAGCGCCCTCAGCTCACCCAGGTCTGGTGTCACAACTGCCCTCCGACACCAGCAGGCCCTCCGCCCACCTTTACTCAATCCACAAATACAACCCTTCCCGCTCCCACTCCCACAGGCATGCCTCAGGTCTTTTTCAAGGTAAACTGTTATATTTATTGTAATATTCATGTATCTAGAAACCATTTAACATGTGAAACAGTTAATACTGTTTATATTAGATTTTTCATTTTTTTTTTGGCCACGCTGCACAGCCTGCAGGATCTTATTTCCCCAACCAGGGATTGAACCCGTGTCCCCTGCAGTGGAAGCTCGGAGTTCAAACCACTGGACCACCAGGGAAATCCCTATATCAGGTTCTTACCTTTACTCATTAGTATGTCATTGCTGAAGTTTTGGAATGTTGTGCCTCTAACCAGTTTTCCCCACAAAACCTAAGGCTTCTTTATTTTGCAGTTATGCACAGCACAGTGATTTTTAGAACACATACATGAATGACAGCAGAATTCCCTGTATTCTATTATGAGCTCCAGGTCACCAAAATTACAACAATTCAAGTCCAATATACAGGAGTCATCTGCTAGACAACGTTAAGGTTGCCCTTGAATTGATTTCAAACATTATGTATAGAATTTTACATTTCTCAGACAACAGCTCTTGTTGTAAATACCCAGAAAAAAATGAGTTATACACAGCATTTGATTAATAAGCTGTGAATTACTAGATAAAAAGAATATTTAGAAATATGACTTTCAAAACATACTACACACAGTAATTTAGATCACACTAGTCAATTTTAATTTAATGATGCTTACCTCTTCATCAAAAATGGAAAATAATACTTCAAAGTTTTTAATCTCAAAGTGTTTTTGACAAAACTGTTAGAAACAAATATGTTTTATGCCTAAACTCAGCTCCTTTAGCTATTAATCTATCCTTCTCTGCTTAATTTTTGAGAACAATTTCCCTGACCACTGTGAATTATAACATACATAAAACAAACATTTAGTATAAACTGGATACTTACTCAATGTTAATATTCCCCACTGAAAGCATAAACAGAGTCATGTTGCAAATAAAATAAAATTTGGGGGTGTTTTTTGCTTTTCAAATAGGTCCGCATAGTTAAATATATACAAATGCTGGAAAAGAGTTAAAATAAAAACAGAACTTTGCTCCTATCATGTTAAAAACCTTAAAGAAATTCTCTTTCAAATAAACGAAAGGCATGCAGAGACAAAATATTCCTTAGTTTAATGGAGTTAAACAACAGCACAATAATTTAACTTGCAGCCTAATATAGTTCCATTCCAGATACTAGAAGTCTTCTTATTTAAAATACATACTTAAGTTAACCTGAAAGGAATCCACTGGCCTACCTGCTCCTCCTCCAAGCAAATTAACATTTGGCAACCATGAATGAAATTAAATTATCCTGATGTTTTGATATTAAATCATTTCGATAAGACCAATCTGAATCTAAGTAATCTTTTAAAAATAAAAAAACATTATCTGTACAAACACAAAATTGATTTTTACTATGACATAAGATAAAGAACTTTCTTTTGTTTGCTTGTTTCTTTGTTTTGGTAAAACTCAACCAGTATTCACTCGCGGAATTATTCTTGAAAAAATTAGCATGAGACAGCAAAAAAAGATTCTGAAAAGTCAGTGACTACTCCTGCTTACAAAGGGAGAATATGACACAACCAGTGATAACAATTGGAAATTTTGTCTTTCCCCCCCTCTGAAAAAGCTTATCTACCTTATTGAATACTTGATATAAGCCTTTTTTATCAGATTCAGCATAAACTAATTTTGGAAAGAATTTTCTTTAATGCCAGCAGGGTATGTAATTTCCTAAAGTGCAAACAAGAAAACTAAAAAATATATATTTTACCCTTGGAATTGTTTTATATAACTATATAAAATAACAGACACATGTAACTGACATACAAGAAAAAAGTTGTTGACTAGAAAAACAACTTTAACGGCTAATGTTTATGTGTATTAATATTAATAACTTGTAACAATGTATAATGACATTTTTCTAGGCCAAATATTTGTGATGTAAAAAAATGCCATTGCTGATTGTGTACCTTATTTGGAATATCAGAAAAAGACTCGCTCGGCCAGCCTCAAAGATGGAAACTGCTAGTTTCCATAGTTCTCTAACATTTCAGGTAATCTGCTTACTTAGTAAATAAAACAGCAAAAGGATGGCAAGTATAGTATGTTGGCTTCATCATAATTTTCACGTCAATAAACACAACTCTGCCTACAAGAACATCAAAAATGGTAAAATTTCATATAGTCCAATGCTACCTCTCTCCTTTAGCTTGAAGCAAGATATGAAAACTGTACATGCTTCAGAGTCGTAATTATTTAATTCTTCCCCCAATGAAAGTGAAAGTACTATCAAATGAAAGCGCTTCTACTCAAAGCGCAGATGTTCCTGGTGGGGTCACTCAAACATCAACAAAAGGCTCAGGAGCTTACTAATGGACATCAGGCATCCCCAGATTACTCACAGGGAATATACTGTTATGACCATGTGCTGGAAACATGTTCCCGAGTTTCAGTACCTTTTCCTTCTCTGAGCTATGAGGTAATTGCAGTGGCACAGATGAGTTATTCAGGCTGAACGGCAGGGAGGCTGGGGATCTGAAGCACAGAATTTCTGCAAGCGTCAAAGGATCATGTGACAGTTACACTAACACTACAATTTATAAATAAGTAGAAGGCCCAAGAGACTCATGGAACTGCCTAGGATCACATATCTAGCAAGATATTCTTTTGAGAAAAGATATATCTGGGTTAAAATCTAAATTCCTAGGGCAATGAACTGAAATTTCCACTTCATAGCAGAATAGAACTCCAATAAACTCCCATAACATAATTTAGTTCTTATTCTTTTCTTCAACCGAAAGTATTACCACATCCTTTACAAAAAACCCATGTGGTCAAAACGGATACATTTTACAAGGCAAATACTGAAATCTTTCCTTTTATCCTGTGCCAACTGCCATTTATAGAAATAGACTTGTTATAATGAAGCTTCTTTGGTAAATATTAAATGAATTTACCTGTATTCTTCACTACAACTTCTTCAGTCATGTTTCACAACTAAGTGTTATCATTGTATTTTTAAATTACAGAATATCAAAGATATTAAATTGAAACTTTTTTTTCTCTGAGGGAAAAGGAACAAAATCCAAAACCAGTATATAGGTCTTTTTTGTGTGTTTTTAGTTCTGAGGAAAATAATCATACCGTATGGATGTTTCACATTTGGCATCTTAAATGCCTAACATAATATTACACATAATTAATCAAAAACATTCTCAATTGTTTACATATCTCTTTTTAAAGTAACAAGATATGTAATTATCCTGCACTTAAGAAACTTCATATATCCTGCCACAGAAGCAATGGATTCCAAACATTTATTCTATTTTTTTAAAAGCCATTAACCAACTGAAATAATGTAAGGGCTTAAACAAGCTATTTCACAACCTGATAGTGTACATTATTGTAACTTGCATGTGTTTCTAACTTGACTGTGGGTATAAATTTTAGTCGGCCTGATTCCAATTTGGCAACCAATTTGAGGAAAATAAGTAAAAACTAGAACTTTTAAAAAGAAAGGATTTCCCTTCCTCTGAAGTGATTTCAATATCTTAATAGAAGATACGACTAAAAGGTAAAGAGAAGTCTTTTTAAACAAACATGCCAAAATGTACACATCCCAAAACAAAGTCCTATAATTGTTGATGACATTTCTAAAATACCTAAAAGCCATCCAGAGTGAATCAGGTACATGAACAAGCTTGAGAAAAGCTCATTTGGGTTTGAATGGTGGAGAAGGGGAGCTAATTATTTTTTTCAAGGGCACAAATTTTCTTCAGGTACTCTGAATGCAATTTGAAAGGAAGAACACAAAACTGTACTGAGCCATGGCAGCATCGATGGCCTGAGCACACGGTCTCTTCTACAGAATAACCATACTTTAGGCTAACAATGTTCATTTATATGTACAGTCTTCTGATACGAGCTTGGAAAATTTAGATTCATCCCCTGTAACTGTAAGTCACATAGTTCTGACTGCAATTTGGGGGGATTAATTAATAATAAAGAGTTACTATAATGAGAACCGTGCATCAAGTTAATTAAATAACATCATAAAGAAAGACGAGATAAATCCAGAATGTGGGACACACTATGAGACAACTGGTGTAGATCTTTA
Source organism: Balaenoptera physalus (assembly GCF_965194825.1). NCBI lineage: Eukaryota > Metazoa > Chordata > Mammalia > Artiodactyla > Balaenopteridae > Balaenoptera > Balaenoptera physalus. The sequence goes on along the minus strand of NC_138883.1, from coordinate 175,329,026 downwards.
AAAAGGCAGGGAAAAAAAGAAGAGATCAATCCAGATTAACAGAGAATAAATGGACATTAAAAATGTGATATATTTCCTGGATTTTTAAAAAACTGTACCTATAAAACAGTTTGGGGATGTTTGGTGAGAATAATATTACAGAATTACTGTTAATTTTCTTAGATGTGACAAAGGTTTAGGTTATGAAGGAATATGTACTTAACCTTACAAAATACATGATGAAATGCTTAGGTGTATGGTTTAGTGCGAAGTCTGTAACTTTGTTTATTCACACAATAAAGTATATGTGCATATGCACATAGAGACACACCTAGACACAAACATGGATACACACACACACACACGTATATATAAACATACATAAAGCGATAAAGCAAATGTGACAAAATGTTAATGATTAGTCAATCAAGACAAAGAGTACTCAGGTGTTCAATGCATTATTTCAATCTTTCTGTAAGTCTGAAAATTCTCAACATAAGAGTTGCTGGGAAAAGCACCACCTGTAGTATCAGATACTGACTTCAAAGGGCCAACTTAGTAACATCGTACTCCCCTCTGCTTAATCTTAACCTCTAAAACAGTGGTCTCCAAATCGGGCATACACATCCTAGGGCACAGACTAAATGAACCAGAGATACGGGAAGAAAATATCAGAATTTCTATTAATAATTTACCTCTTGCCCTGTAAGACTTCTATTTTTGGTGTGTTTCATAATGTACTATATGTATTACTACAGTAGAACTTCTATAATTTGTAAATACATAGACACATTTTGAGGCTATAAACTCAAAAGATATTTGTTACTGATGAGGGCAGCAGATCAACGAATTTGTATATACTCTTATGAGGGCAGCAGATCAACGAATTTGTATATACTCTTTTCTAAAATAGACATAACTTTTTTAAGTCTCTGAACATCAAACGATTATTAGAACCAGTTCCTTTCGCGTTTATACAAGGGCTTACCGACACAATAATTTAATCTTCAATCTTTATCAGAAACTCTTGACTCTAAAAGAAGCAGGAAACAGAGAATAAAGGCAGAGGGAAGTATTAACATAAAGCTAGGGAGTTGAAATATCAACAAAGAACAAACAGTATGATCACAAGTTATCACCAATAAAATGTTAGGTTTTGTTCAATAAGGAAATCTAATATTTTAAACACTGAGATTTAAAATGCTCTAGAATATTATAAGGAAAAAATATTGCTGAAGCTAGAAAAATTTCAGGGAAAAAAATTACTAAGTATTATAATTTCAAAGGAAGACCACACTAAAAAAGAATATATAAAACTCAAGGCAGCTTTGCTTAAAAACCAGGGGGGCATGTAATTATAAACAGCATAGAAAATAATCTAGATATTTGACTAGAACACTTAATCGAACCATGATTCTAAAATAAAAGATAACTGAACATAAGGTCTTTGAGAAAATATTTAGGTAAGTTTCTTTTATATATTTATTCTAAAGGCTGCAAGGATTCATCGACAATGAAAAAAAAATTTTTTTAAATTAGAAAATGATATGAGTGAAGAATTTAAACTATAATTTTGTTATTAAATATTTAAAGAGTTATATAACAGGATGCTATATAATTGTTAATACAATCGGTACGATGAGAAAAAGAAAACAGTAATTTTAACGTATTAAAGAAATGAAAATTTGACCAATTATACCAATGGACCTCATTTTAGAAAATAATTATATAGCTTTTGCAGTTGCATGGTTTACCATATAGGACACTAATTTATCTTGTATAAACTTGAAGCTTGGGACTGAAGATAGTTTCATGCTGAATTATACATATGTCATATATGAAAATTGTATCTATCAGAAAAGAATGTTAGGGGTCTATTAAGCATTCTAATTACAAAAATTAAGAGGTATAGAAACAAGGTCCAGAAGTTTTTAATATAAAGAAGGGAATCTCTGGGCACAGGAAAAGGTTCATCACCGAGTAGGAGAGACAGGTAACAGTGGAGCAGGACCAGGGAGTTAGAAAAGACTGCCAAATCATGGTAAGGACATACTACATATTATTCCTACTAGGTAGGTTTAGGGCACTGATATATTGTCCATCCAACTGACTGTGGGGTTTGTTGGCTACTCAAGCTAGATAGTATATAACTGGGCTGAATTTTTCCATTCAAATGTCACTGGCTTATGGATACACAAACTTTATAAAGGAAATAAACTGAGAAGTAAAATTTGCTTCACAGAAATTCATATTATAGTTAGTTCTTTTTATAAATAATCCTATTCCCTTTAAAAAGGGACAGCTATCTTTCAAAGAAAGATTTTACGGAAGTGCAACACATACACTGGTTGCAGAACAAAATCACTGTGCTCCTAACTGGTCCTTTCCTATTTCCGTCCTTGCCATGTCATCTGAAAGATGAAAAATCCAGTGGTTCCTTTCCAGTGGAATTTTTTCCGTCTGCTATTTTTATACCTAATAAGTGAAAACTGCAAACTAATATAGTATCAGTTTTAAGTATTCATCATTTAAATCTTTATAAAGGTAAAGAAACTTGCATATGCATTGTAATAAGGGTAGTCTTGTTTCATTCCACCATTCTTTGACTTTTACAGGGCAAAACACATACTAGAGAATATATCATTGATTTTACATCATGAAGCATATCAAAATACAATGGGAAAAATGATACATTTGCCATTGGTAAACAGGAATTCATCAAAAGACAAAGAGAAAAATACAATATGACTTGAGATGAAGTGTATCACTTAAACTAGAGTATTCAAATTGGAATGAGAAAGAGTACAATGTTTTGACAACGTTCATCAAAAAACAACGTATTAAAAAAATTTTAATGTAAACTTTGAATTCAAATTTTAAAACTACTATTTGAGGGCAACGTACTCTAAACTCAGGAAAACACAACACTAGGGTGAAACACCCTAAGTTGAAGATGAGGATTTAAATTTGAACCTACCTTGCCAAAGATGGAATCATTTGTCAAAAGGAAAGCCAAGTACCTGATCATAATAGTCTGAGAAAATACAAATTAAATCTTCATTTATGGTGTGACACCTGTTACTAAATCAATTCATTTACTACGACGCTCAACTCAATTTTTCAGTTGTTTAAATAATAGTGTTAAATAATAGCACAAGACTAGGGAAATTATAAATATTTAAGGAGATTAAAATGTCAGTAGAAAACATATTACATATGGATTAAAAGAAAAGCTTTCATTCAAACTACTCCTGAATAAGAAGCCAAAATAATTCCATTTAGAACTTTAGAAGAGAGAGAGCAGCCCATAAATCCCGTTTGAAAGACAAGAATAAATAAACTGTTAAGCAAAGCCAGGAATCTAGATGACTTTGAAACATCCACTTACATCCATTTTAATGAAGAATTAAAGGATACACTGTGTTAAAGACATATTTAAAAGACTAGCAGTGGAATAAGACAGATGAATCAAATTTTGTTATAGCCTAAATAATTACAAGAGACTTTGAAAACGTAGTGTAATTCATGTTTTCTTTCCAGTTTCAAAGCTTCTATCCAATGCCTCCATCTTTGGTGTCACTGCCACCAATAAACACAGTATACAGCTTAGAAACCTAATTACTATCTTCAACTAGGAAAAAGTAAATTAACATTATTTCTTTAAAAGTAAGATATAAAGAATGTGGTCCAACTTAATTTTGTCTCATGGTCCCACAGTATTCTGAAATATCATGCCAAAATGTAAAAGTTTAAAAGGGAACATCATCATTTCCTATAAATGCACCAAAAATTTAGCTACTGTACGCTGGTGTGATGACAGCTAGTAGAATGCAGAGGCCACACAATGACATAACATACGTGTGTTCAGCGCACAATTACTCCAAGGAAGGTTCAGTTTAATGGGAAACTGAAACATGGACAACATAATGCCTTCATGTACATATGCTAAAGCGTTGTTCTCTTGCAGTTCAAAAGGACAGTGTAATTCTCTTAAATTTACACAAAACATTATGAAACATGGTAGTTGCTCATGATTAAAATAAAACAGCAATGTCAATTAAGTTAACAGTGTTAAATATATTCACATGATCACCACCGTGATTCAAAGTGGCCACAAGTGAAGTTACACAGCGATCTATGCACACATCTGCTACAACGGTGCTTGCCAGTTTGACTTTCTGCAGACCAGGTAATTTTACGAGACAAATAATCTTGCACTGATTCTTTCATATTACGAAAGGAATCAGATGTTGTAAGTAGTTTCATTCCTCTGGGGGAGGGGGAGGGGAGGACCTCTAAAAAGTCAGTGCAAATTGAAGAGAGGTCTCCTTTCTTGAATATTGGAACTTGCTGACCAAGATACGATTCCTATAAGCTGAGGATAAACAAATCTTAAGATATCAAAGAATCTCATAACATTGTCATCGGCGTTTAGCAGGTATTTGCCACAAAGAGGAATCCCAGCCCTACAGCAGGGCCTTCGGAGAGTACGGCTGCTGGGGCGGAGGCGGCTGGGGCAGCGCTGACGTTAAAGTGTAGTTCGGCACCTGGGACAGGCTGCTGCCTGCGTTCTGGTACATGGCGACGTCGGGGGCGGCAGCGGCGGCAGGAGGGGGACTGTACACTGAAGGCTGGCTGGGATACGTGCCTCCTGGAACGGAAGTGCCCATCGTGCTGTGGAGCGGAAGGAACACTCGGTTAGATCAATAGTGACTTACCCAGCCACTCAGAGACAAACAGGAAAGCTGTTCATGAAACAGTTACTCATTCATGCGACGCATTCAATAAATACTTAGTAAATAGCTATAACGTGCCAAACACTGTTATTTGAGGCACGGGGATATCATCAAGAAAGAAGGGGGAAACGTCCCTACCATCATGGAGCTTACATTCTAAAAGGAGAAAAAAGATGATAAAAAATGTATAATATATCAAGAGGTAGTAACAAGAGGTGGTATAAAGAAACATAAAGCATCGTAGGAGAACCACGAGTTCCTGGGACAAGAGGTTCCTGGGTATCCAGGGTGGTCCCCGAGGCTGCTCAGACACAGCTACACTGAAGCAGCGACCTGGAAAGAGGGGGAGGGAGTGATACCGATTATCTAGGAAGACAGGCTTTCAGGCCAAGAGAAAAGCAGGCCCTGGAGAAGACAGAAGGCCAGGCACGTTCAAGGAACTAGAGGAGGCCTTGAGGGCCGGGGCAGCGCGAGCAGAGCGGAGAGCGGCACGGAGCCAGGCGGCAGAGCCAGAGGGCAGAGGAGCCTCGGGGTACGTGGCCGTGCGGACTCTGGCGAGGACTGTGGCGTGCATTTGAGTGGGACGCAGACACACTGGTTGGTTGCGGACACCAGAGCAACGCGACGTGACTTGGCTTTAACAGGTTCACCCGGGCCCAGGACAGAAGCCAGGTGACCTGACCGGGGGCTGCTGTAATCGTCCCTATGAGAGCCGTCGGGCAGCTGGCGAGAGCCATGGAGCAAAGGGGAGGGAAGGGTCCGATTTTGAAGGAAGTTCCATCAAAGGAAGTTTACGTCATGTCTGAGGTAAAATCTTAGAACTAAGTTCTACTCTACTCAGGTAGAGCAGCCATCCACTGAAAAGGAAAAGACTACAGATAAGGGCCACGGCAGATTGGGGGAGGGAGAATCAAAGCACAGTTTTGGACATGTCAAGTGAGGTACCTAGGAGATTCCCAAGAAATGACAGTGAGCAGGCGGTCAGCTATGCGGGTCTGGAGCCCAGCACAGAGGTGAGGGCTAGCAGCTTGAATTCGGGCGTCATCAGCACGCACAGGCGGCGTTCAGGGTCAGGGACCTGAATGACATCCCCCAGGGAGCGACTGCAGACAGAGGAAAAGGCACTCCATGTTTTGAGCTCTAGAGCTAGAAGTCAGGGAGATAAAGAGGCACTAGGCAAAGAAGGCTGAAGAGTGGCAATAAGGCAGAAGGAAAACTAAGAGAGCATGGTCACGGCCAAGTGAAGAAAGTATTTCAAAAAGGAAGTGACCACTGGGTCTGGCCACATGGAAATGGCTGGTCCCTAAGAGCAGTGCTGGAAGACTAGGGGAGATGAAGACCTGATATCCTCCTTTCTCTTATTCCCTGAAAATAGAGAAGCAAATAACAGAGACCTTCTCTCTACTCCCACTAACACATTTACCCACTGTCTGCACCCACACCCACGGTTACATCCTGCCTTGCCTCCTGCTGGAACTGCCCACCTGCCAGTGCTCCCCTCACTGTGCACTGACCCCCCATCCCACCAACCAGAACTCCTTCGAGCTGTCTTGATTCATGTCTCGGCTTCCTCTCTTCCCATCCCCACCCTGACAGTCGAGTTTCTACCATGTGTAAGACACCAGGATATATAAAGAGAAATACTAGGAGCTTTAACAAGCAGATTTCCCCCCCACCTCTCTGTGAAAAATGTAAAACAAGCTATACAATGGGCAATTGCCTAAAATTTTCAAAATACTGCCTATTTTTAAACTTTTCTTCAATTCCTATATTGTTTATAAATCAATGTTGGTAAATTCAATACTCTTGTACTTTGCACAAATTAAACCAATTCCCTATTATAACAGATAGTCATTTGCTGCTACATTCCACCAACTAATGTAACCACGTAAGTCATGCTTAAAGGCATCACCCATTATCATTCCACAAGTGTTGTGCTGTGAAATATAAAGTATTACAAGGACTCAGGTTTCGTGCTATTGGTCACATCGATAAGGGTCACAATAATGCTATTATATCATATTGAGACTAAGTGCTAAGCTCTGGTGCCAAAATGCCTAGTTTTGTATCTTAGCTAAATGGGACCTTAGCCGTCGTTCCCTGCCTCAATTTCCTCATCTATAAAATGGGGATAATAGTGTACCTACTTCAGGGGTTATTACCATCAATGAGTTAACACACATAAAGCATACAGCGCAACACCTAGTGCTTACTATCCCATAAATGTTAGCTATTACTGTAATCATTCCCACTTTGTACTATATTCCTCATCTCAACTTAAAAGTTCTACCATCCACCCAGTTGTTCAAGGGTTAAAACCCAGCAATTCTCTCATATCTCTGCTCTGCACTATCTCCCCACCGTGTTACCCATAGGCAATCATTTGCTCATCTCTAAATAACCCTTTTCTCATCCCTATCTTGCAGTTAGACACTCATAATTTCTTGCCTAATATACTGGCCTCCCAGCTCCTAATCTAGTCCCTATGAATCCATCAACACTATCACCATCTGAAGCTCTTTTCGGGCTTTCCCAGACAAGACCCAAGCTCCTTAACATGGTATCTAGGACCATCCATTATCCTTGTCAATAAGTCCAAGCATCTCTCTCACCTCTCCCCCGCAGAGACTTTAACCCTTTAGTAACACTGCACCACTGGTAATGCCCAACATGCACCGTGCGTTTTCACTGCTCCCCATCTCACCCATTCCATGGGTACCATGCATTTCGTAGCATGTCAAGTCAACAAAAACATGAGAACCACGTCTTTGTTCATGACAGACAATCATTCTTACTTTTTCCTCCAGTCTTAAGAGCATATTTTTCTTGGAAATCTTCCCTGAACCCTGAGGCTCCTCAAGCACCCTGCATATACCTTGCTTTGTAATTTGTGTTGTCACAACATACTTTGTGTGTGTTTGCCTCCATTAGCCCCTAAGAACCTTGAGGCTCAGAAACTCCAAATCAATGGTCAACTAATATCTGACAAGGGAGCCAAGAATACTCAATGGGGAAAGGATAGTCTCCTCAACAAACGGTGTTGGGAGAACTGGATAACCACATACAGAAGAATGAAAAAGGACCCCTGTCTTACACCACACACAAAAATGAACTTGAAATGGAATAAAAACTTAAATTTAAGACCTGAAACTGTAAAACTCCTAGAAGAAAACACAGGGTAAAAAGGTTGTTGAAACTGGTCTTGGCTGCGGTTTCCTGAATATACAGCAAAAACACAAGCAATAAAAGCAAAAATCAGTAAGTGGGACTACATCAAACTAAAAACTACAGCAAAGAAAACCATCAACAAAACCAAAAGGCAACCTATGAAATGGGAGAAAACATTTGCAAATCACAATATCTGATAAGGAGTAAATATCCAAAATACATAAAGAACTCATACAATTCAATGGCAAAAAACCTAACAATCCATCGCTTAAATAAATCATCACTTTGCTTTCTTGACCTCCCACTCTGTCTCTGAATTCTTTCTGCCACAAGAACCTACCATGGGAACCATCCTTGTTGGAGCCATTCAGGAGAATTCAGGAGGACCTTCAAGATGGCGGAGGAGTAAGATGTGGAAGTCACCTTCCTCCCCACAAATACATCAGAAATACACCTACATGTGGAACAACTCCTACAGAACACCTACTGAACGCTGGTAGAAGACCTCAGACTTCCCAAAAGGCAACCAACTCCCCACATACCTGGGCAGGGCAAAAGAAAAAAGAAAAAACAGAGACAAAAGGATAGGGATGGGACCTGCACCTCTGGGAGGGAGCTGTGAAGGAGGAAAAGTTTCCACACACTAGGAAGCCCCTTCTCTGGCGGAGACGGGAGTGGCAGGGGGGAAGCTTCAGAGCCACGGAGGAGAGCGCAGCAACACGGGTGCAGAGGGCAAAGCGGAGAGATTCCCGTACAGAGGATCGGTGCCGACCAGCACTGACCAGCCCGAGAGACTTGTCTGCTCACCCGCCGGAGAAGCTGGAGGCTGGGAGCTGAGGCTCGGGCTTCGGAGGTCAGACCCCAGGGAGAGGACTGGGGTTGGCTGTGTGAAAACAGCCTGAAGGGGGCTACTGCACCACAGCTAGCCAGGAGGGAGTCCGGGAAAAGGTATGGAGCTGATGAAGAGGCAAGAGACCATTGTTTCGGGGTGCGCGAGAAAGGGGATGCAGAGCACCGCCTAAACGAGCTCCAGAGATGAGCGCGAGCCGCGGCTATCACCGCGGACCCCAGAGACGGGCAGGAGACGCTAAGGCTGCTGCTGCCGCCACCAAGAAGCCTGTGTGCGAGCACAGGTCACTATCCACACCGCCCCTCCTGGGAGCCTGTGCAGCCCGCCACTGCCAGGGTCCCGTGATCCAGGGACAACTTCCCCAGGAGAACACACGGCGCGCCTCAGGCTGGTGCAACGTCATGCCGGCCTCTGCCGCCGCAGGCTCGCTCCACATTCTGTACCCCTCCTTCCCGCCGGGAGGCCCTAATCAGCCGTTCCTTTAACCCTGTCCTGGCTGGGCAGGGAACAGATGCCCTCAGGCGACCTACACACAGAGCCGGGGCCAAATCCAAAGCTGAACCCCAGGAGCTGTGCGAACAAAGAAGAGAAAGGGAAATCCCTCCCAGCAGCCTGAGGAGCAGCAGACTACATCTCTGCAATCAACTTGATGTACCTGCATCTGTGGAATACCTGAAAAGACAACAAATCATCCCAAAATTGAGGCGATGGACTTTGGGAGCAACTGTAGAGACTTGGGGTTTGCTGTAAGCGACTGACTAGTTTCTGATTTATATGTTTATCTTAGTTTAGTTTTTAGCGCTTGTTATCATTGGTGGATTTGTTTATTGGTTTGGTTGCTCCCTTATTATTTTAATTGCTTTTTTATTTTTTATTTTAATAACTTTTATTTTATTTTATTTATTTCTTTTTTTTTTCCCCCTTTTCTTCTGAGCCATGTGGCTGACAGGGTCGCAGTGCTTCGGCGGGGTGTCAGGCCTAGGCCTTGGAGGTGGGAGAGCCGAGTTCAGGATATTGGTCCACCAGAGACCTCCCAGCCCCACGTAATATCAATCGGCGAGAGCTCTCCCAGAGATCTCCATCTCAACGTTAAGGTCCAGCTCCACTCAATGACCAGCAAGCTACAGTGCTGGACACCCCATGCCAAGCAACTAGCAACACAGGAACACAACCCCACCCATTACCAGAGAGGATGCCTAAAATCATAATATGGTCAGAGACACCCCAAAACACACCACCAAACTCGGACCTGCCCACCAGAAAAACAAGCTCCAGCCTCATCCACCAGAACACAGGCACTGGTCCCCTCCACCAGGGAGCCTACACAACCCACTGAACCAACCTTACCCACTGGGGGGCAGACACCAAAAAGAACAGGAACTATGAACCTGCAGGCAGTGAAAAGGAGACCCCAAACACAGTAAGTTAAGCAAAATGGGAAGACAGAGAAACATGCAGCAGATGAAGGAGCAAGGTAAAAACCCACCAGACCAAACAAATGAAGAGGAAATAGGCAGTTTACCTGAAAAAGAATTCAGAGTAATGATAGTAAAGATGATCCAAAATCTTGGAAATAGAATGGAGAAAATACAAGAAACGTTCAACAAGGACCTAGAAGAACTAAAGAGCAAACAAACAATGATGAACAACACAATAAATGAAATTAAAAATTCTCTAGAAGGAATCAATAGCAGAATAACTGAGGCAGAAGAACGGATAAGTGACCTGGAAGATAAAATAGTGGAAATAACTACCACAGAGCAGAATAAAGAAAAAAGAATGAAAAGAATTGAGGACACTCTCAGAGACCTCTGGGACAACATTAAATGCACCAGCATTCAAATTATAGGGGTCCCAGAAGAAGAAGAGAAAAAGAAGGGGACGGAGAAAATATTTGAAGAGATTACAGTTGAAAACTTCTCTAATATGGGAGAGGAAATAGTCAATCAAGTCCAGGAAGTGCAGAGAGTCCCATACAGGATAAATCCAAGGAGAAGCACGCCAAGACACATATTAATCAAACCATCAAAAATTAAACACAAAGAAAAATATTAAAAGCAACACAGGAAAAGCAACAAATAACATACAAGGGAATCTCCATAAGGTGAACAGCAGATCTTTCAGCAGAAGCTTTGCAAGCCAGAAGGGAGTGGCAGGACATACTTAAAGTGATGAAAGGGAAAAAGCTACAACCCAGATTACTGTACCAAGCAAGGATCTCATTCAGATTCGACAGAGAAATTAAAACCTTTACAGACAAGCAAAAGAAGAGAATTCAGCACCACCAAACCAGCTTTAGAACAAATGCTAACGGAACTTCTCTAGGCAGGAAACACGAGAGAAGGAAAAGACCTACAATAATAAACCCAAAACTATTAAGAAAACAGTAATAGGAACATAACATATCGATAATTACCTTAAATGTAAACGCATTAAATACTCCAACCAAAAGACACAGACTGGCTGAATGGATCCCAAAACAAGACCCGTATATATGCTGTCTACAAGAGACCCACTTCAGACCTAGGGACACATACAGACTGAAAGTGAGGGGATGGAAAAACATATTCCATGCAAATGGAAATCAAAAGAAGGCTGGAGTAGCAATTCTCCCATCAGACAAAATAGACTTTAAAATAAAGACTATTACAAGAGACAAAGAAGGACACTACATAATGATCAAGGGATCAATTCAAGAAGATATAACAATTGTAAATATTTATGCACCCAACATAGGAGCACCTCAATACATAAGGCAAATGCTAACAGCCATAAAAGGGGAAATCGACAGTAACACAATCATAGTAGGGGATTTTAACACCCCACTTTCACCGATGGACAAATCAAACAAAATGAAAATAAATAAGGAAACACAAGCTTTAAATGATACATTAAACAAGATGGACTTAATTGATATTTATAGGACATTCCATCCAAAAACTAACAGAATACACTTTCTTCTCAAATGCTCACGGAAAATTCTCCAGGATAGATCATATCTTGGGTCACAAATCAAGCCTTGGTAAATTTAAGAAAAGCGAAATCATATCAAGTATCGTTTCCGACCACAACGCGATGAGACTAGATATCAATTACAGGAAAAAATCTGTAAAAAATACAAACACATGGAAGCTAAACAATACACTACTAAATAACCAAGAAAACACTGAAGAAATCAAAGAGGAAATCAAAATATACCTAGAAACAATGATAATGAAAACACGATGGCCCAAAATCTATGGGATGCAGCAAAAGCAGTTCTAAGAGGGAAGTTTATAGCAATACAATCCTACCTCAAGAAACAAGAAACATCTCAAATAAACAACCTAAACTTACACCTAAAGCAATTAGAAAAGGAGAACAAAAGAACCCCAAAGTTAGCAGAAGGAAAGAAATCATAAAGATCAGATCAGAAATAAATGTAAAAGAAATGAAGAAAACGATAGCAAAGATCAATAAAACAAAAAGCTGGTTTTTGAGAAGATAAACAAAATTGATAAGCCATTAGCCAGACTGACCAAGATAAAAAGGGAGAAGACTCAAATCAACAGAATTAGAAATCAAAATGGAGAAGTAACAACTGACACTGCATAAATAGAAAGGATTATGAGAGCTTACTACAAGCAACTATATGCCAATAAAATGGACAACCTGGAAGAAATGGACAAATTCTTAGAAAAGCACAACCTTCCAAGACTGAACCAGGAAGAAATAGAAAATATAAACAGACCAATCACAAGCACTGAAATTGAAACTGTGATTAAAAATCTTCCAACAAACTAAAGCCCAGGACCAGATGGCTTCACAGGCGAATTCTATGAAACATTTAGAGAACAGCTAACACCGATCCTTCTCAAACTCTTCCTAAACATAGCAGAGGGAGGAACATTCCCAAACTCATTCTGCGAGGCCACCATCACCCTGATACCAAAACCAGACAAAGATGTCAAAAATAAAGAAAACTATAGGCCAATATCACTGATGAACATAGATGGATAATCCTCAACAAAATACTAGCAAACAGAATCCAGCAGCACATTAAAAGGATCATACACCATGATCAAGTGAGGTTTATCCCAGGAATGCAAGGGTTCTTCAGTATATGGAAATCAATCAATGTGATACACCATATTAACAAACTGAAGGACAGAAACCATATGATCATCTCAATAGATGCAGAAAAATCTTTTGACAAAATTCAATACCCATTTATGATAAAAACTCTCCAGAAAGTAGGCATAGAGGGAATGTACCTCAACATAATAAAGGCATATATGACAAACCCACAGCCAACATCATTCTCAGTGGTGAAAAACTGAAACCATTTCCACTAAGATTAGGAACAAGACAAGGTTGCCCACTCTCACCACTATTATTCAACATAGTTTTGGAAGTTTTAGACACAGCAATCAGAGAAGAAAAAGAAATAAAAGGAATCCAAACTGGAAAAGAAGAAGTAAAACTGTCACTGTTTGCAGATGAGATGATAGTATACATAGAGAATCCTAAAGCTGCTACCAGAAAACTACTAGAGCTAATCAATGAATTTGGTAGAGTAGCAGGATACAAAATTAATGCACAGAAATCTCTTGCATTGCTATACACTAATGATGAAAAATCTGAAAGGGAAATTAAGGAAACACTCCCATTTACCATTGCAACAAAAAGAATAAAATACCTAGGAATAAACCTACCTACGGAGACAAAAGACCTGTACTCAGAAAACTATAAGACACTGATGAAAGAAATTAAAGATGATACAAACAGATGGAGAGATATAGCATGTTCTTGGATTGGAAGAATCAACATTGTGAAAATGACTCTACTACCCAAAGCAATCTACAGATTCAATGCAATCCCTATCAAACTACCAATGGCATTTTTCACAGAACTAGAACAAAAATTTCACAATTTGTATGGAAACACAAAAGACCCCGAAGAGCCAAAGCAATCTTGAGAAAGAAAAACGGAGCTGGAGGAATCACGCTCCCTGACTTCAAACTATACTGCAAAGCTACAGTAATCAAGACAGTATGGTACTGGCACAAAAACAGAAATATAGATCAATGGAACAGGATACAAAGCCCAGAGATAAACCCACACACATATGGTCACCTTATTTTTTATAAAGGAGGCAAAAATATATAATGGAGAAAAGACAGCCTCTTCAATAAGTAGTGCGGGGAAAACTGGACAGCTACATGTAAAAGAATGAAAGTAGAACACTCCCTAACACCATACAGAAAAATAAACTCAAAATGGATTAAAGACCTAAATATAAGACCAGACACTATAAGACTCTTAGAGGAAAACATAGGCAGGACACTCTATGACATAAATCACAGCAAGATCCCTTCTGACCCACCTCCTAGAGAAATGGAAATAAAAACAAAAATAAACAAATGGGACCAATGAAACTTAAAAGCCTTTGCACAGCAAAGGAAACCATAACCAAGACAAAAAGACAACCCTCAGAATGGGAGAAAATATTTGCCAATGAAGCAACTGACAAAAAATTAATCTCTAAAATATACAAACAGCTCATGCAGCTCAGTATCAAAAAAACAAACAACCCAATCCCAAAATGGGCCGAAGACCTAAATGGACATTTCTCCAAAGAAGATATACAGATTGCCAGCAAACACATGAAAGGATGCTCAACATCACTAATCATTAGAGAAATGCAAATCAGAAGTACAATGAGGTATCACCTCACACTGGTCAGAATGGCCATCATCAAAAAGTCTACAAACAATAAATGCTGGAGAGGGTGTAGAGTAAAGGGAACCCTCTTGCACTGTTGGTGGGAATGTAAAGTGATACAGCCACTATGGAGAACAGTATGGAGGTTCCTTAGAAAACTAAAAATAGAACTACCATATGACCCAGCAATCCCACTACCGGCCATATACCCTGAGAAAACCATAATTCAAAAAGAGTCATGTACCACAATGTTCACTGCAGCTCTATTTACAATAGCCAGGACATGGAAGCAACCTAAGTGTCCATTGACAAATGAATGAATAAAGAAGATGTGGCACAGATATACAATGGAATACTGCTCAGCCATAAAAAGAGATGAAATTGAGTTATTCGTAGTGAGGTGGATGGACCTAGAGTCTGTCATACAGAGTGAAGTAAGTCAGAAAGAGAAAAACAAATACCGTATGCTAACACATATGTGTGGAATCCAAAAAAAAAAAAAAAAAGGTTCTGAAGAACCTAGGGGCAGGACAGGAATAAAGACACAGACGTAGAGAATGGACTTGAGGCAATGGGGAGGGGGAAGGGTAAGCTGGGACGAAGTGAGAGAGTGGCACGGACATATATACACTACCAAATGTAAAATAGATAGCTAGTGGGAAGCAGCCGCATAGCACAGGGATATCAGCTCGGTGCTTTGTGACCACCTAGAGGGGTGGGATGGGGAGGGTGGGAGGGAGACACAAGAGGGAGGGGATACGGGGATATATGTATATGCAGAGCTGATTCACTTTGTTATACAGCAGCAACTAACATAACAATGTAAAGCAATTATACTCCAATAAAGATGTTAAAAAAAAAACAAAACCTAACAACCGATTAAAAAATGGGCAGAGGACCTGAATAAACATTTTTCCAGAGAAGACATACAGATGGCCAACAGGCACATGAAAAGGCGCTCAACCTCACTATCCACCAGAAAAGGAAAATCAAAACCGCAGGGTATCACCTACCTCACACCTGTTGGACTGGCTATGATCAAAAACACCAGAAGTAAGGACTGCTGGCGAAGATGTAGAGAAAAGAGAACACCTATGCAGTGTTGGTGCAGTCAGTATGGAAAACGGTATGGAGGTTTCTCAAAAAATTAACAATAGAGCTACCATATGATCCAGCAATGCTTCTTCTGGGCATATATCCAAAGGAACTGAAATCAGGATCTCAAAGAGATATCAGCATTCCTATGTTCACTGCAGCATTACTCACAATAGCCAAGAAACGGGAAAAGTTAAGGGTCCGTCAAGGGATAAATGGGTAAAGAAGGTGTGAGGCAGAGATAGAGATACACACACACATGAATAGTACTCAGCCGTGAGAAAGAAGGAAACCTTGTCCCTGTGACAGAGAAGGACAAATACCGTGTGATCTCACTTATACCTACAACGTCAAACTCAGACACAGAAAACATCTGTTTAACAGATGTAAAATGAAATAACTGACAAATAAGTACCTAGCTTTGGTCACCTTAGTATCATCGTGGCCACCATCACTCAGGTAGGTCTAGAAAACTGTATCAGTACCACCTTCCCCAGTTATCAGTAATATCACCCTAGGGTGACAGAAGTCTGGAAAAGTGACCACCCTAAAACCAAAATTCCATGTAACAGAATAAGAAATTGCCTCCTAGATACAAACTGAGGGACACAAAAAAACTTGCCTACCAAAAACGGGGGGAAAAAAATTCCTCCTTGACCTTGATTTGCAGTTAGAAAGCTTGAGTAAAACATGCTGTACACCTCTATCGAGTACACTTCCACCCCCAGTTCTCACTCCTTCCAATTTTGTGAGCCGACGTTTGTTTTGCCATCAGTTTTCTCATTCAAACACACACACATATGCCCATTTACACACAACTGTTCCCAATATATCTTTTAAAAAATTGCTTCAAAGCCTGTGTGAAGTCTTTTCAAGGAACTGAAACATATATCTCACTGGCCTAACACAGCCCTTGAAATTCCCATCAAAACATTTACTGGCTTCCCTGGTGGCGCAGTGGTTGAGAATCTGCCTGCCAATGCAGGGGACACGGGTTCGAGCCCTGGTCTGGGGAGATCCCACATGCCGTGGAGCGACTAGGCCCGTGAGCCACAATTGCTGAGCCTGCGCGTCTGGAGCCTGTGCTCCACAACAAGAGAGGCCGCGATGGTGAGAGGTCCGTGCATCGCGATGAAGAGTGGCCCCCACTTGCCGCAACTAGAGAAAGCCTTCGCACAGAAACGAAGACCCAACACAGCCATAACTAAATAAATAAGTAAAATTTAAAAATAAACAACAAAAAAAGCCCAAAACATTTACTTATCAAATATTTACTGAGTTCCTACCAGGTGTAACTCTGTGCTACGCCGCGATGAAGAGTGGCCCCTGCTTGCCGCAACTAGAGAAAGCCCTAGCACAGAAACGAAGACCCAACATAGCAATCAATCAATCAATAAATAAATCTTTAAAAAAAAAAAACAAAAAAACCTCTGTGCTACGTAGTGTGGCTCTAAAGGTGAAAGATGCCACTCCAGCTCTCAAGATATGACGGTTTAGTGGAGATACAGAGGACAACACGATGACACGATATGCTGGGGGCCTGAGACAGCATCAGAGGAGGAACAGTGCTGGCGAGGTGGGAAGGCAAGACAGGCTTCTAGTAAAGACGAAGCTAAGCTAAGAGCTGAAGAATAAGCAGCCATTAGCCTGGCAAAGAGGGCTAAACGTTTCAAGGAAATGCTCTGCAACAAGCACCTACTGAAATGTACTTGTGTTTCTGGAGAGGGGACATTTACAGCTACCGCACGTCAGCAGCCAGGCCCTGGAACACAGTGCGGGTCCTGCACGGGGGTCTTGCGTCCAAATGGCAGAAGAGGACAGAGCAGCCCCCAGCAAACAGCGACAAGGTGCTCTGGCTCTACAGCACGTCATGGTTTGAGAAGCTCCCAACAGAGGATCTCACTTACAAGGATAATTCCTCAAGGCTCTGAACTAAGAATGGATCCCAAGTAATCTCTGGTAATGAGGCATCCAGAGCAGCATGTGACATGGTAACAGAGGACTAGCTGGGACAGAGGTGGCACTTCTGGCTAATACTGAAGTATCTGAGAGGTTCCTATATATACTACTCGTGTACACTGGCTAACTTCTCAACAATACCTACCTCTACTCACTTTGATCTAATTTTAAAGCAGCATGTTACTCTCCTAATAGTTGCTCCCTACCAATTTCTATGTAACAGTATTCGCTTTTTACCAAACTGAGACTTAAAAAAAAAAAGAAAAGAAAAAAAGTCCTTGGACAAACAGAGTTAGACCTAACTTTTTTCCTAAGCTATACAACCCAGTAGGGAGCGCTGTTTTCTTGTTGCTGCTGTTTGATGCCTGTAACAGGCTTCCGCATCACCATCCTTCTTAATTAAGGTCACTTCAGAATATGAGATGTGACCACAAAATCATGTTTGACAATCCCCAAGCATCCCTAGAGTGTGACTCTTTGGGGTATGAACAGTACAATAGTGAGGGCAGTACAGGAGCATTCTGGGCAACTCCACCATTGATGGAAAGGTCCCTAGAAATTGTACCTGTGCCACCAAGAAACTTCTGTTGTGAGTCAGAACATCATGACCTCTGGAGTTACACACTGCTGAACTCTTAAGCCTACCTATTCGATCCAAAGTGATGACTTCAGCTTAGATGCCCACTGAAGTAGAAAAGGCATTTATAAATTATGAATAATATAATGTATAAATATAATCATTTACATTATAGGGGCATTCTAAGTAAATGACCAGAACAATGGGCCTGTCATTTCATATTCAGCTACTCGCCCCATGAACCACAGGGGCGTACAGCTTCTTGTACTGTCTCTTTTCATGTAGTTTATTATGCTGTGATATATACTGAATTCCCACACAGGGTAAAAAGAAGGGAATATTTGTCTTTAAGAAACAGCCCAGAACTATAAATTCTAAAATAATAACCACAGGAACATTCAGCTTTTATGTGAAATTTGTGTAAAGCATTAAATTATAGTTATCAAAGTAAATTTAAGTTACATTGAAGTTCTTAACAAATATTATCACAGACTCAAATAAAAACAAAAGAAATTATGATAGGAAGGAATATAAAAAACACAAAGCTAAAACCAGAATACAGCAGTTCAAGGACTCAGCAGGACAGAGGGCTGGCTTGCTGGCTAGGACTGCAGAACTGCAGGGGGTCCTACAGAACCCACCTGCCACCACAGACGGGGCTGACCGTCTGGCATCAGTGACGACACCTACCCTGGATTTTCCTTATCCATTTTTTATGATTACAGACGACCAAGGGCACCTGAGAGTTTTAACAGTGCTGAACGCAAACAAGAGCCAATGATCACATTACTTGGGGTAGGAAGCCGGAGCCTGCTGACTGGGAAGGGCTGGGCCGGCAGGCAGCACGGCTCCTTGGCTGAGAGAAGACAGCTGCTCTGGCGGAAGGCTGTAGCTCTGGGGCTGGCTCAGCTGTGCGCTCCCTGCGACCAGGTAAGCACCACCCTGAGGAGGGCCTGGGTACACCTAGGACAGTCAGAGACAAAACACGTTAGGGTCCCTCGGATTTTAACAGGCATGCATTCAGTTACAAAAGAGCAACAATTACATCTCTGAAATGGTTTCCTGAGTTCCTTCTGGTGACAGGCATTTTATTTTATTTTTTTACGTAGATTTTATTTATTTATTTATTTATTTTTAATTGGGGTACAGTTGCTTTACGACAGGCGTTTTAAAAAGTGCTTTTCAGTGAAGTGGACTTCTGATGATTTTTGTTTTTAGGGAAGCATTAGCTAAACTCGTGTCTACCTCTGTACAGAAGCAGTAAAGAAACTTACCTTGAAATTTTATACTAATATAATCCTTCTTTCCACGTTGATACTGTATCTCCCTAAAAGGAACCCCCAAAGGCTGAAGAAGTGTCTTTGAATTCACTGCATTACAGCAACAGTCTGCATTTGTTTCTAGGCATCTACACAGAGATATATCTCCTAAGTTACAGCGTACTGAACATAGAGCAAGCTATCCTCCTAAAGCAAGGTCAGCAGACTTCTTTGTCCAGGGCCCAGACAGTAAACGGGGTGGGCTTTGTGGGCCATGTGCGCTCTGTTGAAACTACTGGGCTCTGCCCATAGAGAAAGCAGCCAGCAACGACGGAGAAACGAATGAGAACGGCTGTGTTCCAGTAAAAGTTTATTTAAAAAAAGAGGTGGGAGGCTGGACTTTGCCCTTGGGCCATTGTTTGCGTACCCCTGCACCTAAAAACTATACTTGTTTTAAGCTATAGAGATTAAAGTCTTAAGTGCCCCCTGAGTCTTAAATGCACATAATACTCTAATTTTCTGTAGTATCCATCAGATCCTTCCATTTCACATGTTTGGAAACAGAACTCCACTGTCCAGGGAGCGAGACTTGCAGCAGCTGTTAGGACCGGAACACACCCATCAGGAAACACAACAACACTCATGTGAAGGCTGCGTTAAGCCACACGAGACTCACTACACACAGAATCCAAAGGTCTTCCTTATGGACGCGGCTAGTCCAGTCCTCACGAATACAGCTGTCTGTACTTTGCAAACTGAACAGGAAGGCTCTCTATCTGCCTGTACTTTGCAAACTGAACAGGAAGGCTCTCTCTCTGTCTGTACTTTGCAAACTGAACAGGAAGGCTCTCTCTCTGTCTGTACTTTGCAAACTGAACAGGAAGGCTCTCTATCTGCCTGTACTTTGCAAACTGAACAGGAAGGCTCTCTATCTGCCTGTACTTTGCAAACTGAACAGGAAGGCTCTCTCTCTGTCTGTACTTTGCAAACTGAACAGGAAGGCTCTCTCTCTGTCTGTACTTTGCAAACTGAACAGGAAGGCTCTCTCTCTGTCTGTACTTTGCAAACTGAACAGGAAGGCTCTCTATCTGCCTGCTGGCTCACGCTGGCTCAAGACTCGTGGTAGGTGTCATCCAGCCCCACAGTTCTCAGGCCTGGCTGCTCTTCTCCAGGGTGCGGGCCCCTCCCTCCAGAAGTGGACTGCGTCAAAAAAAAATTCATCTGCACAAAGTTTATGCTACCCTACGTGGATAAAATGCTGTGTCTGGCTAACTACTCCCTATACCCTGAACTTAGTGAGTTTGTGGGAAATGGGCTCTTGAAATAGTTGCTGGGCATGACGAGAGGAAAAAGGGCTCTCTGTTGCGTTACACACGTTCTCATGTAAAGGAACGGAAAAAATCCAGATTAAAGAAAGTCACTATAAAATTGAATATGGTAGATACTCACAAGAATTTAGTAATAATTAGAAATTTTACTCAGACAGATAAAAATTGTAGTTCTTAACCAGATAATTAGATATGAAGCTTTAAAAATATACAGATGTTTGGGCCTCATGCCTGGATTCAATAGGTCTGGGTAGAGCCAAAGCATCTGTTGTTTTTTTTTTTTTTTAAAGCTTGAGAGTGATTGATGTGCACCCCTGCAGAAAAATAATTTTTTAGAACAAGAACTATTATTATAGCTAGCATACTACACATTGTATTTGTCAAGTGAAAAAATCTTTTTAACTTTATTTTTACTCCAAACATCACTTTTAGAAAGTTTCACGTTTTACAAAAACACAGCTATTCCAAATAATCTCAAATATATTTGAGAATTTAAAACGAAATACTTGCATCTTTAAAAGCTTACCTGAGAACCAGAAACACCGGATGACTGAATATAATACTGCTGATTCTGTAATTTTGCATACATGGAATACATTGGATCTTCATTCATTAACTTGGTATACAAGGACAGGGCCTCCATCACTTTAACATTGAGTTCCGAGAGTTCTGAATGTTTTCTGAAATATTATACAATGATGTGACACATAACTGCTATTTAAATGATATAATGTTCTAAATAATAAGATGCATCAAAATAGCAAAGATAGCAAAGAGTGGTATAAGTAGACATTATTAAAAATTTAACCTTGTAACAAAAAAAAAATATCCTATAGTGTAGCTCCAAGGCAACCAAAACTGTTTCAGATTTAGGTGCTGTGCTGGAAGGACTCTAGCTTACTGTACTTGACTTTACCTCAAAATATCCAGGTTTCCCTCGTTAATAACAGATGGGTCATGTGTGGGCCCTGATGATGCCGCTTACAGCAAATATGATTATAATAGTTAACCCTGATTTTTAAAACAGACTAACATAGTGAAAGTCAAATAAATCCTCACTTAAAAGCGGGAGGGGGGGCAGATGAGTCTAATTTTAATTCCCACATCAAGTAGAAAACAAGTGAATGAGAACTGGCATATCTTTAAAATGAAAATAAAATAAAATACAAGGCAGCTGTATTCCAATATGCAGTTTAGAGAGATCTATGGGGAAGAAGGTACACAATACAGATGGAGCGCATGTTTTTTTACCTGTCAATATCTTCCAGCTTCTCATCAATGAGAGGTCCCATCTGGTGACACATGGCTAAGATGACAAGATTTAAAGAAATATAAGAAAATGCAGCAAAAGAAAGCAACTCTCTGATGGATATTCATGTAGTTTAAGGAATAAAAGATCTAACTTGGAATAATAAAAATTCTATTAATTAATCTTAGCCCACAGAACCCAAGACTGATTTTCCTAGCTATTTATAAAATCAATACTTTAGATTGATTGTATTGATCTCAGAAATTTTTAATACCAATTTTCATTTTACAACATTTTAAACGTTGAATAAAATATTTAATTTGGGTAGAAAAGTATAAGAATTTGAATTCTACCAAAGGTTTAATTAAACTGCATATAAATGTGAGACTGGTCACAGAAGAGTCAGAAATGTTAACATTGTTTATATCATTTTCAATTTGATTTAAATATAAAACCATGCTGTAACAGAACACTAGATATAACCCCTAATTATTCTTTATTTGCAAGGGAAATGGAAAGCAAGGTTTACCTTCAAGATGAAGTAACTCTGGAAGATCTGGTTGATCATCACTGGGATCTGTACTTTGCAACATCTGCAGCAATTGGTCCATTTTATCCTACAGGAATTAAACAGTTACTATAAAAAGTAACAAACCATTATGCAACAATACCTTCTCACTTCATTAGTTAGATAGTGGCTAATCCTGTAATGCACAGATAGGAAGACTTCAATTTCGCTTCTATGTATTTACTGTCTGTGTATTCTCTTTACTATCATGTGAAGTCAGAGCCCTTTTGAAACGGCTACCAGAAATTCTCTTAGATGAGAAGAAATAGAGCAACATTTAAACTTACAACATGTGAGTTCTTTAATCTCTTAAGTCATGCTAGTGGACTTCTGTGTCACTTTGTTTTGGGGCAGCTGTAGTCTTGCCATGCTGACAGGTGTAACCTCTCTCTCAAGCTGGCAGTACTTGTGACTAACAGCTCCGTTACTACTTCTCTACCAGGGAGAAAAGAGCAGCTGTTTCAGAAAGGCACAGCTCGGCTCTGGTACAGCTGTTCTTCTAAGTAGCACCAGAAGGATTTACTCTACATTCTCTTTCCACCAATGTTTCACTTTGTCATCAAATAAAGGAGGAAGATTTGTGGCTTCTCTATTCTCCTATGTGAAAGGCTGGAAGGCATCTCAAAGCAATGACTCAGATCTATTTCAGAATCTTTTGCTGTAAGACCAACAGAACTAATGAAGGCATCATTACATAAATACATCTATATATTATATTAGTAGAGATGTATCTATA
Organism: Balaenoptera physalus; assembly: GCF_965194825.1. NCBI lineage: Eukaryota > Metazoa > Chordata > Mammalia > Artiodactyla > Balaenopteridae > Balaenoptera > Balaenoptera physalus. The sequence continues at coordinate 175,305,819 of NC_138883.1, read as the reverse complement.
CGTAAGTTTTAAAAAACCAAAATATACATCTCATGTACCAAAGAATATTACTGTAATAATTACAAGCTTTTCTCCATTCATGGTTTTTATATGGTTATGCTACTAAGCATAGTTACTTAGGTGAATAATTTAAAGACTACCAATTCTAAGCAAAGTAGTTATTTATACCAAAACAAAACTCAATACTCTGTACAGAAGGATAACAGTTTGAGAGATGAATTAATCACCAGAGAGTGAAAACGACACACGTATATTAAAACACTCTTCTGAAGTCAAAAGAATTCCATATTTAGAAATAGATATTATTTTCCAACGTGAAAGATTCACAATTTTCATTTTAAGTAGTCTAAAAAAGAAGGCACATGTCAGAAAAGTTTGCCTACAGCCAAAAAAAGAAGGGGAGGGGAGTAAAATGAGAGTGAGAGTCAACTAACACATGGATAATTTCTCTTCTCTTTGTTTACAGAATTCTACAACCTATTTGAAATTATCTACTATCAGAGAAATGAGGTTTCTAGATAGACCGCTAGCCTGACCCTAGAAAATGCATGCATTTTCCGATGGAATGCTATAGCCAAACCTAAATTTCCCTAACTCCAGTACATTCTCTGGGGGCTCTCAGCACAGCTTCTACAACCGTTTCGCTAAAACAGTGCTCTTCAAACTTTCTGCTTCTGGTTCCCCTAAAAAAAGGCTAAAAACCTACAAATCCCCTCACATAGTTTAAAGATGACATCTCATTTTTCATCATTAGTTTAAAATGTTACAAAGAATATAATTTCCAGAGCATTTAAAAATAAAAGTCACACACGACCTAGAGGGGTGGGATGGGGAGGGTGGGAGGGAGGCTCAAGAGGGAGGGGATATATGTATACATAGAGCTGATTCACTTTGTTGTACAGCAGAAACTAACACAACATTGTAAAGCAATTATAATCTGATAAAGATGTTAAAAAAAAAAAAAAAGTCACACATTCTTTTGAATATACCCAAAAAGTCTCATTATAATAGTGTTTGTAATAGCAAAAAACACACAAAGAACTGAAAACAACCTAACCGTCCAACAACAGAATAATGAAGTCATGATAAGTCCATTCTATGGAATATTAAGCAGGAATTAAAATAATGAGGTACAACTATACGTACTGACATGGTAAAAATGGGACTAGGGAGGAACTTTCCAGGAGAATCTTTGCTTCGTCTGTATTGTTTGAAGTTGTACAACAACAAAACACATGCATTAATCAAGTACTGAATTTTTTTAAATGAGAAAAGAAAACCATTGCAACTTCAGTACTGAACGTATGATGCTCTCAGGCAGGAAACCACTCACCTCATCAATGCAGGCTTGTTCCGGCTCTGGTTCTAGCGTCTCTACCTGAACATCGTCACTAAACTGTACCGTCTTCTTCTCCGTTTTAACTGTAAAACATGTAACATTTGTCGTTTCCTTATAAATTTAACATTTTATTTAAAAGCACTTTAAGTTTAAGGAGAGAACTTGGGTTTTTCTTGTATTCCCTTCAATCTGAGAAACTCAGTTTAAGGGATAATTAGGTTGCAGATTTAGGCAACCATGACAGAACATGACATTATGAAATTCTGTGAAGACTTCTTAATTTTTTCTTCTGAAGATTTTATGTTTTCCATAACAGATACTTCACTAAAAATAAGAACTATATTTCTGGAACAAAGATTAATCACCTATTACATATGAGAGTTTAGTAAACTGCTGAACAGAAAGCAAAGCTTTACAATGGCATAAATGAATTCTGCTATTGAAAATAAATCCTCTTTTCAAATTACCAGTCCTTTCAAAGAAAAATCTCCACTTTTGCACAGGCCACGCTCTTTCAATGTAATGAATTGGGAAGTTAGCTATATATTCCCCGCACGCCACTCAGTCTTTTTTTTTTAACTAAGTGAATGACATCCAGGCCAGCGGAGAGCTTTACAAGTGGCCTTGGCAGGGATCTGAATTTTCCACTAAATCAGTCTGTATTTTTTAGTTACATCATTCTTGCAATTGAAAAGGTGGTTATTAAGGGATCTGCAAACCAGAAGCACGTATTTCTCTTGCTCAACAAAGCAATCTTTAAAAAGATTCAATGTAACATTAACCAGCAAATATAAGGTTATGATTAACATAGTAATTAATCTTCTCCAAAGTAATACTGAGAAACACATACAGCTTTAAAGGAATGAACTTCCTTTTTGGATTTTTTCATCCTGATATCAATGTAGTCAATCAGTATTCATAAAAATTAAGAATCAGGGGGATGGGAAAGGGGCAGAATTAAGGAAGGGAAATAATATTAAACTATTAAATATGCTTAATGGAATATTGCATTTCCCCCAATGAATCTCCAATACAGTCCTATGAGATATGCCCATCTTGTAAATGAGGTTAGCAGTGGCTTAGAAAGATTAAAAACGCTTGCGTAGGAGAAAGCTAATAAATGGCAAAGCCTGGATTTGAATGCCAATCATTCTAGCTCTATTAGCCCACACTACTGGAATCTGGCCTGTGATTTTACTCTGAGAACAAGAAGTCATATCACTTATGTATTCTATGCTATAGAATATAAATGGAAAACAGTTTAATTTCCAATATAAGGAATATATTCATCCCACACAAGTCACCATAAAGTAAAATTCTACATACAAGACCAGTTTCAGCTGATTTCACTTTCCCATTGAAGAAAAAGAGCCATATGCTATACATATTTTTGCTTTTTATATCTTGAGCTATTAACAAGCAGAAAGTTGGGACAGCACTGCATTGGCTGCTACCCATAAGAAAACACATGGTAGACTTCACATCCTAGCAGCTGACCACGCACAAGTTTGTAGTGCTTTTTCTCTCAGGGACTAATACTGTTACTTTGTATGTATGTGTATGTTTGTGTGTATATTATGTGTATGTGTGTATAAATAATATTTTACACATACACACAGATGTGTTTATGCATATACATATATAAAATACAGTGTTTGCACGAAATCTTACTGCCTCTCCAAAACGAAAACAAGCTAAGTAGGTCAGGCACTTCTAATTGACATTCAGTGAAATGGGCTTCTGTTTCCTTATAAAGAACGATGCTACAAGGATCTTGCTAACACTCATTTTCCAAGCTTGAGAACTGTAGCTCCACTGTATAAGCTCTGATGCTCTAGTTTCTCTTTTACATGGTCCAGTCCAGAGTGAAACACATGAAAATAACTAGAATATTCATTTTAAGGCTACATTGCTATGTAATGGGAAAAAAAAGATGAGATGGCTACTTTATCTACCTGAGATCTTGGATCTCCTCTTGAATGGAAGTCCAAGACAATTCCATCCTTCCCAACAGCGATTTCAAGATTAAAAAAAAAAAAAAAAAAACCCAAACCCAAAAATCAAGCAAAATCCCTCACCACCATCAGCCCAGATTAAAAAGTTAGCACGTTATGCGCTGCCATCTAAACAAGGTTCCACAGGACGTTTTCTGAGTTTACCAAAGAGAACTTTATTAAAGGAATGCGTATCACAATCTGTCTCTATACAAGTGACACAAGACATCCCGACAATAACTAGGAGAGGGCATTACTTTATCAAAGATCTGTAACATCTGGTCTGTTATTAAAGCCTTCTCTTGAAAGAGAAGCATTTTTATGTTTTCAAAGAAAAGTGTATCTTTACTGTTAATACACAGACACTTACGCTTCATTTATTGTATAAACATTTATATAGTCTGTACTCTGGATAAGATTCAGTACCAAGTACTGTTAGAAATAAAAAGACAACTGAGACAAAGATCTTTTCTTAAAATTCCTATAAACTGAAAATGACCAAAGCAGATCGTGATTTATAACTTTCTTTGATCTCTTCTACCTGGCATTATAGAAAGATGAGATATTTTGCCAAGATAACTGTAGCTTACCAACTTACATACAAAAAAAGTCTTAAAATTCTAACCATTTCAGTCGCTACAGAAATCCTTCTAGATTAGAACATATTTCTGTTTCCTTAAAAAGAGGAAGGTTGTGACTTAATCTTGATGCCACAAACTCATCATTATGAAGATTCATTACAGTATTGCCTAGAAATACAGTGAACTGCCTACCAACATTTCGATCAACTACTGGCAGTTAAATGTCCTGCAATGATTACGCCTGCCAGTAATATCACTTTTCCTTCTTCGCCCCACATTCTAGTCTGTTCCTCCTAGTCAGCAAAGGTTTGAAACTCAAAAAATTATTGACATGATTCGTTATGGCTCCTTCTGAATATCTGACATGGTGGCTTAGAAAAGCCATTAAGTTGCTAAGAGGCCACTGCTTCCAAATTTGGGGCTGGACACTAGAGAAATGAGCTAACCTTTGAATAGGAAGAACTCTCTATAAGGTTACACTGCATTTGTCACCCTTTCATCAACTGATGATACCAAAAATACATAATGCATAAATTCTATAACACTTCTTAATCTGCATTTTTACAATGACATATATATACATACATACATACATATATATATATACACACACACATATATATATATATATATATATATATATATACACATATATATATATATTTTTTTTTCCCTAAAGAAAAGCCCATAGTCCGTCCTAAGATAGTCTTGGTAGACAGATGATTTCAATTCTTAGATGATTAGATCACTCCTCATAAATGACGTGACTGGGGAGCTGCATTTTGAATAAACGCCTTGGAGGCACTAACCTCGGAGAGCCTCTGCTCCAGAAAGCTGAATTTTAGAGAGAATTGTAGAGTGTCATCCACTGACAGGCTGGAAAACACTTACTCATTTCTGGTTCAGCAGTGAGATCCGCAGTCACAAAATTAGAGGGGAATAACCCCATGCCTTGATGGGTTTCACCTTTCCACCAGTTGGGGTCACTAAGAGAAACAAGAAAGAATGCTTTACTATAACAAAGAATTTTTATTTCTATGTATCTTTACCTTTGATAGTGTTTAACCTATATTATTACCAGATCTGAAGCTCACAACACTCCAATGGAGGAAGTGAATGTGTCCTTATTACAAATTAGAGATGAGGCCTCAGAGAAGATAAGACGCTATTAAACACACAGTTCTTTCTCATATTCTGGAAGGCTGGCGAACGCTTCGAGGATCTAGTACAAGGCTCTGAACTCTCTCCCTCAAACAGAGGTCCCGACACTTGAAAACTGTCAACTTCCAATGTTTATAGGCTCCCGCGTGAGAATCCTTTATAATAAGATAGACAGTAGGCTCTGAAACCAGACCTCCATTCCTAAATCAGTGCTCTTTCTAGCACACATTAGGAAACTTTCCCCCCCAACAAGAGAACACACATGACAGTAACACCATTTACAGCACAAAATGTTCACAAGGAACACACTCCTGGGTGCTTACCCACGCTAACCACTGGATCCCCAGCACCTAGGATAAGGAAAGCTAGCAAGTGCTCAATAAATACTTTTTGAATGAATGAATGATCAAGGTTTTGTGCAACTTCCAGCTAACCAGCTCAAACTTTACTTCATTTCCTTCCACTCAAGAAAACATATTAGCATGTAAGTGTGATACTATATGAATAATCTTAAATGTATTTGAACTGATCTTTAAAAACCACATCAGGGACTTCCCTGGTGGTGCAGTGGATAAGACTTGGTGCTCCCAATGCAGGGGGCCCAGGTTCAATCCCTGGTCAGGGAACTAGATTCCACACGCATGCCGCAACCAAGAGTTCACACACCACAACTAAGGAGCCCATGTGCCGCAACTAAGAAGGCCTGGAGCCACAACTAAGGAGCCCACCTGCCACAACTAAGGAGCCCGTGTGCTGCAACTAAGGAGTCAGTGAGCCACACTGAGGAGCCCGCCTGCTGCAACTAAGACCCAGTGCAACCAAATAAATAAATACATAAATATTAAAACGAAACAAATAAAAAAACCTAGTGCATTTATCCGACCTCAAAAATAAAGATTTAGGCTTCCCTGGTGGCACAGCGGTTAAGAATCCGCCTGCCAAGGCAGGGGAGACAGGTTCAAGCCCTGGTCCAGGAAGATCCCACATGCCGCGAAGCAACTAAGCCCATGCGCCACAAGTACTGAGCCCGCGCACTAGAGCCCATGAGACACAGCTACTGAGCCCGCGTGCCACAATTACTGAAGCCTGCACACCTAGAGCCCGTGCTCCGCAACAAGAGAAGCCACCACAATGAGAAGCCCACGCACCGCAACAAAGAGTAGCCCCTGCTCACCGCAACTAGAGAAAGCCCACATGCAGCAACGAAGACCCAACACAGCCAAAAATTAAAATAAATAAAAATATATTAAAAAAAAAAAAAAACTGCCAGGTCAGCTCTCCCTTTAAAATAAATAAATAAATAAATAAATATTTTTTTTAAAAAACCACTTGCAAATTTTAACACTTCATTATGAGTAATAATCATCAGTAACAACTAATTTTCAAGTAAACATAAAGCTGTAGTAAAAAAACAGATGCACTGTATCACCTCCCCTATGATATAATGTATATAACACCATGTAAAATGAATTTGTTCCACACTGATATACTATTCTGTGCAAATAAATTAATTCACTATATTATGTATTTCTTTTAAATTCCATATATATAAATACATATATATATATATTTGGTGTATTTTCTAAAGTCTTAACCTTTTTTTTTTTTACCAATTTAACAATCTATATTATAAGATGGAACCAAAAATGAATAGAGTAAACTAGGCTTCCAAGACATATAAAACCCATTTAAATGATAGATGAGGAAAAATTAAGTTACAATATACGAATCCAGACAGTATGACACAAGCAAAGCAACAACTGACTGTCCTACAGAGAAACTACCTGCGTCAATATTTGATTTTATTACGTTTGATAAGGCATTCAGCAAGAATAATATGAAACACAGAATATGTTATATATTTTCAAATGAATGTTCAATTTAATAGTAACCATCACCTGTCATCAAGAACTGTAATAATTTCTCCAGCTTTAAAAGTAAGTTCGTTATCTTCAGCAGCTTCAAAGTCGTATATAGCACGAACTTTTCGGCCTTCGTGTTGGTGGTTAGTTAAGAGATTAGATGTGCTTGGATACAAACTGGAAAGGGTGGTTGACTGCTGCCTTTGTTCCTTCAGCGACAACTCAATGGCTGGAAAATAAGTTTAAAAAGACCCAAAATGTTAATATACCCAGCAATCCTAAGCAGTACAAAAAGATATCTGAAGGTAAAAAGTATTCTTCTTCTAATAATGTAGAGGGAAACCAGGACATATCCTGATATAATATATTGAACAAAAATAATGTCATCAATTTTATTCATTCATTCACACTGAGAGCTTAAAAAATAAATAAATTAAAAAAAAAAAAAACTGAACAGCATGATGACTATTTTTACTGAACAGGTACAATTTTAAATATTCTGGGTAATAAAAAGATATAAACTCAAATCAATTTTGTTTAATTTAGCTGCAGATATTTTATATTTTCTTTCATCTTTTCAATGTATTTCTATAGCTTAAGTTTGCCAAATAATAATCAAAATCACTTCAGAAGTCCAAAGTCCCAAGCTTGAGTCCTTCACTGGGGGCTTACTAAATAGGAGTCTCAAAGGTAGTATCTGAGAACCTACATTTTATTGTTCCAAAGGTCGTTCTTAGGTAATCAATCTAAGAACTGGAATTTGGAAATAACTACAGTAAAGTCTCACCTAACAAATTCCCAAAAATAGATTTCAAATGTGTCTGCTCTATCTCTTCCCTTAATACAGGCCATCACCATGTGTCACACAGGCTCTGTAACATAATCTTAATGAATTGACTACCCTGCTTTCAGTGCAACATATAACCCCGTCTTCCCTTCCATCTCTGTTCTAGATGAATAAAAGACCAGATGGGAAAATAAAACTTTAAAATTATCATAGAAAAATATCTTTCAGGATCCTGGGGGAGAGGAAAATATCTTAAGACATTAAAAAAAAACCCAAAACCATAAAAGAAAAGCAAAAATTTTGACTACATGAAAATTTAAAACTTGTTTAATAAAACATGCCATTATCAAAGTTAAATTGTAAGCCAAAACCCAAGAGTAGATATCTATAACAGATGTAACAGGCAAAAGATTAATATCCAAAATAAAGATGTTCTATACATCATTATTAGAAAAAAATAGCAAGAGAGACAATGAGAACAGCTAATAAACGTACAAAAAAGGACTGAACCTCACTAGTAATAAAGAAAATAAAAATTAAAAACAATTAGGTATCATTTCAAACCCATCAGATTCACAAATATTAAACTCTGACAATACCAAATGTCATGAGACTAAAAAGAATAAGTGAATAATAAGAGCTTTCATACACTGCTGATGGAAAAGGAAATACTACAACTATTTAGCAAAGTTAAAGATGTACCTACTCCATAAGCCAGCAATACCATGAAACAAAATCTCTCTCTCTCACACACACACACACACACACACAAGAGAAGGTGGACAAGGATACTCAGTGCAGCTTACTTGTTAAAGTAAAAAAAAACCAGAAAACCCAGCTGTCCATCAGTAGGAGGATAAATTACAGCAGGTATTTATTAGTTCACTGGAATATTACACAGCAGTTAAAACAGATGAACCTGATATACATCTCATTATGAACAGATCTCAAACATATTGTTGCATGAAAAAAACAAGTTGTAGATGATACCTAGAGTACACTATTTATGAAAAAGAATTTGTTGGACACAAAAAAGTATTTGGTATTGTTTATGGACACATAGATAGTGTAGTAAAAACATTATAGAAACATAGACTGAACGGACATACATGATAGCAGTTGCCTCGGAAGAGGAGAGGAAAAAAGTGACACTGAAGAGAGGAACAAAGGAGAACAAGTAGATTTCAACTTCAGCTGTGAACTCCTATTTCTTTTATTTTTAAATATCTTGGGGGAAAATAAACATCAAGTAAGAGACCTATCTTCTTTCCATGATCAGGGACTTAAAAATGTACCTTTCGCTAAATCTTCTTCTTCTTTTTTGTTAGCCACAGTACCAGGATCCTTGGCTACCAGAGCTGGGCTTGCTTTTGCTTGTTCTGCAGCCTAACACAAAAAAAGGGAAAATGATATTTGAAAGTTGTTCTCAAATTTTCCTACCCCCAACTAATCTAAGAACTCACAAGACCCTTCCCATCAATCCACCGCAGACTTCTGAGCAAGAAAGAAATCCGGACCTGAGCAGCCTCCTCTTTGAAAGGAGCCAGAGAACAGGTAGAGCTGGAGAGAACAGACTGAGAGCATTTGTTTTCTTAGGGTTAACAGCCTAGCCACACTCTCCCAGGTCTGTGTGAAGAGGCTAAACTAGAAGCAGACACTATGCAAACCAGTGAAGACAGACTAGAGGAGATTTCAACAAAAAGGAGTTGAGAGTGGGAAGGAGATGACTACTTTAAAAGCAAGCAGTTTTTATATTTTTTAAATATCTATTCAAGAGTTTTACTGTTTCCTTCCAGATCAAAAGTCAGGATGTTATCTTTAGGAATCCAGATTGATATACAGTAATACAAATGCTCATAAAATTATACTATTTTCTAAACCAAAATACTAGCAGCTAATTTTGACAATATATTACTGTCCCTCTTAAACATATTTTGTATATGAGGTAGTGTACAATAAATACATACATTGATTCACACTTACAGAATTACAAGCTTCTAAAGTCTTAATGGCTGCTGAGTTTTTGTGTGGCCATCAAGGCCAATCAGACTCCAGCCTCATTTTTCAACCATTCTATCAGTTACCAGAAACTGCTGGTGCACACACACACACACACACGCTGTGACACACATTTGCTTCTACTCATGACGTCCTCCCCTCTGGCTCACTGTACTCCATCCACATTGTTTCCTAGTGAGATTCAACCCACCAGTCAGTGAACAGCTAAAAATCACTTTCTCAGTGAAACGTTCCTAAACCCTCTCATTAAGCCTTCCCTCCTCTGTGCCCCTCTGGTAACACTTTTAAACAAGGTATCATGATTCGGGTAGTTAAGGACAGTTAAGGACGCAAGCTGGGGAGTCAGGCTAATGGGGAGTCAGGCTAATGTGGTTCAAACCCCAGATGCACCACCTTCTAACGCACGAACCCTGAGCGCCTAAAAGCCTCCTTGTGCCTCAAGTTCCTCATCTACGAAATGAGGACAACAATGGCCCACACACCACAGGCTGTCGTGAGGATTAAATTAGCACACGTAGCTTCCAAAATCAGATGCAATGAGGGCCATTCAGGGTTTAAATCACAGAGTATATAACGTTGTCTCCTGGGCTTTAAAATGTATGCAGAGGTGATATATGCCACACATGTGATAACTACAGCATAAAGGATGCTGAAGTAGGGAGTAAATAAACTCTCTAGAGTTGCAAGGTTTCTACATTTTACGTGAAATAATTCGCTATTAACTCAAAATAGACTGTGACAAGTTACAAATGTATACTGTAATTCCCAAAGCCATCAATTAAGAAAAATGAAATTCTAAAAAATATTCAAATTACCAAATGCATAGCACTTAGATCATTGCCCAGTACATAGTGACAGGCAATAAATCTCAGCGCCTATTATAATTCTCTGCTTACATGTCTGTCTCCATAACCAGGCTGTATGTTCCTTGAGGGTATATGGGGCTAAATATTACAAGCGATCATAAATGATTGCTGAGTAAATGAAAGGCAAAATATTCAACATTATAGTAAATACCGTTCTATAGTCTTCACTTAATATATTTATAATGTCAAACAAATACACAAGGCATTTATTTTTAGCAAAGCTGATTAGAAGAGAGCTTTTATATTCACTGAATAGAACTTCAAGCACTCTAAATCTGACCCACCTCTAGTTGTAACCTTCCTTAAATAAAAATGTTTTAATCATCATACACCTCTGAAAATTGAACGTTACGCTTCATCAGAGGCAACCTTTATCATTATATATGAATTTTTTTTTTCACAATTTGTGAACTTCACAAAATAGACATATTGATCTTCTGTGGTCTGAGAAGGGATCTCTATTGGTCAAGAAGGAAGTGCAGAAACAAGCTATATTAAGCCCTACATTCCTGAACCGCTCTCTTTTCAAAGTGCCTTTCTATCATCAGGTTCCAAGTGTAGCAACGCTACTTGTCTGATTAACCAGTCAAACACAGTAGCAGTGCCAGCATCACTGCGACCTCCAAAGTCAGTGCTAAGAGAACCACAGCAGCAAGAGTTAGGTGACTCAAGTATCACTTTTCTTAGTATTTTTATATTATTTTCTTCTGTACTTGGATGAAAAAATATACTTTAATATACTTTAAATATACTTTAAAAAATTCTCTTGTTTCCAGAAACTTTTTTAAAAATATGCTAACAAAGGTCTAGTCTGATTAAAACGTAGTAACAGCTTAAGCAACTAAGTGACTGTAAGATTTGGAGGGACTTCTGCAGTTGATCCCAGATGATAGATTTTTAAAAAAATTAAACATGAAGCTCTTTACAAACATGGTTTTCAATGAAAACTTCTTAAGAAACTACTATTAAAAAAATCACCATTCTACCTCATCATAGGTTACTTTATACGCATTTTACATATTTCTTGTGGTTGAAAGACAGGAACTATAACAAAATGAGCTTTCACATATTTTATAAGATCTAGATGAAAAAAAGAAAAGTAACTCTGAACTGTACTACTGCTGATCTACAACCTGAATCCTTTGAACAGGAGCGTAGTCTCACATCTACACCAGTTAGCACGTAAACGCTCTTGCCAGTGTTCACTCCACTTCTGGTCCTTCAAAGCCTAGTCCGGACAGACACATATCTACTAACCTCAATATCAAACGGAAGGCAGGATCGTGTAGTGGAGGGAACACTGGACTGAGAGTCAGGAGGCCTGTGTCCTAGTCCCAGCTCTGCAACTACGAGCTGTGGCCCTGGGCAAGTCACTTAAGCACTCTGGGCCTCAGTATCCTCATCTGTAAAACGAGGGGATGAGATTAGAGGATCACTACAGTTGTTCCCACAGCTATCTGAGAGTCTAGGTTAACCAAACAAAGCTACGTGTCAAACGGATCATTAACTCTTCTTCCTTCTCGTACAGGCACAAGTTCCTTTGTGGACTGAAATGCAGTTGTCACGTGCACTGAAAGCTGTCCTCAAGAGCAGTGCTGCTCAAAACAGTCATCGGGGGTCTTGTCAAAACGGAGACAATGAATCCACTGCTTGGAGGCACGTCTCCACCCGTGAATGAGGTGTGACAGTTCTCACAAGCTTCCAGGTGGTGATGACGATGGCCAACCAACCACACTGTAAGTAACAAGCTCCGGAACAGGGTCTCAGGATCCAGAACCTGCCATTCCACTAGGCAACTACACTCTTCGGTTCTCCATAGTGAGTCTACTCTTCGATAATTAAACATTGCTTCTATTGTCAAGGATATCTTCTTATAAGATATCTTGGATTATTCTGCATAAAATTATTCCTTAATTATACAGATTTAGAAATTATTCTGAGGTAGTAAAAATGAGCTATCAATTATGAATTACTACTTCTCAAAGATGTAATTTATCATTGTAAAACTATTCATAAGCCAAGTTTTTTCAAGTAAGAAGAAAAATACCCTCTCCTTACTTCATCTCCAAAATATATTTCTAGGTTTTCACATCTCAAGAGTACTTAGATAAATTAGAAGTGCCTTGGGAAGAAAGTCTAGATAAGTCTGGATGAATCACTTCATAATTCCCTTGAAACGGTCAAAACCCTGAATGTGAGCCCTCTACAACTAAGAGTTTTCTGCTCATGCTTTCACATCACTCATTATATTCTACCCCAAGCCATACAGTGGGGAAAGACAGTGCAGTAAGTTACCACACACTTTAAGCCTGCTTAGTTAGCTGGGCATCCTAAAGGATGGTTACCAGAATAGAAAAAGAATAAAAGAGATAATCTTCCTTTTTTTTTTCCTATATGACATAAATTAGAGATTGAGCTCATTACATAAATAATTTTTTTTTAAAGGCAAGTTAAGCCTTTCAGTCAATCATATTTATTAGGAAAAAGAAAGAAGACACTTATGTGCTGGTCAGCTCTTATTAAGGGGAACTTCTCTTCCCAATGACCCCCTTTTATCTCTCTACCATTTTTTAATACAGGTGCTCATAAATTTCATAATCCAAAGAACCTCTAAACACATCCTTAAATTTTAAGGAAACCTGATTTTTGAGCTGTCATTCTTTGTAGATAAAATTACAGCACAAAGAGCATTTAACAAGAATGTCAGTATTACCTAATAAAGCAATTTCATCTGTATTATTAAAATTATATTAAAATTTTTTTAATTGCAAAAAGGTTAAACGAATTCATTAATAAAGAAGGAGAAACAGTGGGGAAATGGAAGTTGGAACACATTAACATTCCACTATATTTTTCTGGCAACTTTATATGCAAGATTATTATTATTAACAAAAATTCCTCTGGAGTATTAAAAACTACCTGGGTTTGGAGGAAAAAAAGAAAAATAAACATGACTACTTTAGAGAAATGAACTGTAGCACATGCACAAATTTATATAAAATACCTGAGAGCCAATAGCTGGAAACGTAACACCTTGTTCCTTAAGGTTCTTAATCATTGCTGATATTAGACTAAGCTGTGGATCATTCTTAAATTCATCCGTCCATTCAACCATAAGAGCCTTTAATTTTTCACACACTTTAGGATGACCCTTAAAAATAGAGAAAAAAATTAATAAAAAAGCACTAATTTCCTGGCAAATGATTTAATACAGATGCCGTAAATAAAAAACTTATAAAGTGGTGCAGATCTCTTTTTAAATCATAAATTATCCCTAGCTATACATGACACAGAAGAAAATACAGATGGTTACTAGAAATAAACTAGTTTTATTTCCACACTATGAAAAAAAATAGATGATACCATCACATACCTCATAACATATTAAAACACTAGATATATACTGACTTATTTTGGAGGTCAGAAAGACAGGACTTTTCAGAGTATTTTGCAACTAAGCAAGTATTGTCTATGAGGAAGACATAGAAAAGTTTGTTTTCTTTTTTGCAGACCAATGAAAAATAAGTTGGAAAGAGAGAATAAATAGTACAATTCCTTTATTCCTAATTCCTGACTTTTAATGTGCATGGCTATGATTTTACCCAGTTACTTAATTATCTGAGGCCTGGCATGAGGTCCACTATATGCCGATATTCCTGGAAACTTCATTTCTTCAAAATAACATTTCCCCCTTAAGTACAAAACCAATATGTTCACTGTAAAATATTTGAAAAATAAAGAGTTCTTTCTCCTATATGCAACTGTTTGCTTTTTAAAGTAGTTGTTCACGTTACTAAATACTGAGTACAAATCTTCAATTAAGGAAAATATTACATTAGAATCTCTTCATAAACCGTTGTACATTTTGATGGACATTCAGGACATCAAAAGAATGGTAAATAATTAGCACAAAATACCTAAATATAACTGAATAACTGAATAAAGCAGAACAGGAAAAAATTATCACATAACCATGTTCTAAAAGGAGTACAGAATTTTAAATTCCTATTTATGTACTATTTCCTACTAAAATCTGGAAATACTCATTTTTTCCAAAAAACATGAAGCATTTTCCCTTTTAACACTTAAAACATTTTTTAATATATAATTATCCCCCCCAAAAAGGCCAGAAATAATTACCTTTAGAATGCATGAATTTTTACTGAGAAAGCTCACATATTACTTAGTAAATTAAAATTTTTCAATTCCTTAAATTGCTGGATTTGAATTTTTAACTCTACATTCAGTTAAGCAGATGACCTCTGTGACTAAAAAAAAAATGGTTATAAAAACTGTGCCTAAAGTAAACTGGTACCTCTTAATCAGATAGAGAAATACACATATTTTTCATCAGAAGAAAGGAATGGTGAAGAAAAGAGGTTAAATATATTCTAATTTGGCTTGACCAAAACCAAATCTCCAAGTTATATAAATGTGTAGTCTCTTCAGCAAAACCTAACACGGACTTATACATGGGATAGACATAGCCTAGAAAGAGTTAAAAAAAAAAAAAAAAAAAAAGCACAGACTAGTCCTTTGTGATTTAAAATGTGAAGAACTGAACAATAAAATATATGAAGAAAGAAGACAGTGTTAATTCATTTCTAGAAATAATGTTCCTTACCTTGTTTAACACGTTGCTTACTTCACTAGCAAAATCTCTTGAACATACTTCTAAGTGAAAAATTTTGCCACAATTTGATACACATGCTCCTAGAAGCTAAAAGTATAAAATAGGGAGTTAAAAGGGCTCGATTTCGGTAGACAATTTTGCGGTAGGTCTTGAAATGAAACCACTCACAGTCAGAGCCTGCATAGCAACATGAGGATCTTTATGGTTCACCCTCCTCATGATAGACCGAAGACAATCTTTAGGTCTAAAAAATGAGAAATGTAACAATTAGTAGTACATTCTACTTTTTTCCCCCTTAACTATAAAAGGCAATAGGCTATGATACAAAAGGGAGAATATGGTAGAGAAGTTTAATTCTTACTAATGACACAATTGAAAAACTGTACTCTAAAAAGTTCCTTTAAATTTTTCAAACAAAATTAACAGGCTCTCTTCTTTAACGATCACAGATAAGGCATTTTGGGCTAATTCTAGATGGAAAGTTTTGAAAATAAAATGACACACCAAGACTTTCACCTCCAGTCACGATGGAATAACTGGAACCAGACTTACACTCCTGTTGTAAATAATTAGAAAACTGGAAAAATATATTTAAAATACATTTGGGACATTAGGCCACAGGTAGCGCTGAATGATGATCTCTAAGAAAGAACACGAATTAGATAAAGAGACATCTGCCTCAACTTTCTACCCAGGGGCACTTTCCAGGTACCGAAATAGGCTTTCTGTCTAAAGGCAGTTTCTGGATCTCAGCGCAGAGAAGGTGATCCCAGGAAGATGGCGGTGATCTCACTGAATTGAGGGGACAGAAATCAGAATTCCGGCAGGCTGTGGGAGCTAGAATTTGCAGGACAGAGTAGAGGAGCTATATGAAGAAAGAGTGCTAGATACCTGCATGGGGTCCACTGAGGTCTGCTGCCCACCAGGCTGGACAAAAAGTGACTGAGAGCTCTACGTTGAAGGGTTCTCAAAGCTCACACAGCTGTAAGAGCTCATACCAAAGTGCACAGTCCTTGCAGCAGAGCGTTTAGGCCTTGGTGATGGGGCTACACCACCCCAAAAGACTATCCTAAATCCATCCAATAACAACTTAAAAAACAAGCCACAGAAGAATAAAATTGATCCAGACGTAACCTCTAATGGAATCAAGTCCAATATTCTTTAACAGGAGTATGACAAAACCTGGCATTCAACAATATAAAATTCATAATACTAAGCATTCAATCAAAAATTACCAGATGTGACACGAAGCAGGAAGAAGTGACACTTAACTAGGAGAAAACTCAGTCAAATGAAAATGTGGAAATTATATAAGCTATTTTAAGTATGCTCAAGAATGTACAAGGAATCATCAACATAGCAAAGGAAAGAAGTGGTATACAAAAAAGAACCCGATAAAACTTCCAGAGAAGAAAAATATATAAAATGAACTAATTAATTAATTAACTAATTGGATGAAATTAACCTGATAGAAATGGAAGGACGTATCTAATAAGGGATTAATATCCAGAATATATAAAGGGGTCCTACCTCTCAACAACAAAAAAATAATAATCCAATTCAAAAATGGGCAAAGGATTCAAAGAGACATTTCTCCAAAGAAGATATATAAATGGCCAGAAAGCACATGAAAAACCGCTCAGCATCATTAGGGAGCGGCACATGAAATCACAGCGAGACACGATTTCGCATTAAAAAGGAAGAGGCAACCAGCCGGGGATGTGGGGAAATGGGAACCCTTATGCATAGCGGTGCCCACGGCGATGCGAAATGAAACGACGTAGCCACTGTGGACAAGTCTGACAGCCTCTCACAAAGTCAGACATAAAACTGCCCCATGACCCAGGAACTCCACCACTATGTGCTGAATACGCACATAAAAGAACTGAAAGCAGGGATTCAAGCAGACATCTGTACATCCATGCTCAGAGCAGCATTATTCACAACAGCCAAATCTCCACCAACAGATGAACGGATAAACAAAATACAGTGCAATACTATTCAGCCTAAAAGAACGAAATTCTGACACATGCTACATGGGTGGACCTTGAAGACATACTTAGTGAAATAAGCCAGACACAAAAGGAGAAATATTATATGGTTCCACTTATACGTGGTACTCAAAACAGGCAAATTCATGGAGATACAAAGTAGAATAGAAGTCACCAGTGGCTAAGAGAAGGGGGAAGTGGACAGTCACTATTTAACTGCATACATACAGAGCTTCCATTTGGGATGGAAGTTTAGGAAATGGACAGCTGGACACACACATACAAAAGAAAAAACAGTATCAAGTGATCGGAACAACATTGAGCCCTGGGAAAATTGGCCAGTAAGAATAACTGTCCTAAAAAATTTCTTTAAGAATTGACAATGCAATTACTAATGATAAAGAGAAAAAAGTCATTTTTAATAGGAAGATATTAGAATAAACAATAAAATTTCTGTTTCTAAGGCTGTTTCACTGCCTGTTGGGAAGCTTTCCACTTAAAGAGCATGGAAAAAAGAGGGGGAAAAATTGTATTTATGGGATACCTATTATATGTCAAGCATTCAACTCATGATTCTGCAGCTCTTATTCTACTGATTTTGTATTAAAAGTATCTAAAAGCAGCATCATTAGACTGAAGAAATAATATAACGTTATTTAGATTTTGCCTTTTTTACAGTTGGACTTAATTTAGGAGCCAGAATCTGTGACCTCATGCTAATTTTTGCAGTTGTGAAAAGCATGTTGACAAACACAAAATTATCATTTCAAAGCACTGGCAGAGGCCAAATTATCAAAATACTAAAATTAAAATCATTAAAAAATAATGATCCAAAGATGATTCAGCTCAGTGAATAAAACATTTTAGAAAATAATCCTCAATACTTGCTTTACCACCAAATTTTAAATGAAATTTCTGACATGTTGTTCATAAACCACATTCTTTTTTTTTTTTTTTTTTTTTTTAAAGAAAGAAATCTAAACTGTGACTCCTGGAACAGAGGATGGAGAAAGGGGCTTTGAAATGGAACTTTTTACTTTTTATTTCACTCATTTCTATACTGTTGAAATGTTTAACCACAGCCAATTTTAAAAACCAAGGCAAGGACATGTCTGGAACCAAAGCAAAGTTGGCTATTGCATCCAAAAAAAGGATAATGCCCAAAAAAGCCAACTAGAATGTTTATAAGTCCTGACGAACACTTTATGTATGCCAACAAAGCAATATCTTTTTAGGTATAATAAGCTAAAAAACAAAATCCCTTCAGAACTGTGTATAAAACTGGCGCTATTAAACAACAGAAGTGACCCACAAAAATCTAATATTTAATGACCTCATTCTGTTCCGTGTTTTTTTTCAGTTCAGCTTTTCAGTATTTCCACAAAACGATAAGTAAAATACAGAAGTGAAAGTATATTTATATACATTTCATTATAAATCTTACAATCCAACAAAAAATTATACCTAAAATATTCTTTTTAAAAAGGTTTAAGAGTTATAATTGAATTTAAAGGAGGTGTCCTATGGCTATTATCCTCTCAATGACAAATGAAAATGGACTACAAATACAGTGTCTGTGTGATTTATCATCTATACGAGTGCCCCTTTGAGAATGAAAGGGGGTGCTAACCAGGCGTAATACAAGAACAGCAGACACAGAGTGAAACTATCCAAGGGAAATTGGATGCAGGGTCACCCCAGCCAAAACTATGTTCATCCAAACATTATCTTTTTATGCATAGATCTCAGACACGTAGTTCATAGGAGAGTGAGAAAAAAAGGCAGTACTTCCATCTAGTTGTGGCTTCTACTGTCTTTTCCTCGAATCCTAGACCAGACAAGAAAACAGGCTTTTCATGAATGGACACAGCTGCCTCGGCATATGTCAGCTCTGATGAACTAAAGCATCAAAGTCAGTTTCATTATT
Organism: Balaenoptera physalus; assembly: GCF_965194825.1. Classification (NCBI taxonomy): domain Eukaryota; kingdom Metazoa; phylum Chordata; class Mammalia; order Artiodactyla; family Balaenopteridae; genus Balaenoptera; species Balaenoptera physalus. The sequence goes on along the minus strand of NC_138883.1, from coordinate 175,286,659 downwards.
CACAACATTACTCCAGGCCACCTCAATACACTGTACTGTGGGCTTCCACGAAAAGAAAGCTTTAGGAGGGGGCTCTTCTCCTCTAGACCCTCTCACTCCAGCTCCCCTCTCTCCACACTACTCGCCATCTTTCAGGTTCTATGTCTTCAACATGGCCAATGCTCAAGAAGAAGTCATTGAGCTAAATGGGAAAAGACACGAATTTTCACTGTTGTACAATAATTAGTATTTAGAATAACTGAATAATCGTCATTATAAAGCTCTATTTGTTACCAACTTCTGCATCTTCTGCTGAGTTTGCTTTCTATGTGGAAAATGTACATGCACTCGCAAAATCTATTTCTGAAAAATTACGTGATGAGGGGAAAATGCACGATAAGTAGTGCTGGGAGGAGCACAGGATGTGAGGAAAGGGACTGTTGAGACATACGAATGAAGTATTTTGTAAAATTACCTGCTAAGATAAAATCTGCACGTGCATTTAGAGAAGTCTACCAACGGTTTCCACCACCAACCTTTTGTAAAGGGTAGTCCAATCCTGATCTCTCTCAAAACCCTTCCCAAAACTCCATTCTGGTATATTAAAACATTCTGTAAGACTCATCCTCTCTCTGCCTTATCTTGAGATGCGAAAACAAAAAGATAGGAGAGGTCAAGGATACACACAAGAACGAGGAAAGAACTCTCTCTCACCCTTCCCAGTTTTCCAACCCCAAAATAACTCTCTTAACTTACCGTGTGATAAATGACCACACCACAAATCACACCACTGTAAAATGTAATGGAATTGTACTGTTTCCTGAGTTTCCAAAGTTAAGGATAACAAGGCAACAATGGCAGTTAATCAATTTTCTTTGATTAGGGAGTTACTGTTGCAGAACATACTCTGTCATCTCTCAAATATGCTCAATACAGGCAACTTCTCCTCAATTACTGAAGCAAAACTGTTATGTTGAGCACCAGGTGAAGACGATGGCTTGTATATTCAGGGCCATGTTGTTTAAGATATGTATACTCTGAGCAAGAGTCATACTCAGTGCAGGGAGATATACACACTCTGTAAGAGAAATGGGAACTGGAATTTAAGACAGCACGTAGAGCTCAGTAAATGGACAGAAGAACAAGTTTCGAAGAAAAATAAAACTGAGGGGGCTGCAAAAGAATACAGTTAAATTCAGTAAGTTAAACATGCATAGGAATGTAGCTCAGATCTAGAGTTAAGAGGACCAAAGAAAACTAAAACTAATTTTGCATTCCTACAGTTCTCTTTTCAAAGAATAATGAAATTTCAAATCTCTTTGAATAGCCCTGAGTACATTTCCAAAACTTGTCACCACATTATTTATAAATGTCTATCTACTTGTAGGTATGTTGCTGTACAGTTATGACAGATAAATAGCTCAGCATTCATCTCTAGTCACCAGTTAGTGAGATTACCTGAAAAGGTCTTTCCACTAATATATAAGGGGAAAGCCAAAAATATTCAATGATTTTGTTGGATAAAGGAGTCAAGATTTGTGAGATCTTATGCTTTGTATAAATTTTTAAAAGTCTCTTATTTAAAAATATGTCTCATCTCTACATCTTAATTGAAAAGTACTTTTGTATTATAAAGATAACAGGTTAAACTGTGATGAGATTTTATACGCTTGAGGAAATTATTGCCATTGAAAAGGCAGTGAATTCAAATACTAATTATTGCATCTATTACTAAACCAATGATTTTAGACCAATCAAATTTTCAAAATGAGGATACCACCTCTTTATTATCCCCCTCACGGGGCCTGACAGAAGAACAATAGGACATTTTCTTTAAAGTATTGTAAATATAAAAGAAAAGCAATATAAAAAAAAAAGTAACAGAAATAACAGTGTATAGCACAGTTCACGAATGTGCTTGCACGGTTAACCTCTCATCACCTTTGAGGCAGGACTGAAGAGGTACAAAGATACTAGCAGTCTGTTTCTAAATAGGGGCAGAAAAATTCTTGCAGTGTAAGACTATCTGGCGTATCACATCTCTGGTCCCCGCCTAATCAATGTCAGCAGTAACCTCCTGTCAGTGTGACAACCAAAGCCACCCTGAGCAGCGCAACACCACCGGGCTGAGAACTGCTGCTGGACAAGAGCAGCGCTGTGATTCAGAAGAAAAAGATGTGAGGCTTGACAGACCTCATCTGTAAAAAGGGGCTTAAACGCTTCCTGTTCAGTATGTTATTACATTACTCCCAGAATCATGCCAGGGACTTAGAGACACTCCATGTTAGTTCTAGAAAGCACAAACATATTCTTCTATCAAGTTACTTTTACAACTTTAGCTTTCAAAGCTACTTTAGAGTGATTTAAACTTTACATTTTCTTTTTACATGCTATATAAAAAGTGCTTTACTACAACTTACAATTCAAGGATGTATGTATGACCGTATTGTGGAGGGGGGAGGGGATATGTGTATGTATAACTTTTATAGGTCTTAGTACCCAGCAGGCATACACTAAAAGATGTGGGACCGCAAATCTTTGCTGAACAAAGTAAAAAAAAATTTTAATTAACAGAGAATATAAACCCTCCTTGAATACTAAAGGGAGTCTAATATAGAGGGTGGCTTTCAAAAGCATAAAGGCATTATATTAACTATAAAAGAAGTTTAATATTATAAAATGCAAAAGAAATCAGAACTGAAATGAATAATAACTGTATATTCAATGGCATATTCAAAGTGCATATTTGATTCATAATACACATTACATAAAACACAGTCTACAGAGCACAAGGGGGAAAAGGGCAAAACACTGAATACAAATATCAAATTCTGATTCTGAGCTTGTTAAACAGGTATTTCTTATGAGATAACTGATGGAACATGAATATAGCCTATAAATTATGTTATTTGGCTATTTAAAGAACAAGTTCATGTGCCCGAAGGACTTCATCAGAAAAGGAGGTAAACTTCTACATACTAAATATTGAGGGTTAATGGAAGTATAGATAAGTCACTGAATACTTAAATTTAGTAATATTTTGAGTTTCCTAGATCATATAACACTGGAGTATATTTCAGTCAAACAGAATACAATGTAATATAACATATGGGAGAGAGAGGAATCACTAAAAACTTAATAAAATTGGTATATCTTGACTCATGATTTAAAAAAAATTTTTTTTAATATTTATTTATTTTGTGGCTGCATCAGGTCTCAGCTGTAGCATGAGGGATCTTTCGTTGAGGCATGTGGGCTCTTTGCTGCAGTGCGCAGGCTTCTGAAAAGGCTATAACATACTATATGATCCTAATTGTATGACATTTTGGAAAAGGCGAAATTATAGAAATAGTAAAAAAAAAAAAAAAGAAAGAAAGAAATTAGTGGTTGTCAGGGGTTCAGAGAGAGAAAGGAGAGGGATGAATGGGGGGAGCACAGGACATTTTAAGGATGGTGAAACTACTCTGTGTGATACTGTAATAATGTATACGTCATTATGGGCTTGTCAAAACCCATAAAACTGTATAATATAGAGTGAGTCTGAATGTAAACTACAGACTTTAGTTAATAATAATGTATCAATATTGGTTCATTACTTGTAACATATACCACACTAATGCAAGATGTTAATAATAGGGGAAACTGCATACAAGGGGTGGGAGTGGGTTATGGAATTCTTCGTACTATCTGCTCAATTTTTTTCTAAACCTAAAATTTTATTTAAAAAAACACAAAGTCTATTAATTATAAAACAAAAAATGAAACCATAAAGAAAATATGAGATAATTCTACTAAAACCCTGGAGAAGGAAAGTCTCGTATAACTCAAAATTCTAAAAACCATAAGACTGATAAATTCAGCTATATAAAAATCAAAAATTTCTAAATGGAAAAACAACAAAGTCAGAAGAATAATGGAAGGAATTCCCTGGCGGTCCAGTGGTTAGGACTTGGCGCTTTCACTGCCAGGGCCTGGATTCGATCCCTGGTCGGGAACTAAGATCCCACAAGCTGTGCGGCGCAGCCATAAAAAACAAAAAAAAAAAAAGAATAATGGAAAAATATATGCAATTCATAAAACAGACAAGATACGTCCCTAACATATCAGGGACTCCTAGAAATGAGGAAAGGATAAATACAGACAGTTCACAGAAAAGGAAGCACAAACAGCTCTTAAGTACAGAAAAAGATGTGCATCCCAGAAAACGATAAGAATGTGCCTTTGACTCTGGAAGACCACCCACCTCAAGCCTCTTCACCTTCATGGAAAGGGGTCAAAGGGAGCCCCGACCACTCCTTCCCAGGACTCCAAGGTTCCTTCTGCAGAAGTCAAGACCAAGTCTTGGGCACCCAACTTTCTCTACTATCCAGTAATTGAGAACTTGAGAACATATGCCTGTTATTCTTGTTTAGACCAGTCCCTACAAGAAGCTCCAGACTATCCTCTCCATCATTAAACAGCTCTGCATATCCATTACGCCCCAGCTTCTGAAATCTTTCCACTGGATCCTCTAGAAGTCACAGCCCATGATCAACAAAAGGCCCTACCCCTGGTCCTTTTGCTCTACAGAAAACTGGCTCTCCATAACACTTCTCCTGCAGCCACCTCAAGCGGTAGCTTTCTGTCTTCCCACGGCTCTTGTACCTCCTAAATGAAGGGTCCTCTTTGCTCCCTTTGCTACTTCGAAACCATTCTCCCTCCCTCTTTCCTAAATAAAACAGCCCAGTTCTGATCTTCTCATTTAAAAAAACCTCACTGCCCCCTCATCTTTCAATGATCGTAACTCCTGGCTCACTGCCACTCTCTCTAATGTTACGTCTGTCTTAATGGAAGTGATGCTTCCAACACCCTTGGCTTTTTGACTCCACCTTATTATTATTAACCGTCAAGGTCACATCCTAGACCATGTCATTACCAAAAACTGAAAACCCTCTGCAAACTCAATTTCAAGCATTGCAACTATCATCTTCCATGTTTCTAACTCACTCCCTCTCTTTATACCCAACTCTGTGCTTGCTTAGGGCGACTCACCTCTGCTCCAGCTAGTCTATATCTTTCAAGTTCTTAGAAAGCGCCAAGGGTCCTCTACCCTGCAGCATTCACGTGAAGGCTGTTCCCTCTGCCTGGGACCTCTGCTTGCAGCCCTTTGCTTCTTCTCAACAACTTTAAGATCATCGCATAAGTGTTATCCTTCACGCCTGTGCTTCCCTGAAAAACCTAAGTAGGTCTCCCTTTTATTCTCCACTAAAGCCCTCTGCTCACTATCTTCTTAGACCATTTCCTGTTTATTTCTATCGTCCACTGGCAAACTGTTACCATAGCTGATGACAAAGGCTGTACCTGCTTTATCCACCACTCTAGACCCAAAGCATGATACCCAGCCAGTACTCACTGTTTGTCAAATAAAAGCAAAAACGACTGATACAAAAAGGATGAAATGAACTGAAGTAATTCTGTGACATTAAGAAAGTGAAAGAGACTGGGAAATCAAGATCACGCTTTACAAAAAAGCCTTTAATTTTATTCCTGCTATAACTCTTCCCCTAGTTTAAATTACATTAAAAAAAAATCCTAAATATGAATCAGATTCTCATTTGTTAACTAGAAAAAACTAGAGTACCTAGAGCTGTTGTGATGATTAAATAAAATGTTTATAAGGCACTTAAACAAGACCCAGCAGATAATAAGCAGTCAATAAATGTTGGCTATTATCCTTAAAAGATTTTAAAACCTAAGGCCAGTAAATTGAGGGTATGATTATTACAAAACATATGTTGGAAGAAATCTGTTTCTAGAACTGATGCTGCCCTTCCAACTTGAAGAAGTCTAGGTCAGAGATTACTTTTCCCTTAAAAAATCAGGACATAGTCTATCAACCTCCAGCTAAAGGTCAGAAATAGTCAAAGCCCAGGTCCAGGACAAGACAACATAAAGCCAATGAAAAATATGTTTAACAAACTCTTTCCCAAAGGCTTATATTTATATTTTTCACAAAATATCAGTAATGACTATCATTTTCTCCTTCTAATTCTGTACGAATAAATCAAAGACTTACTATCCAAATAGATCCCTTATCCAAGTAAAGAAAAAAGTTTATCACTTTGTCCACTCTCAGTCAACTATATTTTTGTCTAAAGCTAAACAAAGACAGTTAAGACAAAAAATAATAGCACAAATTAATCTGGATGTCAATTACAGAGTTTTAATTTTAACTTTTTATTGCGGATAATCAACACCTACCCTCACATCTATTTTTTATATATGAAATTATAATCAAATCAATCAAAACTAATAGACAAAAGCTATTTATTATGGGAAGCTATTTATTATGTTAAAGAAAACTGCTACTATTATTCTGAAAGTCCTCTTGATTCTGAACAGAGACTTTTCAGTCCCTCATATGACATCATTGGCTAAGCATTTTTCAGTACTTACGACATTGGAACTGCACACTAAAAATCACGTGAATATCTTTGGAAGTCAGAAAAAAATTTTCAGAATTTTTTTTAAAGTTTTAAGTCCAGCATATTCAAACATTTCAGGCTGACAGGATATATTAGGGAATTAAGTAATTACAAATGCAGAATAGTGTCTAATATGCTTATTGTCTATTAAGGCAGGGAAAAGATACTCGTATTTGTGTAAGAAACAATGGAAAGATACAAAAGAAACAGAAGTGGTTACCTATAGAGGATGGGGGAGGGAAACAGGGACATAAGTTATTAGACTTCTCAATGTTCATCTTTTTAAACTGTTTTAAATTTTGAGCCATGTGAGTATCTATTTTTGAAACAAAAAAGTATATATTTCATAAGCATAAGTATTTCTTTAATCAACAAACATAAATACACACGTACGAGTGGCTCAAAGAACAGTAAGTTTTTTTTAAAGAGGAAGAATTAAAGAGGGTTTTTCAAAATACTGCTGGAACCATGTTTCTGGGTCACAGTTCTCTGACCAAATGAAATTTCACAATAATTGGCTCTTCATTTCCCCTTAAAAATTGAGAATATTTTCCAAACAACCATAACTCCAAAACAGATGACTCGAAAAAAAGAAAGGAGGGGAGGGAGGGAGGGAGGGAGGGAGGAAGGAAGGAAGGAAGGAAGGAAGGAAGGAAGGAAGGAAGAGAGGGAGGAAGGAATTTTTTAAAAAGGGCCAAAAGGATTTTTAAGTATTATTTTCTTAGGGAAGAAAGACTTTAATATAAATTACTTTATGCACTAAATAATTCTACAATATATTGCTGGTTACAAATCATTTTGTTTAAAAAAGAATCTTACTGAAATAGAAATGCTTTTCTTAAAGTTCCCTCCACCATCCCTAAATCCGTCCTCTTAAATAGATCTGTATATTTTATAAAATTACAGATTAATACCATATGGCAATGTTTTTTTAAAAAAAAAAAAAACCTAGACTGTTGCCTAGTATACAAATAACCTGATGAACTGCATTCCAGTCCATAACGCCCCTCTACTTCAACGTGCCCTATCTACATTTGCCTCAGGAAAACTCATGTCTCCTTTTCCCTCTCACACCAATGACATGTCTCAATCTTTTCTAAAGCACACCAGGTACCTAGAATACTTCACTGACAACCTACAATACCGGTTCAATATTCTCATGCTACCATCAGCAACCCATATTAAACATATGTATCTAGATTCCTAGACAACATAAACCAGATTTCCGTAAGTTTTCCACATAACTAATTATGAAATGATTTAAAAACTTAAAACCGAACTGTAAGTGGTTACCAGGTTCTGGGGACGGGGGAAGTGGTAAGCTGTTTAACAGGCAGAGCTCACTTGGGGATGATGAAAAGATCTGGAGATGGATAGTGGTGATGATCCCACAACAATGCGAATGTACTGAATGCCACAAACTTCGGTCAAAGAAAATGTTTTCATGTATAATAATACACTTGCCTTTATAATAATGCAGTCATAAAATATTTTTATTACTTTTTTTATGGAGAAAGGGAACCAGGAAGACAAAAGTGCTGACGGCCCATGAAAGTCAAAATGTGGCCCTGATGCTTATTTCCTACTATGAAATCATCAAGGTACAGCAAGAAAGTGAAAATAATGAAAATACAACTGGATATGTATGTAAAACATTACTTTTAAAGAGAAATCACACGCATAAGCAAATTTTGTGGGTTTGATTTTTTTTAAACCCTATAATATTAGAATGGCATCTCAATTATTACACAATCCTTTTCAAACAATTCTTAATATTAACAAGAGCTATAAAGAAATATCACATTTCCATAAACAAACAAATAAATGCTTGGAAATTAACTTAATGAGAATTTAAAGGAACTAGAGAGCAAGTATTAAGGAAGATAAAATAAATGAAAGAGAAAAAAGGAAAAGAAGGGAAGAGGAAAGGAAAAAATATTGATTAAAAATAAATAGAACTACCTCTCCTTATTTAAATTAGCAAAGCTGAAAACACTTCCTATGTAAATTCATAGATTTAGCATAATGTCAATTAAAATCTCCAAAGTATAATGAAATACTAAGGAAAAATACTGAGAAAGAATATGTTGTCTAAAGTAAATTTGAAAAAATTAAAAAATGCGGATGTATCTAAACCTACTGATACTAGACAACAACAAAAAGCAAATAGAAAACAATTACTTAAAGCTATAAATTAGTACATTTTAAGTATACAAGGACAACATGGATGGAACCTTGAAGGCATTATGCTAAGTGAAATCAGTCAGACAGAGAAAGACAAATACTGTATGATCTCACTTATATATGGAATCTAATAAAATCAAACTCATAGAAACAGAGAACAGACTGGTGGTTGTCAGACGGGTGGAGGGGTGGGCAAAATGAATAAAATGGGTCAAAAGGTACAAACTTCCAGTTATAAGTAAGTTCTGAGGCTGTAATGTACAGCATGGAGAGTATAGTTACAATACTTTGTTGCACATTAGAAAGTTGCTGAGAGAGTAGATCTGAACAGTTCTCATCACAGGAAAAGACAGGAAAAAAATAACAAATTATCATTTCTAGTATAATAATGTTAACATGAAGAAAAACAAATTGATCTCTTTAAATCTTCATGACACATCATATAGGATTTTTAGGTGGGTTACAAATTTATTTTTTAACTAGAAAAATATGGAATATTTCTAGTAATGAAAGGGAGTTTGTCCTTTCATTTCAAGCAATTAACCAAATTATTATAAAAAGTATCTACAAAATGCAGACTACCAAACTAAGGATAAAAAGAAAACTGATGGAGTGAAAAGAGAGAGGAGGGACTTTGCAACTGGAATGCTAGATAAAAGTTTTATCTCCAAAATACACAGGGATGGAGCTAGGTCGATACCTAGTCCTCAAAAGACAAACTGTCACAAAATATCATTATAATCAAAAAGAGGCAGATTTGACATAAATACACTACCATGTGTAAAACTGATAGCTAGTGGGAACCTGCAGTATAGCACAGGAAGCTCAGGTCGGTGCTTTGTGATGACCCAGATGGGCAGGATGGGAGGGAGGTCCAAGAGGGAGGGGATATATGTATACATATAGCTGATTCACTTTGTTGTACAGCAGAAACTAACACAACATTGTAAAGGCATTAAAAAGAAAAAGAGGCAGAGGTGTACCCACTTAACCATGCACCAGATACTATTATAAACACTTTATATATATTAACTAATCTAACACTCACAACAAGCCCCCTATGAAAAAGATACTATTTTTATTCTCATGTAGCAAACTAGAAAAGGAAGTTCCTATTTACCCACCAGTGACAGCTAAGCAGTCAGAGCCAGGATCTGAAGGCAGGCAGTCTCAACTCCAGACGCCATGCTCTCAGCCACTCAGCTATTTGCTTTCCTCCACACAACAAAAATTCATAGACCTTTCATCCTACAAATCTAAGTCTACTAGATGTATATAAATTACTATTATACAAGGCAAAACACAAATAAGAATGGTTTTGACAGAGTGCTTTGAGGATTCAGGTTTTCGGTAATGATTTTCAGTACTAGGGAAAAGGAAAGCCTTTGTGGAAGAAATAATAGCCATAGTGGGTCTGGAAGGATATGAGACACAGAGATAGGGGAAGGGAGAAGAGAATATTCGACACTGAAGGAACAGAATGACCAAAAGCATTACAATAAAGCGGAAAAGCACTGGCAACTTAAATATTTGAGTTGAAAAGTACAGTAACTACAGAAGAAGTAAATGAAAAATAAATGATTCAGAGGCCTAAGGAGGTTACTAGACTTAACTCAGTATGGAAGACAGGGGAGTAACATGGTCAGAGTTGTCATATGACCACTGGCTATAAGAACTGGACAGAAAAGAGATGGAAACAGAAGGAAACGCCAGACGTTAATTCACTAGGCTAGGCGTGGTTAAGGATGGCTCAAGTAAAGCAGGGCCAATAGAAGTAGAGAAAAAGGAACAGACACGTAACACACAGCAACTACTCAAACGTCAACTAAATTAGGGAACGTCAAACATCAACTAAATTAAGGAACTAAACAGGGCGGAAGGGATGCAAAGCCAACAAAGGAGATGGGCGAGGCCACAGTCCTGGGAACCCGCCAGAGGGAGCACACTACGGACTGAAAAGGGCTTGAGTGATGGGGTGGAAAGGACGTAAAGACAAACTGCCCTGCCTGGTCTGACCAAGTGCAAGAACTTAACTAAGGAGACTCTAGGACATCAATAGCATGAGAGAGATTATGCAGGTGTGCTGACAGAATTCAGTAAAACACTAAATGCAGAGGAGAGTCTGAGGTTTTAGGTGTGAATGAAAGAATAACCTTGTCATGAACAGCGACAGGGGACAAAGGAGGGAATGTAGGTTTAAAGCAAAAGGAGACATGAGTTCAGGATTCTAGATGTGAGACCGAGGCTTATGTAATGTGTGAGGTTCAGAAATTATGCTGCATCCCCAATATTAGTGCTTGACTTAGGGACTCAGAGCTAAAACTATAGATGTCACATAAAGAAACTTGAAAGCTGGGAGATTTCAAAAGAAAAAGTATCAGGTAAAAAAAAAATGGACCAACGAAAGTTTAAGGAACTCTCTCTATTTAGAAGGGAAGGAAGAAGAGCCAGAGAAGGCACCATCAGAGTTAAGATTACCACCAGAAGAATCAAGCAGAATCCAGCAGTGCTCCCAAACATTCTTCACATGGAAGTACGTAAATAAGACAATATTTGTGTGGCACAAAGGGGTAGATGTGGCTACTAATCACTGGACGTTATTAACCCAGGAATGAAGGAAACCATTACTCTGTACACCAGTCAATCCCCTTGAGGCACTGTTGAGAAAGCCCTGTATTACCAAAAAGTCTGTATGCCAGAAAGTTTACAATTCTATTTCCCTAAAACTGTCTCTCTTTCAACAGTCACTGATTAGTTGGGCCGAATGGGCAGATGTGACAAAGAAGAAAAGAACACAGAAATAACCAAAAAACTTGGTAATTGAGAAATCACTGATGACTTTAAAAATCAGTGGGAATGGAAACAACCTAAATATCCATCAACAGATGAATGGATAAAGAAGATCTGGGGAATATATATATATATATATATATATATATATATATACACACACACACATATATATATAATATTCCATTGGATATATATAGCCATTGTGTGTGTGTGTGTGTGTGTGTACACACACACACACACACAATGGAACACCACTCAGCCATAAAAAAGAATGAAATAACGCCATTTGTGGCAACATGGATGGACCTAGAGATTATCATACTAAGCGAAGTAAGTCAGAAAGAGAAAGACAAATATCATATGATATCACTTATATGTGGAATCTAAAATACAACACTAATTAACATATCTATGAAACAGAAACAGACTCACAGACATAGAGAACAGACTTGAGGTTGCCAAGGGTGCGTGGGGGGAGGGAAGGACTAGGAGTTAGGGATTAGCAGATGTAAACTATTACATAGAGAACTGATAAGCAACAAGGTCCTACTGTATAGCACAGGGAACTCTATTCAATATCCTGTGATAAACCACAATGGTAAAGAATATGAAAAAGAATATATGTATAACTGAATCACTTTGCTGTACAGCAGGAATTAACACAACATTGTAAATCAACTATACTTCAATAAAATTTTTTTTAAAAATCAGTGGGAGAAGTTAGATTTCAGGAGGCAATTATGGACAAGGGAGAATAATTAAAGTATCAACATTGTTACCAGTCATGTTGCCCCTTCTGGTTACAGGGAGTAACCTAAATGGGATGATTCCTCAAATCTCACTAGCAAAAACATTCTCCTTTTAAACTAAATTGTGATTGTAATATGCTTTACCTTCTAACTCTTGTTTCATTCATGTTAATAAACAGGAAGAATAAATAAAAATCCTTTGAAACTTTGCAACACTTACCCAGTGCGAGACTGACCGACTTTATCACAAATATCCAAAATGAGGCCCCAATCCTCAGCAGTATTCATCTCACTGGTTGCTTTCTCTGTATATTATAAAAAGAAATCACAGACACATTTTTAAAAATCTTTAAGAGGTAAATGATCACATTCAAATTACCAAACTGTAGTATAATCAAATATTAACAAATCACAATAGGTGTCAACACCTGGTTAATGAAATATTTAAGTCCATCTTTAAAAGGAGGTAGGGCACCTTTATTACCTATCATAATTATTTTCCCCATTTATACTTCATTTGTTTGTTACTTAGTATCAAAAAAAATACGCCACTGATTTTTTGTTATAAAAATACACCCACAGGCGTGCACACACACGTGCACACAAATCTATCCCTTTCTGCACACAGAAAGACTAAAATAAAGAATACTTTCATTCAAATAATTCTTAGCTTTACTCGCCAGCGAAGGACCATGACTAGACACAGATCTCTATCAAAATGTTTCAGGCAATTAAATTAATTAACTATCTAGTTTTGTTGATTTTGTTGTCTGGGGGGGGGGAGGTGCTGAACGAAAGAAAACCAAGCTTTAACTGAATATTTTCCCTTAAGTAAAAACTTGAGAAGTTGAAAAAAACAACAGAGGTATGGCAGATTGAACCAAATCACCTAATTTAGACCCCTTTCTTAATTACAATAAAGGGACTTCTTTCTTCTTTAACACAGACACACAAGGATAAGGAAAACATGAGAAGCAATAACAGCAACAACATCTCAGAAGCTACAGGACAACATCGATACATGGTAAACTACTCAGAAGACCCAAGAAAGGTGAATCCTGTATTGGCAGTAAGAAAGAAAAGCTTAAGAACCAGCTTGGTGCTTTGCGACAACCTAGAGGGGTGGGATAGCGAGGGTGGGAGGGAGGCTCAAGAGGGAGGGGATACGGGGATATAGGTATGCATATGGCTGATTCACTCTAACACAGTACTGTGAAGCAATTATACTCCAGTAAAGATCTATTAAATAAATAAATATTAAAAAAAAAAAGAACCAGTCTGTTGAATCCTCAGAAAATTCAAGTACTCATAGCAGAATGTCTGCAATTGAGAATGAAGAAGAAAAAGAGGACCTCCAAGTTAGCAAAATCGGTTAGTGCTGTTTGAAATGTAGGTAGTCCCTACTTTGCTTCCTTACAGGCTCTAGCAATCACCTCTCCCCCTCGGAGCAAATGAGTGATGGTTTACTTTCTGCAGGTAAAGCACATTTTTTTTTCTAGACAAGGAAATACCAGGTATAGTTGAGACTTAGGCACCAAAAATAAGCAATTACTTCCGTTTTCCAGTCCAGCACGTAAGCAGCTTGGAAGTATTCCCTTCATCCTAACAAGTAAACAGTAAACAAAGTGAAAAGTCAACAACTCTTCTTAGATACCTCAGAAGTGAGGTCACAGGGCAAACTGCTGCCCCCAAAATGAGACAAATAGATAGGTGGATACAGAGAATCACAACTTAACAGAGCAGAAGCCCGTGAGCAGAAACATCTCCAGGAACCAGTACCAGGGCACAAAAATCTAAACTGAAACTGACAAACTGCCGGAGGAGAAGTGTGCACAAGTCTGAGAGTTAAAACTCCAGAGAAGCCTAGGCTTAGGGCAGTCCCCACACTTCTGTGAGCTTTTTTTTTTTAAATAAATTTATTTGTTTTATTCATTTATTTTTGGCTGCATTGGGTCTTCGTTGCTGCATGCGGGCTTTCTCTAGTTGCCACGAGCAGGGGCTACTCTTCGTTGCTGTGCGTGGGCTTCTCATTGCGGTGGCTTCTCTTGTTGCGGAGCACGGGCTCTAGAGTGCAGGCTCAGTAGCTGTGGCGCACAGGCTTAGTTGCTCCACGGCATGTGGGATCTTCCCGGTCCAGGGCTCGAACCCGTGTCCCCTACACTGGCAGGCGGATTCTTAACCACTGCACCACCAGGGAAGCCCTTTTGTGAGTTTTACTTCCATGGGTTCTCCCAGGTTCTCAAGGTGAATATCACAGAAAATTTCTCCTATTTTTCCAGCAGGGGGAGAGAAACTGATCTTTTTGAAATACACCAGAGTATTCTCTTCTTAACAAGGCCTACTCTCAAGAGAAATAATTTTACCAGCACCTAACTAACTAGAGTTTTATCAGAGATTAACCCACCTCGGGGAAGGGAAATCCCAACGCTAGCCTGCTCTAGCCTTCCACGTGGGAGAAGGGGAATATCCAACTCCAGCCCACTGTAGCCATCCCGTCCCAACTTAAGGGAGAGCAGCACATGAAAATTCACTCCCTGGGGCGGAGGCTCACTGAGCCCTAATCACAGGACTATCAGTACCTGATCCTCACACCACTAAAGGCTGGTGTCCCTTCATCTAGTACATCGTCTCCAGCTTCCAGCAAGCCACACTCTATAATGCGAAGACCACCGTTGGAAGAGACCAGACTAGCATCAGAACCAGACTCAGACATGACAAGGATGTTGGAATTATCAGACCAGAAATTTTAAAGACTATGATTAATATGCTAATAAGAGCTCTAATGGAAAAAGGAGGTAACATGCAAGAACAGATGGACAAGGTAGGCAGAGATATGGGAATTCTAAAAAAGAATCAAAAAGAAATACTGGAGATCAAAAATAGTATAACAGAAACAAATGTCTTTGATGGGCTCATCAGCAGTCTGGACATGGCTGAGGCAAGAATCTCTGAGCCTGAGGATATGTCAACAGAAATTTCCAAAACTGAAAAGCAAAGAGAAAAAATGACTGGCAGGGGGGAAAAAAACTGGAACAGATTATCCAAGAATGTGGGAAACTATAAAAGCTGTAACAAAGGCGTAATTGGAATACCAGAGAAGAAGGAGAAAAAGAAATGGAAGAAATATTTGAAGCAAGTATAACTCAGAATTTCCCCAAATTAATGTCAGACACCAAACCACAGGTCCAGGAAGCTCCAGGAACACCAAGCACAATAAATGTCAAACAAACCAACCTCTACACCTAGGCATATCACATTCAAACTGCAGAAAATCAAAGATAAAGAAAAAATTAAAAAGAAGCCAGCAGAAAAAAACACCTTTCCTGTTCAGAAGTAAACATAATGATTACACCTGACATCTCAGAAACCATGCAAACAAGGAGAGAATGGAATCAAACAGTGTGGAGAGAATGAAATCAAACAGTGTGGAGAGAAAACAACCACCAACATAGGATTATATACCCTGTGAAATTATTCCCAAGGAAAGGAGAAATAAAGACTTTATCATACTAAGAAACATTGAGGGAACCCGTTGATAGCAGACTGGCTTTGCAAGAAATGTTTTAAAAAGGTCTCCAAGGGGAGGATATAGGAGACATGTATACACGTGTCTGTGTATGCATGTGTGTGTGTGCAGGCGTGTGTATAAGTGAAATGAATCACAGCAAGGACACCAGGAACAAAAGAGAGAAATTAGGAATAGTTTGCTACTAGAAGGTGAGTTGTACTACCAGTGAAGTGGTACAATGTTATTTGAAAGTGGACTTGGACTAGTTGTAAATGTATATTGTAAACTCTGAAAGAAGAAAAAAAAAAAGTATAACTGATATGCTAAAAAAAGAGGGAAAATGGAATCATATAAAATGCTCAATTAAAACCACAAAAGGCAGGGGGGAAAGTATAAGAAACAGGAACAAAGAACAATGGCTACAACTAGAAAATTGTAACAGATATGGTAGATATTAATTCAACAATATCAATAATCACTTTAAATGTTAATGGTCTAAATACAGACAGAGATTGTCAGAATGATCAAAAGATGAGATCCAATTATATGTCATCTACAAGAACCCACTTTAAATATAAAGATACATATAGATTAAAAATAAAGGGATGGAGAAAGATATACCATGCTAACACTAATCACAAGGAAGTGGGAGTAGCTATATTTCTGACAGAGCCAACCCTGGAGCAAGGAAAATTATCAGGGACAGAGGCATTACATAATAGTAAAGGGGTCAATTCTCAGAGAAGACAACAATCCTTAACACGCATGCGCCTAACTACAGACTGTCAAAATAACTGAAATAAAAAGTAATGGAACTGCAAAGAGAAACAGATGAAGCCACTATTATAGTTGGAGACTTCAACACCTCTCTGTCAGAAATGGACAGTTCCAGTAGACAGAAAATCAGTTTAAGGACATAGTTGAACTCAACACCACCATCAATCAATTGGATATAATTAACATCTGTAGACTATTTCATCCAACAACAACAGAATACATTCTGCTCAAGCTCACCTGGAACATAACAAAACAGACCATATTCTGGGCCATAAAACACACCATAACAAATTTAAAAAACTAGAAATCATACAATGTCTGCTCACAGGGTACAATGGAATTAAACTAGAAATCATTAACAAAAAGAGCTGGGAAATCCCCAAGTATGTGAAGATTAAATAACACACACTTCTAAATAATACACAGGTCAAAAAAAGGAGAAATATTAAAATATTATGAATTAAACAAAAATGAAAGTACAACCTATCAAAATTTGTGGGAGGCATTTGATATCAATGCTTAGTGGGAAATCTGAATTTATACATCAGAAAAGAGAATCTAAAATCTCTAATATAAACTTCGCCCTTAGGAAACTAGAAGAGGAAATTAAATCCGAAGTAAGCAAAAGGAAAAAATTTAGAGCAGAAATCAATGAAATTGAAAACAGAAAAGAGAGAAAAATCAGTACAACCAAAAATTGGTTGTTTGGAAAGATCAATGAAGTTGATAGACAGGGTAACCAAAAAAAAAAAAAAAAGAATGAGAGAGAAAACACAAATTATTAACAGCAGAAATGAAAGAGGGAACCTCACTACAGATTTCATGGACATAAAAAGGATATTAAATGAATATTACTATGGGTGAAGAGCATTGAGAGAATCATGGGAGCCTCCAATTTATAGCCAGTCAGTCAGAAGCACAGGTAACATCCTGGACTGGCACCTGGAGTGGGGAGTGAAGGCAGTCTTGTACGACTGAGCCCTTAACCTGTGGAATCTGATACTCTCCCTAGGTAGATAGATAGTGTCAAAATTGAGCTAAATATGTGGAACATCTAGTCAGTGTTCACTGAAAACTGAAAAACTTCTTGGTGGTGTTGAATAAAAACACATAGTAATTATCAACAACTCTATGCCCACAAATTTGATAACCTAGAAAAAAATGGGCCAAGTCCTCAAAAGACACATTTGCCAAATCACAAACAAGAAAAGGCAGACAATCTGAATAGGCGTATATCCATTAAAGAAACTGAACGAATAATTAGTAACCTTCCAAAATAGAAAGCACCAGGCACAGAGAGGTTAATGGTGCATTCTACCAAACATTTAAGGAAGAAATTATACCAATTCTCTACAATCTCATCTAGAAGACAGAAGCAGAGGAAATACTTCATAACTCATTCTATGAGGACAGTATTACCCTAGTACTAAAACCAAAGACATTAGTGGAAAACGACAGTCCAATATCTCTCATGAAAATATCAATAGATGCAAAAATCCTCAACAAAATATTAGCAAATCCAATGTAGAAGAAAGCAACTTAGAACAAACAAGAGCCTATATAAGAGGAAAAAAAACTTCAAAAAGAAATAACTGTTATCTTCTGAAACAAAAACTATACCAAAGCAGAAGGTAACCTGTCTTGACTGGAGCACTGTAATGCCAAGAACAGGCATGTTAAAAGACAGCATCTCCAAGAGCTTCACTAATATTTCCATGTTTTTTAACCTGAGATGGTTTGGGGGTACAAAGCCTGACCCATACCAAGATTCTTACCTATAATGATAGGTCTTCGTGATGAGATAACGCAATTCCTGATCCCCTATTCCCCTCAATGCCCTGCTACCTCGTTCAACAGGCAACACTTATTTCCCCATTTTGACTTACTACTGAGAGCTGGACGTCAGTCGTAGCCAGTTTAAAAGCAGAAAATACAAAGCAGCCAACTCTGTCCAAATTCTTCATAGGTTTGCAATACCTAAGCCATATCACGGTCCCAAGGGATATAGCAGCACCTGCCAGTTAGTCACTGCCATGGAGAACTATCCACAGAATACAATAAGGTGGCAGTGGGTGATGGGTGATGACCAATGGGTAGTGGCAGACAGGGTACCTATGTCCAATTACCCTACCATTTTCTAAAAGCAGATGATTCACACAAATTAACTCCTGTTAAGAATTAACACAAATGTCCAAAACATCTGAGATCATGGTAAGGTGACTTATTTGCAGGAAATTACAAAAGCTGGACAGATAGTCAACAAAATGGAATAAGTTTCTAGTCTAGGCCAGACCCTATCTGAAGTAGCTCAGACTCTAAAAACCGAAAATGAAACCAACAGATAGAGACCTGAATATATATAGAAAAAATATCACAAGAAAAATGCAAAGCCTAAAGCAAGCTGAAAAAAAGGTAAACACCTGGGAGGAGAGAGAATGAGTATCAGGAAAGGATTCTTAATGTATTTCGAAACTAAGACAGAGGGGAACAGGAATAATAATAAACTCTTATTTCTATTTAAGTGAATACAGTAAAGTTATCAAAACAGAAGAGAAATATAAAGAAGAATGTAGGCTGGCTGAAATAGAGACTACTTTGTGAAAGGCAGGAAGCACTCTGAGACCCAAAATACAAAATGAGGCATCTGTATTAATTCAAGAAACACCAGAAAGCCTAGAAAATCTTGAGCAAGGAAACAATCTGATCAGAGCTGGACTTTTAAGAAAAAAATGAATCTATTGCCAGTATGTAAAAATGGTTTGGAAGAGGGAAAAGAAGAAAATATAATGAGAAACTTAACATTACTCTGGAAGCTAAATGGGTTACTTTGAAAGCAAACGTCTAAACGCTGTTTAATTTGTTCTCGCTGGCAGGTATGCCAAGAGGATAACTGAGCCAAACTGACCTGTTCAAGCTTCCATAATTGTAAATCCCTTGAAAATAACAATTTCTACTTTGGGTAATTCTTTCAATATTCATGCTTTCAGCCTAAATGCTCAATAAGTAAGAAATCTCATCATGTAACTGCAATATGAATCCATAAAAGTCATAGAAACATAGACCTTTAATAGCATCTACTTTAATGGTTTTCAAATTTTACCTTTCAACGCAGAAACCCTCTACAATGTAATCCTGATGCTGACTACCCAGAGTTAGCACACACTTCACAGGTTGAGGGCACGGAACTCCCCAAGTCTCCCCTCACTTCAGACACAGAAACAAGCTCTGGGGTTTCCAGCCACATGCACTTCTGACCAACTGGCTACAAATTCAGGGGTTTCCACTATCCCCTCAGGTTCGATAATTCACAGAACTCAGAAAAGCATTTATAATTACAGTTTTATTATAAAAGATACAAATGACAACCAGCCAATGAAGAGAGACGCACGGGGCTAGGTCTGGGAGGATCTCAAATGCAAAGCTTCTGTGCCCTCAGGACTCACCATCCTCCTGGCACATCAGTGTGTATCACCAACCAGGAAGCTCAACCGAGGTTCGGTGTCCAGAATTTTTATTGGGGTTTCATTATGAAGGTATGGTTGACTGAATGACTGGCCACCTCCTAGAACTCAATCTCCAGGCCTCCTCCCCCTTTCTGGAGGTCTAGCTGATATCGTGTGACTCAAAGCCCCAGCCATCTTATCACAAGGTTAGTCTTTTTGGAGCCACCAGCCCCCATGCTGAGTCATCTCTCTAGCATGGACCAAGGTATTGTCCCAGGAACCCACCATGAGTTAGAAAGACGCACCTATCACTCAGGAAATTCCAACGATTTACAGGTTCCCTTCCAAAAAACAGGGACAAAGATTAGTAAAATTCTTTATTATTCAACAATCTCTTTTATACGAAAAATTTGTCTTAAAGGAAACCAATATGTGAAGTAAATTCAAGCGGAATTGCTCTAACTGAGGAATCCCAGAGCCCTACCCCATAAACCCCCAATACCTTTGAAGCCCAAGAAGACTGAGTGAGTCATCCTGAACAATATCCTCCAGTCTAACATTTACAGTCCACGGATTCAGCGTCCACAGGTCAAAAATAGTCAGAAAAAAAATTCCAAAAAGTTCCAAAAAGCAAAACTTGAATTTGCTGTGTGTGGGCAGCTATTCACATAGCATTTTCATTGTATTTACAATTATTTACAAAGCATTTACATTTTATTAGGTGTTACAAGTAATCTAGAGATGATTTAAAGTATATGGGAGAAATGGGGACTTCCCTGGTGGCACAGTGGTTAAGAATCCACCTGCCAATGCAGGGGACACGGGTTCGAGCCCTGGTCCGGGAAGATCCCACATGCCGTGAAGCAAATAAGTCCATGCACCACAACTACTGAGCCTGCGCTCTAGAGCCCATGAGCCACAACTACTGAGCCCGCGAGCCACAACTACTGAAGCCCACGCGCCTAGAGCTCGTGCTCCGCAACAAGAGAAGCCACCACAATGAGAAGCCCGCGCACCGCAAGGAGGAGTAGCCCCCGCTTGCCACAACTAGAGAAAGCCCATGCTCAGCAACAAAGACCCAATGCAGCCAAAAATAAAAAATAAAAAAAATTAAAAAAGTATACGAGAGGGGAATTCCCTGGCAGTCCAGCGGTTAGGACTCCGTGCTTCTGCTGCAGGGGGCGCGATCCCTGGTTGGGGAACTAAGATCCCACATGCTGCGACACAGCCTAAATAAATTAATTAATTAAATAAAGTTAAAAAAAATAAAAGTATATTTGAGGATGTACGTAGGTTATCTGAAAACATTATGCCATTTTATATAAGGGACTTGAACATCTGCAGTTTTGGTGTCCACAGGAGTCCTGCAGATATTGAGGGATGACTGTACTTCATCTTAGAAAAGGAAAGCAAGTTATCACTTTGATCTGGTAGTGCACTTAATTCATCATCCTCACTGACTGGTAGCCAAGCAGATTTTTTAAAAGCTTAGTGCATTTTTGAAAAAGAACACACTTAAATCTTAAAACCTATCACTCTGTTTAAAAATAGTTAAGCTTATTAAAACTTAACTTATTAAAAAGTAAGTAGTTAACTAGAAATGACAAGCTTATGTCTGATAAAATACAAATTGTCTATTATCATAACTAAGGATGATCTGAATTAAGGCATACCCAGGAGTGTCTGGTATAGTCGTTAGCAGATATTATGCTAAACATTCTCCTATGCACAAACAGGATCAGGATCTGACTCAAACTTAAATACACAGACCAGAAATGCAACCCATTTCAGAACGCTAAAATTGTTCACATTATTTATTGATGCTGCCTCAAGATCAAGAGCTATATAGCACAGTTCTTCTACGTTGTAAAACAACAAATACTTTTTGAATCAGAAAAATATAAACTACCAGTAGCAGTTCAACATGGCTTTGTGAATAGCAAATGAATTCAAAACTATTTATTTTCTAAGACAAAAACACGGTATGTGGGAAAATAACACACACTTGCTTCTAAAGAATTCAAAGCTTCATAATGATCTCATTTTATCCTCAGATTATCCTTTTCCTTATACCCAAAAAGAGGAGATTGAGAAATTTGCCTAGCAGTACCCAGAAAAAATCACACACTGAGCCTCATTTGAATTTCAGTAGTCTTCTCAATGGATTGAAGCACTTTTTTCTGATAAGCAGCTACTTCTGATTTTCTCAAAATTTATGACTGCCGAAGATTTGGGGAGGTAAGAAATGCTGAGAGGATGACTGCCCATCACATTCAGGCTACAGGAGAAAGACTGGCATTCAGTCAGTTTGGAGACATAAAAGTTCATCAAAAATGGCCAATGGAAAAAGCAAGTCCTAAAGAAATTACCCTCTTTTTGAGATCGGAATCAATTTTTCAAAAACGTTTGTTTCACCGAATATCCCTATCCCTCCTGACCACTGGAAATTCCATTGGAAGAGCAATCTGAAGCTCTTCTAACCAGAAATGGAAGTAGGTGTCAAAGCAACAGCATGAAAGCATCTCAGAAAAGAGCACAAAATAGAAATGAAAATCTAGAAGCATTAGAAAGAATAGCTTACAGGAGAAGTAAAATAAGAACAGAAGAAACAATGAGCACAAAATTTCTTAACCCAGTGGATATCAGACCTTTAACAGACCTGTATTCTAGATTTTTACATTTTTCTCCTGAGTATGTTTTTACAGTAACTGATTCCAGCCCTTAGAATCTGAGTAGCCTCCAAAGGCTCTGAACGATGTCTGCCTCGATTATAAGAGGAGTTAAAATGTATCCCTTGCATACTACACGGCAGGTACTGGGCTAAGTGCTTTACGTGCATCATCTCCTCAAAACAACCTTAATGAGGACTAATGAAGAGAAAGGTATGGCAGCTCAGAGGAGCCAGATGAAAAAGCCGTGGTGTAAAACCAACAAGGAAATATGCCTTGAGGAAAACAGTGGAGACTGAAGAGGTAAAAAAAGGAGCCACATGCTACAAGGTCTTATATGCTATGTTGAAAAGTTCAAATTCCTGTGAAAAGCTGTAGATTCACTGAACTATTTTAACCAGAGGAGCCATATCACTGTCACCTGGAAAATGACTGGGGACAGACTGGAGGCAGGGATAACAGAGCTACTGGACTCTCCTAAAAGAGCAAGCTAAACCTGCTGGGCAGTGGCGATGACAACAGAAAGGAGGGGAGGCCTGAACGGACGGACAGATGAATGGACTCAAGGGCTATCAGGAAGAGAAGCACACGGACTACGGCAGCACCAGAATCCTGGAGGGCAAGTTCAGGGCGGTTGGGACACAGTAGACAGTATATATTTGCCACGGGGATGTAGAAAATTACAACTACAGAATTTAAGAACGACTCCCAGGTTCTTGACATATCTGACTAAGTAAACTGAAGTACCAGTCATGAGAACAGAGGAAAAGCAAACTTGAGAAGAGAAATTTGAATATGAGTTTGAACATGCTGAATTGGAATATTCAAGTCCAGTAAAGAGAACGTCCTGTGCTTTTTAAGTGTTCCTCATAGCAACTCCTTGAGGTAGATATTTTTATCCCTATTCACACAAGTGGAAAGTAAACTCAGAGGGGTTCTGTACTTGCCTATGTCCATATTTTGCCCACTTACTAACAGCAAATGCTGCACCTGCAATTTAAACCCAAAGCCCAAGCAAGGTCTTTCCATCACACTAACCTGCAGGAGAAAAATGTGACATTGACATTTACGAAGATTAAACTGGTTGTGGTTTGATATTTACTGGGCTAGCAAAACAGACTAAAAACATGTCCAATTCTGTAGGCTATGAGCCGGTCCAAGGTAGTGTGACTAGGAATGCAATGTAGTATAAAAACAAAGACATGATGATTTGGTAGAGGCAGGGTAATGATTCAAAAATGCCTCTTTGGTTTCAAATCAAGATAACTAGAACATTATAAAATAACTGCATAACGAAGGAAGAACTAGACTGGAAAGATAAGTTCAGTTTTCTGATACACTGATTTTTGATTTTTTAGGTGATACTAGAACACCAAATAGATACGCAAGACCAGAACGATAGCAAGATATCAATAACTCATCCTTTAATAAATACTTATTGAGTGCTTACTATGTACCAGGCACTGTCCCTGAAGTACGAGGAACAGAAATGAAAAGTTCTTGTCCTTGTGGAGTTTACATTCTACACAGGCGGCAATCAATCAACCAATCAATCAATCAATGTGAGGTAGTTGAGTACTATAAAGAAACAAAATGGAAGAAGGACACAGAGAGGGTAAAGATGGATATTTTTTACAGAAGGTAATCAGGGAAAGCCTCTCTTAGAAACTCTTCTGAACAGAGTCTTGAATGATGTGATGGACATCAAGACCTTCAAATACCTGAGGGAAAAATAGCCTAGGCAAAGAAAACAGCACAATATAGATACAGAGGCAGGAATGAGCTTGGCATATTCAGACCCAAGAAGCTTAGAATGAGAGAGAGTGTTTGGAGACTGTCATCATATCAGAGACATAGGAAAGGTCAGACTATGGGCCACACTAAGGAACTTGCATTTCCCTGTAAGTGGGATGGGAAGCTCCTGGAAGGTTCTGAGCAGGTAAATGACAGTACCTAAGATTTTTAAAAGATCACTGACCTTTGTAAATGAGAACTGATTGTAAGGGGCAAGAGTAGTAGCAAAGAAGCCTGCTAGAAATCTCCTGCCACAGTCTATGAAAGAGAGAACGATGACTGGAGTAAGATAATAGTGATGTGAGAAGGAGAAGTGATGAGATTCTGGATATATTTTTAAAGTAGAGCCAGAAGATCTTGCTGATAGCATGGATATGAAGCATGCAGGAAAAAGAAGAATCAGTGATGACTCCCAGACATTAGAGATGAGTGACAGTAAATATCAACGGTGCCATCTACTGAAATAGGCAAGGATGAAGGAATGAGCAGGTTTGGGGAAGAAGCCAAAAACTATTATTAGCTCTGTATCCCATATTAAAGATAAGGAAACTGAGGCACAGAATATCTAAGCAACTAACCCAAAGTCACACTGCTGGTAAGCAGCAAACTTGGTAATTGAGTTCAGGCAGTGTAGCTCCAGAGTCTGAATTCTTAATGCAAAGCTAAATTGCCTCCTAAGACTCCAAAGGGAAAAAAAGTCTCAAAAAAGAAGTTCCAGAACTGAACATTTGGAAGTCACAAAAAGGAGAAGGCAAAAAGACTAAAAAAGAGCTAAGCAGAAAATAGGAAAAAGTTTGGTGTCCTGGAAACCAAGTGAATAAAGTACATCAAAGAGGAATGCTAAGAGATCAACAAAGAAATGAACTAGGAATTGACCGATGGGTTTGGCAAGACAGAAGTCACCAGGGACTCTGAAATAAAAACTTGATGGAATAAGTTATCTTCATAATTTAAGAGTTGAACTTAGCAAGAAATATAACATCCAAAATGAGATTCATGTATTCAGTAAGTGTTTACTAAATGTTTATTAGTGCCAGAGACTGGTCTATGTGTTAGGGATACAGTAGTGAACAAACCAAACAAAAATACCTGTCCTCATGGAGCTCACATTCTAATAACATATTTAGGCGCTTCTTCAAAGAAAAAGTGATCACCAGTATTTTATCTCTTTATATGAAATGTTACGTGGTATAAATCAGTATGTAAATTTCCAATTTACCATTTCAGTTTATCAGTTTATTGATGAATAAAGCTAAAGGCAATTAATTCTGAAGTAGTAAAAATATATGCTAATGTTAAGTGATAAATGTATCAAGTGAGTTAGTGGGAGTACTTTAATATCACTGACATACTCACTGATGGACAAACTAAGAAGAAATATTGTTAAATATATTCTACATACTATATTCTACATGCTATACTAGTGAAAAATTTTAAATGGGAGTCTATTGGACTCTGTCCAAGGATGATTTGCTGAGAGTCTCTGGCAGGTCTTCTTAGATAAACTTTCACGATATTTTGATACATGGATCGTGAGGAGAGAATTGATCCAAACACTAAAACCTAACTTTAAGAAGTAAGCTTTTCTGGGAGTTCCCTGGCGGTCCAGTGGTTAAGACTCCACGCTTTCACTACTGAGGGTGCGTGCGGGTTCAATGGGGAACTAAGATCCCGCAAGCCACACAGCAGTGTGGCCAAAAACAAACAAACAAAAGCAAAACAAAAAACAA
Source organism: Balaenoptera physalus (assembly GCF_965194825.1). Lineage (NCBI taxonomy): Eukaryota > Metazoa > Chordata > Mammalia > Artiodactyla > Balaenopteridae > Balaenoptera > Balaenoptera physalus. The sequence goes on along the minus strand of NC_138883.1, from coordinate 175,260,569 downwards.
ACAAAAAGTAAGCTTTTCTGGAGCAAAACAATGTTCCCACACTCAAGAAGCTTACCGTCTAACAGGCTCAATGGACACGTTCTCAATTCAACAAACTTTTATTAAGCACCTACTCTGTGTCAACCAATAAGAGTTCAGGGGCTTAACACAAGATATAACTATCTTTAATGCGAAATAATTTGGTAAAGACAAAAAGTGTCCCAGGACTTTTGAAAAGGGTGGAGATTACAGTGGGCTAGAGCAGTGTTTCTCAACTGGAAACTATTTCGTGCCCCCAGGGGACATCTAGCTATGTCTGGAGATGTTTTAAATCATAACTGGGGTTTCGGTGGGGAGAGGTGCCACTGGCGTCTAGTGGGAAGAGGTCAGGGATGCTGCTAAACACCCTACATTGCAGAGGACAGACGCCCACGACAAAGACATTTATCTGGTCCAAACCATCCGCAGTGTCGCTAATAAGAAACCCTAGGTTAGAGTAATCAGGAAATGATTCAGGTATGAGTTGGATTCTGAGTTGACTTTTAATCATAAGTAGGTGAAGAAAGGTAGAAGAAATAATACAAACAGAAGTATAAAAGCAAGAAGGAGCCTGTGTCTGAACTGGGTGGCATAGGTACTGGGAAAGGTGTGACATTAAGAATCCAATGGTTCTTCATGACCTTTTTTTTTTTTTTAGATTCCATATATACGTGTTAGCATACAGTATTTGTTTTTCTCTTTCTGGCTTACTTCACTCTGTATGACAGACTCTAACTCCATCCACCTCACTACAAATAACTCAATTTCGTTTCTTTTTATGGCTGAGTAATATTCCATTGTATATATGTGCCACATCTTCTTTATCCATTCATCCGATGATGGACACTTAGGTTGCTTCCATGTCCTGGCTATTGTAAATAGAGCTGCAATGAACATTTTGGTACATGACTCTTTTTGAATTATGGTTTTCTCAGGGTATATGCCCAGTAGTGGGATTGCTGGGTCGTATGGTAGTTCTATTTTTAGTTTTTTAAGGAACCTCCATACTGTTCTCCATAGTGGCTGTATCAATTTCCATTCCCACCAACAGTGCAAGAGGGTTCCCTTTTCTCCACACCCTCTCCAGCATTTATTGTTTCTAGATTTTTTGATGCTGGCCATTCTGACCGGTGTGAGATGATTATCTCATTGTAGTTTTGATTTGCATTTCTCTAATGATTAATGATGTTGAGCATTCTTTCATGTGTTTGTTGGCAATCTGTATATCTTCTTTGGAGAAATGTCTACTTAGGTCTTCTGCCCATTTTTGGATTGGGTTGTTTGTTTTTTTGTTATTGAGCTGCATGACCTGCTTGTAAATTTTGGAGATTAATCCTTTGACAGTTGCTTCATTTGCAAATATTTTCTCCCATTCTGAGGGTTGTCTTTTGGTCTTGTTTATGGTTTCCTTTGCTGTGCAAAAGCTTTTAAGTTTCATTAGGTCCCATTTGTTTATTTTTGTTTTTATTTCCATTTCTCTAGGAGCTGGGTCAAAAAGGATCTTGCTGTGATTTATGTCATAAAGTGTTCAGCCTATGTTTTCCTGGACTTGAAGATATGGGGAGGGGGAAGGGTAAGATGTGACAAAGAGAGAGTGGCATGGACATATATACACTACCAAACGTAAAATAGATAGCTAGTAGGAAGCAACCGCATAGCACAGGGAGATCAGCTCTGTGCTTTGTGACCACCTAGAGGGGTGGGATAGGGAGGGTGGGAGGGAGGGAGATACAAGAGGGAAGAGATATGGGAACATATGTATATGTAAACTGATTCACTTTGTTATAAAGCAGAAACTAACACACCATTGTAAAGCAATTATACTCCAATAAAGATGTTAAAAAAAAAAAAGAATCCAATGGAAATGTGGGTTCAAAAGGCAACAGGATATAAAGGTGATTGGGTAGTTGGAAGCTAGATTACATACAACCATGAAAACTAGATCAAGGTGCTGGCAACAGAAGAAGAAGGTATTAAGAAGTTGTTTTATTGTACACATTTTCCCTGGAAATTAATGTGGTAAGTTATAAACCTGCTTGAGAGCAGCAGCATGCTGCTTATTCATCACTCTCTTATGTCACTGAGCAGTGTCCTGTAAATAATGTGTGCTAAGTGCTTATTAAATTAAATTAAATGTAATTTCCCAATTATTTATTTATTAACTATTACTAGTCATCTCTAAAGTTCCATCCACTGCTAAGATTCAGGACATTCGTTTAAACTGGAACCGAAGAAAGCCATCATTTAGTCGGTGCCCACCATAGAAAGGCACTGTAGGAGGCCCCTCTACACATACTATTCCACTGAACCACAAACAGAATGTGTTTTCCCTCTCTTTAAAGACGAGGACATTGGGACTCAAAGGGCTTCAGTAACTTGCCCATGAGTCCACTCAGAGCTAGGCAGTGGCAGGGATGGGATTGAACCTTTTTCTAGTCTTAACCCAAACCTTCAAGCTTCAGTGGCAGGCTATAAGTTACAGTTAAAAAGCAAAATTCAAACCTTTTATCATTACGATATACAAAGACATGAAAAGCAACTCCATTAGGGTGTCCTTATTCTTCTTTACTCTAGCAATTAGGCACGGTATTTAACTTGCTTTCATTCCACATTCGTGTGCCCCAAATGCTAGGAGCATTCAAATCACCCCCAAATTCTCTCCCTGAAAACTCAAACTCCTGTAATTATTACCCTCAGACCAGGAAAATACACACACACACACACACACACACACACACACACACACAAACTAACCTGTTGAACTGGTATGATCAGTACTTAAAACCGATGATTCAGAAAACCAAAAACAGACCATTTCAAATTCAGAACAAATTAGCATTTTCGGATGCCCGGTCCTCTTCCACACTTAAAGTACTGAGACCTACCCAAGGAAGGCAGCCCAGTGTCTCCGGCCCTCAATGACGTCTACACTGTTGCCAAGTATTCCATCTTCATCACTCTCTCCCAAAATCTCTGACAGTCCGCCCTGAACCAGAAGCTCTGTCCTCCCGTTACAGTTCTATCACAGATTTTAAAGTCCCCTAAGGAAGCCAACCTAAAACATTCCCGTAGTTCCAGACGTCTGACATGTGTCCCGGGAAACACTCTATCATACGGCTTATCATCCTACGCTAGCGGAGACTCCCTAGCTCTCGACTCTGTCCTCCCAGAAGCACCGTCCCAGCACCAGCTCCCGCCCCAGCTGCTCCTCCGCGGCCTTCGACACCCACCTCTCCAGCAGTTCTTTCGGAACCCACAGCCCCAGCTCAAGGCCCGTTTCCCAGACTCTCACAGTCCCCCTTCTTTCCAAGAGGATGCGCCGAGCCCCCAACCTCCTCCAAACTCTTACAGAAAAGAGCATCAGGGAAGGGGCAGGACTCGCCCGGCCCGGGGGGTCCAGACCGTCCGCCGCGAGCGGGCAGAGCGGGCTCGCGGCCCGCCGGGGGTGGACAGCGGGCGGCAGAAGCACCTACCGACGTCCTGATCGAAGGGATTGGTGGCAAAGAGAGGCATCTCCGCTGCGTGCTGAGGTGTCCGCAGGGACTCCCCCTCGACACCGCGGGAGTCAGGGTACGACCGAGGAACGAAGGCTCCTCAGGCAAAAACAGCGACCGAGACGGACCCCCCGGGGTCCGCGACAGCTCCTCCTCTCCCCGACCCTCCAGCTACCGCGCCAATCTGGGCGACCTCGGCGCCGCCTGCCCAGAACCTGCCCGGAACCTGCCCCGCCCAAAGCGGCCCAACCCCAGCGCCCCTCCGTCCGACCCCACTTTGATTAGCCACACGGGAGAGTGGCCGTGATGCCTGCGCTTCCTGCTTTGGCCTTGGTCGGGAACCTCCGGAGGACGGGGTCCTCCGGGCGCGCCCAAGCCGACTAGCGAGCCCAGGCGTGAATCAGAGGCTGAGTAGAAAGAAAAGGGGTCGAGGCTGGGGAGAGGTAAGACCCTTTCTCCCACCCGTTCCGTTGGTTGTCACAACTTTCTGGTCTCTGGGGAGGGGGATGGAAGCCCCTTCACTCGGGGGCATCTAGGTAAAAGGGCTGTGAGTTCAATTCTCTGCCTGCGGTGACGAGGAACTTGCTTGGTGAAGTCATGTGAGCGGGTCGGCTTGGCCAGAGTCCCCACGAGGGGCGTGTCGGGCGCGCACGAGGGGCGTGTCGGGCGCGCGGTGCTCGCGGCGGCTGAGGCTGCGCTGGCACCTTCCCGAGAGGCCCCGAACGCCCGCTTCGGAGGCTCGGTCAAAAGCACTTCTAGCTGGGCATTGGCACCTACTGACTGACTGTACACTCACTAAGCGATTACGGTGATTGGCAAAGCAGTGGCACAGGGCAAGAAGATTTGCGATACCCGCCCCCCCCCCGAAACCGAGCAAAAAGAGAAAACTGAAAATGGAGCTAGCGATTGATTAGTGATTCGTAATAACTTAAACTATTTCGTCATTTTATTTATAACTTTACAAAAAAAATTCTCTATATCCTGTAGAAATGTTAAGGAGCATCTTCTAGAAATTTCTGCATCCCTCTTGGAAGGAACTTAGAGCATCTTGCATGTAAATTGAAGTTATGTAAGTCTACCACAATTAGAGCACTTCCGAATGTAGCATGTAAACGTTTACAACGTGTGGACAACAGGATTGGTATTTTGGAATACGAGGAGGGCTTAGAAACATCCATTAAGAATGAAGTCCCATTTCTAAATGTGAAAAATGACGATTAGAGTAGCATTTAGATACGTGTTGGTCATTGAGACAGATGAAAAAGAGGGATGTGGGGAATCGTACACTCACAATGTTGGATGAAATTATTACAGTCTCCCTACGAGAAATATCTGGAGGTATGTAACACAAACTTTTAAAACCGTGAATACCTTTGGACCCAACAATTCTACTTTTTGCAATTTATCCTAAAGACATTCTTTAAGAACGTGAACAAATATATTCATGGCAACCTTGTTTATAATATCAGAGCATTGTTAAACACGAAAATGCCCGACATTAGGGATTGAACACATTACTTCCCTCTTGGTGCCTCAGTTTCCTCATCGGTATGAAACAGGAGTAATAATCAGGTTGTGAGGATCAAATGGATTCACACAAACGAAGCCCTTAGGTGCCCAGCATACAGCAAGCGCTAAGTAAGTGTAAGTAATCGTTTTAACTAGTATTGGTTCAGTAAATCATAGTACACACAATGTAAAAACTCCCCGGCTATTAAAGGTGATAATATAGATCTATATTTACATAGATAGACATTTAAATACATAAGTTTGTAAAAGCAGCTTATAAAACCATATGAGATTACAAAATACCCCCAACTTTTAAATTCTGAGAGGAAATAGGTGAGAATATTACGATTATCTCTGAATGGTAAGATTTGTGATATTTTGCTCTTTAGGCACTTTATATTTTCCAGATATTTTAGTGATGATTCTATATGTCTTTCAAGAGCAGAAAAAAAGTTAACACAGCAATGTAAAAAATGTGGTACATTAGTGCCACCGGTTCTTAACATTTTAAGGAGCCAGTACCAAAACTTGCTTGTGTTTCATTATGATGAGTATACAATTCTTCCAAAACATCACTCTTGATATGTAAAGCAGAGCATTCTCTCTCAAAAACCGGTTCTTGATTACTGGGCTGACAGAAACAGGTGTCTACCTCAAGTTCCCGGGCATTAGTGTCTGGGGCACATTATCATAATCGCCATGTATCAGAGCCAAATATTTATGAAGATGCATTTGGATGTGCTTTGTGCTTCACTGAATAATTCTGTTGCCAGCAATAAGCTAGTGATCAAATTGTTCAAGCCTTGATCATCAATATGTGAGCACTGGAAATAGTGAAGTAATAACACAACTATTAGTCTTGATAGCATTATCTATGTATTCTGACTTAGAAGAATGGTTATAGCTCTTTGGGGCTTTTATCATTAATATGCTATAAATAATAAACATTTTTAATATTATTTAACATAAAACCAAATAGAAAAAGTGCAAGTGGTTTGTATTTTGAGGTTAGCTTTCCATTATTATCCCTTAAAACATTAAAACTACATGAGTTTCACTTTTAGTTTTACCATAGTTTTTAAAACGTACAGACACTTTCAAGTGTTTCTGTAATATGTGTTTACGAAATTCTATGGTTAATTTTTAAATGTTAAATCCCTTTTTTTTGTTTGTTTGATTTTGAAAATTCTTCTGTCTTTAAAAACAAGACAGCAACATGCAAGTGGAGTTACTCCAGGAAAAAACTATAATTCTAAGGTTTAGGAAAAGAAATATCCTAGGAACATTACTAACACTACTTTAGTTCACACTCTTATCATCCTTTGGATGAATTATTACATTCGTCTCCTACTACGTTTTTCTCCTTTCCTACTGCTATGGACTGAATCGTGTCCCCACAGAATTCAGATGTTGAAGTCCTTACCCCTAACGTGATGACATTTAGAGATGGAGCCTTTGGTAATTAGGTAATTAGGTTTATATGAGGACATGAGGGTGGGGCCCTCATGGTGGGATTAGTGCCATTATAAGAATAGACACCAGAGACCTTCCTTTTTCTCTTCTCTCTGCCATGTGAGGACACAATGGAAAGGCACCTGTATCTGGAAGCCAGGAAGAGAGAGCTCCCCAGAACCTAACCATGCTGGCACCCTGATCTCAGACTCCAGCCTCTAGAACGGTAAAAAATAAATAAATTTCTGTTGTTTAAGCCACCCAGTCTATGGTATGTTCTCATGGCAGCTGAGTTAATACACCTACCTGTCTCCAAACCATTCTCCACACCCCTGCTGGAATGATTTTTCTAAAACACAAATCTGATTGTTATTCCTCTAAAATTCTCATGTGGTTCTTCAGTCACTCAGTCATTTAATAAATATTTATTAACTCCTTATGTGTACGAAGTACCATACTAAATACTGGAAATATCATAGGGATAAAAGCTCTTTTATGGAATATAGCTTATGGAGAATACAGTCATTAAATAAATAATTCAATTCTAATTCCTTAACGTTACATCCTTACAGAACTGGCCCCTGAAAATCTCATTTTTAAATTTTATTTATTTATTTATTTATTCTTTCTTTCTTTATTTATTTATTTATTTTTGGCCACACTGAGTGGCATGTGGGATCGAACCCATGCCCCCTGCAGTGGAAGTGCAGAGTCTTAATCACTGGACTGCCAGGGAAGTCCCTCATTTTTTTAAAGTCTTTTTTCAGCCCCTCTACTTTAGTCTTTCTGATGCCCCCATACTTTCCATGTCTTCAAACAAGCAATTTGTTCTGCCTTTCCTGCTCTGATTCCATACCCTCTCTAAACCTCCACTCAATTTCAATTCCCAAAAGCCTTTCCTAACTCAGCACCTGACCTGTACTAGGCATGTAATAAGTATTTGTTAGTTATTTGATTATTGGCCGTTTCTATCACAGCGCTTAATGGTATTATATTTGTTCCAAGTGTCTTTTACTACATAAAAGCCACCCAACCTTAGCGACTTAGGACAACAATAATCATTTTCTTTGCTTGCAAATCAAAAAAGTGGACAGAGCTCTGCAGGCACAGCTTGACTTTCTTCCACACAGTGTCAGCAGGGGTGGCTCAAGGCTGGGATGACTTTACACTTGGGGCTGCAGTCATTCGAAAGCTTGCACACTTACATGTCTGGCCACTGATACTGGCAGTCGGCGGGGTCACTGGGGCTGCAGCCCAGAACACCTACAGGGAACCTCCTATGTGTCAGCATATCGGGCTGCGCGTTGCAAGAGTCAGGAAGAGAAAACCTCCAGTTTCTAAGACCTGAGCTAGGAGGTGGGCACAGCAGGGTTTCAGTCATATTCTACTGGACAAGCTGTGGCAGCATCTGCACTGACGGGGAAAGGAAATAAAATCCACCCTTCGATGGAAGGAGTATAAAAGAATTTGGGGGCCGTATTTGAAAGCTGCCACACTATTGTAACTTTTTACTTGTTTGTATAGCATTGGTCTGTGACTCTCTTGATATTTCCAGACTTTCCACTAAGTGTTCCATAAATATCTGTTAACTGTAGTAATAAAATATGTCACGATTAAATTGGCACACTTCTGTTACCAGCCATGAGAGAGTAACAGGATCTGGACTTACCTTTCACCATAACCAAGAGAAGACTGGATAAAGTATATGGAAAAACTGATTTCAGACCTAAACCAACAGACTGGGATCCCAAGGAGAAAGGGAACAAGCAGTGAGCCCTATGATTGCCACAGCTTTCTGTCCAGGGTCAGTTTCTGGACTGTGCCACAGGGAGGGGAAACCCCAAAATTACCAAAAGGGATAATAAATGACATTTTACAATGATAAAGGCATAAATTCGCCAAGAAGACATAATAATATCAATTGTGTATCAACCTAAAGACAGAACTGGAAAAAAAGGAAGCAAGATTTACAGAACTGATAGGAGAAATAGCTGTTTGTTAGCTGTTTTAATACTCCTCTCTCAGGTAAAGATAGAACAAATAGAAAATCAGTAATTACATAGAAGACTCGAAGAACTCTCTCAACCAACTTGATCAAATTGACATTTATGATGGCCCACCCAAACTCTGCAAGATAACATTCTTGCCAAGTAGACACAGAACAGTAACAAAGATAGACAATATGCAGGGTCTTATAATGACTCAAAATAATTTAAAGGATAAAATTAAATAGATTTTGTTCCTTGACTAAAACAGAATTAACTTAGAAAGATAACAGAAAGATATCTGAAAATTTTCAATTTATGTAAAGATTAAACAGAACAGTTCTAAATAACCTATGTGTCAAAGAAAAATCAGAAAATATTTTGAACTGGATGAAAGTGAAAACAACAAATCAGAATTTGTGAGATGCAATTAAAGTGATGCTTAGAGGAATAGTTTAAGCATTAGATATTAGAAAAGAAACATCTAATATCAATGAGCTAAGCTTCTACCTTAAGAAGATAAAGAACTCAAGTAGAGAAGAGAAATAATAAAGATAAAACCAGAAATCAGTGAAATAAAACACAAGTGATAGAGAAAATCAATAAAACCAAAATTTAATCTTTTAAAAAAAATGAATAAAATTGGTAACACTCTACCTAGATCAAAAGATAAAGGGGAAACACATAAACTGTCAATATCAGGAATTAAAGAAGCAACATGACTATAGACCCTATAATTAAGACATTACAGAAATTAAATAATATTAAACCAGAACATTCATAAATATTCTTTTAAAAACCTTTACACCAATAAATTTGACAACATAGGCAAAAGGGGAAAAAAAAATCCTTGAAAGATGTAAATGATCACAACTGGGTCAAGAAGAAACAAAACTTGAAAACATATATATATATATATATCTATATCTATATATATATATATATATATATATCTATCTATCAATAACAGAAATTAAATTCTTAGTTACACTCCACAAAAATCTCTAGACCCATGAATTCAGTAGTTAATTCTATCAGACTTGTAAGGAAGAAATAATATCAAACATCTACAAAATCTTTTAGAAAATACCTCAGTGGGGAACAAGTTCTTAATTATTTTATGAGGCCGACATTACCCTGACACTAAAATCAAACAAAGACATTATAACAAAGCATTAAACAATATCCCTCATTAACAGAAATAATAATAATCCTTTAAAAAAGAAATATACAGGAATATAAAGAGAATACATCATGACTAAGGAGAGAGTATCCCAGGAATATAAAGTTACTTTAGTACTTGAAAATCAGTCAACGCAGTTGACAGTACTAACAGAATGTAAGAGAAAAATCGTATGAAAATCTCAGTAGGTACAGAAAAATACCATTTGACATAATTCAAAAGCCTTTGTGATAAAAACAACAAACTAAGAATAGAAGAAACATTTCTCAACCTGACAAAAGGCATCTTCAAAAAACTTAGACCTAACATTGCACTCAGTGGTGAAAGAGAATGATTTTTCTATAAAAAGAAGCCATACAAGAATGCCCATTTTCACACTACTACTTAATATTATAATGATGGTCTTAGTGCTAAAGTTAAGAAAAAACATTAGAGCAATATAGGTTTCAGACTTCGCCTTTCACCAAGATGGAATAACAGAGACTGGATTTATCTTCTTGCTGGAAACAACTGGAAAAACAGACAAAATATATGAACAACAGTTCTCAGTGACCCTGGACGTCAGGCAACAAAGAGAGTTATCCCTGAGAGGTGGGACACAAATAAAGTGAGCCTTATGATTGCCCTTGTTTACTGCCTGGATAGAGCTTCCAGGCCATGGCATAGAGCTCAGTCTCCTTGAGATGAGAAAACAGAGCTGCAGGTCCAGAGGGGCCAAGGTTGTTACGGTTTATAGGGCAGAGCACTGGAGACATGCTGGAACCCAAAAATATGCATCACCTGACAAGATAAAATACACAACGTCTGACATCTAATCAAAAATTACCAAGCTATCTACAAGAAACCTATTTTAAATACACGACTGTGTCATGGTATATAAACATATACCATGCTAACACTAACCAAAAGAAAACTTGAACAGTTATATTAATGCCAAAGTTGGTTTCAGATCAAAGACTATTACCAGAAATATAGAACATCACTTTTTAATGAAAAGAGAGTCAAATAATCAAGAGAATATGAGAAAACTATATAGTTTTGCATATAGTGACAACTTCAAAGAACATAAAACAAAAACTGATAGAACTTCAAGGAAAACAAGACAACTCCATGATTATAGTTGGAAATTTCAACTCCCCTGTCTCGATAGTGATAGAAGTCAGTAAGGCTGTAGAAGCTTAAATAAAACTATCAACCAGCTTGTCTTAATTGAAACTGATAGAACACTACATCTGATGAAAGCTGATTATGTATTCTTTTTAAGTGCACATGACATACTTATCAAGATAGAGAATATTCCAGGCCACAAAACAAATCTCAATAAATTTAAAAGGATTCAAGTCATACAAAGTATGTTTTCTGAGTACAGTAGAATTAAATTAAAAATAAATTACAGAAGAATATTTAAAAGTCCCCAAATATTTGGAAACTAAGTAACACTTCTAAATAACCCATTGGTCAGAGGAGAAATAAAAATGAAAAATAAGAAGTATTGTGAATGGAATGATATTGAAAATACAACATATCAGAATTTATGGGAAGCAGTTATAGCAGTATTTAGAGGGATATTTATAATATAGCATATATACTGGAAAAAAGCTCTCGAATCAATTGTCTCAGCTTTTGTTTTAAGAATCTAGAAAAAATTGCAAATGAAACCCAAAGAAAGCAGAAGAACGGAAGCAGTAAACATCAGAGAGGAAAGCAATGAAAAAGGAAACAGAAAAACAATAGGGGAAAATAAAAGGCAATAAATAAAATTGATAAAACTGTAGTCGGACTGATGAGGGAAAAAAGAAAAGATACAAATTACAAATTTCAGAAATGAGAGAAGTGACATCACTACAGATGCTACAGATATTAAAAAGATAATAAGGGAGTATTATGGCCAACTCTATAACTATAAATTAGATAACTTAAAGGAAATGGCAAATTCCTTCAACTGCACAAACTACTAAAGCTCAGGACAGAAATAGTTAACTTGAATAGCTCTGTTTCTATTAAAGAAATGTAATTTCTTGTTGAAATCCTTTAACAAAATTAACTTTGGGTCTAGATGGATTCACTGGAGATGACCAAGGGGTATGAAGAAATTGGGAAGGGATGGGTTGATGGTATATCTTCATTATTTTGATAGTGGTGGTAGTAGTTTCATGGATATGTATATGTCAATACTTATCAAATTATACATTTTAAATATGTAAAGATTATTTTATGTCAATTATACCTCAATAAAGCTGTTTAAAAATCACCAGCAAGAATATCCTTTGCAACAATTTATAGTTTTGATGAAACATTTTTAGACAATCACTTAAAAATATGAGTGAAGGTAAAAATGTTTGAAAACCACACCCTCAGGTCATTCCCCAGCAAGATTGCCCCACCTCCCCAGGCTCTCCTAATAAATAATTCTAAAACAACTGCTTCTTCTGAGTAACATGGTTTAACATGTTTTCTTTGAGCAGGTCGGACAAATCTGTAAAATGCAAGGGTCTATAAATAGCCTTTTCACAACAAAAGATAGTTTTATAATAAACATAAACTCCCTTGATTTATTATAGCTCACTTGACTTCCACTTTTGACCCCTTTCTTATTATAAAGATTATACATCTTTAACCTAATAACTGCTAATGACTGGGTAACTGGATTAGCAACACTCAACAGTTGGTGAGGGTTTATGGTGATTCCGCTGACTCAGTTTGCAGCTGGTGTATCATGAAGGATCTTTGAAAATGAAGACGTCACCAAGGAATCTGCTCCTCCCCAGCATTTACCATTCAAAGACTTTTCAGAGGCTTCCAGGCGTGTTAAAATAAGCCACAGATTTTCAAAACAGATGACTCCAATTATGAAGGTAGCTCAAAGTTTCCTGGCACAGTGAAAAATGAATGTGCTTACTGTAAGGAAATATACAAGGAAAAAGGCAGCTTCATTCTAAAGTTCCCTTGCTGTATCTGTGCCTATGTAGCAAATGTTCCCCAAAGGAGCACTTAAGATACTACTTTTTATATTGTGTTTAGTCTAACATAATTAATGTTTATAATAGCATATGTGTATCTTTCATTTCGTTTTCATTATCAATTTTGTAAGGTATGAAATTGTTCTTCGAGAATGAATTTCTTACTTAAAATAATATGACTAGAACAGAAGGATTTTACTTACAAAGGTTGGACTTTCAACTTTCTGCCTAGAACCACATTTGTAGGATTGATTCTATTTTAGAGGAGATGCTAGTAAGCTCTAGGTAATGATATCACTGTGCCTCAGTTTTCACATCAATAAAAAATTAAATTAATTCCAACATTCCTCCCAAAATACAGTGCTCAATTTATCATTTTCTAGATTAGTACCTCTGTGTTTAGAGGTTTCTCACTCTTAACATTTCAGTTCTCGTTCTCTTTGTATTTGCTTTTAGTTGTACTTCCCTTACTCACTTCAGCTGCATTTTATAAATACTCTCTTCTTGACTCTACCAGCTTTCTTCTCTCTCATATTCATTCCTATTGTGATACTTACAAATAGAAAAACTGGTTAAAATTTTTAATTGTTTTTTTCTCTTCAGTTAATGACATCACGTCCCATTAATGATATCATTGTTCTTATCCTGTTGAAATAACCACATCAAGCCTAGTTAAGTTTTATCACTATATGCTGAAAACACGCATTACATATCACATTATATCACTAACGTCACTAACACGGTCACTAACACTGTCACCGACACAAATCATTAACTCTGATTTCAAGATTTGTTTTAAAGCTATTATAATCAAGACAGTATGGTACTGGTATAAAGATAGACTAATCAATCAATGGAACAAAATAGACATTTGAGAAATACATCCATACATATATGGACATCTGATTTTTGACAAACATACAAAGGCAATTCAGCAGAGAAAGGATAGGTTTTCAACAAATGGTACTGGAACACTTGGTTCTCTATAAGCAAAAATATGAATTTCAATCTATATTTCACACCATATACAAAAATTAACTCAAAATGGATTATAGGCCTGAATGTAGAGCTCCAAACTATTAATCTTCCACAAGAAAACTGGACAAAACATTTTGTGACCTTGGGTTAGGCAAGAGTTTTAGATATGACATCAAAGACATAATCTATCAAAGAAAAAAATTAGTAAATAGGACTTCATCAAAACAAAAGCAACTCACAAACTGGGAGAAAATATGTGCCCATGATATATCTGATAAAGGACTTGTATCCAGAATATATAAAGTACTCTCGAAACAATAAGAACACGATTGTACCACTAAGAAAATGGGCAAGAGATCTGAATAGTCTCTAAAGCAAAGAAAATACACAATTGACAAACAAGCACATGAAAAGAAGATCAGCCCATTAGTCATTAGGGAAATGAAAATTAAAACCACAATGAGATAGCACAACACATCAATTAGAATACATTAATATAAAATTTCAAATACTGACCATACCAAGTGTTGGCCAGGATGCAGAGCCACTGAAAGTCTTCTACATGGCTGGTGGGAATGTAAAATGGTACAACCCCTTTGGAAAACACTTTGGCAGTTTCTTTTTTTTTCTTTTATTTTTTAAAATTTATTTATTTATTTTTGGCTGTGTTGGGTCTTCGTTTCTGTGCGAGGGCTTTCTCTAGTTGCGGCAAGCGGGGGCCACTCTTCATCGCGGTGCGCGGGCCTCTCACTATCGCGGCCTCTCTTGTTGGGAGCACAGGCTCCAGACACGCAGGCTCAGTAGTTGTGACTCACGGGCGTAGTTGCTCCGCGGCATGTGGGATCTTCCCAGACCAGGGCTCGAACCCGTGTCCCCTGCATTGGCAGGCAGATTCTCAACCACTGCGCCGCCAGGGAAGCCCATTTTGGCAGCTTCTTAAAAAGGTAGGCATATACCAACCATGCAAGCCAGTCATTCCACTCCTAAGTATTTACCTAGGAAAAATGAAAGCATAGATCCGAACAAAGATTTGTCAACGAATGTTCATAGATGCTTTATTTGTAACTGGAAAAAAATATCTAAGCATGAGTAGATAAACAAATTATGTGGTGAATGGATAAACAAACTGTGGTATATCCATATAATAGAATACTTCCCAGCAATAAAAGAGTGAATTACTGATACACAACATGGATGAATCTCTAATTCATAATTCGTGATTCATAATTCAGCTACATAATTCGTAGAACACAGAGCAAAATGAAAATATGGGTTCCCTTGTTCATATATTATTAAGAATTTCAAAACAGTGACAGTAGAGCATTAAACCAAGTGTCAGGCCCTTTTAAGCACAGGATCCTGTGGGACTACACCAGTTGCAAGCCCATAAAGCTGGACCTTCTCAAAATAATTATCCTGAGAGAAGGAAGCCAGACGAAAAGAGTACACAATGTATGATTTCATTTATATAAAATTATTGAAAATGTAGACTCATTTAAAGTAATGGGAAACTGATCAGTGGTTGCCTGGAGACCACATGGGGTGGGGTGGGGTAGGAGGAGGGATTAAAAGGAGCAGAGGGAAACTCTCTGGGATGATGTACGTGTTCACTATCTTGATTGTGGTGAAGGTTTCACAGATGATACATATGCCAAGGCTTATTAAATTGCACCTTTTGAATATATGCACTTTACTGTATGTCAGTTATACCTCAGTAAAGGTATTAAATATTGCAAAACATTAATTAGCCTTTGAGAAGGATTTTTTAAGAATACAGTTCTTGATCACTGGTATGCAATTCTTCCCCACAGCCAAAACACACACAAGTGTGTTAAGTAAAAGCAGAAGACAGTATATAATTAGCTACTAAAATGAATGACACATTATCAGTACAAACTAATTCTGTGGAAGAATAAGGATCCAGTATGAGCTGAAGCAATCAGGGAAAGCCACTTGAAAAAATTGGTATTGAATGTAGCCTTGAAGAGTGAATGAGACTTACACAAACAGGAAAGGGAAAATAGCAGTTTGGGTAGGGAGAAAAGAATGGAAGTTTGGATTAAAAGTTAGCCAGATCAGTTTACAGACAATGAACAGACCTGCTTTGTTGGGTCAGAGTATTTTGGTGACGGGCACTTCATAAGAGAGAAATGTTCGATTGGCTCCCCCAGGTTCAGGTTATAGTAGACAGCTCTGAAGCCAAGCTGACTAATCCATTTTTACCCTAAAGACAAGGGCTAATGTGTAGATTGATAAAAGATGTTTTGAGAAGTGAAACAGTGTTATATGTAGAAAGCTATTCCAAATCTTCTTTGCTTTGGGGACACCTTGCTTTCAAGCAGGCTCCCACCTCAACTTTCTTTTCCCTGCCTCAAAATACCTCCATCTCCATTTCCTTTATGCCTGTCTGAGAAAGCAGGGTCCTTTCTCTTTTTGAAACCTAATTCCTCCATCTATGTTCTTACTCGCTAACCCTCTCACAACCACAGGGACCTTGCTTCATGAAATAGCCTATTTCACATAGACAATCAGGCTCTTCATATCTTATGGCACCTTTGCTTCAACAAATAAGCAAATGAAACCCTTTTTTTTGGGACTCTGCTGTGTCTCAAGATATTTCCTTATTCATTGCCCTCTTCATGCTGAAGTTGACCACCAACCTAGCTCTGGGCTTTATCATTTCTCTCTCAGACTGAAACTCATCTCATTTCCTGCATCCCTCATGCCTTCTGCATTCAGTACACTGCTGCCAGATTAACCTTGGGAAAGAGGCTTCTTCAGTATGATTTTCCTTCTCTCAAGTGTTCAGAAATTCACTCCTGCCTTTTAAAATAGAGTGGTTCTCAACGTGTTTCTACTCTACCTCTCGCCTGATACTTTTAAGATTTAGTCGAAGTGCACAACTCATCCTCAAGCTTCCTTGTTTTTCCCACCCCCATGTTCATGGTGAGCACTCAGCCTGCAAGATCCTCCTGCAATCTGTCTGTTGGAATCATACTCATTCTTCAAGTATTCAAAAGTGATTTTCTGAGCCCCCAGACAAGTTATTCCCATAGCACTCCGCGATTCACTTTTCAGATTTCTTTTACTCTGCATTTGATGATAGAATACGAGCTTTGGTGTCAGGAAGAACATCAAAATCTCTACTTACTAGATTCTGACCTCGGGCAAGTTTCTTAATCCCTCCAGAGTTCAATTGCCTCATTTGAAAATGTGGATAATAATACCTATCTGTAAAGACTGTTGTATGGATTAAATCAGTGGAAGTGCCTGGCATATGAAAGGTGGTATGTTTCTGACATTATCTTGGAATACATTTATTTGTATGAGTTTCTTATCCACTAAAAAGCACTGTAGGTCTTTTGAGGACAGACCCCATTTTTCATTCATTTTGGTACCCCCTATTTGTACGTAGTATACAGTAAATTATTTACTTTTTAAAGGGACAGTTTTAGAAGTCCGTTGGCATGTAATTTACTCTTAGGATATTTCAAAGTTTTTTCCCCAAAATGTTATATTCAACTTTGTTTAAAAATATAGCCACTCTGAAAATGTTACATCTCATGTCATATTCAATGTTTTAAAGAAATAATTGGAGAAACTATTAACTGTAATATACAAACCCATTCTGCCACAAAATTTGGGTTTTATGCTAAACATATCAATATTGTAAATTTTACACTTTATTTATTATGCATGACACTAAAACCAACTCTAAGTAACAATTTATATACATAAAATGCATCTGCTTTATGTGTTTAGTGTGATGAGTTTTGACAGATGTATACACCTGTGTAACACCACAATCAACAAATAGAACACTTACATTGTTCCGAAAGGATTCCTGTGTCTATTCCCAGTCTGTTCTCTTTGCACATATCCCCAGCACCAGGCAACAACTTTCCTGTTTCTTGTCACTGTATATTAGATTTTCCTTTTCTAGTTTCATATAAATGAAGTCATATACTATGTAATCTTTCTATCTGCTTTTGCTCAGCATAGAGTTTATTAGATTCATTCATGTTGCATGTTCAGTAGTTTGTTTCTTTTCATTGCTGAGTCATATTCCATTGTATGAACATACTACCATTTGTTTATCCATTCACATGTTGATGGACATGGATTATTTTCAGTTTGGGGCAACTATGAATAAAACTGCTATGAACGTTGGTGTCCAAGTCTTTGTATGGACCTATTTTCGTTCTCTTGGTTAAATACCTAGGAATGAAGTTACTGGGTCATATGGTAAGCAAGTGTATGTTGATCTTTTTAAGAAATTGCCAAATTTTTTTCCAAAGTAGTATTCTCTTTAGCCATGTATGAGAACGCCAATTGCTCCACATCCTTGCCAACATTTAAAAATATTAGATGTAGTGATGTCTCATTGTGGGTTTAATTTGCATTTCCCTAATGACTAAAAAGATCGAGCATCTTTCCATGTGCTATTATTTCCATATCTTCTTTGTGACATGTCTATTCAAATTTTTTGCTCATTTTAAAAAAATTATTGTTATAAGAATTCTTTATATATTCTGGATACAAGTTCCTTGTCAGATACATGTATTGTGAATATTTTCACTTTTTTAATGGTGTCTTTGGGATAACAGAAGTTTTACATTTTGATGAATTTCCATCTGTCTTTACTTTTATGATAAATGCTTTTTTCTAGGTCATTGTATCTAAGAAATCTTTGCCTTCCCCAAGGTCACAAAGATTCTGCTGTTTTCTTCCATAAGTTTTAGAGTTTTAGCTTTTATATTTAGGTCTATGATCCATATCAAATGAATACTTGTCTATAGTGTAAGGTAAGGATCAAGTTTTTTGTTTTTTTTTTAATGTGGATATCTAGTTGTTTCAGCACCTTTTGTTGAAAAGACTTAAACTTCGCATCTTTGTTGAAAACCAGTTGACCATATGTATGGGGGTCTGGACTCTATTCACTGATCTGTATGTCTATCCTTATGCCTACCCCACTGTCCTGTAAACTGTAGTTTTATACTGTTGAAAACAGATATGTATGTGTTCCAGCTTCGTTCTTACTACACATTTCTGTATCAATTATAGAGTTATCTTGTCAAATTAAAAAATATTCTGCTGGGATTTGGAGAGAACTGACAGTTGAACAACTTGAGTCTTCCAGTTCACGAACATAGATTAGCTATTTATTTAGGTCTTCACTTTCTCTTGACAGTGATTTATAGTGTTCAGTGTACGGGTCTTGCACGTTTTGTTAAATTTAGCCCTCTATATTTCATGGTTTGGGATGCTGATAAGCATTAGATAGTTTTACTCTAAATTTCAATTTCCAGTTGTTCATTTCTAGAATGTATGAAAGGATTGATTTTTTGTTACATTGGCCTTGTATCCTGCAACTAGTTCCAGTAGCTTTTTTTGTGGATTCATTAGGCTTTTCTAATAACACAATATTGTCACTTGCAAATAGTTTTACTTCTTTTTCCAATGTAAATGCCTTTAAAAACAGTAGTTCATAGTTTTCATCAAATTTGAACAATTTTCAGCCAGTATTTCTTCCCCAGACACACCTCAGACTTCCCCATCTCCCATTGTTAACATCTTCCTCAAAATTATCTAAGTTTCTCAGATCAGGCTGGTAGTTCCGTCTGGGGGAGGTGCCCAGAGCCCAGATCAGGATCCTCGTGGACCAGGTCCAACTTTCGTCTCTGTGGTCTTTCGGGGGTGGTCTCCAGCCCAGGGCCAGGTTCAGGTTTCCGGAGGACGACCTAACAAGTAGATCGCTTCCCTTGCTCTGCTCAGAATTTCTTTCACTGGATCACCAGAGATCCGAGTTGCCCGAATGGCGCTCACACACTGATTTGGGGTGACTCAAGCTGTTTCAGGCCTGTAAGTGGTTTACATGGATGATTTCACTTAAATCTCACAACAACCCCACGAGGTAGGTTTTATAATTATTCCCACTGAGGAAATTGAAGCATAGACAGATTTAGTTGCCCAAGTTCACACAGCTAATAAGACTGGTGGACCCTGGAATTTGGGGCTTGAATTCCAGTCATCTGACTCCAGAGCCTGCCTTCTTAACTGTGTGCTTTAAGGGGAAAGAGGAAAGAACTGTTAGGAGAAAGCATGTGTATCTGGAAGAAGATTTTAAAAAAAAGGAGACACAGAGTGCATAACAGTGGGATACTACGTTTCCTGCGGTAAGGGCTCTTGCTAGCTTTCCATCCGTAGGTTGCCTCTGTCTGCGCAAACTTTTCTCCTTTGGTATCTTGTCACGTCCTATTTCCTCCAGTTTCCCTCCAACATCCAGCATCCCGCGCTGCAGTGCAATGCACGCCCACAGAACACTGGCTCCAGTGCAATCCACGCAGGTGGGGGACTCCTATTCCACCCCCCGCCCCATGCCTGCTCCACTGGCTGGGAAAAGTGAAACAGGGTGAAAAGTGGGCGCTTCCTCCCCAGAAGTTCTTAAGAATGAGTCTTTGGCGGGAGGATCCCACGGCCTCTCTCCACCTCCAGAAACAATCTTACAGAAGTCTGGGCGGGGCAGGGCCACACCAAGTCCAAGTGCGTTTCGACTCAAGGCACTAACTAGCAAGGCGCCCGTCGTCTGCGCCGAGACGCCGCGGCTGTCTCCAAGAGGAGGCTCCCCCAGCTGACGAGGCGGATGGGTTTCCCCGGGAGCGGAGCTTGAGCTCGCACCCAGAGGTTCCCGGGACCCCCGTGCGCCCCTGCGCCCAGGACCGGCGGCCGGGTCCCCGCGCGGCGCGCGCTCTCGCGGGCCGGGGGCGGGGCGGGGCGGTGGCCCGGGGCGCCCGCTCCTCCCCCTGCGGGCGGCCAGGCTGGCGGCGCCGAGACCCCTGCGCGCTGCACATGGGGCGCCTGACGGAGGCGGCGGCAGCGGGCGGCGGCGCTTCAGCGGCGCGCTCGGCCGGGCCCCCTCCCGCTCCCCTGCCCCTCTCGTCCACGTCCCCCGGCTGCGCGGCCACCATGGCGTCCAGCGAGGAGGACGGCACCAACGGCGGCGCCTCGGAGGCCGGCGAGGAGAGGGAGGCCGCGGGCAAGGGGAGGCGCCGGGGCTTGCTGGCCACCTCCTGGCTCACCTTCTACAACATCGCCATGACCGCGGGGTACGTGCGACCAGAGGGGCCCTCCCCGCGCCGCCGCCGCTGGGCATTCCCCGCTCCGGGCGCCGGCGGGCCGGGGGGCGCGCCCGGCTCCGGGGAGGGGGCGGCGAGGGGCCGGGCGCGCGTGCGCGCCGGGAGGCGTGGTGGTCGCGGCGCGGGGGCGCGCGCGGCGGCCGTGGGGGAGGGGCGCCGCCGCCGCCGCCGCCGCCGCCGCCGCCTCCGGGCTTGAATGGAGCGTGGTCGGGGGGGCCAGGGGTGCCGGGGCCCTGCTCGCCGGGCATTGCCTAATACGGTGCACGGCGTGCACGGCGTGCGCGGCGGCCGCGGAGCGCGGGCCGGAGGTTAAGTATAGACCCGGGCAGGAATGCGGGGCCGCCCCGCGGGGGAGGCGGCTCCGGCCCGGCCGCCTCGGGCGCCGCTACTGCTGCTGCTCCTGGAGAAGCGCCGGGGTCCCGCCACCCTGGAGCCCGGAGCCGTCCGGCCGGGGGCCCAGACCCGCGTCCTCGGCCGCCGGCCCCTGGAGTGCGTGTCCTCGTGCCGCCGATGGCTGGGCAGTGTTCCTAACTATTCGTGTCGCTACGGGGTTTTTTGCTGTTGTTTTGGGTTTTTTTTAAGTAATAGTGCTCCCGAGAGCTTCTTACTTGGGACGGTTTTCAAAAAACCCTGCCGGATCGGAGCATAGCACTCGTGTCCAGCATCTTGTTGGCTCCGTGACTGATACCCTGTACTTTTATTTGTGGCTTTGAGTACGACTTACAAGTTAAGGTTACACAATGACTATCTCTCTGCAGAGAGCTGTCACAGTGACATGTGTCGACCGCTTTTCAAAACCGGCTGGGAAAATGCTCTTCCGTTTCTCAATGGCATTGCCGTTTAAAAAAGTTATTTTCCCGTTATCACATGAAGTATTATTAATCTACACAAATCTGGGGAAACGTTTAATACCTTTAACTTTCTCTAGGGCTTATAGAAAAATGTGATTGATAAAGATTTAATAAATGATTTGATGCAGTACTGAGTACCTATTATGTGCTTAATACCAAATACAGTTAATGAGAATATTGGTATCTATTGAGGATTCACTGTGCGCTAGGCACTGTGTCGGTCACTCTAGGTGTAGTATGTCATTTCAGGTCCTCTGCAGTCCTGTGAGGGGTGCATGATATTACATTTGATAGACTAGGAAACTGAGGCACAAATAGGTGAAGTAACTTGCTCAAGTTCCCAAAACCAGCAAGTGTCAGACTTGGATTTCGGCACAGTCTGAGTCCAGAGCCGTGCTACTTCTTTCCACTTCACTAAATTTTATAATCTTGAAAGGGAAAACTAATAGAGTCAAAGCTCCTGGAGAACAATTGAGTACCCACTGTGTGCTGCAGCCTTTAGATACCCTGGAGGCTGAAAATATCCTCTCTCCTCTGTGCTAGTCTCATCCAGTTAATAAACACTTCGGGGTCACCTACCATTTATTAACTGGTCTTGTCTCTTTCCTTCCCAGGCCACTCTCCCTTTTGAAGGCCGAGTTACCTTTTCAAAAAATGAAAATCAATGCATAACTCCAGTTTAAAGCCTTCGGTGACCCCCCCCCCCCATTACCTCCACTGTAGTGGAAGGGATTTAGGCTGTCTGTCGTTCAAGGCCCTTTGCAATATCTCCCTGATTTCCTCTTTCCAGTTTTATTGCTTTTGAAATCTCCTGTAACTCACTATGCCCTCAAACACCATGCAGTTTTATTTTCATGGCTCTCTCCATCTTTGCTCAGGCTGTTCATTCTTTGGATAATAATCCCTATGTTTCTGCTGTGACTTCTAGCCAAGCCACCTCTGAAGTATTCTGGGTCTCTTACCCGACCTGAAGCAGAATTAAATGTTCTCTCAGCTGTGTTCTCACACTTCATTCCTAACCTTCCTCCGTGGCTCAGCAAATTACTGCTTCCCCGAAACTTGTCTCCCTGCCTATGTTGAGAAGGTCCCTTGCCATTCTTATATCTGTTTAAAGGCAAGGGGAACGGAAATGGAATAATCCGTATAATTAACTCTTTGGAGGCTTTCTAAAGGCGTTGAGATTTGAAGAAGGGATAGGATTTGCTTATGTAGAGGGTAGATATTCTAAGTGGGATTAATTCTGGAAATAGGCATGAGATGCAAGAAAGCCTCCCGATTTAATTGGAGGGTTGGGGCAGAGGGGTAAATGAGTTGGCGAAGTTGTGGTGTTGAAAGTGGGACACACGCGTGTACATTTAGTGGTTTGGATAGCAAGAGGCTCTTTGTTGTTGGGTTTTTTTTCGCTTTTTCCCCCCCCAGCCTTACTGAGTTGTAATTGACATGGAACACTGTAAGTTTAAGGTGTACAGTGTGATTATTTGGTATATGTATGTATTGCAAAATGATTTGCACCATAAGATTAGTTAACACATCTATCACCTCCCATAGTTACCATGTTTATTTTGGGAATAAAAACATTTAAGATTCACTCTCTTAGCAACTTTTTTTTTTTTTGTATTGAAGTAGAGTTGATTTCCAACGTTGTGTGAATCTCTGCTGTACAGCAAAGTGACTCAGTTATGCACATACAGACGTTGTTTTTTTTTTTTTATAAGAGACTTTTTTTTTTTTAATTTATTTATTTATTTATGGCTGTGTTGGGTCTTCGTTTCTGTGCGAGGGCTTTCTCTAGTTGTGGCAAGTGGGGGCCACTCTTCATCGCAGTGCGCAGGCCTCTCACTATCGCGGCCTCTCTTGTTGCGGAGCACAGGCTCCAGACGCGCAGGCTCAGTAATTGTGGCTCACGGGCCTAGTTGCTCTGCGGCATGTGGGATCTTCCCGGACCAGGGCTCGAACCCGTGTCCCCTGCATTGGCAGGCAGATTCTCAACCACTGCGCCACCAGGGAAGCCCCAGACGTTGTTTTTTTATACTCTTTTCCATGAAGGTTTATCACAGGATATTGAATAGAGTTCCCTGTGCTACACAATAGGACCGTGTTGTTTATCCATCCTATATATATACTAGTTTACATCCGCTAATGCAAAGGTTCTTTTTGTTCATTTGCTTGTTTTGTTTTTCTCTTTTAGCAGAACTTTGGAGGGTTTATTAATTTTTTTGTAATAGTTTTGAAAACAATCAAAATAATATTTAAGAAATAAAATTTTACATAAATGTAGAAAAGAACTTGCCTAATTCTATAAGCTTAGCATGGCCTTTCATTTTTCCTTGTTATCGCTCATGTGAGTTACTTCCTTCAGATTTTTACTCAAATCTCCATTTTCAGGGAGGCCTTCGTGGCTATCTTCATTCAAATAGCAACCGCACACAAACACTCCTTATCCCCCTTGCCTGCTTTATTTTTCTCTATCGTACTTATTACTGTATAACTGTACGATGAATTTTACTGATTCATCCTGTTGCCTATTGTCTGTGTCATCCTGTATCAGTGTCAGCTCCGTGAAGCACTCAAGAAATATTTGTTGAGTGAATGAATGCACATTATAGGGTATTGTAGTTACAGTATCTGCTGTGTAGGATATTCTGTTTTCACTCACTGTTTCACCAAATATTTCTATGTAGTTTTCATAATTACACTCTTTTATGGTTACATAAGAGGGAATAGAGTTAAGGTACGGTAATGGACTAAATCATGCCTCTAATGACGTTTTGCTTTAATTTGTTTCTCTTGAATTTGTTGTTTAGGATGAATTCCTGGAGCAGAACTACAGGATGTAATTAATTTAATTAAGTAATAATGTAATTTAAAGGATGTGAGGATTTTTATTGTACTTGCTCACAACAGATGCTTGACTAGGAAAGTGAGCATTTCTCTCTCTCTCTCTTTTTTTATTTTTTTGCTTTGCTACAAACACTTTCGAAGCCCGCATGTGTTAGTGCTTTATCCTAGGTCAAGTGAGGGACAAAAGCTAAATATTTTAGGCCCTGTCCTTGTAGAAGTGCCACCTGGGGCATTTGTAGATTGCAATAAAAGACAGGATGAAGTAAGTTCCGCAGAGGTGTCAAGTCAGACAGGTAGGGAGGATCAGAGAAAGCTTTGGGGGCGGAGGGGGACCATCGCATTCCAGCTGAGCTTTGAAGGATGAGTAGGATTTACTCGGCAGGGATGAGGAAAGGGCAGGAGTTAGGGGACAACTCATGCTGACATGCCGTTGGGGTGACCACAAGTGGGCCTGCAGTGTAGGCTGGGAAAGGAAGTTGGACGGGGAGCCTGGCTCACTGCACAGGCCTTACATGCCTCGCTAACATGTTTGGATTTTAACCTGTAAACAGTACGGGAAGGTGTTAATTGAAGGTTATGTTTTCACTCCTTTTTAGCTGGGTGACCTCAGATAAGTTCCATAACCTCTCTGACCCTGGGTTTTCTCATCTGTCAAAGGAGCAAACCAACTACTTTGCTAGGTTATTACAAGGAATTAAGAAATAGTGGATATGAAGTGGTCGGCAGGGTGCTGGACACACACAGTGGGTATTTAGAAATGATAATTCCTCCTCCTAGTGGTGAATTTAAAAATGCACTTCATGCAGAAAGAAACTATGTAAGATATTCTCACAGTGTACATAGTCTGCGTTAGCACGTACATTTCTTGAAGTGTTAAGTGACAGACATATATTATATTCCCGAGGTAGGTGGATCCATGTATGAACCTACCACAACTTGTTTATCCTTCATCTGTGGATGGACATTTGGGTTCTTTGCAGTTTGGGGCTATGACAGATGACGTGGTGAGCATGTGCATGCAAGTCTCGTGTGGACACACGCTTTCATTTTCCTTGGGTAAATACCTATGAGTAGAATGGCTGCGTCATATGGTAGTCACGTTGCTGGTTTCTTATGAAACTGCCAAACTGTTTTTTCAAAGTGGTTGTACAGTACATCCCCACGGGCAGTGAATGAGCTTTCCGGTTGCTGCACAGCCGCATCGGCACTTGGTGTGGCCAGTCGTCATAACTTTATACCTTCTAAGTGGTGTATTGTGTTACTGTGATTTTAATTTGCATTTCCCTAGTGACTAATGACCCTGAGCATCTTTTCATGGGTTTACTTACCAGTTGTGTACCTTTTTTTGGTATAGGGTCTGTTTACATCTTTTGCCCACTTTTTATGGGTTTGTTGTTTGATTTTCAACTATCGAATTTTGAAAGTTCTTTATATAGTCTGGATACAAGTCCTTTATCAGATATGTGATTTGTAAATATTTTCTATCAGGTATGGCTTGCTTTTTCATTCTCTTCACAGTGTCTCTCAAAGAGCAGAAGGTCCTAATCTTACCGAAGTCCAGTTTATCTGGTTTTTTTCTTTTATGAACCTTTCAGCTTAACTCTGTTGGCATGAGTGCCTTATGTGTGATAAATTGAAACACATGTTGGCTACTAAACGAGTCTGCATGTAGTCTAGGAAAGGAAGTTTAGAGTTGTCAGTGAACACCACACGGACGTATGGATTGTATGAACGTCAAAGATCATCTCTGGTACAAGCCTCCAAATGGTTTCTTTGAAGGAGGTTGAAAGAAGAAGCGATAAAGTCAGAACATCATGATTTCTCCGTAACTGCCGAAATAATGGATCTGGACCATGATCATCAGTGCTAACATCACAAAGAAAAGGGACAGCCAGAAATTTCGGGCTCCCTGGGGAAGTACACAACATAACGGAGAAATTACCCTTGAATGTGAATCTGTCTGATCAGTCCTTTAGAACGAACTACGCACTCACAGGAAATACAGGGGCCAGAAGAACATAATAAATGACATGTGGGTATCCGATTAGCAAAACCCAGACCGAGGGTAACTCTGCAGGAACCACTCAGGGTCTTCAACAGATAAATTTCACGAGAAAGAGGGGAGGAGAGATGAGGATGGATGGAAGGAGGTGAAACCTATAGATTTAAAAGAGTCATAAAACACATAGCAACTAATTGCAATGTATGAATCTTATTTCAATCATGATTTTAAAAAATTATAAGACAGTTAAGGAAATTTGTATCTTGACTCTAAGTTTTGTGATTGAAGAAGTTATTGTTCAATTCTTCACATGGGATAGTGGTGTTTTGGTTATGTTTATGAAAAATAAACCTTTTAGAGATACATAATTAAGCATTTATGAATCATATTATAGGATGTATGAGGTTTGATTCACAATAATCAGGGAGGAAGGCTTGTGGGGAAAGAAGTGAATAGAGGTTTGGATGAAACAAGATTGTTAATAAGATGATACTGGTTGAAGCCGGGCAGTGGGCAAATGGGGGTTCATCGTACCATTCATTCTCTATACCTTTGTATATGTTTGAAGTTTATAAAAAAAAATTTTAAAGCGGTGTTGAAATTAAGAAAAAAAAAGGAGTATAGGTGTAGATAACCAAGTTCTTCAAAAAGCAGGTGGTCTCCAAGAAATCTGAGGAGAAAAAGAAGCACCAGAAGGCAGCTAGAAGAAAGAGCTCCACCTTCAGTAAGATTTTTCAGGGAGATTGTAGGCATAGTGGCATGAGAAGAAGGCATTTAGTGAGTGTTAGAAGGTGTTTAGGAAGTTATGCCACATCTCTCTCGTTGCTGCAGTGTTCTGTCTCCACTTACTCACTTAAGAGTTCCTTGAGGCCAGAACTATGTCCTGTTTATCCCTAATTCCCCAGCACCTAGCACAGTACCTGTCCTGTATTGATCCTGAAGATAAATGAATAAATAAATGAATTAAGCAAGCGAGAAACCTTCTACATGTGGAACACATGTTTATGTTTTCCAAAGAGAGTGTTTTGTCAGGGACTGAAAGTGTCTGTTTGGGTTCATATTTAGGCAATCAGTAGCTCTGGCATATTTAAAAAAAAAAACTGTCCAAAAAAGAATTCCTAATTGTAGACACTCCGGTTGCTTTGGGAAATTTTAAAAATTACAGTTACTAAACTGACGGATATAGGAAGCACAACGTTAGCTGAATGTAGGGCCCTCAAGAGAGACTTTGATTCTCACCCTTTGTGATTGGGGGGCGCTTAGGAGGTGAACACGGGTTAGTTCAGATGAGTTCATGGCCATATTTACCAAAAAACAGATGGGAGGTTAGCATAGATAGTTCCATGGTCCTTTCTAACCCCAGAGTGTTGATTTCTTTTATTTCCAACAGGTTAGTGGTGATAGTATTGTAATACTGTACTAGTTGGTACAATACTGCCACCTATGGGACAACAGTAAAATTTGTTATGCTGTTAAAATGCATGGATTTTTATATCATGCCTTTAAAAATGTAGAAAACTTGCCATCTAAATTAATCTTTTGATGAATTCTTTTAAAAATCCTTAACTAACTGTAGGTTAACAGTTACCTCTTAAATCGGTCTTTGGTAAAAATCTGATTTGGATTTGTCTAAAAGAAAAGACAAGTATATGGGAAAATGTGAATGAAAATATTAAGCTTTTTGTTTTCTTGTTAGAAGTAGTGTAAGGACTTGGAATTGAGGATAATGAAATCAGAACATTTTAAACCTGGAAGGTACCTAAAACATTATCCAGATTAGCACACTCAGATTAGCCCAGCACAGGACTGAGTGTTGGCTCTGATGCGGGATGGAACCGTGAGTTGAATCCAGTAAAAGCCATAGTGCAGTAGAAAGGCAAGAGCAGTGAGGGTTAGGAGACCTCCACCATTAACTTACTTACTCTAAGCCTTAGGGTAAGTCACAGGATATCTCTGCATGGTGATTGTCTTGTATAAAACAGTGGCTTTCAAACTTTCTTGATAGCGTACTACTATCAGTTAAAATATTTGAGCGTAACATTCTGTATAGCTTTAAAAATTACTTACTATTTAAATACGTGAATTATTGTGATTAGCTAATATCCCAAGGCACAGTATATGCTTAGAGCCAGACCAGTACAGCAGAGTAGTTCAAGAGCATAGGCTGTGAGATGAGTGATGAGTTGAGGTCCCAGCTGACTGGCTCTAGGGCCCTTTCTGCCCATTTCCACAGCAGTGAAATAGGATAGTAGTAGTCGTTACCTCATGGGGTTATTGTGAGGATGAAATATTAATATATTAAATATGCATATAGGACAGTGTCTGGAACATTGAAAGCGCGCTGAAAGTGTACTTATCATTATCACTGTTATTATCCTTAATACTTCTGCATTGCAAAGGTCTTTGTGATAGTTTCTGGCACTTGCCTGATTTCTTGTCATATCTCACTAAAGGCCATTGTTTTTAACCTCATTGTGTGCTGGGAAGAGATTCCCGGGGTGGAAGTGCCTCTCTGCCATTTTCTTGCTGTTTGATCGAGTCTGCATTTTCACCCCACTCAGTCGGTCGTTTCTTTGCAGGCACCTTTAAGCCATTCGTCTATTTTACTGAGTGCTCTTTAATTAAAAAGTTAAACCTGTATAAAATTATTATAAATTTTATAGTTCATAAATCCATTTAACTAGACACTTTGGAGACCACTGTTTTCAAAAGCCTGGGATAGCTATTCATTTCCATGGGTGTATTATTAAGGATTTTTAAAAGTTACAGGTGACACAACTTTTTTAAACTTCAAAGTGCTTTTGTAATTGCAATGGAAACTGGAAAAAAAAAATTACCTCTCATCAGTGGCTCTTGGAGATTGAGTACCGGGGTGAGAAAGCTGGTCTCCACAGGTGTAGCTTGTATTTTTAAGTACCATTAATTCACAGCAACTATATTTAATGTATAAGTGTAAGTTAAAAGGGGGGAGGGGGCATATGTATTTTTTCTTTTTCGAAAACAAACTTTTTTTTCAATTGAAGTATAGGTGATTCAGGTGTGCCACATAGAGATTCAGTATTTGTATAGAATATACTCTATTTGAAGTTATTACGAAACAATGGCTGTATTTCCCTGTGCTGTACAATATATCCTAGTTGTTTATTTATTGTATACATACTAGTTTGTATCTCTTAAGCCCCTACTCCTGTCTTGCCCCTCCCCCCTGCTCACTCCACCCTTGGTAACCACTAGTTTTAAAACACACTGTTTAAAAGCAGGCTTATGTCTGACCTTCTATATGTGTCCCTTCTGTGGCACCACAATTGTTTTTAGTTAGAGAAAATTATAAAAATGTTAATTAAGGATTCTTTTTAAAGATTTTTACCTACAATTACTTATAAATATATACTATATATTTGTATAAAATACATATTTATACACACACAGCTTTTCACCTCAAATTTTTATATAATTATTAAATGCTTTATAATGACTTCATTTTTGGTACAGAAACCTGTTTCTTCAGTCCGTCAGTTTATCTGCTGAGACCAAAAATACAATGCACATTGTTTGACATTTGTATGTAGTTGATCTCGAATATGTTCTCCTTATTCCCTTGAAGAGTCAATGTAAAAACGATATTTGTCATTTCTTCCTATGGGTTTTTAAAATAGAATAATGAACTGAGAGCATAATAGCACATACATGTTATTACTGTATAAATTATGGCATTTCTTTACAGGATTCAGTGGAATTCGTTGTGATAGAATTTTATAAAACGCTTTTATTTTCTCTAGGTGGCTGGTACTAGCTATTGCCATGGTACGTTTTTATATGGAAAAAGGAACACACAAAGGTTTATATAAAAGTATTCAGAAGACACTTAAAGTTTTCCAGACATTTGCCTTGCTTGAGGTAGGTTTCCGACGACGCTGTTTTTCTGTCACTGTCATATTTATTTGAAAATATATCAGTTGAGCAAAATCAGTCTTATTTTGCTGATTATTTACTCCCTACAGATGCATTTAAAACCAGCCATGACAGGAATTTATTTTATGTTGTATGCTGTTGACATGTGATTTTTTTTGTGTGTTTGCTTACAGGTAGTCCACTGTTTAATTGGTGAGTTTTTGATTTAATTTTTATGTTTGGCATAGATTGCACTTAGGGCAGTGGTTGACTTGTTTTTTTCTTTAAGGAATTGTCCCTACTTCTGTGCTTGTGGCTGGGGTCCAAGTGAGTTCAAGAATCTTTATGGTGTGGTTCGTTACTCACAGTATAAAACCAGTAAGTGACACGACACTTCGTCTCCTTGCGCCTGCAGGAAAGCTTTCTTAGTAATAGGAATCCAAAACATTAACTGTATTTCAGGAAGCAGAACCTTTGGCCAAAGAAAGGTTGGGTTTGGATGTTAAGTGTGATTGTACACTGACTTAGTGCGTTCGTAGAATGGCTTTGAGACACCAGCAAAACCAAAAATTGGCATTTTTATAGCCATATAAAATGGGGTTTTCCAATTTTTAAAAAATTTTTTATTTTAGGCCGCGTTGGGTCTTCGTTGCTGCGCGCGGGCTTTCTCTAGTTGCGGCGAGTGGGGGCTACTCTTTGTTGCGGTGCACGGGCTCTAGAAGCGCAGGCTTCAGTAGTTGTGGCGCATGGGCTCAGTAGTTGTGGTTCGCGGGCTCTAGAGCGCAGGCTCAGTAGTTGTGGCGCATGGGCTTAGTTGCTCCGTGGCATGTGGGATCTTCCCGGACCAGGGCTGGAACCCGTGTCCCCTGCATTGGCAGGCGATTCTTAACCACTGCGCCAGCAGGGAAGTCCCTATCCACTCTTTTTTTTCTAAGATTCTCGTCCCATATAGGCCATTACAGAGTATTGAGTAGAGTTCCCTGTGCTATACAGTAGATCCTTATTAGTTATCTATTTTATATATAGTGGTATGTATGTGTCCATCCCAGTCTTCCAATTTATCCCTTCCGCCTCTTTTTTATCCTACAGAAAATCTCTTGCTTGATTTTACTCTTTAATCTTCTCCCACAGTGGTATCCCATGGGCATCTTTCCACCCATCTTTAATTAATTCAACCAGCATGTATTGAGTGCACTCTATACCCCTGGCACTGTGCTTACTTCGGGATTTACAGAGATGAGTAAGTCAGTCTCAGCTGTCAGGGGGACTGACCGTCGGGCAGTAGGGGGCAGCCCTACAGATGCTGACTCGTCCGACAAGTATGAATTACACGCCTTTTCTGTTCCTGACGCTGTGCCGGGAATCTGGCTATTTATAATACCCATATGGTTCCCACCTCATGGAGCCTGGAATTGGGAGAGATGGTACACAAGTTGCTACAGAAATAATTGTTTGATTATACTAGTGTTAGTGCTTTGAAACAAGAGGCCCGTGTGGATTGCAGTAACCGGCAGACTTGGCCTGACTTAGGGAGCGAAGGAAGGCTTCCCCGAGGAAGGAGTGTATCAGCTGAGGGCTGTAGATATACGAGAGTTTGGCAGACAAATCCTGATAGAAATTGGCAAGTGTTATAATACAGCTATGAACACAGTACTGTGAGAACAAGGAACGGGAGCACGTGACTGCTCAGGGTGAGAGGAGGGGTTTGGGACAAGTTTTCCAGAGCCCGTGGTGGTTAGCTGGATCTTAAAGGTGAGAAAGGGTTTTCCATGGGAAGTATTGATAAAGGGAGGAGCATTCAGGGACTTCCCTGGTGGCACAGTGGTTAAGAATCCGCCTGCCAATTCAGGGGACACGGGTTCAAGCCCTGGTCTGGGAAGATCCCACATGCTGCGGAGCAACTAAGCCCGTGTGCCACAACTACTGAGCCTGCACTCTAGAGCCCGCGAGCCACAACTACTGAGCCTGCGCTCTAGAGCCCGCGAGCCACAACTACTGAGCCTGCGCTCTAGAGCCCGCGAGCCACAACTACTGAGCCTGCGCTCTAGAGCCCGCGAGCCACAACTACTGAGCCTGTGCTCTAGAGCCCGTGAGCCACAACTACTGAAGCTCATGCACCTAGAGCCCACGCTCTGCAACAAGAGAAGCCACCGCAATGAGAAGCCCGCGCACCGCAACGAAGACCCAACACAGCCAAAAATAAGTAAATAAATTTATAAAAAATGAAAAGGGAGGAGCATTCTATTGATAATTAGAGGGAATGGCGTGTGTTAAGACACATTCAGAGCATATTCTGGAAATAATACAAAGTTTTGTGTCCCCAGAGAGAGCTGGGGGTGGGGTTGAGTCGTTGCACCAGAAGTCGAGATTTCTGAGCTCCAGCTGTAAAGATCCTTGAACATCATGCTCAGGTGGGAGGGTTTTACCCTTTCCTCCTGGTAAGCAGTGGGGAAGCCATGAAGCTTTTAAATCCCGGGACTAGCACCTTCCAATTTTGTTTCTGTTGGTTTGCTTCTGTGTTTTGCTTTTAAGAGAAAACGTCCACCTCTGAAGTGGAGACTGCATAGGGGACTGTCTGCATGAGAGGTGATCAGGTCCTGAATTGACACCTCGGTAGCAGGGCTGCAGTGAGTGGGCAGATTCGGGAGTTAGTGCTGCAGTAGGATGGGTGTGATTTGACGACCAATAGAAAGTCCAAGGGTCAGATTGTTCCCATACTGGTTTTGAGGGGCTGATGTTGTCCTGGGATGGTTGAGTTACTGGCTGGAGTGAAGGGTGAGACAGAGAACCCAATAGAAATTTGACCATTCCTGTGCTTAGAGCACATTTAAATCGCGTGTTTGTAAAGACTTATGTAATGGTGATTGCATTGCGTTTTCTGTATTGCATCTGTCTAACCCTAGCTCTCCGTTATGATAAAAGGCACGTACTAAATAATAAACAGAAAATATCTTCGTGGAGAAAGAAGTTCAAGGTTAAACAACCCTGTGGCTTTCTCTGTAATTCTGCAGATCCAGAATGAGGAGAGCGTGGTGCTTTTTCTGGTCGCATGGACGGTGACGGAGATCACTCGCTATTCCTTCTACACATTCAGTCTTCTCGACCACTTGCCATACTTCATTAAATGGGCCAGGTGGCGACGATGTCTTGCAGTTTAGTTGCTCTCGGTCCTGCGCATGCGTGTTTGGTGTGCTGAGCTAACACAGAGAATTAAAATGTGTGTCTTAGCCCTGTGTTGCCAGGAGGCTGCTGTTTTTGAAATTAGCAGTGTTATAACTTGCATTCTAAAGGCTTAATTTAATGACCAGGCAACAGTCATATTAACATACATCTTGAGTGAAAGCAATGCCAAACTACATTAGTGTCCTTAGCCTCTGAATCGGTCATTCATTTTTCCTTGAAAGCAAAATATACATCTTTGGGATTACATTAAATCAACTCTTGGACAAAAATATGGCATTTTGTTTGATTGACTTAAATTTTTTTTTTGACAACTCACAAAGTTTTTATTCTACAAAACAAAGTTAGGAAAATAAGCTAAAACACTAAAAATAAACTTTTAAAATAGTCAAGCTTTAGTAACAAAATGCATATTAAAGAAATTATTTGAAACTTCCAGTGCATAGAAATTATTTTAACACGACAGACTTTCATTGAATTAAATACATACTGTTCTTGTAATTGCTAACAGTGGCCCTTACATCAATCACTGATTGATTTAAATTACTTTAATATTCAACCTAGTGTCCACAAGTTTTAGTATCTTATATATACAATGTCAACTTTTTTGTGTGTGTATAAAGTAGCAGAGACAGACATTTAAAAAAGTCACCCTTAGAGACTTCCCTGGCGGTCCAGTGGTTAAGACTCCTTGCTTCCACTGCAGGGGGCGCGGGTTCGATCCCCAGTCAGGGAACTCGGGGGACTAAGATCCTACATGCCGCACGGCACGGCCAGAACAACAACAAACAAACAAACAAAAAAGTCACCCTTATTTGAAACTGTATTATTTGTTATGAGGACAAAATTTATATTTCAAGGGTTCTAAACATAGCTCTCCCGAAGCAACAGTTTTTAAAGCAGAAGATGTTCCGTCCTTTTTAAAGTATGCGTTCTTCGAGCAGCTGATATTTTACAAAGTTATTATAAAAACAACTTATTATTTGTGCCCTTTGGAGAACAAATCACAAACCAGCATAGATTTGTTCATTTCATTCTCCATGTTGCACTTAGAGTCGAAATAACAATAATAACAGTAACATATGCTGTGTACCTACTGCATACCTGAGGTGCAGGTGTGAGTGCAACAAAATCTCTGTCCTCTCAAGATGGAGGGGACAGAAAATACAACAGCTAACAGGTGTGAGAAATGCCAGGTGGTGAGAAGTGCAGGGGGGCAGTTGGGTTAAGAAACGTCTATCCCATATACGTCTATGTAGATAGGTAAATTAGATAGATAGATACGATAGATAAGTTAGATAGATAAGATAGATAGGTAGATAGATAGATAGATAGGTAGGTATCCCACATAGGTGGAATACAAGAGTTCGACAGTATTTTCATTCGTTAAATTTTTTTATTAAGCTACAAAAGTAATACGCTTTCATTGTGAAAAAAATCTCAAATAGTTTTAGTATATAGAATAAACATGGAAAGTTCCTGTTTGTACTTGTACCTGAGCCCCACTCCCTTCCCTCAGAGAGAGAAAGTTGGGAGTTTACCATCAGACTTTTTCTTAATAACAGCAATGTGAACATACAGATGTGAGTTTTTAAAAACATAAATAGGATGACATGATACTTGATTTTTGTTTATATATTGGAGATCATTTTTTCTTTTTTTAAATCAGTACAGGTCCATTTAGATCTAACTCTCTAACTCTTAATGCTGCATAATATTCCATAGTATGACTGACTCAGTTCTATATTGCTAGAACTTAGATTATTCCCAGTTTTCTGATGCTGTAAATACTGCTTTGTGATATTAAAAACAATGCTATATCCATATTTCCATTATTTTTTAAAACTCTGATATTTGTATTAATCCATAGCTAACTTATAAAGGTAACTCGTAACTAGTGTCAGACTTGTTTTTGCTCCCCTTATACAAAAAGCCTAACACTTTTTATTAAGTAATTAATTACTCCTTTTTCAATAACTCATATTGTACATGTTCAAATATAATAAATTAGTATATATAAATAACCTAAAAGAATAAAAACCTTTTAAATTGCCTATATTCCCCCTACAAAGGATAATCACTCTTAATTATATATCCTTTCAAACGTTTTTATATTCTCTAGCTCTTTTTTAGATATTTGTGGCTTACCATTTTGAATATGACAAAATACTTCAAAATTATAGTTTGAGCTTAAACGTTTCGTCTGTCATAAGAAGGTTGCACTACCATTTATAAGCATTTGGCAAGATTGGCAGTTTGGAATGTAGCTGGATTCTAATCCCAGAATGCATCTCATGCCATTTTGAATGACCTCAGTCTTTCAGACCTCTAGCACCTTTGAAAATACTAATTCATAATATAGTCTCTTTTTGTTTGCTGTATTTATAAAATTTGTTTGCGGGAGATAATGGTCTTTAATGCTTTGCCCGCCTTTTAGAATGCATTTGCATGTCTTGAATTTCTGGAAAAGTTCCAAACTCTACCATTGCATGTTTAAATTTGCTGTTAGAAATCCTTTGTCAATGGCCTTAATGTTAAACAGGTTACTATAAAATCTTTCAACTTTTGAATGCACATGTTAGCATAATACATCACGTCAGTTAAGCATAATCGTGAATAATTATGTTTCATGTCAAAAATCTTAAAGACCCCAACCAGCCATATATTAGCCAACCCCATTAAATAACCTAAAATAACATTTATATTTATGTTCCAGTGTTGAAGCTATTCTCAAGTAAAGCTTAAAAATGGCTTCTTATTTATAAAGAGTTGCCCTACTGTGATGGTTTGGATATACTTTGATTCTATTTATCTGTCAGCCGTGTTCCTAGAAAAACCCACTGAATAGATAAATGCATAATGTTATGTTTTCATATTGATTTCCATTTTAATTTCAAAAATGCATTCCCTTCAAAAAATTTTTTGATGACAATTAGGAATCTGTAAGGAAACATCATATCTCTTTCTGAATAAGTAGTTAAATCTGTCATGCTGCCATCAGAGCTTAGAGAGTTGGTGACATAGAGGCTTTTTAAAGTGCAAATAAAGTCAAATAAATTGTGTAATTTTTTCCCATTTCATTAAAAATAATCACGTCTTTAAGGCTTTAACCTAGTTTATACTTAGTGTGATTTTTTTTCACTTAAAGAACAGTCTTACCCCCCCAAAAATATCATCTGAGAGTCACATAAAGTTAAAAAAAAATTTAAGAGGTTTGAATGTCTTACTTAAGAAGGGAATATAAAATGCTCAGTTATGTACTTTTAAATTGAGGTAGGAAATTGAGGTTGGAAAAAATTGATTTAAATAATCCACACATAACTACACAAGGCTGGTGAGGAAGCAGGTGGCATGCACAAGGCAAGGAGGGGACACAGAGGGACAGTAGAAGGATCATTTTCTTTCTTTACCAGTTCATCTATTTTGGCAAATAATTCTGCCCCCCTCTGTCCCCCCTTGCATATCCTTGGCACATAGGAATAAGGAGACTTAAGAAATGTCGTTACCTTGGGCGCTTGAGGCTGTCCTGCGGGTCCACCAGTGGACACTTGTGCAGTGTTCCTCTAACTGTAGGCGGAAGTGATGCTGGGCCCACTCTGTGTTGGAGGATACTCCGCAATCCAAATGAACAAACTGTGATTTGGATTTTGACTAGAACTCTCTCAACTCTCTTTTAAGCAAGCTGACTATTCCTTTAATGTGCAAATTCAGGAAACGACCTGTCTTCCTTGTTTTGTCGTGAAAGCAGTTTTAGACAGTATGTTCGTTAGTAGTTACTGACGCTTCAGGTGGTTTTATCAGTTTTCTAAAATAGTCATTCTTTTAATTAGTAGCCACAAAGCGTTTTCCAAATGTCTCCAAACAACGACTTTGGCAATTTCAAGATTTAGATATAAAATTAGGATCATAACTGGTCTCTTTTAAAAACACAGCATTTGATCAACTAATGACTAGCTGCAGGGAAAAAAAAATCAGTATGATTCCAGGTGTCAAAGCAGTTACTTTTACAATGCCTTACAATGCTTACATTTACTTTACAATACACTGTAATAGTTATAATACTTGTATACTTTATCATACTTAACTGCATCAGTCACTGACTTTAAAATGTATTGTTATTTCAGTCCTGTAAAGTAAGTTGACTTCTTACTTTATTAAGCTCTTGCCACTTAAAATGGAAACTACTATAAGAAAAGAAAAAAACGATGATAATTAAATTAATAAGCAAATGATTAAAGTGAAAAAAAATTAACCTTGTTACGTGAGGTTAATATAAGTATGTATAG
The DNA here is from genome assembly GCF_965194825.1 of Balaenoptera physalus. NCBI lineage: Eukaryota > Metazoa > Chordata > Mammalia > Artiodactyla > Balaenopteridae > Balaenoptera > Balaenoptera physalus. Next base: position 175,222,803 of record NC_138883.1, on the reverse strand, counting down.
AAAGGAGAATTTTTAAGCTTAAATAAAGTAGTAGCAAAAGAGTCATGATATAAAATCCAATAATTATTCTAGAAAATAATTGTCAGGTTTTTCTCTCTCCAGATATAATTTTTTTATCATCTTATATCCTGTTGGAGTTGCTGGTGAACTTCTTACAATATACGCTGCCTTACCATATGTGAAGAAAACAGGAATGTTCTCAATAAGACTTCCCAATAAATACAATGTCTCTTTTGACTACTATTATTTTCTTCTTATAACCATGGCCTCGTATATACCATGTAAGTATGTCTCTATTAGTATTATACTTTGATTTAGCATATGCTGTGAAAGTTTTTCAGAAGATGTCATAAAATGCCAGATTAATAAGGAGGAATAATGTCTTACAAATACATCAAAACCTCCGTTCAGTGCCACATGTATTCATAATTTGAAATAACTGAAGGGTGAGTTGTGAGAAAAAAAGGTAAGTAAATTAACACACAAATGATTGCCTTCTCAAAATCACTTAAAAATAAGCTTAGTATGATTTATGTTTTTAAAGAAAAGATAAAGCCTGCAGTGAACTCTTTGAAAGCATTTAGAATTATATATCGAACATGAACATTTTATCCAAGAAAATCTGAGGTCATTTCTATTCATTAAGCACATACTTGGAAAGATCATCCAGGAGTACTTGTTAGCCTTATGTGTGTTGCCCTGTGTACTAGAAAATAATAAAAAAACTGCTTTTCTTAAAATATTTTGAATAACTCAGTCTTTCCACTAATTTCTCCTCACCTTTCAATAGTTGCAGTGAATTGGTGAGACTCTATTCATTTCATTTAAATACAAAGTGGTGTATTTTTAGGTCAGATTTTGATAATCACTAGCAGGAAATATGAAGATAAAGCAAAGCTGTTATTTGCCCTCCTCAATAAAATTAGAGACTCTGGGGTCAGTGCGGGGGAAAAGAGAAATGAGAAATGTTTATAGAATCTAAAATTGACATTGACGCAATATGAAATATTTCATCTAAAGAGGATGAACATAAAATTTGGCCACTTCCTTGGGACCTCCAACTTTTAAGCTTTTCCAAAATCAAAATTGCCTTGATGGTCATATAGTGATTTTATTCCCCTCACCTTCTCCCATCTCAGCCTGACTCTCCTCCGATTATCCACCAGGGCAAGTTCAGCAGGGCTCGGGGATGGTGTGCCTATGACACTTGTTTCTTCCCCTGCTTTTCGCAACATCTGGTGCATGGCAGCACACCTGGAGCAGAGCCGGACCTGTCCTATCATAGTTACAGGTTCAGGTCTTGGGTTGCCTTTTTCCTCACAGCCACTGAGGCATCTCTGTGGAAGCCCAGGGCCCAAGAGATCATGGTTTGAAACCATCAAACCAGTAACTTGTGACTGTGCATTTTCAGGTGTCCTGTGAAGACCAGCCTTTGCCAGTAGCTGCTTCTCAGTTTAGGAGGCTGTCAGTTACCTGAGAGCCCCGCCTGCTGGAGGATCAGCCAGCCAGGGGGGGTGTTTTCCACCTGATTATTAGTATTAGTAGTAATAGCAACTAATTATACTTTGCTTATTAAATCCTTTGCTAATTACAAGTATAAAAGTACATTTTGGGCACTTGGGGCTCAAAAGAAGTCCTTTTAGTTCTCATTTATCAATGGGAACATTAGAGATTAGAGAGGTTAAGTGAATTGCTTTAAAAATCGCTCAGCTAGTAACTAAGATCAAGGTTTGAACTCAAGCCCATACTTCTACTAAACTACTCAAGATGTTATAGAAGTATTTGCAAAAATCGGTCAGTTAGCTTTAAGTCTATATGGCCTGAATATATTTAGGCCCTTAGGTATAATATGATGGTTACATTAATGAAGGTTGGATACCTAAATAAAAAAATGAAGTCTTTTATGCATTTTGGCTCCATTTGAGCTAAGTTCAAAAAGTAGTTACCCACAGTTGCCTAAGCAAAATATTCAAAGCTTGTTTTGTCATTAGGTTCATTAGTTTTGGCTATTATGTTCATCATTTTCAGAGATATTTGTATACTTGTATTGTTTGTAGCTGATGTTAATTTGTTCATGCACCAACATTTACCCTATGATTTAAAGTACTGGTTCAAATTGGCTCAAAGTAATTCTCCAAATTTGACAGGGTGGATGGCCATTTGTCTAACTGACCTAATACATATACGTTTGTGTGTGTGTACCAGACTACCCTTATGCCCAGCCAAGAGGGGCTTTTGCTCTGGGCCCAGTTTTAGATAGAGGGCCCTGTCCTGGTTCACCGCTGATCACCACTCCACACAGGACCCCCTTCCTTCAGATCACGTCCTGGAAAACCGGGACCATGGAATTTGCAACCCAGATGGCACTGAGCGTGCATCTAGACTGCATAACTCTCTTCCCCAGTCTGTTCTCCTGAGGGTTAACACTGTGTACACATCCCTGAGATCAGGGGGCAGCTGTTTGTGAGGTGGATGGATGCAGCTGGGTTGTGTGGGCTTGGACATCCACACAGATGTTCCCAAGACCCCTCATGGTACAGGACAGCCGATGGAACGGAGAGAAGGGGCCAGGTGGGGCAGCTTTCCTTGTGCAGCAGTGTTCTGGCACGGTATTCCGAAGAGTTATAGAATTCTAAATTCAAACATGGCCTTCCAGGTCATTATGAAGATATATTTATCAAAATATTTAAGTTTGCTGAAAGGACTGATAGTTTATGGCATTAAAATATTTAGGCGTATGGTATGTGGCCCTCCATTTGTATGCTTACCCTGAGCCCTGTAAATATTAGGGGGGTCGTAGCAATTGTATATGATGTGCTTGCTTTCGAAGTCCGCCATGTTTAAGAGGTTTCAAGCATAAAAGATTTCCAACCATAGCTTACCTTCTCTGTTTCCTTTTTTCAATTAAGTGTTTCCACAACTCTACTTTCATATGTTACGTCAGAGAAGAAAGGTGCTTCATGGAGAGGTGATTGTCGAAAAGGATGATTAAATGATCCCTACAACAAGGTGCTTTTTCCAGAATAACCAGGATTACTTGAGTCCAAGTTTTAATAATAAGAATAAACAGCTTCATGAAATATTGCAGATTGTGTTATTTCTTAAACTATAACTTGGGACACGTGGTATTTGCCAATATTTGTCTTCAGATTGTGCCAGGTCCGTTTTCTCCAAGAACTATGCAAGTATTTATTATCAACTCCTGGGTAGGTGATGATCATAAAAAAAATAATTGGGTGTATTACCTGGAAAAAAAACACTTTTGTTAGTTTTTAAACTAAAAATAAGTTTTACTAAATTTTTTTTGCAACATATGTTCAAAGCTTTTGAAATCAATATTTAGAAATTAGTTTAATGATTTAACATTATGATGCCTGCCAGTGATATTTACGTGATATTTATAAATGAAACTAAATACAGAATTATAATAACTGTTAATAATGTATTAGCATTTCTTGAACCCAAGGTCTATTTCTCTCAAGCTATAAGGTAGCATTTTTTTTTAAAGTTATTTCTGTACATATTTTTTTTTTATAAATTTATTTATTTATTTATTTTTAGCTGTGTTGGGTCTTCGTTTCTGTGCGAGGTCTTTCTCTAGTTGCGGCGAGCGGGGACCACTCTTCATCGCGGTGCGCGGGCCTCTCACTATCGCGGCCTTTCTTGTTGCGGAGCACAGGCTCCAGACGCGCAGGCTCAGTAGTTGTGGCTCACGGGCCCAGTTGCTCCGCGGCATGTGGGATCTTCCCAGACCAGGGCTCGAACCCATTTCCCCTGCATTGGCAGGCAGACTCTCAAGCACTGCGCCACCAGGGAAGCCCCAGCATTTTTGATGAATAACAATTTTTGGAAACATAGACATAGTTTGCTATGGTAAATCTTTTGATATAGATAAAGTAGTCATATAAAAAGCCCAAAATATTCAAGTAGGTGTCACAGTTGGAAAATATTCTTTGGAAATATGTTTAGGCCACTGAAATTATACTCCTAAGCAAGTTTATTTTTATTTGAATTAACTACTCAAGGTCAAGCTTTTCAATTGTAAGGATTTTAAGGGATTAGAAAGAATATAAGTATATACTTGGCCTCACTTGTAGAAAAACATAATAACATTGAATCTGATGGTAACACTGTGTCTGTTACATTCAGAACTCTGGCTGAAAAAGGCTGCTCTATAACGTGGAATCATCTAATAAAAAATCATCTTGTGACAATCCCTTTGTGGTACTTAGGTATCAAAAAGTTTTAGGGTATGATCTGAAATAGACTCATTTTATTCTGAATTCCATTGAATAGCAAAAATCTTATGGTAAAGCTTCTGTCCACGTGTTGAATAGAAAGATACACTGAAGATAATCTAATAATGCTTTAGTTCTAAAAATTGTTTAATTCTTAAAAATGTCCTTAAAAATTTTCCCCCTTATATTAAGGTATGCTGCTTTCCTGGCCTGTTTTAGAGACACTATTAAATGTGTGACTTTAAAAGAAAAGGAACTTTTGGCCTGCTATAGATATGTAGGTGTAATTTTGGTTTTAATTGTTCTGTATTCTTTGCATTTACAATCAGCATGTAACTTTACACTTTTCGGAACTGCTTGTTTTGTGTTACTACCTCCTTTTCAAATGATTTCATGTGGAGATTTGTAATGCAGAATAGTTTTGCAAACTTACATTTTAGATAACTTGATTTTTAAAAAGGTGCTATTTCTCTTATTACATTACATTTTAATATTTCCTTTGCAGGATTAGGTTACTGATTCTCAAAAACGCTGATGTTCATTCTGCGCTTACATGGCTTTGATCGTTTTCGTCTTGAATTTTTTTTTTTTTAAACGAGCTTTAAGGCTTTTTTTTTTTTTCTTTATAAATTTATTTATTTATTTATTTATTTTTTGCTGTGTTGGGTCTTCATTTCTGTGCGAGGGCTTTCTCTAGTTGCGGCAAGTGGGGGCCACTCTTCATCGCGGTGCGCGGGCCTCTCACTATCGCAGCCTCTCTTGTTGCGGAGCACAGGCTCCAGACGCGCAGTCTCAGTAGTTGTGGCTCACGGGCCTAGTTGCTCCGCGGCATGTGGGATCTTCCCAGACCAGGGCTCGAACCCGTGTCCCCAGCATTGGCAGGCAGATTCTCAACCACTGCGCCACTGGGGAAGCCCCGTTTTGAATTTTTATATGGAAGAAATTTTCAGGGACTTTTTCCTTTTGGTAACATAGTATAAGAAGCTCACATATTTATCTTGTTAGATGCCTGTCTTATGAAAAATATTTTCAATCCTTTTCCTAAAATTTGCACTAATTCAACTTGTACTCCCTACCAGCAGCTGTAATACTCTTTTTTTCCCTTAAATGGAGGAATATCTTAAAGTAGGAATTGTGATCAACTTTAATAAAAATGAAATACATCGAACTATTCAGGGACTATATTAATATACTCAGTGCATGCCTAAACTTTAGATTTAGTTTATCTTCAGGATCTTTTATTTCAACTAATTCTAAGTCGTCTTTTGTGTAGAAAATAAAGTACTTAAATGGTAGGTTGATTTTAAAAAGAGAGTATTTGAAAGTCCTTTGCACTTGTCTCCTGTGACAACATTTTCTTTTGAAAATCTCCCAAAAACGTTCCTTTGAGTAGGCAAGTCAGGCTTGAATCAAATAGACCTTGAGGGCTTCCCTGGTGGTGCAGTGGTTAAGAATCCGCCTGCCAATGCAGGGGACACAGGCTTGAGCCCTGGTCCGGGAAGATCCCACATGCCGCGGAGCAGCTAAGCCCGTGCACCACAACTACTGAGCCTGAGCTCTAGAGCCTGCGAGCCACAACTACTGAAGCCCACACGCCTAGAGCCTGTGCTCCACAACAAGAGAAGCCACCGCAGTGAGAAGCCCACGCATCGCAGCAAAGAGTAGCCCCCGTTTGACGCAACTAGAGAAAGCCTGCACGCAGGAACGAAGACCCAATACTCTGTAATGGCCTATATGGGAAAAGAATCTAAAAAAGTGGATATATGTGTATGTATAACTGCATCACTTTTCTGTACACCTGAAACTAACACAACACTGTAAATCAACTATACTCCAATAGAAAAATAAAAATACATTTTATTTTTTGATTTAGGATAGTGTCTTACCCCTATATTTTTAAATGCAGTTGTTCTTAAATCCACTTAACACTTTGTGGGTTTTACTTTTTAGGATAAAGACTGTAGAAAAATGGGTTTCAGATCACAGCTTTTGTAAGAGTGATCCTAGGACCCCAGAGTCCCTCCCTTGCAGGCTTTGCATCAGTGGCTGTAGGGCTGAGGAATCTACATTTCTAGCAAGGTGCTGGGTAGCTTGATGCAGGCAGTTGAGAGTTTCCACCACCCCTTTAAGAAACACTGCCACAGAGAAATATCGGGGCGGAGGGAGGTGACTTCTTACAAATGCCGTATTCCGTGTACTTAATATAACAGAAAAAATCAGCATTCCATGTTGTTCTATTGTCTCTAACCAAAATGAACACCATAGCTTTAAGTTTATACAAATGAAAAACTCGATATTTGCATAGGGTGAAGTAGTAAGACATTTTGTATGTGCTCTTTAAAGCATATGTTATTTTATAGCCGTGTAATTGATCTGTCCATTCACTTAAGTAGTGTAGGGCAATAAGACAGAGAAAGTGGTAAAATCCAGAATAATAATCAGGTTTTTTTCTTGTACTGAATTTAATGATATGAAATAAATGGACATCATAGTTTTAGTAGTTAAAAACTATGCTAAATGATTTTAGTTCAGTGGTATTGTTCATTGAACAGAACTTCTAGTCTTTTTTGGTCAATAACCTAAACACATACACACACACACACACACACACACACGCCTCTTAGGAATATATTCAAGATTGTGAAAAACGTATGTGTTCCTGTTTTTGAGAAATATGCACAACAGAAAGTAATTATAATTTGCCTGAGTGATTTATGACTTAATCATCAGTTGACTAAAATAGACTTGTGGCTAGGTGAGTTTGTTCAGAAGCTAGTTTTATTGAGTATACTCTAACTGAACTTCATTAAAACCTTTACAACAGAAATTAATCTTAAGAACTGAGGAAATGGAAAGATTAATTTACATTAAATGTACTCAAGAAGAAAAAAATGACTTAGTTTTCAGCTGGGAGAATGTTGATATATGAGCATCAATTTTTTTTTTCAAAGCTACAACTTTGTGACTTGTATGCATAAGCATTTGCTCTAAGATTAGGTATTACTTTTTTGTTTCAGTTCCAAAATCAACATATATGGGATAATTTATATAGAAACTGATTTTGTAGCATTAAAAATGTATCACATTTTAGGGGCTTCCCTAGTGGCGCAGTGGTTAAGAATCCACCTGCCAATGCAGGGAACATGGGTTCGAGCCCTGGTCCAGGAAGATCCCACATGCCGCGGAGCAACTAAGCCCGTGCACCACAACTACTGAGCCTGCGCTCTAGAGCCCACGAGCCACAACTACTGAGCCTGTGTGCCTAGAGCCCGTGCTCCGCAATAAGAGAAGCCACCGCGATGAGAAGCCCACGCACCGCAACGAGGAGTAGCCCCCGCTCTCCGCAACTAGAGAAAGCCCTCGCACAGCAACAAAGACCCAATACAGCCAAAAATAAAAATAAATAAAATTTTTAAAAATGTATCACATTTTAAAAATGGAAATTAAAATTTCAGAAAGTTCAAAATTTGAGGATAATTTTTTTGCAGAAGAGTTGATACTATTTGTACTAGGTAGTATGAACTAACAGTGTGATAGGTAGCAAAAGTTAGGTATGAGCATAGCTAGCGAAAAAGGCCTTTAAAAACAGGTTTTTAAAATGTTGGTTATTTCACAGGCTGTACATGTTCATAGTTATGAAGCATTTTGAGCTCTGAAAAATTCCTAATTATTATTATGCTTATGGAATTATCTGCTTTATGTAAATGCATTCAGATAGTTTTTGAAGAAGTGTTTAAAAATATTTTAGATGCATATGTACCTTGTGAACACTTGAGTTTGCTTATTTTATTTTTTTTTATTAAAAATATTTTAAATTAATTTTTTAATGAAGTATAGTTGATTTACAATGTTGTGTTTCAGGTGTATAGCACAGTGATTCAGATATATATATCTTTGTCAGATTCTTTTCCCTTATAGGTTATTACAAAGTATTGAGTATAGTTCCCTGTGCTATACAGTAGGTCCTTGTTGGTTATCTATTTTATATACAGTAGCGGAGTTTGCTTATTTTAAAATACGTGTTTCGTTCAGTAAACATTAAAAGAAGAAAAGAAATCATTGCCACGTTTATTTTAAACTTTTATGAAATTAAGGCTGAGTTGTTTTAGTACTAATTCTAGTCTTGTAGTGAATGAAATGGATTTATTTAAAACTATAAATATTTCTTTAGGGGTAAAATGTACATGGATTTATTTCTTGACCAATATTAACAAAATAAAATTATAAACAATACTGTAGGTTATTTTTACTAGATTCTGATGACAGGTATTTTTAAATTCATCAGCCACATTCAGTGAAAGAATGGTGACACTTGTAATGGTTAAGAACTGGGACCTGGGAGTGAGACCTGTGCTAGATTTGGGGGAAGTACTTAATTTTCTTAAGCTTCTGAGTCCTCATCCATAAAATGGGGTAAGAAATTGTCTGAGTTGCAAATGAGATAACATCTATAACCATGTAGCACAGAGCTTGGCAAATAGAAGTAATCAATTAATGACAATCTGCTTTTAATGGTTTTGTAACAACTATATTGTGCCAGGTGAAATTTCTGAAGTCATATGAAACCCATTTATTTCTGGGGTAGAATTTAATATCACTTCCAGAGAATTGTTTTGGTGGAATTTTCTTTTCCTATACTTTTTCTATTTTTATCGATTTGAACGGTGGCTTCGATTTAGCTATTTTTCTTATCTTGAATTAGAAGGAGAAAAGTATAATTTCATTTAGTAGGGGAACAGTGGAAAGGAGCTACCTAGGCGTTGGTCTCTTTTAGGATATAAGTGGTATCCTGAGGGACAAGCCTTTTGATAGTGAATATTTCAAATAAGGTAGAAGCTGTAGTGAGATATTTTCCAGCCAGCCTGGCCCCCTGGCAGTGCTCACAAGAGTTGGGTGCGGGCTTTGATTCACTGACAGGAGTCCCTGGGCTGAAAGGACTATCTTTACAACAGAAGATCTTTATAGAGAATTCTATTATGTCAGCGTATTATTAATAACTTGTATGGTACTAATAGAATATAAAAGTGTTAGAGGTTTCTCAAATGAAGAGTTCCTTGATCAGAATGGGATGAAATAATTTTGTTCCGAAACGCCGCATTAATCTGCCATTGTTAGCAATAAGATGATTTTCCAAAAACCTTAACCCCATCATAAGTCCCCATTTAAAAAAATTAGATATAAATCTCTGACATTCTCAATGGTGTGCAAAATCTAGATTATAAATCATCTTCTCTCGTGTCTAATCTGAAAAGCTAGATGACCACGTTGGTCAGAGTTGACTGAAGGCATATGGTCCAGCTGTTATGGTTTCAGATGAGTTAAGTTCACTGGTTTTGGAGGGAACATTGCAGCTTCTACTGGCTGTTCAGAAAGGTCAAAATTCGAACAATACAGAATGACCTAGAGTAAAAAAGTGTAAGTTTCTCTTCAGTTTTTCCCTTTGTGCCAATACTTCAGGCATTAATAACAGTTTGGTATCTTTTTAGACCCTTAAAAAACACACATTTATTCTTTCTCTTCCCCTTTACACACATACACACACAAATTGTTACATAAACGGAAATGATCTAAACATGTATTATTTTGCTTGCATGTCTTGGAGATTTCATGTGTGTACATATGTATATGTGCATGCTACTTAATATGTATTTCTCCATTGATGGACATTTTTGTCAATAATTTATAATCATTGATAGGTACACGAAAATAACATGAGATGGTAATGCTGATAATCGTAATATCAATATATAACATTTACTGAAATTTATTGTGTACCAGGCCATGTGTTAATTTATCTCACTTAACAACCAAATGAGGTACACATATTATAATAAATATTTTACCATTGAAGGATCAGGCTCAGAGAGGTGAAGTAACAGCCCCAAGTACTTTTAGACCTTTTTACAGATGAATACATGTAAGAGAGATTCCTAGGTGTAAAATTGTTAGGTTAAAGAGAACACCCATTTTAAATTCTGGTGGATGCTACTGAATCGTGTTCCAAAAAATCTATGTCAATTTAATCCCAACAGCAAGGTATGGGAGCACATATTTCTTCATATTCTTATGCTAAATAGTGTAAATCTTTTCATTTTTTCCCTTTTATATTTACTTTATTTCAGTTGAACGTATCTTCAGATCTTTATTAGTTATTTGTATTTTTTTCTGTGAATTGCCCTTCCATATTGTTTGCCCACTCTTCTTCTGAATTGATAGTCTTTTTTAATGGTATGGAACAGCATGTATAAGTTATTTACATGCATTCTTTGTTACATGTGTTTCTGTCTATGGTGTGCTTATATTTAGCTTGTTTATGATGGCTTCTGTCTTATAGGAGATTTCAATTTTTATGTACAAAATCTGCCAATATTTCCCTGGTTTTATGTTTTGCTTAAAAAGACCTAGACATCTTAAAACCTTAAGTACAATTTCTAATTCTTCTACGGCCTGTGTAACTTTCTTTCCATTTGAAATTTTGAGTGTTCTGGTGTAGGGTAGGGTAAGAATCTAACTGTACTTTTACCCGCATGAACCTCAACTTGTAACAGCATTCACTGAACAAGACCTTCCTTCTTCTCACCGAAGTGGGGTGCGGCCTGTGTCAGTGTCAGGGGAATGTTTCATTTCCGCGTGATCTGAGTATACGATACTATTGTGAGACAGAGGAAGAGACTGTTGGCCTCGTCACACGTGGAGGTGATTAGTGTGTTGTGGTTCCCATTCTTTCCTCTATTTTTGTCTCCGTGTCTCTTCCAGTACAAGCATGGGTCTATTTTCACTCTGAGATTGGAATATGTGTTTGGCGGAGGTGTGTTTCGTGTCTCAGCCCGTCAGTAACGGTGCTGTGGCCCAGAAATGCCCAGGGCACTCACCTTGGCCTGTGCCACCTGTGGGAGCCCCACAGACACTTCACTGGCTGCAGCCCATCTTGTGATGGCGTGGCCAGCCCAGCCCTCGTGGTTCTCGTTATGGCTACAAAAGGCACCTCAACAGCCATCAGGGAACTTTGGCAAAACAAGATTCATGACCCACAGGTCCTGGAGGGTCACAAGGACACATCCCAGGGCCACATGGCAAGGTCGTGGGGAGAGAAAAAGAGCAGACTTGGGTTCTGCCTTTACGGGAGGAAAAGCGAGGTCACTCAGGTGGTCAGTTATGTAGGTCACCCAGGGCTTTCGAAAAGGGGAACTTCACGGATGCAGGGGTCCTGACTTCATCCAGTCATGTATCTGGCACTGTGTGTATTCCAGACAGATGACTTTGAAGTAGATGCTTCAGCAATCAGAAGCTTAGGGTCAGGTACCTACATGACAATCAAAAACGCCTTACCCTACAAGATGAAATGGGAAAAATCCATTATGATCTAATTTTGCTTATTTTTTCCCCTTGTAAGGGCAGGCCTCTGTTAGAAATGGTGTTTTGGGGGGTCATTTATGCATCTAGAGAGGAAAGAGCCACCTAGGTTCTAAAATCTCTTACCTTTTTGTAGGCGGTCTAGAAATCCTTTAGTGGGACAAACAGCATTTTAATCTAGAAATAGCCATATGGTAGAAGATTTTTTTTTCTTAAAGAATATGATTTAAAAATCGAGTTCCCTCCATGTAAAAATCCCCAAGATATTTTGCTACTGTGGGAAAAAGCAAGGGGGTGGTCTAGTGTGTGTAAGGTGCATGTTTTGTTTAAAAAGTGGGAAGAGGAGAAACGTCATATGTATTTGTGTGTATATACAGAAACTCTAGAAAGATATCTAATAAAATACAGATGGCTTTTACCCGTTGGCGACAGAGATGGGGGTGGAACTGGCCAGGTGTGGAAAAAAACTGAGAGGAGACTTCTTGCTGGTGACAATTTTAAACTTTCTAGTTTCTGAGCCATGTGAAAGTATTACCCATGTATTTTTTTTTTTTTTTTAAACAGGGAGTAGTCAGTAGTCAAATGCAGCAGGAATTTCAGTAAGGCGAGAATGGGAAGTGTCTATCGCGTTTCCCAATGATGTGTTAAATTATGAACTTTACCAGAGCAGATTTGTGGGTATGTGAGTGCCTGAAGGAAGACTGTGTGCAGTGAATTGAAATGTGGATGAGAAGCATTTTTATTGTATATTACTGAGTGAAGAAACCACCCCAGGACTTCCCTGGCAGTCCAGTGGTTAGGACTCAGCACTTTCACTGCCAAGGGCCCGGGTTCAATCCCTGATCAGGGAACTGAGATCCAGCAAGCCTTGCAGCATGGCCAAAAAAGAAAAAAAAAAAAAGAAACCACCCAAATCGTAGTGGCTTAAAACAAGTCATTGTACTCTCCCACCGGCCTCTGAGTTGACTGGGCTCAGCTGGGCAGTTCCTTTGCTCCATGTGATGTCAGCCGAGGCTGGAGTCACCTGGGGACTCAACTGGGTCAGAGCATCCATGATGACTTGTACATGTGGCTGTCACCTGGGAGCTGAGCTGGGGCTCTTAACTGGCTTTCCTGGGTACGGACTTTCTGTCTGGCCTTGGCTTCTCCAGGGTAGCTGGCTGCAGAGAGGCTGCTCACCCAGAGCAAGGAGGGGGAAGCTGTCTTCATAAAGGTGAGACTGAGAACTGGTCCAGCATCACTTGCAGCCCATCCTGTTGTTCAGGCAGACCTAGGGCCAGCCCAGAGTCAAGGGGAGGGGACATGAAGCCACCTCCTAATGGGGAGAGTGACAAATCATTTATGTCCATCTTTAAGCAGTCACAGGAAGCCTTTGCCAGAAATTAATTACAACTGAAGTGTCCCCTGCACAACTCATATTAAAAAAAAAATCCTAGCTGAGAGAATTACAAACTTATTTGAAGAAAATTTTAAGATTATGACTAACAAAAAATCTGCATGCCCTACCCCCTGTGGAATGTAACAGGCAACTTAGTCCAAAATGGTTGGGTAGCTTGAAAAATTGTGTTTAGTGAGTTTTGCTTTGGAATAATGCCCTCTGCTTACCTTGACAGAAACAATAGACCATCACAGGCAATCTGCTTGTGCATTTCTCTCAGAGTATGGATAATATCCTCTACATTACCTATGTGAAGAGCATTAAAGATTTTTTTCCAAATCCTAGTGCTAGGAAATCTTTACTTTCTGTGAAGAACTGATACGATTGTTTCTTATAGTCAATGCAAAACTGATTATAAAGAACATCTGAAAAATTTACAGGTCAAATTTAATAATACTGTAGTGTACGACCTGCATAAATTTATGTTAACTACACCTTAGTGATGATTTTCTATACTAGCTACATGTTCCATGAGGTGAATTGCTATCTATTTCTACTTTTCCAGTTTAATGTATGGTCCTTATAAATCTTGTAAAATCTTTTGTAAAATAAAATAGTACATGAATGAATAAAGGAAACAACGACAAAAACATTGTTAGGCGGATAGAGATAAGACATCTTAAATTTATACCCTAATGACTGAAAGCCAGAGTTTGTTTAGTAGGAAGGCTAGAGCAGAAGAACATTGAGTCTCTAAGCATCTGAAGAAATCTCAGAGGAATTAGAAAGGGGATGCTGGAGGTCCAAAGGTACTTCATCTCTCAAAAACTCTTGGTTATAGCTACCCTGTTCTTTAAATTGAGAAAAAGAGGGATTTTCTTAATCCAATACCTAGTACCTGCAAAGAGCCTACAGCAGACATCATACTGAAGGGTGATCTAGTGAATGTTTTCCTTCTTGTAACAGGACACGTATGTCCACTATTACATTTTCAATTCAGCTTTGTTCTGGAGGTCCTCCCTAGTAGAATAAGAGGAGTAAAAGTATGAGGAAGAAGGAAACAAAGCTGTCATTCTTCACCGAAGATACTGCAGAAATTAAGGCAGCCTATGAAGTATTCCTGGTTATCAGGAACAGAGGAGAATGAGAGCTGGGAAAAAGATTGCAGAACTAAAAATGTAAGTGACAAAACAAAAGGTGACATACTGGCTTGTAATGGAGACTTGTAGTCATCCCCCAAATCTGTTCTCTTTTATGGTCATTGAACCCTTGAGTTACAACTTGCCACTGAGAATAAGGATATTTCCCAGGGTCTCTTACAGCGCGGTGCGCCTGTGTGACTAAGTTCTAGTCACACTAGCATGTGAGGAGAAGTGACACATGCGGCTTCCAGTAAGCATGCTCTTACTGGAATGTGGATGCAGTGGCAGCCGTCCGTTTTGGGGCGTGATGCATCTTGGAACTCGCTAGGAATAGCAGAGCCATGGGAAAAAGGAACATGGCTCTCTGCCATCACGGAGCAGCCATAGGGCCGCTGGATACGACTGTGCGGTTGGACATGACATTAGTGGGTACACATCGCAGAGACCACAGTGTGAATGTGACCCCACAGAGTGGTGCAACAGACATCAGGGAAAATGAGCATCCTGCACAATCATATACAGTATCCCAGCGTCACCTGCCCCAGGTAGGGCTACCCCCGAGGAGTAAGTCTTGGGAAGCTTACACCTGGACTATTTCAAATACTGTTACTCTGGATCTCTGCTACAGCTGCTGAACCTCCGTTACAGTTCATACAAGATTCTAAATCGGGAATAGGGTGTAGTGTCCTTTAGCAAAGAAAGGAAGTCAAACAGAGTAGTAGCCAAGGGGCAAGATGCATTTCACATTTGTTGAGTGAATGCTCTGTGCAAAGATCTATGGTAAGAGCTGGTAGAAGATACATGAAGGACAGTTCCTGCCCTCCAGGAACTTAAAGTCTAGTGAGGAAAAACCCATCTATAAACCTCAATAACTTCCGGGAATATAACCCTCAAGGAATTTATAATCTAGTGAAGAAAAATATATTTATACCAGTAATTTTAATACACGGGAGTGAAGTGCGGCTCCGAGGGCAGCAATCGAGTAGGAAAAGACATTTATACCAATAATATTAAGTGGGTACTGGAGGCATCCCTGATGTTAAGCAGAGTATAACTAGCTAGCCCCAAGTTTCCAAATCACAAGGTTCACCAGTTTTCCCTTCAGATAGCCTTAAGTTATGAGACACAGTACTAATTTTTCTATTTCAGTGCCCTAAGACATCTGGCTTTCTGCAGCATGTAAGCAGTTTGCCTAGTGTATTTTAAAGAATTCTTCTTAGTAAAAGAAAGAGGAAAAAAATCAATATTTTTTTAAATTTGCACACAGAGATGAAAACATGGTTGGCCTCAAAGGAAAAAAACATCTAATTTATTTTACAGTGGTTTCTAAATGTTACTCCAGAGAGCCTTATATTTATGGAGAGTATCAATATGACCTTTAAGAAACTTACATTATTTTGGTGGTGGTGTTCTAAACAGACTATGATAATAATAATATCCAATAAAAGAAAATGCATTTGAAAAATAACGTGTGTGTGTACTGGTTATGTGTGGGCAGGGACCAACCACAAGTTCTGCAAATCTTTTCTCAATATTAAGACTGTTGTCACTGCAGTAGCAATTTGCTGTTTCAGCCTACCATGGATATTTACTAAGGATCTATTCTGAGCAGTGCTCTGCTGGGCACTGTGGAAATGTGGTTAATAAAACAAATTCTGCATTCTCATACAGTAGGCCACTGCCCAAAAGGAGGTATAGAAACACATACTCATAAATAACCAATACAGACGACTAGGTAGAGGCCCAAGGAAGTGCGAGTATGTTGGGGAGGAAACTTCTTTTGTATTAAAAAAATTGATTTACAGAAAGGGGTGGTAGGTGGAATTTGCCTCTCAGGGTAAGGTTTGCTGACCCTGTTCTAGAAGAAGACTACAGGTGAGGATCTTCTCTTTTGGATGACAAAGGACAACCTTAGGTCAGATCCTTTTCTTCCCTGGGTAGCTCAGTTTGTTCTTCTCAGACAGTATGTCCCCTTAGAGTACATTCCCAGCCTAAAAGTCATCGCCATGGGAATATGGGCTGTGATCATCTGTTATAGCTATTTTGGTCTATGAAAAAGGGGTCATGGAATCTATTTCTTTGCCTGTATTGGAGATATGGTAAGGAAAGAGTCCATGGTCTCATTCTCCAGCTGTTGGCCAGTCTGGCAGGAGGCTCGCTGGTCAGCATCTCAGAGTCTAAGAGCAAATCTTCACCCACATTTCTATGTACCGGGGAAAAGATGAATTCTTACTGGGTGAAGCTTAAAGGACTTCATTGGAATGATGGGCATTAAGGATTGGAAACATTCCAATATGCAGAGTTAGAAGTGAGTTTGGGGCTGGGGCAGGTTTGGAAAGAGGGGGGGGGTAGTACAAACCTATAAAACTAAGAGGCCAGAGCATATACAACAGAACCAACAGGCACACGGTGGGCTACGTAATAAGACGCACGGGGGTGGGGGGGCAAAAGGGCCGTTGTGTGGATTCTTGCCCCGTGGAGAGTCATGGTCTTTATTCAGCAGGCAAAGGCCATCAGAGATTTTTGAACGTGGTGTTGACAATTCCACCTGTGCTTCCTCATCGTGGGAGGAGCTGGAGGCATCAAAGATCGAAGGCTGGAGACCAATGAAGAGGCTGCTGCATTATTCCAAGCAAGAAATACTGAGAGACTTGACTGAGGGAACATGAGAGAAAAAGCGAAGGTGGATGAGACATTGGAGACCTTGTCAAGAATGAAGCTCCAGGGTTTGGTGCCTGGGGAGAGATGGAAGAGGAAAAAGTACAGCCTCAAACAGTCCTTTAAGTTTTAAGCATGTAAGTTATAAATATGATCTTATCATCTAACAAAAATAAAACACAGTAAGCATTGTTTATATTTCCCCCAAAGATACACATTAATGGGATCCCACATGTGGGTAAATGGCACATCTATTCTCCTCACCTTGCAGTCATCACCAGCATAATATTTTCACTCATAACTCACAATTTGTTGCCTTAACCTTCAAAGTATATCCAGCATGCAAACATTTCCTATCTCCACTGCTGATACCATTTTGGGTTTGGCTGCCATTTTCTTTCGCCTATGTCATTACTGTAGTCTCCTAACTATGTTCCCCAGTTCATCCCTGGCTCTCCGTAATCTGCTCTTAACACAGCAGTCACTTATCTTTTTATAATTTAATTTTTATTTTATATCGGAGTATAGTTGATTTACAATGTTGTGTTAATTTCAGGTGTACAGCAAAGTGGTTCAGTTATACATATACCCATTCTTTTTCAGATTCTTTCCCACCTAGGTTGTTAGCAGTCAGTTATTTATTTATTTATTTATTTATTTATTTATTTATGGCTGTGTTGGGTCTTCATTTCTGTGCGAGGGCTTTCTCTAGTTGTGGCAGGTGGGGGCCACTCTTCACCACGGTGCGCGGGCCTCTCACTATTGTGGCTTCTCTTGTTGCGGAGCCCAGGCTCCAGACGCACAGGCTCAGCAGTTGTGGCTCACGGGCCCAGTTGCTCCGCAGCCTGTGGGATCTTCCCAGACCAGGGCTCGAACCCGTGTCCCCTGCATTGGCAGGCAGATTCTCAACCACTGCGCCACCAGGGAAGCCCTACAGTCAGTTATCTTTAAAACAAAACTAGGATCACGTCATCCCTCTTCTCAAAATCTTCCAGTAATTCCCCACTTCGCTTGGAGTAAAAGCAGACGTTCTAACCATAGCCTACAAACCCTCCGTAACCTGCTGCCTCACTACCACCTTCTGCCTCACTTTCCTTAGCTACTTCGCTCCGGCCAAATCTGACACCTTGCTGTGCCTGTAAAATGCCATCCAGTCTCCTTTCTCAGGGCCACTGCACTTGCTGTTACCCTTCCCTTTAGGTTTTTGTCACTTTACCAGAGCAGCCGTCCCTGACTACCATATGGTGTAGCAACCGTATTCCCTCCACTGCATTCTCCAGCCACTAGACTCCAACTTAGTTTTTTTCATAACTCTTGACAAAATATGTATTTATATAGTTTGTGTCTCTCCCTAATATGGGCTGTAAACTCAACGTGGGCATGATTAGTCTTTCTTTTCTTTCGTTACTGCATTTCCAACACCCAGAGCAACTTGGCATAGAGCAGATATTGAAATATTTATTGAATTAATGGAGTCTGTCAACTGAAGGCTGAATTCCACAAGTGCATACTAGATGTTCCCGTTGGGTTTTTTTCTGTGTGTTTTTTAAAATTTATTTTATTGAAGTATAGTTGATTTACAATGTTGTGTTAATTTCTGGTGTACAGCAAAGTGATTCAGATATGTATATCCATATCTGTATCTATTCTTTTTCATACTCTTTTCCATTATAGTTTATCATAGGATATTGGTTATAGCTCCCTGTGCTCTACAGTAGGACCTTGTTGTTTATCCATTCTCTATATAATAGTTTGCATCTGCTAATCCCAAACTCCCCATCCATCCTCCCCCTCCCCTGCCCCCTTGGCGACCACCAGTCTGTGCTCTATGTCTATGAGTCTCTTTCTGTTCCGTAGATATGTTCATTTGTGTCATATTTTAGATTCCACATAGAAGTGATATCACATGATATTTGTCTCTGTCTGACTTACACTTCGGTTAGTGTGATAATCTCTAGGTCCATCCATGTTGCTGCAAATGGCATTATTTAATTCTTGTTTATGGCTGAGTAGTAGTTCATTGTATGTATGTACCACATCTTTATCCATTCATCTGTTGATGGACATTTGGGTTGTTTCCATGTCTTGGCTATTGTGAATAGTACTGCTATGAACATAGGGGTTAGATGCTCCCATTGCTAACACTTACCTATAACATAGCATCTGATGTGTCAAGAGAAGCACCTCATTAGAAATTTCTGGTAAACTACTTCTGGTAAATTGTAATCGCAAAAAAAAAAGCCTAGTCTTAACAAATCCAAAATCTACAACATCTTGGTAACCATTCCACTTCACTGAGTTCTAGCAAACGAAAAAGCTCTGAGGTGTGGGCTTAGGTTAACGAGTGATCTGGGCATCATTTTTCAAAACAGCTCTGATCTTCAGAATTCACTCAAGCAATCATGTAACAAAATTCCTTAAACAACTATCTATATACCAACACCGTGCTCTGGGCATGGAAAGATGGAAGGTTGTTCCTACCCTCAAGGGCCTTACAGTCTGTTAAATAAAAGAAAAAACAAGTCAGCCTGCAACTAAAAATGCGTGTGTCAAGTGCTTTGTGGGGTGAGGGGGAGCACAGGAGAGGGGCAGCTAACCCAGGAAACAGTCTGCAGAGGAGGCCAGGCTGGGACTGGATTAGGTGGATTTCATGTAAATGGAAAAGACAGGACGGGGTGTCCTAGGCAGAGGCGACTGCAGCCTCAAGCGTGCAGTTCTGGGGGAGTTTGGGAAACTCCAAGTAGTTCTGTGCGGCTGGTACACAGGTATCTTCTGAGAGGTGATGAACATGAGGATGGAGGTGTAGGCAGAGCCTAGATTACGAAATAGAAGGAGACACAAGACAAATGTACGATGGTCATTCTGATGGGGGCACATCGTGATAGAAAGGGGACCTGTAGGGAGGAGGGGGTCAGACAATGCATACATGTTGTCGTATTAAAGTTTATGTTTAATTCTGGGTGTTGTTTAATAGTACTTTCTCTAAAAAATCTCTCAAGTATTATACAGTAAGTGTAAGAATAAATAATACTTTGGTTCTGATCACACATCAGTTTTGATTAATTGAATTGATAAGTTCATTACAGACAGAAAGTTACACACTTCTGTTTTATTTGTATCAGGTAAAGTTAATGGTACAATTTGTGATTTTTAAGATTTCGAAAGTATTTCCCTTTTCTCTTTGAGAGTTCCTATTTCTGAGTCTGTACTCCTGTTTCAGGGCACTTAAATCATTTTGTCAGCTCAAGAAGGCCCTCCCACTGTCTGAGGGCAAACAGCCTGGAACTACAACTGCAAGATTTTTAGAGAAAATTCCCAGCCTTTGGAGCAGGTGCCGCAATCTCTCATGTTCTACCAACTAATTGATGGTTAGTGGCTGCCGGGGTTCTGTGCCAGGGTCTTAGAATCGTGCCAAGATCATGAGTGATGTCTGCACGGGCAGGAGACGGCCAGTGGTGGCATGTGTCTCTAAGTGTTACCACCCCTGCTGAGGAGAATATACTCTGACAATTCAATCTGGTGGCAGTGCTAAGAAATCAGACCACTCTTTTTAGCCTTCTCTCCAAAGCCTTTGAACCCTCGAAATTTTCTGAACCACGTTGACTTTTAAACTCTTTGAACCATAAGAGACACAGGGACATGAAGTAACTTGCCCAAGGTCACCCAGCTGATAGTTGGTAGATCCATGATATAAAAGCAATCTGACTCCAAAGATCATGTCCCTCCCTTCTTTTCTTTTTTTATATTATGGATCTACCAACTATGAGCTGGGTGACGTTGGGCAAGTTACTTCATGTCTCTGAACCACAATTTCCACATCCATAAAATGGAGAAATTAACATCAGCCTCATAAGAATGTTGTACCTACCTCATCGGTTTCATCACATACCATCATTCTCTCAGTATGCTCTAGGTTGGCAAACTACTGCCTTTAGGCCAGATTGAGTCCTGTTTTTGTAAAATAAAGTTTTACGGGAATACAAAAAAAGAGAGACACAGGGACTGAGTTTTGACACATGAATGCAATTCACGGCCATAAGCTCTCAGACTTCCTTTTCCTTGCTCTTGACCTTCTTTTTGGCTGCTAGACAGGTTACCAATGTCTACCAAACACCCTCCCGGTGTAACTGGCTGTGGAGTAGTCAACAAATAATGCTCCTGCTTCCATACGATATCGGGTAGGGCATTTTCAAATGCTTATTGATACGATAGTTGGACACCAAAACTATGAGTTTTTGCTTAGATGAAAAGATAAAGTTTAAATAAGAAGGGGCATGGCAGATAAGAAATTAGAACAATTTTTAAAAACAAATGAAATATAATTGACATATAACATTATATTATTTTCAGGTGTATAACATAATGATTCAGCCTAAGTATAACTGCAAAATGATCATCACAATAAGTCTAATTAACATCCTTATGGAAATAGAATAAAATCAGGGTTATGTGCACGGGAGCTACAGAGTTCTAACTTGGAATTTTTGCCTGACAAAGGTCTAGCTTACTTCCTACTAATTGCTTGCTAAAGTTAATTCGAAATCCTCAAACTAAAAGTCAGGGGGTAGGAGAGGAAAACTAGCACTTTTAACTAGTGTATCCAAATGTCTCAGCAACTTACCATAAAGTCAGAAGAGGATTGGTGTGCAGCTCTCTCCAGACAGTGACTTGGGGACCCAGCCTCCTTCTAGCCCTTGCCTGGGCCAGGTTTTACGTGTGACTCCCAAGACCAACGTGCCTGTCTGTACCCAGCTAGCACAGCAGGAGAGACACACAGATTCGCGTGTAGCAAGTTTTATGGGCCAGACGTGGCCGTGGCATTCACAGATGTTCCACTGGCAAAGACTTGGTCATGAAGCCAAAGCAAATGAAGGATGCCGGTGCCCTGGAGGTAAGGGAAACAAGCTGGTGAAGAACTTCCTTATTTCTCAAAGAAGCAGACACACCACAGACTCGCTTTCACTGTAAGGTGCCTATGGGCTGGTGCCTATTTACCAAAGGGCCTTCGTTTTTATTTTCAAAAAATGTTTTTGGCGGCCCCGCCCCCAGCGCGGGGGCTGGAGCCCGGGTTCCCGCGGAGCCGGAACTCCGGGCTGGGCGTCCACTCCCGCCAGCGGCGCCCGCGGGGAGGGCGGGGCGACCCCACGCCGCCCGTGGCAGCCCCGCCCCGAGGCCGGAGGCGGGAGAGCGGAGCCCGCCTGCGCCAAGGCGTCCACAGCGCCCACGCCGGCTTCTCCCGGGGTCTCTTAATAACAAGTGGCCTCCTGCGGGGCCCGTTAGCGTCACACCTGTGGTTGACCTGGATCTGGGATGGGCCAGCGCTTTGGCTTGGCTTCCCGGGATTGACCGTGCCTGGCGGAGTGGACGCAGACAGGAGGTCGGTCTCCCGCGGACACGCTGGGGCTTCAGCTTCTGCGAAACACTGGGCCCCGTCCACGCAGACAGGACCCCAGTGTCTTCAGGACCTGCTGGGAGGTGGCGCCATGGGAGTGAAAGGTGAAGAAAACATGGGGAGAAGCTTCCTGTATGCGGCTGACGGGTGAGGGGGGACCGTTTTCAGAGGAGCCCACAGAGGAAGGGCTTGATGTGGAAAAGTGTGGATTTCAGGTAGTTCTGTGTGTGGTGTAGACAGTTTCCAGTGTCTCTCTTTGGTATGTGGTATCTAGTTTCCTTGGCATCATTTTTTTTAAAAATATTTGTTTATTCGGCTGCACCCGGTCTTAGTTGTGGCAGGTGGGCTCCTTAGTTGCGGCATGTGGGCTCCTTAGTTGTGGCATGCGAACTCTTAGTTGCGGCGTGCACGTGGGATCTAGTTTCCTGACCAGGGATCGAACCCCGGCCCCCGGCATTGGGAGCGAGGAGTCTTACCCACTGCGCCAGCAGGGAAGTACCCGGCATTTTTTGAAGGGACTTTCCACAGTGAATGTCCTTGGCAGCTTTGTCATAAATTGACCACATCCACGTGGGATTATTTCTGAGTTCTCTGTTCTGTTCCTCTGGTGCCTGTTTTTGTGCCCATTCCACACTGTTTTGGTTCCTGTAGCTTCCTAGTGTAGTTTGAAGTCTGGGACCGGGTTGACTCCAGCTGTGCTCTCTTTTCTTAGGATTGCTTTGGCTATTTGGGGTCTGTTGTGGTTCCACACAAATGATAGGGTTGTTTGTTCTGTTTCTGTGAAAAATGCCATTTTAATTGCGTTAGAGATTGAATTGAATGTGTACGCTGCTTGGGCTGCATGAACGTTTTAACGATATTCTTCCAATGCCTGATCACAGAATATTTCTTCTTTCAGTTTCTTCATGAGTGTCTTACAGTTTGCATTGTGCAGGTGTTTCACATCATTGTTTAAATTTACACCTGGGTATTTTGTTCTTTTCAATGCAGTTGTGAATGGGACTGTTTTCTGAATTTTTCTGATACGTCTACTTCCTTCTTAGTGTATAGAAATGCAACCGATTTTTGTGTATTGCTTTTGTATCATGCAACTTTACTCAATTCATGTATTACTTCTACCTTTTGGTGATTTGATGTGGAAAATTGTAATTAAAAAATCCCATTGTTTCTACTGTATCCCAGTTCATCCACAACACCCAAGACATAGTGACTACTAGTATTATTAAGAGGTACTGTGGAAAGATTATATGTGGATTCCTGCAAGAGTAATTAGCTTAACCATTTGGGGAGAACTGAATCTGTGTAGGACTTGGCCCCTGTCATGAAGTTTGATGTCTTACCTACTTTTCTGGCCTGGTATTGACATGTTTGTTTTCAAAAGTTATTTACTTACTAATAATTTCAAACATATAGAAAACTTGCTGTAGAAGTACAATGTACTCTTTATCTATAAGTTCAGATTCCCTGGTCATCATTAACTTACCACCTATGCCAATTGAAATGACACCTTCCATTGTGTTTTACCCCCAAAAAGGGACAATCTCCCAGGGAACCACCCACATAACCCCAAATGAGAAATCATTACGGTTTTCACCTTCTAATCCAAGCCACAGGCCCACTTCCGTTTTTACCACCTGCCCCAGAGCATGAAAATGTCTTTTTCCGTTCTGATCCAGTTTTCTTTTTCTGGAAGTGTTCTTGAGACTTTCCCTCATTTTCACAACCTTGATGGGTTTAAAGCATACAAGAGGAGTATGATCTGGGTGACCTCTTCTTTTTTTTTAAATGGTACACCAGTTTGACAGTTTCTTTTTTATATACATTTATTTATTTATTTGTTTATTTTTGGCTGTGTTGGGTCTTCATTTCTGTGCGAGGGCTTTCTCTAGTTGTGGCAAGCGGGGGCCACTCTTCATCGCGGTGCGCAGGCCTCTCACTATCGCGGCCTCTCCCGTTGCGGAACACAGGCTCCAGACGCGCAGGCTCAGTAGTTGTGGCTCACGGGCCCAGTTGCTCTGCGGCACGTGGGATCTTCCCAGACCAGGGCTCGAACCCATGTCCCCTGCATTGGCAGGCAGATTCCCAACCACTGCGCCACCAGGGAAGCCCTGGGTGACCTTTTCTGTATGGCTTCTTTCCCTCAGGATGTTTTCCATGTTCATGCATGTTGTAACATGTATCAGTACTTCATTCACATTTGCCATGGTGATTAAATTTATCGAGCATAACATTTACCATGTAAACCATTTAAAGTATATAGCTCTATGACATTCACTACATTAACATTGTCGTACAAATATCCTCACCATCCATCTCTTGTACTTTTTCATTTTTTCCCAGTGAAACTGCTTCCGTTAAACACTGACTCTGTTCAACCCTTGTCGACCACATTCTACCTTCTGTCTCTGAGTGTCACGTCTCTGGAGGATGCCTCATAGAAGTGGAATCACAGTAGTCATCCTTTTGTGACCGGGTTATTTCACTTAGCATAATGACTTTAAGGCTCATACATGTTGTAGCATGTGTCTGACTTTCCCTAGTTTTTAGGGCTGAATAATATCCCTTTGTGTATATATCACATTTTGTTTATTGATTCATCTGTCCATGGACACTTGGGTTGCTGCCACCTTTTGGCCGGTGTGAGAAATGCTGCTGTGAATATGGGTGTACAAACATCTATTTCACTCCCTACTTTCAAAACTTTGGGGTACATCCCCTGAAGTGGAATTGACGATCATACGTTAATTTGTTTAAGTTTTTGACAAACTGCCATATTGTCTTCCATAGCTGCTGCACCATTTTACTCTATTTCTGTATATGTGGAGTAATATGGAAGTTTATAGATCTGCCCTCTTTTGCTTATCCATTCACCCACTGATGGCTATTCAAATTGTTTCTACCATTGGGCCAATGTCAACCATGCTGCTATGAATATTCGTGCACGAGTTTTTGTTTTAACACCTGTTTTCAGTTATTTGTGGCACATATCTAGGAATGGAGTTCTTGAGCAAACTGTAATTATATTTTTATCTTTTTGAGGAAATGCCAAACTACTGTACATATTGTCTGTACCAGTTTACATTTCCACAAGCAATGTGTAAGGGATCTCTTTCTCATTGTTACCAGCATTTTTATTTGTTTGTTTTTGATTATAACCATTTATTGTAGGTGAATACAATACACACTGTGGTTTTAATTTGCATTTCCCTCACAGCATGAAAGAAATATACCTAAGACAGTTTTATTAGAATCTCAAAACCCAGGATACTGCTCAGTAGACATAGCTGTTGTATAACCAAAAACTATTAACATTCCCCTTAAATAAATTTTAAAAACCATTAAGCTCAAAAAATAGAAATAAAAAAATAATAAATATTTTTAAATTCAAAGAAAATTTGAAGGGAAAAAAGCCCATAATTCCACTCTATATTTTAATATATTTGCAATCTTTTACTTACATTTGTAATTTTAAAAAGAATATTTGTAATTTTTTACTTATTTTATGAAAAATGTTTGTAATTTTTTACTTATGTAATTTTCAGATTTATGTATAGCAGTTATAATTATTTAAAACAGCTATATCGTATTTCATGGAACTGATATTATTTATGTAATTTCTCTTTTTTTGGATATTAATTTGATTTGATTCTAAGCCTTCTTCCTCCACCTTTATAAATAAGGCTGCAGTGAGCAGATTCTAACAGGTAATATTTTCATCGCTTAAATTGTTTTCTTATAATTATGCAATTGCATTATTGTATAAATAATTCTGAAGTGAACACATTTCAGCAGATAGTTTTTTCTTCTATTGTATTATTTCCTTGGAATAAATATCAATCAGTTACATTACTGGATTCAATAGTATGAATGTTTTAATAATTCTGGATGCATTTTTTTTGTTGTGTTGCTTTTAGATGTTTATACTAATTTTTTAAAAAAATTTTATTGGAGTATAGTTGATTTACAATGTTGTATTAGTTTCAGGTGTACAGCAAACTGAATTTGTTATATGTATACATATATCCACTCTTTTTTTTGGATTCTTTTCCCATATCAGCCATTACAGAGTATTGTGTAGAGTTCCCTGTGCTATACAGAAGGTTCTTATTAGTTATCTATTTTATATATAGTAGTGTCTATATGTCAATGCCAATCTCCCAATTTATCCCTCCCCCACCCTTATCCCCTGGTAACCATAAGTTTGTTTTCTACATCTGTGACTCTACTTCTGTTTTGTAAATAAGTTCATTTGTACCCCCTTTTTTTTAGATTCATAAGCGATATATATTTGTCTTTCTGTGTCTGACTTACTTCACTCAGAATGACAATCTCTAGGTTCATCCATGTTGCTGCAAATGGCATTATTTTGTTCTTTTCTGTTGCTGAGTAAAGTCCATTGTATATATGTACCACATCTTCTTTATCCATTCCTCTGTCAGTGGGCATTTAGGTTGCTTCCATGTCCTGGCTATTGTAAATAGTGCTGCAGTGAACATTGGGGTGCATGTATCTTTTTGAATTATGGTTTTCTCCAGGTATATGCTCAGGAGTGGGATTGCTGGGTCATATGGTAGTTCTATTTTTTGGTTTTTAAGGAACCTCCATACTGTTCTGCATAGTGGCTGTATCAATTTACATTCCCACCACCAGTGCAAGAGGGTTCCCTTTTCTCCACACCTTCTCCAGCATTTATTGTTTGTAGATTTTTTGATGCTGCCCATTCTGACCGGTGTGAGGTGATACCTCATTGTAGTTTTGATGTGCATTTCTCTAATAATTAATGATGTTGAGCATCTTTTCATGTGCTTTTTGGCCATCTGTATATACTAATTTTCAATGCTATTAACTTTACCCTTTTATTCCAGTCTCACCAGCATTTGTAAAACGTTTCCTGAAACTAACTTACTAGGTGTAAAATGGTATTGGGTTGGCCAAAAAGTGCACTCAGTTTTAAGTGAAAATAAGAGACATTTTTCATTTTCACCAAGAATTTTATTGAACAATGGCTTTACTAACTGAACAAACTTTTTGGCCAACCCAATATTTTAGAGTTGTCTTCTAAGATGAACATTTTTTCACTGTTTGCATCTATAAAATGCTTGATGTTTTCTTTATAAATTTGAAAGAGCTGTTTATCTGGTAGAGACATTTATCTTTGTCTATTCATTTTGCTGCAATTTCTTTTCCTCTCTACTGTCTTGTGATTGTAGGTTGCCCATACCCCACTCCCCGTGGACACAAGTGCTTTTGTGTACACAAGCTGTTTCTCTTTCCCTTTGTTTTTTGGTCTCTGTTTTTTGTTTTGGCTGTGCTGGGTCTTCATTGCTGCGCACGGGCTTCCTCTAGTTGCAGCAAGCGGTGGCTACTCTTCATTGCGGTGCGCGTGCTTATTGCAGTGGCTTCTCTTGTTGGAGAGCACAAGCTCTAGGCGCACAGGCTTTAGTAGTTGCGGTGCGTGGGCTCAGTAGTTGTGGCACGTGGGCTTAGTTGCTCTGCAGCATGTGGGATCTTCCTGGACCAGGGATTGAACCCGTGTCCCCTGCATTGGCAGGTGGATTCTCAACCAGTGCACCACCAGGGAAGTCCCTCTGTTTCCCTTTGTGATGTTTCACTCTAAAATTCGTAACCACAGAAATCCATGTATAGTGGGATCTGTTTGAGACTTTGTGTTTTATCCCGTTGGTTTGCGTATTTATCTCTGTGTCAACTCTGCACAATAGGTAGTTGAAAGATATTGCAGAGATGGGGAGACGATGTGTGTGATGAAAGGAGAAATCAACCACTTAATTTTCTGCATATAATTTTGTTATTAGGTTGACTTAAATCTCTCAAATAATGGCTGAGTATGGGTGTAAGTGTCTGTGTGTGGGTATGTCTGTGTCAGAAAGAGGGAGACGTGAGGAAGGACAAAGGAGGTGGTGATAAATTGTGGTGGTTGGGCTAGAACTAGCGAGCTGGTAAATTGTTTGGGGTTCATGCAATAATTAGCCCACATTTCTCTATTGAGTTCGTGGATTCCAAGCAGCTTCTGAATTGTCAGACTTTAGATAGAGCATTAACTTTGTATTTGATTATTAATATCTGATTTAAACAAGGCTTCCAAATGAGTCATTCATGGCAATGAACTAAATTCAGGTTCTCATATTTTCCCTAAAACAAATCAAGCAAACAACCTAGAAAGGTATTCAGATTAAGGACATGCAAAAATGCTATCAGGAAAGTAGCAGGGTGATGTTTGATGCAATAATTTTGTTTTTCAGGAAGACATGGGATACATGACTGTTTGAATAAACACTGCAATAATTGTGTGCAGAATTCATATTTTCTTAGGCTGAAAGGCAAAAAAAGAATTACTTCAAGTGCAAAGAAATTGATGGTTCATTTATGAGAATGCATTGAGAAGTAGCATTATAACTGCCTGAGGCTTATTTAAATTTATAACGAAGGCAATTCAGAAGGAAAGCAGTGTAGACTTGATCTACCGAATATCGTGATCCTTCTTAAGACGCTCCAGATTTCTTGATAATATAAAACATGATTGGAGCAGAAGTAGTGAAAGTGTATGGAATCTGGACAGAATCTAGAATTTAGTGCAGTCCAGGGAAAAAGAATTCTTTTGTGTGGTGAATGTATAGAGGCATGATACAAACTAACCTTCACCTGTTTATTCTGGTTCATGGTCTGGTCATGTCCCCGGCCAAAGCTTTTCTGGGAAGCTGTAAGGAGAAAACGATTTGTTGGCCTAGCTTCTGACTTGACTTCCTTCCTCTCTGCGGGGGATCACTTTACATTTCCTTAATTGCAGGGACAGCTTGTACTGGCTGGTAGTTGTTTGAACTGAGAAATGGATTTTAATGAACGACAGTTTCTTTTGCTCAGCTGGAATTGAAGTAGTCATCGACTAAATTAACAGTCAGGGTCAAAGCTAAGATGACAGCTGTGTCACAGAAAGGGAAAGGTTAGCGTTTATTTTGGGCTGCTGTATTAGGATCATGCTCTTAAAATAATGGGGTTTGCAACTTCACACTTTTGAGTTATTTTGCTATTCTCTTTAAGGTACCAAATGGCCCCTTCAAGGTAGTTTTGGAACCTTCAGATGTCAGGGCAGGGATAGCAACCTGGCTGTGAATCATTCGTTATTAATCAGATAGTAATTTATATCCATCATGTGATTTAGAGTACCTAGTCTTAAGTTTTTCTTCATCATGACCAAATGCAATAGGTCATTAACATTATTCCCCTTGAACATCTAAGGATACGAAGACAGTTAAAGGTTAAGGCATGTGGACCAACGGAATAAAAAACATATTCCCTAGCGTTTAATTTAACAAGTAGTGTAGTTTCTGCTACTTCTATGTGCTTCACAAACCTTCCTTCAGGCATGTTGAAAGCACTTTTTATTAGGCATTATGCAAATTAAAATTATTAGTATTAAGTTTGTTTTCATTTTTAGTTCATTACTTCCTAGGGAATAATATTGCCCAATGCTTTTCCAGAAAACTCTTAACGATGTGTTTTAAATGCATTCCAACTCATTTATCATTTTAATAAATGACTTAGATTTAATGTATTATATGGTTTAGTCTCTTTAAAAGCCATGTAGCAGTTTTGCAATAGAAAGTGGAAATGTTGTGACTTAAGTTTAAAATGTGCCACCTTTCTGAAGGCTTGGATGAAACAAAATGAAAGAAAAATCTAGTGAGAATAACATTTATGGTGTTCCATAAGTCCCTTAAGCTACCTTCACGCCTTTTCATTCCATTTCTTTTTGCTCCTCTAATTGATTTGTATGTCCACTGACATACCTTCAGATACGGTGATCCTGTCTTCCATTTGATCGAGACTGCTGTTGAATCTCTGTGTTGAATTTTTCAGTTCAGTTATTGTGTTCGTCAGTGCTCTGATTTCTGTTTGGTACCTTTTAATATCTTCTGTTTCGTACCTTTTAATATCCTCTGTTTCCTTGTTAAAATTCTCACTTTGTTCATGCTCTGCTCTCCTGACCTCAGTAGCAACATCATGACTGTTATTTTGAATGCTCTGTCAGATAAATCACTTATCTCCCTTTCATTAAGATCAGTTTCTGGAGACTTATTCTTCTGTTGGGAACATATTCTCCTGTTTCTTCGCTTTCCTTTTCTCTCTGTGTTGGTTTCTTCACATTAAACAAAACCGTCTGCCCTCGCAGTCTTGGTAGTCTGCCCTCATGTAGGTGTTGAACTTCTCCAATCAGCCCAGCCCAACCTCCTGGTTACATCTTACACCTTTGTATTTGTCCAAGCTGCTGTCTTTATTTTTAATGGCTCCCGGAAGAATAGGATGTACCAAGACTCATCAGTGTCCCAAAGGCATGAGAGATGCCCACATACCCATTCAGGCTCTTGGAGGACCTCTAATTGCCTGCCCCTTTAGCTCCCCAATCAGGCTAATTGGAAGCCCGAGCTTCAAGCAGCAGCTGGATATTTCAGGAGGTTAAATGTGTGGTTTAGACCATATCAGGGAGAAACTAGGAACTGGGTATTTTTGTCTACCCACTCTGTGCTAAGCTAGAGGGAATAGCTGCTGGGAGTGCTTGTTTATTGGGAAGGGAATAAAAGAGCATCTCATGTGCTGGAAATGTTTTTCTATCTATCTGGGTGATGATTAAGTAATATAAAAAGATGTAATCCTTCGTTGAGTTGAACATTTAACATTCTTTACTGAATGTATTCACACCTCAGTGAAAAGGGGAAGTATTTGCTCTGGTGTATTCAATAATTCTAGAGTAAAGTCAATAAGTCAAGTTGAGAACAGTGAAAAGAACACAGGAAGGGAAGACCCATAAGTCATATCACAGCCCTCTTCAAACAGTTGAGAAGAGGTTGTTTGGAAAAAGGATTTGTCTCATTTTACATGTTTTTAAATTTTTTATTTAAGTATAGTTATTTACAATGTTGTGTTAGTTTCAGGTGTACAGGAAAATGACTCAGTTATACATACATATATATTTTTTCAGATTCTTTTTCCTTATACATTGTTACAAAATACTGAGTATAGTTCCCTGTGCTATACAGTAGGTCCTTGTTGTTTATCTATTTTATATACAGTAGTGTATGTATGTTAATCCCAAACTCCTGATTTATCCCCCCCTCCCCTTGCCCCTTTGGTAACCATAAGTTTGTTTTCTATATCTGTGGGTCTGTTTCTGTTTTGTATATAAGTTCATTTGTATCATTTTTTTTAGATTCCACATATAAGCAATATCATATGGTATTTGTCTGGCTTACTTCACTTAGTATGATAGTCTGTAGGTCCATCCATTTTGGATCTGAATAAATGACATTATTTCATTCTTTTTTATGGCTGAGTAATACTTCATTGTGTATATATATATATATATATATATATATATATATATATATATATATACACATACCACATCTTTATCCATTCCTCTGTAGATGAACATTTAGGTTGCTTCCATGTCCCAGTTATTGTAAATAGTACTGCAAAGAACATTGGGTTGCATGTATCTTTTTAAATTACGGTTTTCTCCGGATATATGCCCAGGAGTGGGATTGCAGGATCATATGGTAGCTCTATTTTTAGCTTTGTAAGGAACCTTCATACTGTTCTCCATGATGGCTGCACCAATTTACATTTCCACCAACAGTGTAGGAGGGTTCCTTTCTCTCCACACCCTCTCCAGCATTTATTATTTGTAGACATTTTGATTATGGCCATTCTGACTGGTGTGAAGTGATACCTCATTGTAGTTTTGATTTGCATTTCTCTAGCAATTAGCCGTGTTGAGCAACATTTTATGTGCCGTTTTGGCCATCTGTATATCTTTGGAGAAACGTGTATTTAGATCTTCTGCCCATTTTTTGATTGGGTTGTTTTTTTTGTTTTTTTTGTTTTTTTTTAAATTTTATTTATTTATTTGTGGCTGTGTTGGGTCTTCGTTTCTGTGAGAGGGCTTTCTCTAGTTGCGGTGAGTGGGGTCTGCTCTTCATCGCGGTGCGCGGGCCTCTCACTATCACGGCCTCTCTTGTTGCGGAGCACAGGCTCCAGACGCGCAGGCTCAGTAGTTGTGGCTCACGGGCCCACTTGCTCCGCGGCATGTGGGATCTTCCCAGACCAGGGCTCGAACCCGTGTCCCCTGCACTGGCAGGCAGATTCTCAACCACTGCGCCACCAGGGAAGCCCTGTTTTTTTTTATATTGAGTTGTATGAGCTGTTTGTATAGTATGGAGAATAATCCCTTGTTGGTTGCATCAGTTGCAAATATTTTCTCCCATTGTCTTTCATTTTGCTTAAGGTTTCTTTTGCTGTGCAAAAGCTTTTAAGTTTAATTAGGTCCCATATGTTTATTTTTGTTTTTATTTCCATTAATCCAGGGTCCAGAACCAAAAAGATATTGCTATGATTTATGTGAAAGAGTGTTCTGCCTGTTTTCCTCTAAGGAGTTTTATAGTATCCCTTCTTAGATTTAGGTCTTTAATCCATTTTAAGTTTATTTTTATATATGGTGTTAAAGAATGTTCTCCTTTCATACTTTTACACGTAGCTGACCGTTTTCCCAGCACCACTTATTGAAGAGATTATCTTTTCTCTATTGTATATTCTTGTCTCCTTTGTTGTAGATTAACTGACCATAAGTAAGTACGTGGGTTTATCTCTGGGCTTTCTATCCTGTTCCATTGATCTGTGTGTCTGTTTTTGTGCCAGTAGCATACTGTTTTGATGACTGTAGCTTTGTAATATAGTCTGAAGTCAGGGAGCCTGATTCCTCCAGCTCTGTTTTTCTTTCTCAAGATTGCTTTTGCTATTAGGGGTCTTTTGTGTTTCCATACAAATTTTTAAATTATTTGTTCTAGTTCTCTGGAAAGTGCCATTGGTAATTTGATAATGATTGCATTGAATTTATAGATTCCCTTGGGTAGTATAGTCATTTTGACAATATTGATTCTTCCAATATGAGAACATAGTATATCTTTCAATCTATTTGTGTCATCTTTGATTTCTTTCATCAGCATCTTATAGTTTTCAGAGTACAGGTCTTTTGCCTCCTTAGGTAGGTTTATTTCTAGGTATCTTATTCTCTTTGATGTGATGGTAAATGGGATTGTTTCCTTATTTTCTCTTTCTGGTTTTTTTTTTATTGTTAGTATATAGAAATGCAACAAATTTCTGTGTACAGTAAGTCCCCTACATATGAACGAGTTCTGTTCCGAGAGCTCGTTCATAAGTCCAATTTGTTTGTAAGTCCAACAAAGTTAGCCTAGGTACCTAACTAACACAATCGGCTACACGGCACTGTACTGTAATAGGTTTATAATACTTTTCACACAAATAATACATAAAAAACAACAAACACAAAAAATAAAGAAAACATTTTTAATCTTATAGTACAGTACCTTGAAAAGTACAGTAGTCAGTACAACAGCTGGCATACAGGGCCTGGCATCAAGTGAACAGGAAAGAAGAGTTACTGACTGGAGGAGGGAGAGGACATGAAAGATGGTAGAGCTGAAGGATTGTCAGCAATAGGAGATGGAGGGCAAGCTGCAATTTTGCTCACGTCTGACGTTAATGGCACAGGTTCTGGTTCCTTGCTGGATTCAATTCTATCTACCCTCTTGAAAAAATGATCCAGTGATATCTGGGCAGTAGCTCTTTTTTTCTCATCACAGATGACACGGTAGCACTGGATTGCATTCTGAGTGGCTGCTGAAACCTTCGTGTACCATTCTATGTTCAGATCCTGTGCCTCAAATACTAACCGTGTCTCCTCAAATAAAGAAAATCCCCTTGGCATTTCCTGTGTTGTGAATCTCTTTGGTTCTTCAGTTACTTCTTCTTCTTCTTGTCTCTCTTCATCCTTACTCTGGGCCTCCAATTCCATCAGGTCTTCATTAGTAAGCTCCTCGTGCTGCACAGCAAGGAGTTCAGTGTTATAAGAATGAGCGATGTCTACCATCTTTTCACCTCGTTCCACTGTCTCAATTATTTTCACTTTTGTTTCCATTGTTATTGCTTGGTGCTTCTTAGCAGTACTAGCTACATCACCGCTGCTTTTACGCTTGCTTCCAGACATCCTGAGCTTGAAATAAACATACTGTACTACTTTACTCTATACAGTACTGTACAGTAAAGTACACAAAAGCACAACCACTTGTAGAGGATGCACGCACATGACAGTGTATACCAGACATATGAACTAACTTACGTGATTGGACATGCGAACGCAGGTTTGCATCTTTGAAAGTTCGCAACTTGAAGGTTCGTATGTGGGGGACTTACTGTATTAATTTTGTATTCTCCAACTTTACTGAATTCATTGATGGGCTCTAGTAGTTTTTTGGTAGAGTCTTTAGGATTTTCCATGTATAGCATCATGTCATCTGCAAACAGTGACAGTTTTACTTCTTTTCCCATTTAGAGTCCTTTTATTTCTTTTTTTTTCTCTGATTGATGTGGATAGGACTTCCAAAACTATGTTGAATAAAAGTGGTGAGAGTGGACATTCTTGTCTTTTTCCTGATCTTAGAGGAAATGCCTTCAGTTTTTCACCGTTGAGGATGACGTTAGCTGTGGGTTTGTCATATATGGCCTTTATTATGTTGAGGTAGGTTCCGTCTATGCCCACTTTCTGGACAGTTTTTATCATTTACAGATGTTGAATTTTGTCAAAAGCTTTTTCTGCATCTATTGAGATGATCATATGGTTTTTGTTCTTCAGTTTGCTAATGTGTTGTATCACACTGATTAATTTGCGGATATTGAAAAATCCTTGCATCCTTGGGATAGATCTCGTTTGATCATGGTGTGTGGTCCTTTAAATGTATTGTTGCATTAGGTTTGCTAGTATTTTGTTGAGGACGTTTGTGTCTATGTTCATCAGTGATATTGGCCTGTAATTTTCTTTTTTTGTGGTATCTTTGTCTGGTTTTGGTATCAATGTGATGGTGGCCTCATAGAATGAATTTGGGAGTGTTCCTTTCTCTGAAATTTTTTGGAGTAGTTTCAGAAGGACAGGTGTTGTTAAATCTTCTCTGTTTGGTAGAATTCACCTGTGAAACCATTGGTCCTGGGCTTTTGTTGGTTGGGAGTTTTTAAGTCACAGATTCAATTTCAGTACTTGTAATTGGTCTGTTCATATTTTCTATTTCCTCCTGATTCAGTATGGGGAGATTGTACCTTTCTAAGAATTTGTTCATTTCTTCTAGGTTGTCCATTTTATTGGTATATAGTTGCTTTTAGTAGTCTCTTATGTAATGTTTCTTTATGTGGATGCCCAGTAATCCTCTTAGTTACCTCATTGAAAATTTAGCTAGCCAAATTCACAAGCTGCAATGAAACTTCCTGGTAATTTTATATGAGTAAGAGCCAAATGAACAGACATGATAATGGAATCTACTATATAGGCTTTGAGGGTAAAAAAATGTCCTTACAATCTCTAATAACAATTGAGAAATTTAACTTAAGTTATGCACAGTAATTTTACAACAGAGGAGACTCTTGCTTTGCCTTATCAAATATTAGTACCTCATGCTGCATGATCACCAAAGGATGCACATAACTCCCCTTTCATAGTGAGGATGTATTTTTCTATGGGAACCATTTTCTCAAAATGCCTCCTGAGAGTACTGAGAAAGGACCTTAAATGCTAACAGTTTAGGTTTTAAGAAAGGTCCAAAGAGTGAAAAAGTATTAAAAGCAGAATGAATATCTCAGGTCAGATTACACTTATCTTGTCATAGAAAAAGCTGCTGAAAGAAATAAGTGACATGATTTTAAAGTATGTCAGTAGCTTTCTGAAGATGGAGTAAAGAATAATGGGCAGATCCAAAAAAAAGAAAAAGAAAGAAAGAAAGACCTGGAATCATTTTATTACAGGACAGTTATTTTGGTTGATGATCCTTTTAATAAAAAATTAAAAATTTGAGACACTGTAGACAGAGATGATCACCTGCACAATTAGGGATTGTAGCTTCTAAAAAAGATTTTCATGTTTAAAAACCACAGCAGCAACTACTGACAGCAGGAAAGAAAAAAGCAGCCTTTAGCAGATAGAGCAGGAAGTTCATGCTCAGTTGTTCTGAATTTTGACAGAAGCAACCCATGGGGACTATGTAGAGCTACAAGATGGGATATTATCTTCGATTTTATGAGTAAGAGATAAGAGGTGAGAGCGTGTATTAGAAAAATCTTTTTTTTTTTTTTTGGGTGGTTAAAGATACAAAGAAATGAAAACTGCAGTGCAGGATAAAAAGAACAAGTGTTTTATAGAGAGGAGTTCCACTATGTACTGAATGTCAAGGTAAGATTTGTCTTTGACAATCACATATTAAATAATTTTAGAATGGTAATACTGAACTTTAAAGGGAAAAAAAGAAATGGAGAGAAAAATACAAATGTGAAAGGAATAACATCCACAGTTAATTTTTCTGGCATTGTTATAATCTTGAATGAGCATGCATAAAGTGTATTTGGTTTTGAAAAATGAATAACATATCCACAGAATGGCAAAAATATTGCAAATCATATATCTGATAAGGGATGTGTGTCCAGAATATATAAAGAATTCTTACAACTCAACAATAAAAAGATAAATAACTCAATTAACAAATAGGCAGAGAATTTGAATAGATATTTCTCTGAAGAGGGTATGCAAATCATTAATGGTCACATGAAGAGATGTTTCAACATCATTATGATTAGGGAAATGAAGATTAAAACCATAATGAGAAACCGGTTCAAACCCACCAGGATTGCTATACTTTTAAAAACAGACAATAACAAGTATTAATGAAAATATCTGGAAATTGAACTCCTCATACATTGCTGGCGGGGTTGTAAAATGCTGTAGCCACTTTGGAAAGCAGCTTGGCAGTTCCTCAAAATGTTAAATATAAAGTTTCCATGTGAGCCAGAAATTCCACTCCTAGGTATATACCCAAGAGAAATGAAAACGGTTTCTACACAAAAATTTATACACAAATGTTCACAGCAGTATTATGCCTAATAGCAAGAAGTAGAACACCCTAAATGTCTCTCAACTGATGAATGGATAAATAAAATAAGCTGTATCCATTCAATGGAGTATTCATGGGACATAAAAAGGAATAAAATACTGATGCACATTGTAATGTGGATGAACCTTGAAAACATTATGCTAAGTAATAGAAACCAGTCACAAAAGACCACATATTGTATGATTTCATTTAAGTGAAATATCCAGAGTAGGTAAATTCATAGACAGAAAGTAGATTAGTGGTTGCCAGGGGTTGGAGAAATGGGAAATGGGGAAAGACTGCTAACGGGTATGGAATTTCTTTTTGGGATGATGAAAATGTTCTAAAATTAGGTACTGATGATGCTTGCACAACTTTGTGAATATACTAAAAACCATGCATTTTATATTTACTTGAAAAGTGTGAATTTTATGGTACATAAAATATGTCAAGAAAGCTGTTATAAAAATTGATAACAATTAAATTCAGATTATAAACACAGAATTTCTAAAGAAATGGTGCTGTTAGGTTTCTAGATTCATATATCACCTGTGCCTTCTCTTTTAATATTATGAATAACTATACTACCTTTGTCTACTTGACTGAATCATGGAAGTGAAGTGATACTATTCCATCTGACCAAGCTAACCTTGGTTTTGCTTTCATTCATTTATTTATGTCCCATTCATTAAAAATTAGGAAGGAAAATGAGACTTCTACTTATTTGTTGAGATAAAGGAAACATATTTCCTATTTTTAAATTTTAATTACCACTCTTCTTTGTGTGTTCCTATGAATCTCAAATCTTCCCTCCTCCCCTGCTTAGACATACCATTAAAGAAAATGATTGGCTAGAGGTGGAATGGTGAAAGCATCTAGTATCATCCTGCTATTTTTACAAAACTTTTTTCACATTTAACCCTGATTGTCTACTCCATGTGTACATTTTCACATGCCATATAATTTCAGTTGCTTCAATTAATGTTGTATTAGGAATGCTTTTCCTTGTTTTGGCATAAATTTCCCGATGATTGCAATAGGCAGAATAATCGCCACCTTCTCCTCTACGATGTCCATATCCCAATCCTGGACCCTGTGAATGTGTTGCCCTATGTGGCAAAAGGGACTTTGCAAATGTGGTTAGGTTAGGCATCTTGAGATGGGGAGATTGTCCTGGAATATCTTGGATTATCCAGATGGGTCTGATATAATTACCATAGTCCTTTAAGGGAAAGAAGGAGGTGGGAGAATCTGAGGAGATATGACCTTGGAAGCAGAGATCAGAGTGAGCCAGGGGACCAAGAACGAGGAATGTGGGCTGCCTCTAAAAGACGGAAAAGGCAAGGAAACAGATTCTCTTCTAGAGCCTTCTACCAATCCATTTTGGATGTCTGACTTCAGAATTGAAGATAATAAATATAAGTTGTTTTTAAGCCATTCAGTGTGTGGTCATTTGTCACAGTTACTATCCGGATCTAACACAATCATCATTTAAAATTGTTGCCTGTTGTCACAGTGGACCGTAGCTTCCCAAATCATTTCCTTGTTTCGAAAGAGCAAGCATTCTGAAACAGCAATGACGTCAGCGTAGCCAGATCTGCACGAGGAGGTTTGGTCTGTGCAGACAGAGTGGTCTGTCCACTGCCACCGTTTCTTCTCTCTGAGGGATCCTTAACAGTGAACAGGACTACAGAGCACCTGGCCCCATTGCCATCAGAAACACTTCACTGCAGTCTCGGGTAGCATAACTCAGGTAATGTGCAGCTGGACAGTCATGGGCCCTGAGTCCAGAAACCATGTTTTCTGAACCAAAAGCTGAAAGACAGAATATTGAAAGCTGGGCTTGTAGGAAACTTGGAACCTATGGCTCTCAGACATATGGCTCAGTGAGTGATGGTTTATGGTCTCTTTAGTTGGTGGATAATAACGTAAGCATTGCAGAGGGCAGAGCTCCTTCTTTTGTGCCTTCTTAATTAATTACCATGAGACAACGCCGAACAATTTCTTGTTGAAACACTGGACGTTTCCATTTTGTCTTTCGAAGTTAGCCTGAGCTCCAACAGATGGAAGGGCAACAGGGCAACAGCATTTGCGATGGGTGACCGTGGAGAGAGACATAAACAGAAGCAGAGGACGGTGAATAAGTTACCAACCGTGGAAAGCACAAAGCTTCCTAGAGCTCAACATTTATAGGGGTAAAAAAAATTCATGAGGCAAATGTTCCATTAAAGTCCATAAACATATGGGTGGATAGGGTAGTTTAGGCCACATGAGCTATAAACTGTGATGATGGTATATATACACTGTCCAATTAAACTTAGTCCATCTGACATATGTGGTGGTCTAGATCATTGTTAATAGGCAGCATGGTGGAAATGGCAATTAGGGAAAACGGCAATTCATTCACATGAATGACTTAATTAGTATTATTTGCACAAAGAGCCATTTTCAAACACTTGTTTTCTTCTTTTCATTTTCTGAGTTCTCTTGCACTGGGAATCAGAATCACTATTTTCTGTCAACTGAAGCTCCATTTTCCATCCAAATCATCATCCATGCCATTGTGCAGGGCAAAGTCCTGAGTTCCCCCAACATTTGCCCTGCATCATCACCCAAGGGCTGAGGTTCCTGACACTTTATTTTCATGATTCCGTGCTCTACCCAGCATTTCTTCCATTCCCTGCACTGAATGTTCTGCGCAGTGAAACTTGTGCTAAGAGGCTTTGACTTGCTTTCCACACGCCCGGGTGGGTGGGGATGTCAAGGGACATTGAGACTAAAGGACAGGAGAAGGCCCAGTAAAAATGTTCTCTGAAGTTCAGGAGTTCGCCCAGGGCATGGCTGTGGGAGCAGCCAGCCCCAGAATAGGCAGTCAGAGGATGTGTTGTCTGTAGAGAAGTGGAAAACAAAACTGGCTAAAAGGGGTTTGGCTTTTTGTTATCACCATGGAAGAGCAATTCTAAACAAGGCCATTGGTAAAATATTCCTCTCTCCCGAAGTCTTTTATTGGTCTAAGTTCTAAACAATTGCTATAGTTTACTGGTGAGTTTTAATGATATGTATGTATGCTTCAAATAAGAAAATATTAGCTTCTTCCTTTCCAATAAGCGTTGGATTCTACATAGAAGTGAATTTGGAGAACACGCAGTTTTGTAATCGCCCCAGGCACATGTGGGCTCAACTACACGTTTGTTTTCAGAGTAAGTTTGTCATCATTCAGAAGTTTTGGGGCTCATCTGTGGCGTAATTTGTGTGTCCAAACCCTATGATATGACATATTCCTGTGTTTAAACAATGAATTAAAATAAAGAATGATAGTACAGTGATTATAAAGACAAAGACAAAGAAATTGAATGCTTCAATCTGTCATTCTGTGTGACCACTTAGGGATTTAATTTTGTTTAAAATTTCTTGACTGTGGGCACATTAGAAAGCTGTTAGGGGACTTCCCTGGTGGTGCAGTGGTTAAGAATCTGCCTGCCATTGTAGGGGACAGGGGTTCGAGCTCTGGTCCAGGAAGATCCCACATGCCATGGAGCAGCTAAGCCCACACGCCATGACTACCGAGCCTGCGTGCTACAGCTACTGAAGCCCGTGCGCCTAGAGCCCGTGCTCCGCAACAAGAGAAGCCAATGCAATGGGAAGCCCGCGCACCGCAATGAAGAGTAGCCCCCGCTCGCCACAACTAGAGAAAGCCTGTGCGCAGCAACAAAGACCCAATGCAGCCAAAAATTAATAAATAAATAAATTTATTTAAAAAAAAACAACAGAAAGCTGTTAGAATCTATCCCAAAGAAACAAATATATGGACAGTATTCCAATGTCTGGAATTTACTGTGAAAAATATTTTAATTTATTTTTGTTACTTTAATTTTTTCTGGCTTTATTGATATGTAATTTATGTATATCACTGTATGAGTTTAAGGTGTACAATGTGTTGATTCGGTACACTTACATAGGCAAAATGATTAACCGTAGGGTTAGCTAACACGTCCATCACGTCACACAATTACCATTTATTTTTTGTGGTAAGAACACTTAAGATCTACTCTCTTAGCAATTTACAAGTACATATTGGGATGGCCAAAAAGTTCGTTCGGGTTTTTCCGTAAGATGTAATGGAAAAACCTGAATGTACTTTTTGGCCAGCCCAGTAATATAGTATTATTGACTATAACCACCATGCTGTACATTAGATCCTCAGAACTTATTCATTGTAACTGGGAATTTGAACCCTTTGACTAACATCTCTCTATAAAAAGGATTTTTAAAGTCTCTGTCAAACTTACTGTCTTTAAGACTTTTTCTGTGTATCTGTTGATTTATGTGAAATAAAATTTTTGCAATTAAAATCAATAAAATGTGCTTTGATCACCTATAAGCATAGATAAGTTGACAAACCTAGCTAGGCTATCTACTGCATGAATATGCAAAAAGATTAGTTTTTTAAATTGAAGTATAGTTGTATCATATTATACAAGTTACAGGTGTACAATATAGTGATTCACAATTTTTAAAGTTTATAATTCACTTATAGTTATTATAAAATATTGGCTATATCCCCTGTACTGTACAATATATCCTTATAGCTTATTTTATACATAATAGTTTATACTTCTTAATCCCCTACCCCTATATTGCCCCTCCTCACTTACTTCTCCCCACTGGTAACCACTAGTTTGTTATCTATACCTGTGAGTCTGCTTCTTTTTTGTTATATTCACTAGTTTGTTGTATTTTTTAGATTCCACATATAAGTGATATCATACAGTATTTGTCTTTCTGTGTCTGACTTAATTCACTTAGCATAATACCCTCTAGGTCCATTCATGTTGCTGTAAATGGCAAAATCTTGTTCCTTTTTATGGCTGAGGTGTATACATATACCATATATGTATACACCACATTTTCTTTATCCATTCATCTGTTGATGGACACTTAGGTTGCTTCCATATCTATGGCAAGTATAATGCTGCTATAAACATTGGGGTGCATGTATTAGTGTTTTTGATTAGTGTTTTTGTTCCTTTTGGATATATACCTTGGAGTGGAATTGCTGGGTCATATGGTAGTTCTATTTTTAGTTTTTTTGAGAAACCTCCATACTGTTTTCCATAGCTTCTGCACTAATTTACATTTCCACCAACAGTGTACAAGGGTTCCCTTTTCAACCCATCCTTGCCAACATTTGTTATTTGTGTTCTTTTTGATGATAGCCTTTCTGACAGGTGTGAGGTGATATCTCGTTGTGGTTTTGATTTGCATTTCCCTGATGATTAGTGATGTTGAGCATATTTTCATGTGCTTGTTGGCCATCTGCATTTCCTCTTTGGGAAAATGTCTATTCAGTTCTGCCTATTTTTTAATTGGGTTGTTTGTTTTTCTGATGTTGAGTTGTATGAGCTGTTTATATATGTTGGATATTAACCCCTTATTGGTCATGTTATTTGCATATATTTTCTCCCATTCAGTAGGTTGTCTATTGGTTTTGTTGATGGTTTCCTTTGCTGTGCAAAAGTTTTTTAAGTTTAATTAGGTCCCATTTGTTTATTTTTGCTTTTATTTCCTTTGCTTTAGGAGACAGATCCAAAAATATATTTCTATGATTTATGTCATGAGTTTTGTGGTTTCCAGTCTTACATTTAGGTCTTTAATCTCTTTTGAGTTTATTTTTCTATATGGTGTTAGAAAACATTCTTAAGTTCATTATTTTACATGTAGCGGTCCAGTTTTCCCAGCACCACTTATTGAAGAGACTGTCTTTTTTCCATTTTATATTCTTGCCTCCTTTGTCATAGATTAATTGACCCTAAGTGCGAGGGTTTATTTCTGGGCTCTCTATTCTGTTCCATTGGTCTATGTGTCTGTTTTTGTGCCAGTACCATACTGCTTTG
This sequence comes from Balaenoptera physalus, assembly GCF_965194825.1. NCBI lineage: Eukaryota > Metazoa > Chordata > Mammalia > Artiodactyla > Balaenopteridae > Balaenoptera > Balaenoptera physalus. The sequence goes on along the minus strand of NC_138883.1, from coordinate 175,179,749 downwards.
ATTACTATAGCTTTGTAGTATAGTCTGAAGTTAGGGAGCTAATTCCTCCAGCTCTGTTCTTCTTTCTCAATATTGTTTTGATTATTAGAGGTCTTTTATGTTTTTATACAAATTAAAAAATTTTTTTTTCTAGTTCTGTGGGAAATGCCACTGGTATTTTGATAGGTATTGCATTGAATCTGTAGATTGCTTTGGAAATTATGGACATTTTAACAAAATTAGTTCTTTCAATCCAAGAGCATGGTATATCTTTCCATCTGTTCTTCAGTTTCTTTCATCAGTGTCTTATAGTTTTCAGAGTACAGGTTTTTTACCTTCTTAGGTAGGTTTATTCCCAAGTATTTTATTCTTTTTGATGTGATGGTAAAAGAGATTCTTTCCATAATTTCTCTTTCTGATAGTTCATTGCTAGGGTATAGAAATGCAACAGATTTATGTGTATTAATTTTGTATCCTTCAACTTTATGGAATTCATTGATGAGCTCTAGTAGTTTTCTGGTGGTGTCTTTAGGATTTTCTATGTATAGTGTCATGTAATCTACAAACAGTGACAGCTTTATTTCTTCCTTTCCAATTTGGATTCCTTTTATTTCTTTTTCTTTTCTGATTGATGTGGCTAGGACTTTCAATACTATGTTGAATAAAAGTGGTGAGAGTGGACATCTTTGTCTTGTTCCTGATCTTGGAGGGAATGCTTTCAGCTTTTCACCATTGAGTATGATGTCAGCTGTGGTTTGTCATATATGACTGTTATTTTGTTGAGATAGTTTCCCTCTATGCCCACTTGCTGGAGAGTTTTTTTTTTAATCATAAATGCATGTTGAATTTTGGCAAAAGCTTTTTCTGCATCTGTTGAGAAGATCATGTGGTTTTTATTCTTCAATTTGTTAATATGGTGTCACTGATTGATTTGCGGATATTGAAAAATCCTTGCATCCCTGGGATGAATCCCACTTGATCTTGATAGTCGTGTATGATCCTTTTAATGTATTGCTGGATTTGGTTTGCTGATATTTTGTTGAGGGTTTTTCCATCTTATTCATCAGTGATATTGGCCTGTAATTTTCTTTTTCTGTCGTATCTTTGGTTTTGGTATCAAGGTGATGGTGGCCTCATACAGTGAGTTTGGAACTGTTCCTTCCTCTGCAGTTTTTTGGAATAGTTTCAGAAGGATAGGTGTTAACTCTTCTCTCAATGTTTGGTGGAATTCACCTGTGAAGCTATCTGGTCCTGGTGTTTTGTTTGTTGGGAGTTTTTAAATTACTGATTCAATTTCGGTACTTGTAATTGGTCTGTTCATATTTTCTATTTCTTCCAGGTTCAGTCTTGGGACATTATACCTTTCTAAGCACTTATTCATTTCTTCTAGGTTGTCCATTTTATTGGCTTATAGCTGTTCATAGTAGTCTCTTACTATCCTTTGTATTTCTGTGGTGTTGGTTGTAACTTCTCTGTTTTCATTTCTGATTTTATTGGTTCAGGGCCTCTCCCTTTTTACTTGATGAAACTGGATAAAGGTTTATCGATTTTATTTATCTTTTCAAAGAACCAGCTTTTAGTTTCATTGATCTTTTCTATTCTTTTAGTCTCTATTTCATTTATTTCTGCTGTGATCTAGAAAAAAATCAGTTTTGATGAAGTCATTTAGACTTCAAAATAGAAACCGAGGGCTTCCCTGGTGGTGCAGTGGTTAAGAATATGCCTATTAATGCAGGGGACACAGGTTCAAGCCCTGGTCCAGGAAGATTGCACATGCCGCCGAGCAACTAAGCTTGTGCACTACAACTACTGAGCCCTCACATCTAGAGCCCGTGCTCCACAACAAGAGAAGCCACCGCAATGAGAAGCCTACTCACTGCAATGAAAAGCAGCCCCCACTCGCTGCAACTAGAGAAAGCCCATGCACAGCAACAAAAACCCAATGCAGCCCAAAATAAAATAAATAAATAAATAAATTTATTTATTTATTTAAAAAATAAAATAAAGTAGAAACCATAATGTTATTTGTTATTTATTATGCAGGTTGAACAGTATGTGCATATCAGTTTTCCCGTGTTTTTCAAGACAAAAGTATAAATCCAATTTAAAAGTATTAATCCTTTACCTTTCCCTTTTTTGTATTATCGTATTTACTTAAATTTTTATTAGCAATGTTTTTCTGCTTTGAGCATATATAGAGAGTTAAAGAAGTTTTTCACTGTTTTTTCCCTCTGGCCATTATTATTATTTGTTTCTTTACAAGGATATTATTAAAAATAATTTCATCATGTTGGGGATGTATTGAAAAATTATGCTGTTATTGTCAAATATGCTAGTTATGCCTCTGCTACAAGACGCAGCATCTGAAATTCTAGTGACAAAGGGATGAGAGGAAGAACAGTATCATAAGAAAGAGAAAAGTAGGAGAGGACAAATCATCACTCTGTTATTCCCAGAGCCCCCATTTTGATGAGAGATTGCATGCCTATGTGAATATAAGAGGTTTACTTTTAGGACCAGTATGATTTGAAAAGCAAGGAGATGGCCCCCCTTTCTCCCACTTATTGGTCACCACATGGCATTCCTCAGGTTGAAAAGAAAGCTTTTAATTCCACATTTAGAGATATAAGGCCTAAAAATACAGATACCATTTATTCCTTCAACAAATATTTTGACTGCCTATTATGTGCTAATGTTCCCATCACTGGGATCCAATAATGAACCAAACAAAGCCCCGCCCTTCTAGAACTTATATTCTTGTAGGGGAGATAGGCAATGTAAAAACTAAACAAGAAATAATGTAGTAAGTTAAAATGGGATAGGCTTCATAAAGAAAAATAGAGTAGGGAAGAGGATAGGAAGTGTGGGCAAGAATATATATTTTTTCAATACCTTTTAGTGAAGTATGATATATATACAGTAAAATGCAAAAATTTTCAGTGAACAGCCTGAGAATTTTATATACATATATATGTGACCACTGTAAATATATATGTATACACATATATGCGACATCCATCAAATCAAGCTATAGAACAGTTCCACTATCCTAGAAAATTCTCGTGTGCCCCTTTCTAGTCAGAGCGCACTTGACCGGATGCTACTACTATTCTGATTTCTCAGAGTATGGATTAGTATTGATTAATCTTGAACTCCATGTAAATGAAATCTTACAGTATGTACTTTTTTAAATGCCTGGCTTATTTCAATCAAAATAGATAATGCTTTGGGGATTTATTCATTTTCTAACATATGTGCATTGGTTGTTCTTTTTACTGCTGAGTAGTATTCCATTGTGTGAATACCCATAATTGGTTTATACATTCTCTTGTTAATGGACAATTGAATTGTTTCCAGTTTTGATTTATTATGAATAAAGCCTTAATGAGCATTTTTTGACAAGTCCTTCAGTGGACACATATAGTTGTTTCTCATGAATATATACCAAAGAGTAAAATTCCTGGGTCATGGGGTAGCTCTATGTTTAAATTTACTAGAAATTGCAAAGTAAACTTTTTGAAGAGATTGTGCCATTTTAAATTCTCATCAACCATATTATTCCACCCCTCCCTCCCAAATCTGCTGGGATCACACTGACTTCCAAGGTTAATTAAGGGAGAACTGACATCTTAATGATACTGAGGCTTCCATTCCATGAAAGTTGTATGTCTCTTCATTTATTAAGTCTTCTTTAATTTATTTAAGCAGTATTTTGTAGTTTTCAGTTTTGAGGCCTTACACATGTTTTATTAAATTGATTCAAAAGTATTTAATGTAATTTGATGCTATTATAAATGGTAACTTTTAAAAGTTAAATTTTCTGATTGTTTGTTGCAGGTATATAGAGATATAACTGATTTTTGTGTGTTGACTCTGTATCCCACAATCATGTCAAACTCAGTTGCTTCTAACAATTTGTTGATTTCTTTGAATTTTTCTGTACAAAACCATGTTATCTGTAAATAACTTTTAATTCTTTATTTCCAATTGTTATGCCTTTTATTTCTGTTTTGTGCCTTAATGCAGTTGCTAGACCCATGAGTACAATACTGAATAGCAGTGGTAAGAGTGGACATCATTGTGTTCCCAGCCTTGGAGGAAAGCATTCATATAGTCCATTATTAAGAATAATAGTAACAGAGAGGCTGCCTAAAATCATAATAAGGTCACAGACACCCCAAAACACACCACAGAATGTGGTCCTGCCCACCAGAAAGACAATATCCAGCTTCATCCACCAGAACACAGGCACCAGTCCCCTCCACCAGGAAGCCTACACAACCCACTGAACCAACCTTACCCACTGGGGGCAGACACCAAAACAACGGGAACTATGAACCTGCAGCCCGCGAAAAGGAGACCCCAAACACAGTAAGTTAAGCAAAATGAGAAGACAGAGAAACACACAGCAGATGAAGGAGCAAGGTAAAAACCCACCAGACCAAACAAATGAAGAGGAAATAGGCAGTCTACCTGAAAAAGAATTCAGAATAATGATAGTAAAGATGATATAAAATCTTGGAAATAGAATGGAGAAAATACAAGAAACATTTAACAAGGACTTGAAGAACTAAAGAGCAAACAAACAATGATGAACCACACAATAAATGAAATTAAAAATACTCTAGAAGGACTCAATAGCAGAGTAACTGAGGCAGAAGAATGGAGAAGTTACCTGGAAGATAAAATAGTGAAAATAACTACCACAGAGCAGAATAAAGAAAAAAGAATGAAAAGAATTGAGGACACTCTCAGAGACCTCTGGGACAATATTAAATGCACCAACATTCGAATTATAGGGGTCCCAGAAGAAGAAGAGAAAAAGAAAGGGACTGAGAAAATATTTAAAGAGATTATAGCTGAAAACTTTCCTAATATGGGAAAGGAAATAGTCAATCAAGTCTAGGAGGTGCAGAGAGTCCCATACAGGATAAATCCAAGGAGACACATGCCAAGACACATATTAATCAAACTACCAAAAATTAAATACAAAGAAAAAATATTAAAAGCAGCAAGGGAAAAACAACAAATAGCACACAAGGGAATCCCCATTAGGTTAACAGCTGATCTTTCAGCAGAAACTCTGCAAGCTAGAAGGGAGTGGCAGGACATATTTAAAGTGATGAAAGGGAAAAACCTACAACCAAGATTACTCTGCCCAGCAAGGATCTCATTCAGATTCAACGGAGAAATTAAAACCTTTACAGACAAGCAAAAGCTAAGAGAATTCAGTACCACCAAACCAGCTTTACAACAAGTGCTAAAGGAACTTCTCTAGGCAGGAAACACAAGAGAAGGAAAAGACCTACAATAACAAACTCAAAACAATTAAGAAAATGGTAATAGGAACATACATATTGATAATTACCTTAAATGTAAATGGATTAAATGGTTCAACCAAAAGACTTAGACTGGCTGAATGGATCCCAAAACAAGACCCATATATATGCTGTCTACAAGAGACTCACTTCAGACCTAGGGAAACATACAGACTGAAAGTGAGGGGATGGAAAAAGATATTCCATGCAAATAGAAATCAAAAGAAAGCTGGAGTAGCAATTCTCCTATCAGACAAAATAGATTTTAAAATAAAGACTATTACAAGAGACGAAGAAGGACAGTACATAATGATCAAGGGATCAATCGAAGAAGAAGATACAACAATTGTAAATATTTATGCACCCAACATAGGAGCACCTCAATACATAAGGCAAATGCTAAAAGCCATAAAAGGGGAAATTGACAGTAACACAATAATAGTAGGGGACTTTAACACCCCACTTTCACCAATGGACAGATCATCCAAAATGAAAATAAATAAGGAAACACAAGCTTTAAATGATACATTAAACAAGATGGACTTAATTGATATTTATAGGACATTCCATCCAAAAACAGCAGATTACAATTTCTTCTCAAGTGCTCATGGAACATTCTCCAGGATAGATCATATTTGGGTCACAAATCAAGCCTTGCTAAATTTAAGAAAATTGAAATTGTAGCAAGTATCTTTTTCGACCACAACGCTATGAGACTAGATATCAATTACAGGAAAAGATCTGTAAAAAATACAAACACATGGAGGCTGAACAATACACTACTGAATAACCAAGAGATCACTGAAGAAATCAAAGAGGAAATCAAAAAATACCTTGAAACTAATGATAATGAAAACACGATGACCCAAAACCTATGGGATGCAGCAAAAGCAGTTCTAAGAGTGAAGTTTATAAGTTTATAGCAGTACAATCCTACCTCAGGAAACGAGAAACATCTCAAATAAACAACCTAACCTTACACCTAAAGTAATTAGAGAATGAAGAACAAAAAACCCCCAAAGTTAGCAGAAGGAAAGAAATCATAAAGATCAGATCAGAAATAAATGTAAAAGAAATGAAGGAAACAATAGCAAAGATCAATAAAACTAAAAGCTTGTTCTTTGAGAAGATAAACAAAATTGATAAACCATTAGCCAGACTCATCAAGAAAAAAAGAGAAAACACTCAAATCAATAGAATTAGCAATGAAAAAGGAGAAGTAACAACTGACACTGCAGAAATACAAAGGATCATGAGAGATTACTGCAAGCAACAATATGCCAATAAAATGGACAACCTGGAAGAAATGGACAAATTCTTAGAAAAGCACAACCTTCCGAGACTGAACCAGGAAGAAATAGAAAATATAAACAGACCAATCATAAGCACTCAAATTGAGACTGTGATTAAAAATCTGCCAACAAACAAAAGCCCAGGACCAGATGGCTTCACAGGCGAATTCTATCAAATATTTAGAGAAGAGCTAACACCTATCCTTCTCAAACTCTTCCAAAATATAGCAGAGGGAGAAACACTCCCAAACTCATTCTGTGAGGCCACCATCACCCTGATACCAAAACCAGACAAAGATGATAAAAATAAAGAAAACTACAGTCCAATATCACTGATGAACAGAGATGCAAAAATCCTCAACAAAATACTAGCAAACAGAATCCAACAGCACATTAAAAGGATCATACAGCATGATCAAGTGGGGTTTATCCAGGAATGCAAGGATTCTTCAATATATGCCAATCAATCAATGTGATAAGCCATATTAACAAATTGAAGGATAAAAACCATATGATCATCTCAATAGATGCAGAAAAAGCTTTCGACAAAATTCAACACTCATTTATGATAAAAACCCTCCAGAAAGTAGGCATAGAGGGAACTTACCTCAACATAGTAAAGGGCATATATGACAAACCCACAGTCAACATCGTTCCCAACGGTGAAAAACTGAAACCATTTCCACTAAGATCAGGAACAAGACAAGGTTGCCCACTCTCACCACTATTATTCAACATAGTTTTGGAAGTTTTAGACACAGCAATCAGAGAAGAGAAAGAAATAAAAGGGATCCAGATTGGAAAAAAAGAAGTAAAGTTGTCACTGTTTGCAGATGACATGATACTATACATAGAGAATCCTAAAGATGCTACCAGAAAACTACTAGATCTAGTCAGTGAATTTGGTAAAGTAGCAGGATACAAAATTAATGCACAGAAATCTCTTGCATCCCTATACACTAATGATGAAAAATCTGAAAGAGAAATTAAGGAAACACTCTCATTTACCATTGCAACAAAAAGAATAAAATACCTAGGAATAAACCTACCAAACGAGACAAAAGACCTGTATGCAGAAAACTATAAGACACTAATGAAAGAAATTAAAGATGATACAAACAGATGGAGAGATATAGCATGTTCTTGGATTGGAAGAATCAACATTGTGAAAATGACTATACTACCCAAAGCAATCTACAGATTCAATGCAATCCGTATCAAACTACCAATGGCATTTTTCGCAGAACTAGAGCAAAAAATTTCACAGTTTGTATGGAAACACAAAAGGCCCCAAATAGTCAAAGCAATCTTGAGAAAGAAAAACGGAGCTAGAGGGATCAGGCTCCCGGACTTCAGACTATCCTACAAAGCTACAGTAATCAAGACAGTATGGTACTGGCACAAAAACAGAAATATAGATCAATGGAACAGGATAGAAAGCCCAGAGATAAACCCATGCACACATGGTCACCTTATCTTTGATAAAGGAGGCAAGAGTATACAATGGAGAAAAGACAGCCTCTTCAATAAGTGGTGCTAGGAAAACTGGACAGCTACATGTAAAAGAATGAAATCAGGACACTCCCTAATGCCATATACAAAAATAAACTCAAAATGGATTAGAGACCTAAATGTAAGGCCAGACACTATAAAACTCTTAGAGGAAAACATAGACAGAACACTCTGACATAAATCACAGCAAGATCCTTTTTGACCCACCTCCTAGAGAAATGGAAATAAAAACACAAATAAACAAATGGGACCTGATGAAACTTAAAAGCTTTTGCACAGCAAAGGAATCCATAAACAAGACAGAAAGACAACCCTTAGAATGGGAGAAAATATTTGCAAATGAAGCAACTGACGAAGGATTAATCTCCAAATTATACAAGCAGCTCATGCAGCTCAATATCAAAAAAAAACCCAACCCAATCCAAAAATGGGCAGAAGACCTAAATAGACATTTCTCCAAAGAAGATATACAGATTGCCAACAAACACATGAAAGGATGCTCAACATCACTAATCATTAGAGAAATGCAAATCAAAACTACAATGAGGTATCACCTCACACTAGTCAGAATGGCCATCATCAAAGCATCTACAAACAATAAATGCTGGAGAGGGTGTGGAGAAAAGGGAACTCTCTTGTACTGTTGGTGGGAATGTAAATTGATACAGCCACTATGGAGAACAGTATGGAGATTCCTTAAAAAACTAAAAATAGAACTACCATACGACCCAGCAATCCCACTACTGGGCATATACACTGAGAAAACCATAATTCAAAAAGAGTCATGTACCACAATGTTCATTGCAGCTCTATTTACCATAGCCAGGACATGGAAGCAACCTAAGTGTCCATCGACAGATGAATGGATAAACAAGTTGTGGCTCATATATACAATGGAATATTACTCAGCCATAAAAAGAAACGAAATTGAGTATTTGTAGAGAGGTGGATGGACCTAGAGTCTGTCATACAGAGTGAAGTCAGTCAGAAAGAGAAAAACAAATATCGTATGCTAACACATATATATGGAATCTAAAAAAAAAAAAAAGGTTCTGAAGAACCTAGGGGCAGGACAGGAATAAAGACACAGAGGTAGAGATTGGACTTGAGGACACGGGGAGGGGGAAGGGTAAGCCGGGACGAAGTGAGAGAGTGGCATGGACATATATACACTACCAAACGTAAAATAGATAGCTAATGGGAAGCAGCCGCCTAGCACAGGGAGATCACCTTGGTGCTTTGTGACCACCTAGAGGGGTGGGATAGGGAGGGTGGGAGGGAGACGCAAGAGGTAGGAGGTATGGGGATATATGTATATGTATAGCTGACTCACTTTGTTATAAAGCAGAAACTAACACAACATTGTAAAGCAATTATACTCCAAGAAAGATATTAAAAAAAAAATAATAATAATAGTAGCTATGAGTTTTTTATAAGACACGTTTTTATCAAATTGAGAAAATTCCCTTCTATTACGGGGTTGCTGGTGGTTTTTATGTATGACCTTGCTATTTTTATCTATGATCCAGTATTGACTTTTATCAAGGCCTTTTTCTTTACCTACTGAATTAATTGCATATTTTTGCTCCTTTATTCTGTTAATGTAGTGAATTACACATTTATTTGCTTTTTGAATGTTAAGCCAATTTTGAATCCTGGAATAAACTTCACTTGTTATTGTAGTACTATCGTTTTTATATATTGCTAAATTTGATTTGCTTATATTTTATTAAGGATTTTTGTGTTTACATTTACAAGGAATATTAGTCTGTAGTTTTCTTGTGATGTCATTTTTAGGTTTTGGCATCAGTGTTATGGTGAGTATATAATATGAATTGGGAAATGTTCTTTCTTCCTTGTAAACTGAAAGAAGTTCTGTATTATTGTAATTACTTCTTCCTAAAAGTTCAGTAGAATTCACCAGTGAATTCTGGGCCTGGTATTTTCTTTCCAGGAAGGTTTTTTAATTAGGCATTCATTTTCTTTAACAGATATATTACTCTTTAATTTCTCTTTCTTCTTGTGCTACCTTTACAAAGTTGTGTTTTTAAAGGAATTTGTTCATTTCTAGGGAATTTCTTAAATTTGTAGAGAAAAAGTTTTTCATAATGTCCTTTTAGTATTTCTTTAATGTCAAAGATCCAGAGTGATGTCCTTGTGTTCATTCCTGGTATTTTTCTTTCTAGGGTTTATAAATTTTACTTATCTTTCAAAGGGCCAACTTTTGCTTCATTGATTTTCCCTATCATTTTTTTTTTCTATTTTAGGAGTTTCTTCTTTTATCTACTATTTCTTCCTACAGTGTTTTTGGTTTTATTTTCCTGTTCTGTTTCTAGCTTCTTCAGGTAGAAGCTTCCTAGATCATTGACTTTGAATATTTCATTTCTAATACATGCATTTAAGTTATATAACTTGTTTCCAAGCACTAATTTTGTTCCATCCTATGGATTTTGATATGTCATATTTTTATTATTATCTAGTCCAAAACATTTTCTAATTTCCACTGTGATTTCTTCTTTGATCCATGGCTTATTAAAAAGTATGCTGCACCATTTAAAAATATCAGGGGATTTTCTAGTTACTTTATTATTATTATTATTATTGAGTTCTGGTTTAATTTATTGGAATCAGAGAACATAGTCTTATAATTTCAATCTTTTGAAACTTATCAGGAAACTCCTTTGAAAAAGCATATGATCTATTTTGTTAACTGTTCTCATGCACTTGCAAAGAATGCGTATTCTCCAGTTTTTGGATGCAGTATTCTGTTGACTAGCTTGAGTTAGTTAATAGTGTTGTTCAGACCTTCTACATCCTTGCTTGTTTTTTCATCTGTTTATTCTATCAGTTACTAGGACGTGTGTTAAAATGCTCAACTATGTTTATAAATGTTTGTCTTCTTTTATTTCTATCATTTTTCACCATGTTATTATGTACATGTAGACTTAGGATTGTTTTGTCTTTCTGATGAATCAACCTATTTATCATGATGAAATATCCTCTTGATCTGTGTCTTGAAGTTTACTTTTTCTGATATTAATATAGGCACAATAGCTTTCTTATGATTGGTGTATGCAAGGAATTTTTTCCCATCCTTTTACTATGGACCTATCTTATGTTTAAATTGTATCTTTTGTAGTCAGCAATGACTGGACTTTGTTATTTATCTAGTTTAACTATTTCTTACTTTAATTAGAACATTTAGTCCATTTACATTTAACTACTGATGTAGTATGCCATCTTCTTACTTGTTTTCTATTTATCCCACTTGCCATTTGTTCCTTTTTTCCCCTGTCTTCTTTTAGATTAATCAAGTAGTTTCTAGTATTACATTTTATGTCTTCTATTGGCTTTTAGCGATACCTCTTTGAATTATTTCAGGGGTTACACAGAGGTTATAAAATGCAAACTTTGCAAACTGAACATATCAAAATCCATCTGGAATACCACTTACTAGACAATGTAAGAAACCTTTGAAAACTATAACTTACTCCCCTTTGTGACTTTTATGGAATTATTGTCATATATTTGATTTTTGCACATGTTAAAAATCCCACACTACCTTATAGTTATGGTTGTTGTAAAGACTTTAAAGAAAAAAGTTTGAAGCATTAAAAATACTTTTACATCTTTACTTACATATTTACCTTTTCTGATGCACTTCATTCCTTCTAGGCTTTTATTCAGGATCGTTTCTCTTCAACCCAAAGGACTTCTTTTGTATTTCTTATAGTGCAGGTGATTAATTCTCTCAGACTTTGTTTGCTTGAAAATTTGCTTATTTTGCCTACAGTCTTGAAGGACCTTTTCACTGAGTATAGCAAACTAAGTTGACAGTCTTCTTTTTCTTTTGGCATGTTAAAATGTCATTTCTTTGTCCTCTAGTTTTCATTGTTTTTGAATAGAAGTTGTTTTCTGAAACATAAAGTATCCTTTTAATCTGGATATTATTAAAGTTTTCTCTCTAAGTTTGGTTTTCCTCTCTATTATGGTTTTCAGCAGTTTGGCTATTATATGCGTAGGTGTAATGTTCTTTCTTTGTCGAACAATTTTTGTTTGGGGATCTGAGATTCTTGAATCTCTATAGGTTGATGTCTTCCTTCACTTTTGAAAAACTGCTATTATCTCTTCACATGTAGCTCTGCCTTGTAATTTTCTCTGTTCTCTTCCTGGGACTCAAATTACGTATCATTCCATAATTCTCTGAAGATCTGTTCTTGTTTTCACGTTTTTTCCCCATTGTGCTTTAGATTCGATAATTTCCGTTGACCTGTTCAAGAACATTTATTCTTTCTTTTGCTGTGTTAAGTTTGTTATTAAGCCTTCCCAGTGAATTTTTCATTTTAGATATTATATTTTTTGTTATAGGATTTCTATCTGACTCCTTTTTAAGGCTTTTCATCTTATAATGGAAATTTCCTCTCATTTTGTGCACCACTCCTTTAAAGTTCTTTAGTATATTCGTGATAGTTCTCTTAAAATCCTTGTCTCTAATTCTAACAGCTGGGTCATCTGGGGATCTGCTTCTAGTGATCATTTTTTTTCTGTTGATTTAAAGTCATATTTTCCAGCTTCCCTTCATATCTGTAACTTTCAATTGCATATCATTATGTGACAAAAGAGCATTAGAGATTGAAGTAGAGAATAATTTTTTTCCAGAAAAGCCTTACCCTTTAGGGTTAGAGGTTGATTTCTTTTCTCAGCAGTAAGTGAGCAGGGTCAGGATTGCATTGCTGCTTTACTTACTTTCAGTTTATTTCTGGTGCCAGTTGTTTTGAGAATGAGATCAGAACTTTAGAATCTATTAAAAGACTGCTCTCTGCCTTCCAGCCCCATTTTCATCTTCCCCAAGGTGCTGTTCACTCAGCATTATTGCTGAGGCAGGCAGGGACAACTAGTTCTGTATCTGGAGATCCTCTAAATTCTGCTCCTCTAGACCAGCCGATGTAATCCTAGCTTCACTCACCTCTCGGCTACCCCTGTATCTCTGCCACAAGTCTGAGGATGAGCGTTTCTTCAGTTCTTTTTTCATACTATATTGTTTACAAATTTATAAAGTCTGATATTTGCATTTCATGTTTTGTTCTGATTTAAAACCAGCTAGAAAACAAACTTACAGTTACCAGGGGATAAGGGGGGGGAGGGATAAATTGGGAAATTAGGATTGACATACACACAGCTATATATATAAAATAGATAACTTATAAGAACCTACTGTATAGCACAGGGAACTCTCCTCAGTGCTCTGTAATGGCCTATCTGGGAAAAGAATCTAAAACAGAATGGATATATATATATGTGTATGTATAACTGATTCATTTTGCTGTACACCTGAAACTAACACAACATTGCAAATCAACTATACTGCAATTAAAAATTTAAAAAAAAAGAATACTTGCATAATGAGGATGTTTAGAAAATGCTCACACCACCACATGTGTTATTGGATGCATAATTGTATTAACAAAAGAAGCTTACCTGGCTACTTTCTAATCATATTTTGAAGTGATGTCTACACATTTTTGGGGTGTGTGTGTATGAGGGTGTTTCTGTATGAGATTAGCATTTGAGTCATTGGACGCAGTGAAGCAGATTGCCCTCCCCGATGCAGGTGACCAGCACAGGTGACCAGCGCAGGTGAACATTGGCCAATCCACTGAGGGCCTGAACAGAGCAAGAGGCAGAGGAAGGTTGGAATCACCATCCCTCTGCCTGACTGCTTAAGCTGAGGGAGGAGGGTCTTCTCCTCCCTCGGATGGGGAACTACATCTTCAGCTCTTCTGTTTCTCAGGTCTTTGGACTTGGACTGACCTATAACACCAGCTTTCCTGAGTCTCCAGCTTGCAGATGGCCGACTGTGGGACTTGCCATCTTCCATAATCATGTGAGCCATTTCCTCATAAGAAAATCTATCTATATACATACATATCTTTATCTATCTATCTATCTCTATCTATCTATCTATCTATCTATCTATCTATCTACCTACCTACCTACCTACCTATATCTATCTATCTATGTCTCATTGGTTCTGTTTCTCTGGATAACCCTGACTAATACATGGTAATTACATGTATTAGTACTAATACATGGTAATCAATAACTGGTAATGAGAAGGTCCTAGAGTTACCATAGTGGAAGTGACAGAGGTAAGATGCCTGAAAAAATCAATAGAGAAAAGGTGTTCAAGGCAAATGAGAAGGGAGAGAATGGTCCAGGTGTAGCAACGAGGAGCAAAGAGGACACTTAGCCCATCTGTACGTCTAGTGGATCAAGAGCGAGAGGTTGAGTCACAGTGGCCGCCACTTGAAAGGGCTGGAGAAGATGCAGCGTCCTCAGGGGAAGGGCGGGTTTGGGGTTCTGAGCAAGAATGGACTCTGGTCAGTTCTCCTGTAACACTTGTTCTGAAATGGGAATTTGTTCAGCACAGTTGACATATTAGGGAACCATTTGAGTCTAAGGTGAATTTTGCATTTACTTAGATGCAATTTCATCCGTGAGCCATACTAAGTGAAACTCAGAAGAGCTCGCCAGGCTGACTGGAGCACCTTAGGCAGACACGAAATGCACACCCTGCAGCCTCCACCAGGGCCTCGGTTTCCCACATGGGTTAGGAGCCGCCCTCACGTTAGGTGTTACACATTCCCTCTGGTTTCAGCGGGCCCTTCTCCCACTGCCTCACGACCACCCACAAGCTGCAGCCCGTCGACATCCACTTCCACAGGCACCTGGAAGTCTTGTTCAAGGTAGAATGCCACGTTCATTGGAACGTATATGTCTTTCTTCACCATTTCACAGGTGTCAAGTTGTGCTACTGTTTTTATTTGATTCCTGTGTTTTTCTAATATGTCACTGACAAAGTTCTTGAATGTTTCGCCCCCATGCTGTTTTCCCCGTAAGCTCTGTGGTTTTTATAGGGCGGTTTTTTTGGTTTGTTCGTTTGTTTTTTATTTATTTTTGGCTGTGTTGGGTCTTCGTTGTGGTGCGCAGGCTTCTCACTGCGGTGGCCTCTTCCCGTTGTGGAGCATGGGCTCTAGGTGCACGGGCCTCCGTAGTTGTGGCTCGTGGCTCACGGGCTCTAGAGCTCAGGCTCAGTAGTTGTGGCATGTGGGCTCAGTAGTTGTGGCACACGGGCTTAGTTGCTCCACGGCATGTGGGATCTTCCCGGACCAGGGCTCAAACCCGTGTCCCCTGCATTGGCAGGTGGATTCCCAACTACTGTGCTGCCAGGGAAGCCCTATAGTGAGGTTTTAAATAGCACAGTGATTTTTGTTGCGTTACCGCAGACCTGTGTTTAGAGATAGGCTGCCGTTCAGTGGATTTTGCTGATGAATGGACCATACGCTCCAAAGAGCATCGTGGAAGGGTTTTGAGGAGATAAGGAGGTGCAGGAGGAGAGGACAGTAAAGGGATTATGAGAATGCAGGGTGTAAAGTGTGACCTGGGAGTCTGGAGCTGCTTGGGGATTAAACAAGAGACAAAGGGTACAGTGGGATTAGTGCTGTGGTCTCCAGGCTCGCAGTGACACCCAGGCTGTGAGTGTTGAAGTTGGCAGTGGTGTGGGGTTGGTCGGGGCAGGAGGTGGGTGACTTTCTGGGCCCCTTGTTCTTTCTGCCAAAGGAAGCAAAGAAGTGAGGAGGTGAGGCGGTCAGGGCGGGTGGGATCTCTCTGGGCACAAGGGGCTCCCTGAGAGAATCAGTACTTGAGTTTGAGTAAGTTCAAGATACAAATGAGATAATACTCATTATTACATCTGTTCGGATAGGAGGAGGGCATTTAAAAGTAGGAAAAGTCAAGGCCTGAAAAATCGGGGTGGAGTGGAGAAACTTATTCCGGTGCAAGAGGGAGAACGTAACAAAAAGAGGAGGTTGGAGACACACATAAAGAAAAATGATATCACAGCCTTCCCGGTTTTGCCTCAGTTTATTTTCAGTGTCTGAGCGGGAATTGTGATGAGGACTTGGTATCATTTCTGTCAAAACTGTCAGGTACTTTATGAAATGGTTTGAGAAGGGAGGATAACTTTTTGAATAGAAAACATTCTTATTTTATTTAAAAAATAAAGTTAATGTTCTTCCAACAGAAAGGGGGTGAAGTGCTGAAAGTAAAAGAAGAAAAAAGAGATCTCATTCTCCACCAAGGAGTAGAACCACCTCTAATACTTTAGCGTATTTTCCTTTTAATATTTTCAATATTCCATCTTTAATGTGAGTGGAAACTAAAAGCATGTACTAAAAGCAATAGTGCATATTCTAATTCTAATTATTTTTAAAACACTGCTTTCTGATTTTAAAAGCATTCATCTCAACATAAAAGTCATGACGTATAGAAAAGTATGACAGAACATTGAGTGCTAAGAACTCCATCACTCAGAGTTTTATGTATTTTCTGGAAGGTTATTTTACTTACAGTTTAATTTCACAATATCCCGTGCATGGCATGGTTACCCCAGGTCTGTTTATAAGTTCTACATCGTGATTTTCAAACTGTAGTCAGCGGGCCACCTGCATCCACAACTCCTGTGAGCTTGCTGAAATGCTGATTCTTGGGCCAAGATCCAGGACCACTTAGTTGGGATCTCCAGGGGGTGGGCCCAGGAGTTAGCATTTTACAACCTCTGCAGCTATTTCTTTTTTTTTTTTTAAGGAATTCCTTTATTTTTATTTTTTATTTATTTATTTACTTACTTTTGGCTGTGTTGGGTCTTCATTTCTGTGCGAGGGCTTTCTCTAGTTGCGGCAAGTGGGGGCCACTCTTCATCGCGGTGCGCGGGCCTCTCACTGTCGCGGCCTCTCTTGTTGCAGAGCACAGGCTCCAGATGCGCAGGCTCAGTAATTGTGGCTCACGGGCCCAGTCGCTCCGCTGCATGTGGGATCTTCCCAGACCAGGGCTCGAACCCGTGTCCCCTGCATTGGCAGGCAGATTCTCAACCACTGCGCCACCAGGGAAGCCCGTTCAGCTGTTTCTTACAGTAAAGTTTGGAAATATGATCTAGGTGGGGGACAATATAAAGAGAAACTTAGGTATAAATATCTGGTTATTAGCCTCTTCCAGTTAAAATTGAACCACTGGAGTTATATTCAAGAGTGATAACACCAGAGTTTGTTAAGCTATGATGTGCCAGGTATTTGACATGTGAAACCCCAATTTTCCCAGGACTCTGAGTACAAATTGAGTCACATTAAAGATCTTATTTCATGAATTTGTGCCCTTAGCAGCATAACACAGTTCAGCCCTTCTCCGACTTCCCAGTCAGGTCTGGAAGCCCGTGCTGTGTGTCCTCCGTGCCCTGGAAGCGCTCACTCATTGATGGTGCTTTAATAATTCCACTGATATTTCTCTAATTTACTATTTCTCTTGCCTGGCCAGTTTCACTGGTACCTGCATGCCTTAGGATTCTGCAGAGAAACAGATCAGATAGGATGTATGCACGTGTGTATAAAAAGAGATTTATTATAAGGCCTTGGCTCACCCGATTAGGGAGCTGGCAAGTCCCAAGATCTATACGGTAAGTCAGCGAGCTGGATGCCCAGGGGAGCCAATGGCATAGCTCCAGTCTGAGACCGAAGGTCTGAGAACTAGGAGGACTGATGGTGTGTTTCTAGTCTAAAGGCTGGCAGACTTGACACCCAGCAAGAGCTGATGTTTCCGTTTGACCCAAAGGCAGAAAAAAGCTGATGTCTTTGTTTTAGTAAAGAGGAATTCTCTCTTCCTGGGGAGAGGGTCAGCCTTTTTGTTCTATTTCAGGCCTTCGACTGATTGGAGGAGGCCCAGCCACACTAGAGAGAGCAATCTGCTTTACTCAGCCTACTAATTTATTTTATTATTTTTTAAAATTTTTATTTTATATTGAAGTACGGTTGATTAACAATGTTGTGTCCGTCTCAGGTGTACAACACAGTGATTCAGTTTTACATATACAAGTATCTATTTTTCAGATTCTTTTCCTATTTAGGTTATTACAGAATATTGAGCAGAGTTCCCTGTGCTATACAGTAGGTCCTTGTTGGTTGTCTACATATCAATCCCAAACTCCCAATCTATCCCTCCCCCACCCCCTTCCCCCAGTAACCATAAGTTCGTTCTCTACGTCTGTGAGTCTGTTTCTGTTTTGTAAATAAGTTCATTTGTATCTTTTTTTTTTTGTTTCCACATATAAGCGATATCATATGGTGTTTTCTTTCTCTGTCTGACTTACTTCACTTAGTATGATAATCTCCAGGTCCATCCATATTGCTGCAGATGGCATTACTTCATTCTTTTTCATGTGAACCCAACAATTTAAATGTCCATCTCCTCAAAAACTTCCTCACAGAAACATCCAGAATGATGTTTGACCAATTATGTGGGCACCACGTGGCCCAGTCACGTTGACACATAATTAACCATCAGGCTCTGTCTTTCTTATTCAATCCAGATGGTGCATGTGGTATTATATGAATAAGTTAAATAGTTTTTATATTACAGCCTAATTATTAGAGATCACATATTATTATGTACTAAATGCTAATTCAGGGTTTTAAAATAAAACTACACTTTCACAAGCTAAATTTAAGTATCAATACAATAATTCAGTCTAATATGAAAGGAGAGGCATTGCAGTTGGGAATATATTCTGATCCTTAAATTATTTTACTTTTTTTTTTAATGAAAAGCATTATCTTTGCCTATTCTTTTATTATTTGCTTGTGTTATTTTATTTATATGGGTTTCTTGAAACTAGCATATTCATTCATTTTTGTTAACAGATATTTACTGAGGGCTTTGCTATATGTAGTCCCTGTAAACACTGGAGAAACTCCTGTGACAGGCATGGAATTGCAGACCAATTGGGAAACACATATTAAACAATTCATTACATAAGTAACTTCTAGTAACGCTTGTGGTCTGAAAGAAAAATGCAGGATGTGACATATAACGGGGCCTCTGAACTAGAAATGAGGGTTTATGACGTTGTGGAAATTTCCTCAAGCTGAGGCCATAAAGGATGATCTAGAGTTAGCTTCATGTTGGATGGAAAAAAAGCTATTTCAGCAGAGGAAACAGAACGTGCAAAGCTTCTGGGTAAGAAAGAGCTCAGAGCATTTGGACTAAGAGAAGTCTAAGGTGGTGAAAGCCAAGAGGAGTCCATGTAGACCCATGTAGGCTTTGTGGAGGGTTTGGGATGTTTTCTTTCTCTCTTTCTTTCTTTTTTTTTAATTAATTTTCATTGGAGTACAGTTGCTTTACAGTGTTGTGTTAGTTTCTGCTGTAAAGCAAAGTGAATCAGTTATATACATACATATATCCAATCTTTTTTAGATTTCCTTCCCATTTAGGTCATCACAGATCGTTGAGCAGGGTTCCCTGTGCTAATCAGCAGGTTCTCCTTAGTTATCTATTTTATACATGGTAACGTGTATGCGTCAATCCTAATCTCCCAATTTATCCCCCCACCTTTCCCCCCCTTGTTAACCGTAAGTTTGTTCTCTGTATCTGTGACTCTGTTGCTGCTTTGCCAATAAGTTCATCAGTAACATTGTCCTAGATTCCATATATAAGTGATATTATATATTTGCTTTTCTCTTGCTGACCTACTTCATTCTGTATGACAATCTCTAGGTCCATCCATGTCTCTGCAAATGGCACTATTTCATTCCTTTTTATGGCTGAGTAATATTCCTTTGTATATATGTACCACCTCTTTTTTTATCCATTCCTCTGTCGATGGACACTTAGGTTGCTTCCATGTCCTGGCTACTGTAAATAGTGCTGCTTGGGATGCTTTCTTAAAACACATGGGAAGCCTCTAAAGGGTTTTAGGCAGATGCTGTGATTGGATGTGCAGTTGAGAAGATCACTCTGGATGCTCCCTGGAGGTTGGACTAGGGAGAGGGGGGAGTGGCAGTAAGGAGGTGCTTTGGAAGCCATGGAAGAAAGGAAGGTAGGATGACGGCTGGACGCAGGGCGGTGGTGCTGACGGGCAACAGTGGACACTTTCAAGGGAGTTTGAAGACACAGAATTGATGGACTTGGATGTGGATGAAGGAGAAGGAGGAATCGAAAATTGCTGCCAATTTTCTAGGATCACTGTCGGGGTGGATGATTTTGCCCTTTATTGGGAGAGGGCCCACGGGAGGGATAGCCAACTTAAGGGGGAAGATTTTGAGCTCACTCTGGACTTCAGATGTCAG